>NC_060139.1:8276543-8938686 GCF_021461385.2 Schistocerca piceifrons
GAAACAAGGCCCCCGGAGTAGACAACATTCCATTGGAACTACTGACGGCCTTGGGAGAGCCAGTCCTGACAAAACTCTACCATCTGGTGAGCAAGATGTATGAAACAGGCGAAATACCCTCAGACTTCAAGAAGAATATAATAATTCCAATCCCAAAGAAAGCAGGTGTTGACAGATGTGAAAATTACCGAACAATCAGTTTAATAAGCCACAGCTGCAAAATACTAACACGAATTCTTTATATTCGAATGGAAAAACTCGTAGATGCCGATCTCGGGGAAGATCAGTTTGGATTCCGTAGAAATACTGGAACACGTGGGGCAATACTGACCTTACGACTTATCTTAGAAGAAAGATTAAGGAAAGGCAAACCTACGTTTCTAGCATTTGTAGACTTAGAGTAAGCTTTTGACAATGTTGACTGGAATACTCTCTTTCAAATTCTAAAGGTGGCAGGGGTAAAATACAGGGAGCGAAAGGCTATTTACAATTTGTACAGAAACCAGATGGCAGTTAGAAGAGTCGAGGGATATGAAAGGGAAGCAGTGGTTGGGAAGGGAGTAAGACAGGTTTGTAGCCTCTTCCCGATGTTATTCAATCTGTATATTGAGCAAGCAGGAAAGGAAACAAAAGAAAAATATGGAGTAGGTATTAAAATCCATGGAGAAGAAATAAAAACGTTGAGGTTCGTCGATGACATTGTAATTCTGTCAGAGAGGATATAAAATGTAGACTGACAATGGCAAGGAAAGCGTTTCTGAAGAAGAGAAATTTGTTAACATCGAGTATTGATTTACGTGTTAGGAAGTCGTTTCTGAAAGTATTTGTATGGAGTGTAGCCATGCATGGAAGTGAAACATGGACGATAAATAATTTAGACAAGAAGGGAATAGAAGCTTTCGAAATGTGGTGCTACAGCCGAGCGATTCTAGGCGTTACAGTCTGGAACCGCGCGACTTCTACGGTCGCAGGTTCGAATCCTGCCTCGGGCATGGCTATGTTTGATGTCCTTAGGTTTGTTAGGTTTGAGTAGTTCCAAGTTCTAGGGGACTCATGACTTCAAAAGTCAAGTCCGATAGTGCTCAGAGCCATTTGAACCATTTTTTTTTTGTGGTGCTTCAGAAGAATGCTGAAGACTAAATGGGTAGATCACATAACTAATGACGAGGTGTTGAATAGGATTGGGGAGAAGAGAAGGTTGTGGCGCAACTTGAATAGAAGAAGGGATCGGTTGGTAGGACATGTTCTGAGGCATCCAGGGATCACCAATTTAGGATAAGAGGGCAGCGTGGAGGGTAAAAACCGTAGAGGGAGACCAAGAGATGAATACACCAAGCAGATTCCGAAGGATGTAGGTTGCAGTAGGTACTGGGAGATGAAAAAGCTTGCACAATATAGAGTAGCATGGAGAGCTGCATCAAACCAGTCTCAATACTGAAGACCACAACAACAACAACATATGTTCGGGTCTTGAACACAGGATGTTTGAGAACGGAAGCAGTCTACTACATGTGTTGTCCATAACCGATGCAGCCATGAAGGCAGCCAAACGCATACTGAGCAGTTCATAACCAATAGATTGTGGTCAGAGTCCACATGTGCCCTTGGAAATGTCTTACAATTTAAAACCTGATTCTTAAATCTCTGTCTTACCATTATATAATCTAGCTGATACCTTTTAGTATCTCCAGGATTCTTCCATGTATACAACCTTCTTTTATGATTCTTGAACCAAGTGTTAGCTATGATTAAGTTATGCTCTGTGCAAAACTCTACCAGGCGGCTTCCTCTTTCATTTCTTAGCCCCAATCCATATTCACCTACTATGTTTCCTTCTCTCCCTTCTCCTACTATCGAATTCCAGTCACCGATGACTATTAAATTTTCGTCCCGCTTCACTATCTAAATAATTTCTTTTATTTCATCATACATTTCTTCAATTTCTTCGTCATCTGCAGAGCTAGTTGGCATATAAACTTGCACTACTGTAGTAGGCGTGGGCTTCGTGTCCATCTTGGCCACAATAATGCGTTCACTATGCTGTTTGTAGTAACTTAGCCGCATTCCTATTTTTTTTATTCATTATTAAACCTACTCCTGCATTACCCCCTTTTGATTTTGTATTTATAGCCCTGTATTCACCTGACCAAAAGTATTGTTCGTCCTGTCACCGAACGTCGCTAATTCCTACCATATCTAACTTTAACCTATACATTTCCCTTTTTAAATTTTCTAACCTACCTGCCCGATTAAGGGATCTGACATTCCACTCTCCGATCCGTAGAACGCCAGTTTTCTTTCTCCTGATAACGACGTCTTCCTGAGTATTCCCCGCCTGGAGATCCGAATGGGGGACTATTTTACCTCCGGAATATTTTACCCAAGGGGACGCCATCATCACTGAATCATACAGTAAAGCTGCATTCCCTCGGGAAAAATTACAGCTGTAGTTTCCCCTTGCTTTCAACCGTTCGCAGTACCAGAACAGCAAGGCCGTTTTGGTTAGTGTTAAAAGGCCAGATTAGTCAATCATCCAGAATGGTGCCCCTGCAACTACTGAAAAGGCTGCTGCCCCTCTTCAGGAACCACACGTTTGTCTGGCCTCTCAACAGATACCCCTCCGTTGCTGTTGCACCTACGGTACGGCTATATGTATCGTTGAGGCACGCAAACCTCCCCACCAACGGCAAGGTCCATGGTTCATGGGGGGGTACTGCAACGTGTACGCATTTTATTTCACAATTTAGCGGGTATGATGCTCACTTTCTTGTTGAGCACTTGGCTGATTTCGGCTCGGAGAAAAATCGGGTTAGTGTTAAGGCTGAGAGTATTTACAAATATATTTCAGTGTCCAAACGAATGATGAAGAGAATTACGCTCCACTTGCTTCACTCGCTACGTTTTATGCAGGCACTACTCCAGAAAGTTGTTGACATTCTTCCTCAGAAGGATATCCACATCACTTGAGCTGCATTTCGCAGCGAGGAAAATTCCTAACTCTTCACTATAAAGGCAGTTTTGCCGTATGAGTATCTGTATTGTATGGCAGAGCACTACGAAACCGGGCTACCCGACATAACTGCTTTCTCAAGCAACCTTACAGACAATGCCGTAATGCATGCAGAGTATGGGCAGGAATTCGACATCTCCACTTTAGGAGAGTACCTACAGCTTTGCATGGACGCAGACGTGTGCCTGCTTGTGGTCGTTTTCGAGAAATTCCGGATTCCATACATGAGCACACATTCCATGGATCTCTCCTTTTATTACACAGCACCTGAGTTGACTTGGGATGCTATAGCCGGCCGAAGTGGCCGTGCGGTTAAAGGCGCTGCAGTCTGGAACCGCAAGACCGCTACGGTCGCAGGTTCGAATCCTGCCTCGGGCAAGGATGTTTGTGATGTCCTTAGGTTAGTTAGGTTTAACTAGTTCTAAGTTCTAGGGGACTTATGACCTCAGCAGTTGAGTCCCATAGTGCTCAGAGCCATTTGAACCATTTTTTTGGGATGCTATAATCACGAAAACAAAGAGCACCATCGAACTATTGACCAATGCTGACAAGTTTATTTTCTTTGAGTGACGGTTCCATGGGGGACTTTGTCAGTGTGTCTATAGTCACACCAAGGCAAATAACCCAAGTGTTGGCGAGAGTTTTAGTGCATCTGTGATTAGAGTTACTTCATCTACTTGAATGTCAATAAGCTATACAGGTACGGCATACAAAAATCACTGCTGATTGGCGACTTTCGATGGGTGCCAAAAAAAAAAAAACGTTTCAAATGGCTCTGAGCACTATGGGACTTAACATCTGTGGTCATCAGTCCCCTAGAACTTAGAACTACTTAAACGTAACTAACCAAAGGACATCACACACATCCATGCCCGAGGCAGGATTCGAACCTGCGACCGTAGCGGTCACGCGGTTCCAGACTGAAGCGCCTAGAACCGCACGGCCACACCGGCCGGCGGGTGCCCAAACAAGATAACAAGGGATCAGGTGGAAAATCGAGGGTGTGAATGATAGTTTTGATGTAGGGTACGTGTTGAAGGCAGAACTCACATATCATATTAGTTTGCATGATGCTTACGGCGATTTGCCAATGCGTACAGAGCAATTAGTTCCATGAAGAGGTTCCACACCAAAACTAACAACAAAGCCGAGGGATAAGGCGAGATATGCTATTCACTATCGTAATCTCCAGAAGTATCTGACATTGGGGTTTGGGGCTGGCTAGAATCATGCGAGTATGACACTGAGGGCTTCTTCAACATGCGACTTTCTGAAAGATTTTTGAAACAAATGAATAATTCAATTTTGGTAAAACAATGGAGAATTTGAAGGAACATCATGAAATTTTTATTAAAACCAAATGGGGTTGGCGTTATGGCGTAAGAAAATGAATTGCACGACCAAATTTTAAATGGGTCACCATATTCAATGAGAACTTCGCTGGGTTGGAGATGGCGAAGGTTGCAGTAGAGTTTACAAACCTGTTAATGTGGGGCTATGCATAGCAGGCTCATCCAAACTCCACATATACCAATCCCATCATGAGTTTGCAAGAACTCATATCGCTGATCGTAAATCACTTTTTATGGCCATTGGATGAAGGACTGCAATCCATAAGAAGTAATGGGGTGTCATGGTGAAAATTCGACACATCTCCATTTATAGCCGAAAATCCTTAATGTACTGTTGCACCGAACAAGAAGGTTATCAGGCTAATAAAAGGTGAGGCAAATTGGTTACCGATTGTGGAGTTTGTAGATCTGCGAGGAAAAAAGTATGTATATCGCACATTGGAAGGTGCCACCCAGAGGCTATTGTGCATTGTATGGCATCGAGAGCCCTGTCTGTCGAAAACTATTGGCAGTGTCTGTACAGCGGTGTTCGTGGTGCTACACCACAGTCACAGCATATTGAGCAGCAAACTAGTATTTGCTCCAGAGGACACAAGGTGTACACTATGCTGCAGTCTAAAGCTGGCCTGTCGTCTCATGACTATAAAAGGGCCATCTGTGGTGACAAGATCTAAACTCTCCTGTACTTACGCTATTCACTTGTTGATAGGGAGTTGGTCGTGGAGTCTGATTGAATGAGAGGGAGAGTATAAGACTGAGTGTGAATGGTACAGAGTAGTATGACTTTTATCAAAGTGTAAAGAATTGTGTGTGTGTGTGTGTGTGTGTGTGTGTGTGTGTGTGCTTTGTAAGTACGAGGGTTGGAACTTAAATAGTGTCAGCTGCTTATTCACAAGTGATACAAAAGAGTTACATGTTTGCAACTGTTACTGTCCTTCAAAGTAGTCACCAGCGTTGTGTAGAACCCGTTGACAGCGGTGTGGAAGGCGCAGTACACCGTTAACAGAGCCTGTTATGTTGATGGTGTGAATGGAGCGGTCTACTGCCTATGGAATCTCTGGAACAGTTCTGGAGCGAATGCCGCGAAGGGGTTCCTCCATCTTCGGAATCAAATCAAAGTCACAAGGACTTAAGTTCGGGTAGTATGGTGGATGGTACAGTATTTCCCAGTCCCATCGACCGAACAGAGCAGCCACAGCTTGCGCTGTATGCGCCGGCGCATTGTCGTTGAAAATGAAGGGTGGAGTAAGCGGAAAGTGTCGCCGCTTCTTTTCAAAGCTGGTCGCAGGTGATGCTCCAAAAACTAACAGTAATACGACCTTTTTTGCATGTTGGTATTCTGGGTACTATGGGTTAATTTATCGATTATCATTTTTATTTGTAGTTAATTGTTGCTGTATGAGTTCACATACTGTCAGTTTTTTATAGTGAGTGGAGCTGTGGACACTGGTAAATGGAGTGCCACGTGAGAAGTAGGAACATTCAGACACAGTCTGCAGGTTCAGTTTATTAGAGCGGTGATAGCAGCGGAGGAGCCAGAAATATTTGCTCCCTACGCAGGGATAATGCTATTGGACAGAACGGCAAAAAAGCTGTTTTCTCCTTTTAAGTAGGATTGTTTTGACCATGACGACATCCTGCGTCCAGGACGACCTTCGCAGTTTGATGAAGATCGTTTAAATGCATTAATCCACAAATATCCACGTCATTGCACTCGAGAACTGACAAATGTGATGAACTGGGACATTCCGCTACCGTGCGACATCTGCATGCAATGGGGAAAGTTCAGAAATCGGGTGTATGGGTACCTCACCACAGAAATCACAGGGGGGGCCCCATGTGCATCCCTGCCTGCTCGTCGTCAGTTGGCTTGTGAACAACACCGACCATTCCTATCCTGCGTCGTCACTGGTGACGAGTAGTGGTGTCTTTATGCCAACATAAGAAAAAGAAAGGAATGATTGAGTAAATGAAGCAGAAACTCCCCGTGCAAAAACCTTCGCGCATCCACCAAAGATGATGTTTTGCAGTTGGTGGAGGAGCGTCGATGTGGTGTACTACGAATTCTTCCCCGGGGAGTAAGCATCACTGTTGGGATTTGTTGCCAATAACTGAAACGTCTTACAGACGCATTCCAAGAAAAGCGATCAGGAACACTGGGTGTAGTACTGGTACTCCACAATAAAGCGCGCTCGCATTCTTCGAGACTTTACAGGAGCTGGCTTGGGAAGTCATTCCGCACCCATTTTATTCACCTGATGTTGCGACCTCAGATTTCCACTTTTTCCGCTCTCTATCGAACAACCTTCAAGATACTTCTTTTCCGGATGAAATCCTCTCCGAAGGTGGCTTGACAAGTTCTTCGTCTCAAAATCACGTAATTTCTACAGTCACGCAATCGAAAAATTATCCCAGCGTTGGCAGACTGTTGAAAATAATGAAAGAAAATATACTATAGATGACTTATGTCTCTGTTATGTGTATCCGTTGCGTTTATTAAATTTATGGGAGAAAGCTACTAACTTATACACAAATCCAATACCATATCGTCTTACAGGATTATGGTCATGATTGTGAGTTTGCTACGTAAATTATCTTTTTGGCGTCGGAGTTTCATGATTCAGAACAAACCAACAAATGCTAATATACACTCCTGGAAATGGAAAAAAGAACACATTGACACCGGTGTGTCAGACTCACCATACTTGCTCCGGACACTGCGAGAGGGCTGTACAAGCAATGATCACACGCACGGCACAGCGGACACACCAGGAACCGCGGTGTTGGCCGTCGAATGGCGCTAGCTGCGCAGCATTTGTGCACCGCTGCCGTCAGTGTCAGCCAGTTTGCCGTGGCATACGGAGCTCCATCGCAGTCTTTAACACTGGTAGCATGCCGCGACAGCGTGGACGTGAACCGTATGTGCAGTTGACGGACTTTGAGCGAGGGCGTATAGTGGGCATGCGGGAGGCCGGGTGGACGTACCGCCGAATTGCTCAACACGTGGGGCGTGAGGTCTCCACAGTACATCGATGTTGTCGCCAGTGGTCGGCGGAAGGTGCACGTGCCCGTCGACCTGGGACCGGACCGCAGCGACGCACGGATGCACGCCAAGACCGTAGGATCCTACGCAGTGCCGTAGGGGACCGCACCGCCACTTCCCAGCAAATTAGGGACACTGTTGCTCCTGGGGTATCGGCGAGGACCATTCGCAACCGTCTCCATGAAGCTGGGCTACGGTCCCGCACACCGTTAGGCCGTCTTCCGCTCACGCCCCAACATCGTGCAGCCCGCCTCCAGTGGTGTCGCGACAGGTGTGAATGGAGGGAGGAATGGAGACGTGTCGTCTTCAGCGATGAGAGTCGCTTCTGCCTTGGTGCCAATGATGGTCGTATGCGTGTTTGGCGCCGTGCAGGTGAGCGCCACAATCAGGACTGCATACGACCGAGGCACACAGGGCCAACACCCGGCATCATGGTGTGGGGAGCGATCTCCTACACTGGCCGTACACCACTGGTAATCGTCGAGGGACACTGAATAGTGCACGGTACAACCAAACCGTCATCGAACCCATCGTTCTACCATTCCTAGACCGGCAAGGGAACTTGCTGTTCCAACAGGACAACGCACGTCCGCATGTATCCCGTGCCACCCAACGTGTTCTAGAAGGTGTAAGTCAACTACCCTGGCCAGCAAGATCTCCGGATCTGTCCCCCATTGAGCATGTTTGGGACTGGATGAAGCGTCGTCTCATGCGGTCTGCACGTCCAGCACGAACGCTGGTCCAACTGAGGCGCCAGGTGGAAATGGCATGGCAAGCCGTTCCACAGGACTACATCCAGCATCTCTGCGATCGTCTCCATGGGAGAATAGCAGCCTGCATTGCTGCGAAAGGTGGATATATACTGTACTAGTGCCGACATTGTGCATGCTCTGTTGCCTGTGTCTATGTGCCTGTGGTTCTGTCAGTGTGATCATGTGATGTATCTGACCCCAGGAATGTGTCAATAAAGTTTCCCCTTCCTGGGACAATGAATACACGGTGTTCGTATTTCAATTTTCAGGAGTGTACATCTACATCTGAAACATAGCTGCTTCACTCTTGCTGCTGTCCTTGCCTCCTTAACCCTCTGGATGTTTACTGTTTGCAGCTATACTCATATACAGTGATACCATAGGACTAATTCCGTCTCCCTCGTTGATATTTTTCAAAATCGTCTAGAATGCAAGCCATCAGATGTAATGATTAAAGCATTGTTTTCTAAAGAAGCAAATTTCAGACTGACAACCACTCTGAAGCCAGAATAGTTCTTTTTAAATGGACACGCTCAGTTCCTCTTCTTGCTTAGATAACCTTGACCTCCACCTGTACATGCAACGATGCTGACAAGACTTCAGACTCTTTATTCCGTCTCTCCTTCGTAGACTATTTAAAATTTGATGATGCAGAACTAGACGAAGGAATCCAACAGTAGCACTGTGTGAAATGAGAGTATGCAACGGTCTGGGGTTTATTGCTGTTTTAATTTTCTGCCTTTTTATGTTGTGTCATGCCTACGGGTTAGGCTGAAATCGGAATTTCTAACTTGACTTGACGTACTTTAATCAGGGTATCTACGAAATATTTGCTGCTTGAAGTTAATTGTCTTGTTAAAATAAACTATCGTGGAAAAAAACAAGCTCACTGCAGATGTACTAGCAATGCTAAGTTTTACTGTTCTTACCACGTTAAAACTGCTTAAATTGAAGTTTTATTGTCAGTAGGAAAATCGCTTATTTAGAAAACAATAACCATTGCACCTAATGGCTTAGTCGGATTGTATTCTAGACGAATTAGAAAAATATCGACGAGGGAGAGGGAATTAGAGTCCTACCATACATTAAGACACCTTCAACTAATACGACGCACTAAATTTCAATGCGGTCACCTTCAAACACAAGTAGAAACTAATGGTTTCTTTGAGCGACACGTTTTAAGTTAGCTGACCGTGTCCTGAGCAGCTGCATTTGTTACTTCAAAGGCAATCGTGATTCCAAAGAACCTAACTATAGGGCACTTTAACACTGTCAATTTCATCGCTTACCTGTGTAATCCTTACCTGGATTCCTCTCCTCTCAGAGTTGTAGTGCCAGTACTTACAGGTGAGATAGCAACCAGTAAAGCTCACCTTCAGAAATTCCACCTAAAAAAATTATTATCTTGGAATCTATCGCCAGTTCCAATTGAAGAATTATTTGTTTTCTGTGTTTACCAGTTGATTATTAATGTTTTTATTCAAGAACCGTAGCTACTTTGGTAATGAATAAGATGGCAAAACAAGCAATGACTCCATATTTTTATACCACTACTAGATATCTTGTCGTATAACCAAGCTTAGCTAAATTTCTATTTATTACTGAAATAATTAGTTCAAAATTTCTACATCAATCGGTGGGGAAGTAGCAATGGATGGGAGCATTACTTTTACTATGACATTCAAGGCAATACTACTAGACTATCTGTCTTTCTTTTCACTACAGGTGTACTAGCAAAACTATGTTTTACTGTCCTTACCACATTAAAACTGCAAAAATGTAAGTTTTATTGCGACATGAACACGTAGTTCAGGACATTGCGAATGCCCCTCAAAAATAATGAACAGAATACTCTCAATAGGTAAACATGAAAAACAACCAGGTGGAAATTTCAGTTTTCTGCAGTTACAAATACAATTTTCTAATAGTTACGAATAAATATTATTTTTCAGAAAGATGAAGCAAACAGAAAGAAGTATGATCTCTACAAAAATAAAAAAAACGGTCGATTATCTTCATTTAACACAGTTGAAAATTATTTACATATTCATCTCAACCGTTTGCAGCGTCCTTAAATCATCTAAAGTGCAGAGTACTGGAGAATATCACGACTGTTCTGTGATTTACTGTGTATTGAACTTCGCTTTCCACCAGCAGACCAAAGAGCGATATTCGGGAAGTCCTGCTTATCCCAGCGTTCTTTCCTCCTAGAGAGTTTCATATTCGTGGTTCTAGGTTGTTTGTAGTCGGGTTTTCTTTGCTCCAAAAGAAGCTGACTGACTTCCACGATGGCTAAAGGCAACTGGCTCTGTTCTCTCGATGTGTACCAAGGCATGAGGTGATAAAAACATTAGTCGCTACTTCCCTCTAGTTTGTGGCAGAAGAGAACTTCCAAAATTTGATGGTATTTTTCCCTCAGGGGAAGATCAGCTTGCACAGAATTGCAAAAAAAAAATACATTGTTAAGCTATAGTTAATAACAACTTGCAAAATGTTTCGATTGAAGTGTAGAAAGGGAAGGACCAGCTTGTCCAGAATTTCAGAAGCTACACAGTTAAGAGACAATGTCATAACTACTTCCACTATATTCGTTCTGGATTACAGAAACAAACCCGTCAGTTAAAGTAATACAGCTAGTAACGCATGTAATATACAATCACATTAAAATATCTACATAATACATCATTAAACATAAAGGGATAATTCCTAATATACGCGAGAATGGTGTTTTTCTGTAACAAGCGTTGCTAAAGTTTTCCACGATATTCATCGGTAGTATTTTTACCTGATTTCTATATCAACTGTGAAGACACTTAATAAAATAAATAGGCAGTAATATAACAAATTACTTTATTGAACTCATGTCGAATTTATGTAATCTTTTCTCATAAGTTTTTCTACCAAGTTTAATGTACAGGGCGACATTTTTTTATTTGTCGACAGTTGGCAACTAATGTATGCGTAACGTTGTAGTCTTTGAATTTTATTACTCACCAGTAAGAATGTCGGACTATAAAACTTCCTTGCATCGAAATGTACCACTATTAAAGTGTCGCATTTCAATTGAGATCTCGCTTTAAGATTTCACTGCAAGATTTGACACGGTACTCATGAACAGCGTATCGGTACCTGTGATTTGTTTATTTTTCTGAAGAGCCGTTAGTGAGCTAACTTAGCTTTTATAGCCGCCATTTGAAAGGAAATTGCATCCAATATAGCTATTAAAGGTATACTACGAAATGACCAGTCTCATTTGTAGCTAGTCTGTTGAGTAACATGTGTGGAAGAAGAATTTTCTTACCGACCTTCTTATCCAGCACAGATTCACGTTCTAGTGAAATCTTCAGTGCGAAATACCTATAACCTACTTCCCACTCCTCGTTTGTGTGCACCAATCTTACTTGACAAACAATACAGCTGTAAATTTGTAGGAAAATCACCAAATAATTAGAATAAACCAGGGTAACACATTAGAAACATCCGCTTAACTTGCACTTTTTGAACAAACACGTGCGTATCACTGTTTTCAAATTGTAACTGTTCGTCCTCCAAATTAATGTCTGTACATCCCATTCATAAAATTTATGCCCACTGGGATACAATCTTTACCCATTACAGTGCCTTGCTTATATTTCAATATGTTATCTTTCTAAGTTTCCTAACTTATAACATTTTCTTCACTGCATCATTGATGTAGACCTGTTACGAGATTTGATGACACTAAATATCGTTTAGAATTCTTCGCAGAGGTAATAGTTCAGCCTTCTAGCCCTAGACGGGTCAATCGGTCACGGCCAACTGCCATGTCGTCCTCTGCCATTGTCGTCAACGATTGCTGTGTGGAGGGGCATGTGGGCAGCACAACGCTCTCCCTGCCCTTATCGCGTTTCTTGACCCTGGAATCGCTGTAATCGGTCGAGTAGCTCCTGAGTTGACCCCACGGGGCTCGGGACACCGTCAAAGTCCTCCTACCAAGGAAAAATGCCTGGCAGTACCGGGAATTGAAGCAGGGTCCCTCGCATGGCATTGGGCCTCGCTGACTACTCAGCTACGGAGGCAGACTACACCCTAATAATGGCGCAGATTATTTTTTCTCAGAGAGACCATCTTTGCTCTGACGAAAATATCTCTCTTCATATCGAATCTGTTGTTCCTCTCAAAACTGTTTCACTAAAACTGCTAGTGATGGTTGGACTCAAACCTCGATTTGTGCGCGTTTGAGGGTAATTTTATTAGACTGCAAGAGTTTGTGAATTAATTGTATGGCACACGAATCATCTTAATTCTGTATTATTCTGTCTCACCGCCCCAGTACGGAGTATTTGTCTAAGGGTTGTCCAGCAGTCTTATGGTGGTGTCATTTGTCAAGTAAGATTGGAACTTGACCCACTTAAGTATATACCTCGGGTTTGTATGGAGCAGCAAAAATTTGAGCTTCTCTTAATCAGTGCATTCTTATCAACGTTTTGTAGCTTCCAAATCAGTAACGATAGAAGCACCGCGATAAATAAAGCTAAAAGACAAGAAAAAATCGTCTTTCGTCATTGCAAAACTGATTACTACCTTACTCGCGTCCACTGCAAGCTTATACTCCGTCTCGAAGAAACAGTCATTCTCCATGATTGAAGGGTTGCTTTACATTCACATAAATTTTAGGTATTACAAACTTTTTATGATTCTGGAATGTTCCACTTTGTGTTTGGTACATGCTGTAAGCTTTATGCTCTTTTATAATCATACTTGAACAGGATCAGAAGTTATTAACGGCTATCACAGCGTCGAATAGTGTATGGCGTCTTGAAATCAGCACTTCATTTGAAATAAAGTGGTGAACAGAGAAGAAATATGATAGAAAGGGCTGCAGATTTTATTTTACTTCTCCTGAGTATGTCCTAGAATTCGTTCTCTTCACATTTTCTGCAATTTAGTATCCGTTTCCTCCACTTGTTAACCTTTACCTCTCATGTTACATTTGATATGGGCTGACGCTCTCTTTCATTGTTTTTCGCTCTCGTTCGGGGTACAGGCGCGGAATCGTCGCAGATTTTTACTACGAAGACATTACGAATATCATAGAACATTTAGTGCAGAATGTGTATCCTGGACTGCCAACGAGGGTAGGTAACTATCACGGAATGCATGTCCCGAGTGCTACGCCCTGCTTTCTATTTCGCATTCTATTTCTTATTGGTTTTTCTCTTATGTGTGTGGAAATATAAATACCTCTGAACGGAATCCGCGATAATAATCGCATTCCAAGCAACAGTTCCAGCGTAGCACCGACTAATCTTCTGTTCCAGATGTTTAATCACGATCCGCGTTAATGAGCCTAGTATATCTAGTTTTTTCCCACGCGAACATTTCTCTCTTTCCTTTGTTTTCTAAGTGTCTCGGAAAAGCACACGATTTCTGTGCTCAGGTTTCTCTGGTTACATTTTATCTTCTACAACTCTGGGAGCGTTCTGAAAGCAATGCTTTCGAGACACTTTTGATGTCCACGTATTACACTATTGTATCGGATGTGCTTCTCTCTGGTCTCGAGTATTTTTTCGGGTATACATGTAAGGACTACTATAGACGTCGACCTTAGAAGTCAACGTTCTACGATAGAACTTAAATCTTACTCTAACATCCTCTTCTTAGCTTCCTGTCTTGAATTTCGCGTCTTTTCATCAGTAGGCACTGAACCATATTAACGAAGGTTGGATTGCATAGCCAGTTGTTAGTGCCTAATGCACAGCGTGACCAAAATGTCCGTTCACATTTGAAAATTCTATAGGTAGAGATTTAAAAATTGACACACATCACTTAATGTGACGTGGGATTTTCTTTAAACCAAAGAAAGTGTACAAAATGACCAACAAATGGTGCTTCATATGATACAAATTCAATGATAACAACTGATTTGTAGTAAAGACAATGTTCTTTATACAAATGCTCAACGTGTCGGCCGTTATTCGTCAAGAATTCCTGTAATCGAGGGGCAGTGTTACCAACAGGACTGCACAGCATATCAGTAGGTATGGTGAGAAAATGCCGTTGCATGTTGTCTCAGGGTACCTGATGAGGTCTGACGATAACGGCAGACTTACGAATTCAGGTAAACGCACACTCAGTACCCACGCGGTTTGAAGTCTGGAGACACACGTGTAGAAATATTGACTGGAGCGATATCGAGGATAAAAGTCGTACTTTCCAGCAGATGTTTATCAGCCAGTGTAGTGATAAAGCGATAGTGTAACAGATCGGCGTACTTTGCACCCATCACGCTGACAGTTCGGAAAGCAACACCCAGAATTTCCTCGAAGAAAAAGGGTTTGATCACGACTGAAGTGGTAAATCTACAATAGATGGTAATTTTTTAGTCGCGCAGTGGGTTTTCCACGACTGTTCTAGGACTTTAGGTAGCACAAATTGAGCATCTGATAGTGCTGACAAATCCTCAGAATGTGAAATGGGCTTCGTCGTTCCACAGCACGTTGGACAAAGAAACGCCATCTTCCCCCAGTTTTTGAAGTCCCCACACTGCCAATCCTCTCCGCATCACAAAATCGCAGGTCAAGAGTTCATGATGACGCTGGACTTTGTACAGATAGCAGTGGAGGGTATGCCTCAGTTCTCTCCAAATAGTAGTGCGTGGAATGCCAGTGTGACGTGCGACTTCACGAGCGCTGACTTTCCCGTGCAGAGATGAACAAACTGAAGTCTTTCATTTCTTCCTGAACTGTCCGAGCAGCAGTAGCACGTGCATCTGGTCACCCACTACGGAGCCAGACGTCTAAGAAACCCTGGTTTACAGTGACTCTTGTCAAGGGATCTTCACCCGTTCGAATAACCTTCTTATGGAGCTACGATCGTCAAGCTGCAGTAGCGAACAGTCCTTTTTCTCCTAAAGTAAACATGCCGCGATTGCTGAGGCCCTCTCTCACAATATCTTGTTTTATGCTCCATTCTCATGCGCAATCACTGACATGTCGCTGTCCAGTGCCATGTTTTGGCCAATTCTTCCATTCGTTTTTGGTTTCAGTAAAACGCCATGTTATATCAAGTATGTGTGTAAATTTTTACCTCTCTATCTACACTATGTCGTGACTTAGTGCAATAACAAGTGTTAACGGGCTTTTGGGTCACCCTATCAAGTCGAGTATTATGTGGTACTCGGAAGAAATTTCTTCCTCAGAATTCCTCCCTCATGACTGGAGGGCGCAGTGGGTATTTTATTAATTATCGCGACAATGCAGAGGCTGTTCGGCGTGGCATGCTGCATCTTCTCACTGAACCCGCAATGCAAAGCTGCAACAAGAATCTTGAGCATGACACGCCTGTTCTTTGACGTACCCGCACAAAAGGAAATCTAAAAAAGTAAAGTTCGCTGGTTATGGCTGCCTTGTCTTAGGTCCATCTCCCTCAGTCCAGTTGTTGGGTAACATCCAACCAAGAAGAGAGATAGCAACATGATGTTGAAACATGTGTCCTGGTGGATGTTGTGGAACCGGAAATTTCCAGTGTTGTTATGACCACCAACATCGTTACAAGATTCCTAATGTCATTCTGCTGTATTTCAATAGGACAGTATCTGCGCTAATGGACAGATTATGGTGTAATGAATAGCCTATGTCACGCTTGATAACGAGTGTGGTAAGACCGAAAGTGAATGTGTGCTACCGCCCGATGAAGATTGGCGAAATTGGACAGTTCAATTGAAAATTCCAATGTTTATTGATTATAACACTGTAGTGGTGAGATAGATGTTCAGTGTTATCAGAAGCAGCTTGTGTAATCAACTGTATTGCGAATACACGAGTATATTTCCTCACATTACAAAAATGTATGTTACTACCGATTATCTCTCGTATCGGTGTTTCATTGTAATGTGATAAAAGTTTCCTTTGTTTTAAAACTGCGAGGTTTATCGCTGGAAAGTGCTGCAGTTGGTGAAAATGGCTGGTCACATTCATAATTTCTGCCCTGGAACGTCAGACATTCTGCTTGTCTCTACTCGACCAAGGTGAACAGCTACACTGTTTTTGGATTCGCTTCTCTTCCATATAAGTGCAGCATTCGACGTCTAGAAAACAAACTGTGCTAAATTTAAGTGGCAGTGTTGGAGGAAACCTGTGCTCCAAAATAAAGTTATCAGAACACAGGAAGTCATTTGATTTTTATTCATTCATATTTAGGGGTAATCGAGAAACCCAAATAAGAACCTAATTATGTTCATTCATTAACCCGATTTCCGCGGAAGCTAAGTATGTTTAGAGCACCGCAACAAGACGTAATCTAATGATTCACACTACTGCAAGACGTTGACAACTTCACATACCCTTCATCAAGGCACTTTTCAACACTACAAATCATTTTCGGTAAGCCGTTACATTATACCGTCCAAAGTCCGTGTTGCGTTTGTTCGTGCCTGATACAAGACTTCTAGTCAGCTGTTAGACACAAACGTTTTCCGACGCACTGTTAATTGCGAGGAATACGTATCGGCATCGTATTCCATTTTCGGTAAGCCGTTACATTATACCGTCCAAAGTCCGTGTTGCGTTTGTTCGTGCCTGATACAAGACTTCTAGTCAGCTGTTAGACACAAACGTTTTCCGACGCACTGTTAATTGCGAGGAATACGTATCGGCATCGTATTCCATCCAGCTTCTACCCGCTAGAAGACGCCCAGTGAGTTTCAGTAATCGTTTGGCGCCTGCTTATTCAACTTCTGACTGGTCCGTCGTCCTCCACCCATAGCGAATGAGTTAAAATGTTCTCCTCATTTACTTTTTTACTTTAGTTCATTACTTTGTGAAATTGTTATTTATCTTCTACCAGTGAACTGATGTCGACAGGATGACCGGAAGAGCATTGCAGTGTTCAAATACCAAATGCCAGCTAACAACATGGTACCGCTCCGATCCACGCTCAGTGTGTGATTCCCGACTATCTGTTCGGTACTCCAGCATGACACACTCACCGTTGGCAGGCGCGTTCCCACGACCTGACACCAACTGCTGCACACTCTCCTTACCTTGCTGCTACTGTATGTTCGTGTCCAACTGACAGCAAGCAGAAGTGGCCATACGTGTCCACAGTACGTACTTCCAACAGCATACAGTGGGAATTTAAGACTTTAGCTTGAAGTCGCCTGTTTTCATCCCAATTGGCAATTTCTGCTTGATAAATGCGTGTTCTTTTCTGGAATACGCAAAGTCAGCTTAACTCCAATTTTTACCAAAATAAGGTTGATTTGAGGTATATTATAAAACAGACAATTAAACAGAACTTCTCCAAGTACGGCTGCGGTCTGAAGCCAGCGGATGGTTTGTTGCTTTCTATGTTCAACTGTCGAATCTGAGGTTGTGTAGTTTTCGTCACAGGTGTTAAGTGCACATTTCCATTCTCACACATTGATATAACTATGAATCATAATTACCATGTATACTGTATCTGACATTTTAATGTCGAGCACAATAACACTGTGACGACTGAAGAGTCTGCCGATTACCGTCTTGAGCGTTGAATACATGTCTGGTCGGCACTGGTGTGATCATGCAGGTTGTGTTCAGTATGGGAAAAGCATTGATTAGGACATCTGAAAAGGGAAGAGGAGAAGTGCTGAAGTGCTGCAATTGTAGATACTGTAATGATGAACATCTCAAACAAATCGGGTCAATATAGGTATAAGAAAGAAACCGGCAGAAACAGACGAAACACTTCAGTTGACCAACGATGGTACAAACAGAAAAAAAAAATTTAGGGAAATGATGGAGTATGGCAATAAGTCACTTAGAAACGAAATCATCAGGAAAGCTAAAGAGAAATGCCTGCACGAAAAATTTGCTGGAAACGTAACGATAATGTTCCATCGAAACACAAATTCAGCATACACAAATTGTGAGTCGCCTGTTTAGGTTTTTATGTTCATAACGCCACGTAGCGCTCTGTATGAAAATCACTGACTGTACTGTGTGCAGTCTGTGGCTGGCTAAACTCGTAGCTGGAATATTCGCCTGTGTCGTGTTGAACAGTTGGATGTGAACAGCGCGTAGCGTTGCGCAGTCGGAGGTGAACCGCCAGCAGTGGTGGATGTGGGGAGAGAGATGGCAGAGTTTTGAGGGGACGGTCTGGAGGTGTGTCCATCAGAAAAAGGAAATTTTTTAACTGCATGTCACAAAACTATACACATATAGATATGAATTTTTAATGCTATTAAGGTAAATACATTGTTTGTTCTCTATCGAAATCTTTCATTTGCTAACTATGCCTATCAGTAGTTAGTGCCTTCAGTAGTTATAATCTTTTATTGAGCTGACAGTATTGGCGCTCGCTGTATTGCAGTAGCTCGAGTAACGAAGATTTTTGTGAGGTAAGTGATTCATGAAAGGTATAGGTTATTGTTAGTCAGGGCCATTCTTTTGTAGGGATTATTGAAAGTAAGATTGCGTTGCGCTAAAAGAAATATTGTGTGTCAGTTTAGTGATGATCAGAATAAGTAAAGACAGAACTGTCTGAGAACGTTCAGTTTTAGTCATCTGTCTTTGTATCAAATAACGTAGAAGTTTACCACCACAGTAATGCATAATTTTTCTAAGGGGACGTTTCAAAATCTCAAAATAACTCTCAGAGAAATTCAAAGCAAAGGCATCAATATAGAGAGTGCAAAGGAAGTCTTACTGTTAATCCCCGATTATTATCCTGGCTCAATTATTTTCTCTTATTTCTTTGTTCTTAACGTCTGATACTGAAAACATACCGGTATTACGGGAGTTTCAGAGTGTGTTCTCGTTCTTCCCCTTTTAAGTAACAGGTGTGTGTATTTTTCGTCGGCGTTTACGCTCTCCAGTCGACTCAAATAAAAGACGACGAAGTTATTTTCTACTCTAGGACTTTTAGTTTTTCTGACTTCCATGCTTGGTTTTACTTACTTCGACTTTCTTCAGATTTCCACTGAATGTTTATTGTAATATCGTAGCCTGACCTCATGATTCCTGTAGCTCCGTTTGCCGCATCAGATTACATTGTTTGTAATAATCGTTTATACACCGACAGTGGGTCACACATAACCGAAATAAATTATTCATTCCTGTGTGAAGCATCTGTATTTTTCGAACCTTCCCTCTTTCCTTGCATGTCACGTAAGTTGCAGTAAGCACTGTGTCAAACAATGCAGGTTCCTGTTTTGCTTACCACATATGAAATACTCGTTGTGTCCGGTCAGCTATACTGAAATTAACTTTAACGATACTACGTTAATATTACCATCATTTATCTAACAAAAATATAAATACATGTAACATAGAGATATGGTATTATTATGGTGTTGTTAAGGAATCAAACAAAAATAGTAAATTGGCGTCAACAAATGTCTGATTACGTCGTCCCCTTTCTGTAACAGTTCACAGCAACGATTGTATGCAAGGCGCAGCGCTCGAATACTGCAGACATTCGATGCATCTCTCACTATGAACTAGATACAGAAACATGGAATTCAATTTTGTGATTTAGCGATATCACTGTAACCAAAGAGAAGAAAAACACTGCCGCCGTTATCAGCCATTTGCTGTATTTGTGTCCCCACTATGTTTTCTGCTGCTGTTAATTCATTGTTTTGTCGCAGCACGTGTTTTGGAACATTATAACGCACAGAAAAACCGTATACTGCTCCTTCAGAATGGTCTGCGAGTACCACAGTGCAAATGAAGTACGACAGGAACTGGTACTGTATGACCAGTGATACTGTACAATTGTCCGCACCTCGTGGTCGTGCGGTAGCGTTCTCGCTTCCACGTCCGGGTTCCCGGGTTAGATTCCCGGCGGGGTCAGGGATTTTCTCTGCCTCGTGATGACTGGCTGTTGTGTGATGTCCTTAGGTTCGTTAGGTTTAAGTAGTTTTAAGTTCTTGGGGACTGATGACCATAGATGTTAAGTCCCATAGTGCTCAGAGCCATTTACTTTACAATTTTGTAAACACATCAGATGTACCTATGGTACCTTGTACGCATTACTGCCGTAAAGTTGCCTGCAATTGAAAGGACCGGGTCAAATAAGAGTTTAACGTCTTTCATATCAAGATTTTTACTAAGACTTGTCAGCAAAATAACTTCATCAATTAGGCAAACAGGACCTTGACACATTACGGAAAATTTGTTCAATAACTGATAATCGATCAACAATGTCTGTCATCCGATATTTCAGTGAGATCAAATAACAATAGTGTTAATTGAAATACTTGCTCTTAACTCTCCACAAGACGTTCATGGGGACATGAAGTAGGAAAATTTAACTTTACAACGAATGTTATTCCCTTTCCAGAAATTTACAAATCTTGTATGTCACCTGTTACTATTGTTGAAGTATTTGATGTAGCAAATTTTAATAAAGTAAGCAAGATAATATTTCACCAATTGAAGTCACATAGCGGTATCTTCAAAGGTTCGAAGAAAACAGTCTTCAAATAGGTAGGCCACAACCATCTTTAGATTGTGTTTGATGAAAATATAACAAATAATTCTGGATTTCCTCAGAAGGGGATCATTTAAAGGAAAGAAAACAACTAAGGCTGCTGGATATGAAACTCCCACGCGTCGGGCAATGTCGTCTGGACGAACGGACCCGAAGTTACTGAGGGCAGGCCCCATACGCTGCTTACCACACTCCTCCTCTTCTAAATAACCAGCGGGAACAAACATACAGTGATAGCATTATGAACAGAGAAATAATTTTAAGTAAATCTAGTAAAACTTAAGTAATCAGATTACACGCTGACAGTATAGACAAAATATTAGTGAAAATTCGCCAAATGATAAGGAGGTAACTGGCCAAAGCAACAACCCCCACTTTCACCTGACAGTAAAGAAGAGATTCAGGTACAAATCACGCCACGAGGCGGAACGGGATGGAAAGCATAGGTGGAAGGAAGACGCGAAGACGCGAATGATTGGCCGATGAACCTCACCTACGTAAACACAATATTGGCTTTTAAGCATAACACAAAAAAGCAGCAAGATTTGCCCCAGTGAGACGCATAGGCTTGCAGCTTCCAAATAACTAAAAAAGGCGACTTGGCGATTTAGTACGCAGTACTAGGCGAGATAAATGTTACAATCTTACAATGAGCACAAAGAAATCTACAGAACCCCAATAATTTAAAACACATAGTAAAATTAGAATTCTACGACAGTTACCAAATGTAGGCTATTCTTTTTTAATATGAGTGTCACGCTCCTCAAATGATCAAACGTGTGTGAATTCCTAAGGGACCGAACTGCTGAGCTCATCGGTCCCTACACTTACACACTCCTTAAACTAACTTATGCTAAGAACTACACACACACACCCGTGCCCGAGGCAGGACTCGAACCTCCGCCAGAAGGAGACGCACAATCTGAACATGGCGCCTCAAACCGCGTGGCCACATCGCGTGGCTACGCCCCTCAGATCTTCTGGCCAGACACAGGAACACTGAACCATAACAACTGGAGGCTGAACCGAGTCCAATATAGAAGCAGCAGGACACAAATACACACAGGAAGCGAACCAGTCACAATTATCGCGCTTACAGCGGGGAGGAAGATTCTGCCTTCACGAATGCCGCGTGGTTTCGGCACCGAAGCAACGAACTAAAAGTGGCTCACCGGGCATACAAAGCCGCTGAGGGATGGAACACAGTGGATAAATTTGGAGCCGCCAAAGATGTGTGGATGACGACGACTCACTGCTCGTCTCCAGACCAGGTCGAACCAAAGGAATAACGAGTCCACTCTTCCTCCCGGTACACGTCCCTAGTGTGAGGTAGATGCTCAGCCAGATCGGCTTGTAAGTCACAAGGGTGGTGGAGTGAACAGCCAGACCGTGACCTGACCCCGCTGACCTGAGCTGTCCTTGCTGCTTCAGTGACTGCCTCTACACAGAAAACGGTGTCAGCGGCACTCGCTGCAAACCTGCCACGCCCCCCTTCATGCCAAAGATCCTGTTCCAGCAGACGTGGCGCGAACTATCGATCACTAGACGGTTCGGTACCTAGTTTCAAACGAGCAGAAACTCTAATTACGATTTTGTGGCTTTCGCCGATGTCGCGTGGCATTGGTATGACACTTCATTTGTTCCCAGGAAAGCAACACCTGGTGCGTCCTCTTCTGATCGTTCCTCCACACTGATGGAATGTTCTGTACAATTGAAAAATAATAAAAAGTGTGACATGGTACGTAGTTGTGTGTAACTGCTTTTGTTTGCTCATTCCGCAATATGTGTTTCCTGAAACTGTGGTATTATGATAGTGAGGATGTAACTGTTAATATGTTATCATTTTATAGAAGTAAATTATCTCGTATGGGCAATGTTAATAATGAACAGATGTCTTCACAAAAGGATAATAGTTACCGTGGATGTGCCACGGGAAACAATACTGGCATGACTTTCATTCTTATAATATTCAAATTACGTGTAAGCCCATATTCAGGAACTATACTCAGCGGGTTTTTCGTTCATGTTTGATTATTATAGTCAAAAGAAGCGAAAATTCTTTACAAATATAAAAGAAAGATGGAATTTTATGGAAAATCATTAACTGGTTCTTTGCTAACAAATTGTGAAACTCATGTAAAGCATAGTTCATTTTATACTCTACAACACAGTACGCCTTAACAAAAGTAGGCAAGACAAAATGGATAAATTAATCGAATCTTCTTGTTTTGGGACGCATAAGTTGATAATAACTTCAGTCATTCATAAATTCGTGATCTTCAGACTCTCATAGACCCTATGTTTTATCGAGTGAGGTGGCACAGTGGTTAGCGTACTGGATTCACATTTGGAACAACGATTGTTCCAACACTTGCAAGCTCACACATAAATATTTTGTGTCTATTAGCTTTCTGTATGTGACACGAAGTGTCTAACATCACAGTTTAACACACGTCAGTTTCTCTCATGGCTATTATTTAATGTGGCAAAACATGAGTACTAAATTTGAGGTGGTCGACTAACCAGCCTGATTAATACTTTCAACAACACATATCTCTACTTATAACACACACACACACACACACACACACACACACACAGACTCATCTGAACAGCGCGTTGCAAGGCATCCCAAATGTGCTCAAGCGGAAATGTTTAAACTCAAAAGAGTGTTCCTGGAGCCACTCTGTAGCAATTCTTGACGTCTGGGGTGTCGTATTGTTCTGCTGTAATTGCCGAAGTCCGTCGGAATGGACGATGGACATGAATGGCTGCTGCAGGTGATCAGACAGGATGCTTACATTTTTGATTTCTGTTGCATGCTGCCAGGCACGACGTGTGCGTCCTTGACATGTTGTTGAAAACAAAATACTCCTGCATGACCTCTAAACGATTTTTGCAACATAATACCTGTGACCGTGGTGGATGTAGTTACTTAAAGTTTCTGCACAGTTCTCTGGAAAACACATCACCTTCATTCCTCCCTGTCTGATGATTTGCCTCCAGACAATCACCTTTACAAATTTTGTAATACTTTTACTTTTCCTCACACTCCTTACATCCATAATTAACTTTAGTAAATACCAATATCTGTTCTCCATTCTGCGAACGCCTTAAATCTTTCTATGTTGACTTCATATCTTTTTCTACTCCTACTCCCTTCATGTGCAACATTTGAAACTCCCTTTCCTTTCATTTCCTCCCCATAGTCATCCCGTTTTGATAGAAAATATGTCAATGCATCATGTATATACTTACTTAAGCCTTTAACATACCAAATATAATAATTAATTTGAGGAAGGAATATGGGCGAACGTATAAGCCTGACATTCAGCAAATTAGACTATTACTGATAAAATAATGTCTTATGTTCACTGAAAACAATTAGCTCCTCACCCTCCAAATGTATTCTAAATTTCTGATATTCAAATATTAGGAGTAACAGTTCTTTCTCAGAAATATCGTACATCAACTTACACTGATGAGCCAAACCGTGTCACCACAGTCCACCGCGCGGCTGCGTACCACCTGGTGGTGTTTGGAGCCCCTGACGCAGTAAGGAGAGAATTTAAGCGCAAGAGAGACGGATGGATAGTAATTACAGGGAAGATATAGACCGCAAATGCGCAGATTCACTGGTATAAATACGCAAATTCACTGGTATAAGCGGTTTTGACAAAGAGTACGTTGTTGTCGCGCTGCGGCTGAAAACCAGAATCTCTGAAACGGTGATGTTGGTAACATGTTGGCGTACTACTGTCTTGAGCACCAATGAAGGATGGTGCAATAACGAGAAGGCTATATGGTATTGGACGGCCACGTCTCATCACAAAACGCGCAGGTCTGAGGATCCCGCACTGTTTCATTCAGAATGGGCACCGATCTGTGGCACATGACAATGCTGATGCAGGCACAAGTGTTTCAAAGCTTACCGTTCGATGGCCATTGTTAAACGTGGAGTTCCACATCACACAGACTGTAACTGTTCTTGTGTTGACACAATGACATCGGCAGTTATGACTGCAGTGGACATGCAGTGGGGACAGCATCACTGAGTTTTCGCTCTGGATCAATAGAAACACGTCGCCTGTCGAATGAATCGCATTTATTGTTACACCTGGTCGATTGTTGGGTTCTTATACGCCGCCATCCAGGTGAATGGCTACGCGAAACATGCAACGCGCCACAGATGCTGACCGATGAGGGCAGAATTGTGATATAGGGTACAATGAGTTGGGTTTCCGTGGGATCTGAGGTGGTAATCGAAGGCAGGAGGACACCAGTGAACTACGTGGACTTTATTGCGGACCTCCTGCATCGCTTCATGGTTGACGTCTCCCACTATGAGGATAGCTGTAAATGCTGCGAAGTCAGAATGGTACTACAGTGGTTTGAGGGGCATTATAGCGAACTCACACTGATGACTTTACCAGCAAATGCGCCTGATCTGTACCCATTGATACACACATCGGACACCAGCTGTGTGGCCGTTAACCACCATCCCGTAATTTGCAGGAATTGCTTGACCTGTGTGCAGGCATCCGGTGCCACATACTTTAGGAATCCTGTCAAGGACTTCTAGAACCTATGGCAGGGAGAATATCTGTTGTACTGTGTTTGAAAAATCGAAGAAGACGCTGTTAAACACTTGGTCATGATGCTTTGGCTCGTATTTGTATGATTCGTCAACATCCCACTTGCAAACATGTTAGTTTTGCATTCACTCTCCCCATTCACAAACTTTTCTTGAAATAAAACTGAGCCTATCCCGTCATCTAAACTGTCATATGCAATACACAGAATTGAAGTCGTATCTGGATAACACAGTTCACAGCTCTTGCATGAGATATCATTTGTGGTCTCAAATTTCATATTCAGGTGACCAATTCCGTGTTACTTTCTGTTTCATTAACTAACTAAATACGGTGAACTGAAGCCATTTTACATTAGTACTAGCTCTAGTCTTTTCTTTGTTTCGAATAATTCCTTCACCGAGCGAGGTGGCGCAGTGGTTAGACACTGGACTCGCATTCGGGAGGACGACGGTTCAATCCCGCGTCCGGCCATCCTGATTTAGGTTTTCCGTGATTTCCCTAAATCACTCCAGGCAAATGCCGGGATGGTTCCTCTGAAAGGGCGCGGCCGACTTCCATCTCCATCCTTCCTTACTCCGATGAGACCGATGACCACGCTGTCTGGTCTCCTTCCCCAAACAACCAACCAACCAACCAATTCCTTCAGAAGTCAACTGATTCCCTACAATGTTAAATCTGTCTAAAAAAAACTCACATTTACTGAATTCAAGAGTCATCCGCCCCTTTATCAATTACCACAGGGTGCAGCCAACCGCAGGTTGTTGCTCACGTCGGTACCAATGATGTGTGTCATTTTTATATCAGAAGAAATTATCTCTGGTTTCTAGCGGCTAACAGAAGTGTGGTAAAGGCTGCCAGACTTGCTTGCAAGACGAAAGTAGATCTGACCATTTGCCGCATAGTCGACAGGACCGATTGTGGACCTCTGGTACTGAGCCGAGTGGAGGGTTTGAATCAGAGGCTCAGATGGTTCTGTGACCGTGTAGGCTCCGCTAAAGGTTGGTTGGGTTTCGTGTTCGACTGAATAGGTCAGGTGTCCACTATAGGCAGAAGGCGGCTACACGGGTAACGGGGGCTGTGTGGCGTGGACTGGGCGGTTTTTTAGGTTAGAGGGTCTCGGGATAACACAAGAAGTGCTCCAGTCACAAAGGATGCAGGCCGAACACAGGAAGAACGTAGATACAGGAACCATTGGTATAACAGTTGTGAACTGTCGTAGCTGTGGTGCGAAAGTACCAGAGCTCCAAGCGCTAATAGAAAGCACTGATGCTCAAATCATTATAGGCACTGAAAGCTGTCTAAAACCGAAGATGAGCTCAGCCGAAATTTATGCGAAGAATCTAACAGTGTTCCGAAAGGATAGACTAAACGCGGTTGGTGGTGGCGTGTTTGTTGCTGTCAGAAGTAGTTTAACTTGTCGCGAAATTGAAGTAGAAACTTCCTGTGAGTTAGTATGGGCTGAGGTCATTGTTGGCAACTGAAGAAAATGGTCTCCTGAGACACCGTCAACATGGTTTTAGAAAACATCGTTCCTGTGAAACACAACTAGCTCTTTATTCATATGAAGTGTTGATTGCTACTGACAAGGGATTTCAGATCGATTCCGTATTCCTGGATTTCAGGAAGGCTTCTGACATTGTGCCACACAAGCGGCTCGTAGTGAAATTGCGTGCTTATGGAATGTAGTCTCAGTAATGTGACTGGATTTGTGATTTCCTGTCAGAGAGGTCACAGTTCGTAGTAACTGACGGTAAGTCATCGAGTAAAACAGAAGTACTTTCTGGCGTTGCCCAAGGTAGTGTTATAGGGCCTTTGCTGTTCCTCATCTATATAAACGATTTGGGAGACAATCTGAGCAGCTGTCTTCGGTTGTTAGCAGATGAAGCTGTCGTCTATCGACTAATAAAGTCATCAGAAGACCAAAACAAACTGCAAAACGATTTAGAAAAGATATCTGAGTGGTGCGAAAAGTGGCAGTTGACCCTAAATAACGAAAGTTGTGAGGTCATCCACATGAGTGCTAAAAGGAATCCGTTAAACTTCGGTTACACGATAAATCAATCTAATCTAAAAGCCGTAAATACAACTAAATACCTTGTTGTTGTTGTGGTCTTCAGTCCTGAGACTGGTTTGATGCAGCTCTCCATGCTACTCTATCCTGTGCAAGCTTTTTCATCTCCCAGTACCTACTGCAACCTACATCCTTCTGAATCTGCTTAGTGTATTCATCTCTTGGTCTCCCTCTACGATTTTTACCCTCCACTCTGCCCTCCAATACTAAATTGGTGATCCCTTGATGCCTCAGAACATGTCCTACCAACCGATCCCTTCTTCTGGTCAAGTTGTGCCACAAACTTCTCTTCTCCCCAATCCTATTCAATACTTCCTCATTAGTTATGTGATCTACCCATCTAATCTTCAGCATTCTTCTGTAGCACCACATTTCGAAAGCTTCTATTCTCTTCTTGTCCAAACTATTTATCGTCCATGTTTCACTTCCATACATGGCTACACTCCATACAAATACTTTCAGAAATGACTTCCTGACACTTAAATCAATACTAGATGTTAACAAATTTCTCTTCTTCAGAAACGCTTTCCTTGCCATTGCCAGCCTACATTTTATATCCTCTCTACTTCGACCATCATCAGTTATTTTGCTCCCCAAATAGCAAAACTCCTTTACTACTTTAAGTGCCTCATTTCCTAATCTAATTCCCTCAGCATCACCCGACTTAATTAGACTACATTCCATTATCCTTGTTTTGCTTTTGTTGATGTTCACCTTATATCCTCCTTTCAAGACACTGTCCATTCCATTCAACTGCTCTTCCAAGTCCTTTGCTGTCTCTGACAGAATTACAATGTCATCGGCGAACCTCAAAGTTTTTATTTCTTCTCCATGAATTTTAATACCTACTCCGAATTTTTCTTTTGTTTCCTTTACTGCTTGCTCAATATACAGATTGAACAACATCGGGGAGAGGCTACAACCCTGTCTTACTCCCTTCCCAACCACTGCTTCCCTTTCATGTCCCTCGACTCTTATAACTGCCATCTGGTTTCTGTACAAATTGTAAATAGCCTTTCGCTCCCTGTATTTTACCCCTGCCACCTTTAGAATTTGAAAGAGAGTATTCCAGTCAACATTGTCAAAAGCTTTCTCTAAGTCTACAAATGCTAGAAACGTAGGTTTGCCTTTTCTTAATCTTTCTTCTAAGATAAGTAGTAAGGTCAGTATTGCCTCACGTGTTCCAGTGTTTCTACGGAATCCAAACTGATCTTCCCCGAGGTTGGCTTCTACTAGTTTTTCCATTCGTCTGTAAAGAATTCGTGTTAGTATTTTGCAGCTGTGACTTATTAAGCTGATAGTTCGGTAATTTTCACATCTGTCAACACCTGCTTTCTTTGGGATTGGAATTATTATATTCTTCTTGAAGTCTGAGGGTATTTCGCCTGTCTCATACATCTTGCTCTCCAGATGGTAGAGTTTTGTCAGGACTGGCTCTCCCACGGCCGTCAGTAGTTCCAATGGAATATTGTCTACTCCGGGGGCCTTGTTTCGACTCAGGTCTTTCAGTGCTCTGTCAAACTCTTCACGCAGTATCATATCTCCCATTTCATCTTCATCTACATCCTCTTCCATTTCCATAATATTGTCCTCAAGTACATCGCCCTTGTATAGACCCTCTATATACTCCTTCCACCTTTCTGCTTTCCCTTCTTTGCTTAGAACTGGGTTTCCATCTGAGCTCTTGATATTCATACAAGTCGTTCTCTTATCTCCAAAGGTCTCTTTAATTTTCCTGTAGGCGGTATCTATCTTACCCCTAGTGAGATAGGCCTCTACATCCTTACATTTGTCCTCTAGCCATCCCTGCTTAGCCATTTTGCACTTCCTGTCGATCTCATTTTTGAGACGTTTGTATTCCTTTTTGCCTGTTTCACTTACTACATTTTTATATTTTCTCCTTTCATCAATTAAATTCAATATTTCTTCTGTTACCCAAGGATTTCTACTAGCCCTCGTCTTTTTACCTACTTGATCCTCTGCTGCCTTCACTACTTCATCCCTCAAAGCTACCCATTCTTCTTCTACTGTATTTATTTCCCCCATTCCTGTCAATTGCTCCCTTATGCTCTCCCTGAATCTCTGTACAACCTCTGGTTCTTTTAGTTTATCCAGGTACCATCTCCTTAAATTCCCACCTTTTTGCAGTTTCTTCAGTTTTAATCTACAGGTCATAACCAATAGATTGTGGTCAGAGTCCACATCTGCCCCTGGAAATGTCTTACAATTTAAAACCTGGTTCCTAAATCTCTGTCTTACCATTATATAATCTATCTGATACCTTTTAGTATCTCCAGGGTTCTTCCATGTATACAACCTTCTTTCATGATTCTTAAACCAAGTGTTAGCTATGATTATGTTGTGCTCTGTGCAAAATTCTACCAGGCGGCTTCCTCTTTCATTTCTGTCCCCCAATCCATATTCACCTACTATGTTTCCTTCTCTCCCTTTTCCTACACTCGAATTCCAGTCACCCATGACTATTAAATTTTCGTCTCCCTTCACAATCTGAATAATTTCTTTTATTTCATCATACATTTCTTCAATTTCTTCGTCATCTGCAGAGCTAGTTGGCATATAAACTTGTACTACTGTAGTAGGTGTGGGCTTCGTATCTATCTTGGCCACAATAATGCGTTCACTATGCTGTTTGTAGTAGCTTACCCGCATTCCTATTTTCCTATTCATTATTAAACCTACTCCTGCATTACCCCTATTTGATTTTGTGTTTATAACCCTGTAGTCACCTGACCAGAAGTCTTGTTCCTCCTGCCACCGAACTTCAGTAATTCCCACTATATCTAACTTCAACCTATCCATTTCCCTTTTTAAATTTTCTAACCTACCTGCCCGATTAAGGGATCTGACGTTCCACGCTCCGATCCGTAGAACGCCTAGGTATTACAATTACGAACAACTTAAATTGGAGTGAACATATAGAAAATGTTGTGGTGTAGGGTAATCAAAGACTGCGTTATATTGGTAGGACACTTAGAAAATGTAACAGATCTACTAAGGACACTAAGCTTGTCTGTCCTCTTTTAGAATACTGCTGCGCGATGTGGGATCCTTAACAGATAGGACTGACGGAGTACATTGAAAAAGTTGAAAGAAGGGCAGCAAGTTTTGTATTATCGCAAAGTATGGGAGAGAGTGTCACAGAAATGTTACAGGATATGGGCTGCAAATCATTAAAAGAAAGGCGTTTTTCGTTCCGACGGAATCTTCTCGCGAAATTGGAATCACCAACTTTCTCCTCCGAGAGCGAAAATATTTTGTTGACACCGACCTATATAGAGAGAAACGATCACCACGACAAACTAATGGAAATCAGAGCTTGTGCGGAAAGATATAGGTGTTCGTTCTTTCCGCACGCTATACGAGATTGTAATTATAGAGAATCGTGAAGGTGGTTCGATGAACCCTCTGCCAGGCACTTGAATGTGATTTGCTGAGTGTCCGTGTAGATGTAGATGTAGACCATGAGCACGTCTTCTAACAGCTGACAGTGCTCAACCTATGTGATTAAGATGTCATCAACATACACTTAACTATGTAGAAAAGCTAATCCAACAGCAACAGAGAGTTTTTTAAACCTGATTGAGGAAGGAGAGTCGCAGGATATTTGTAGTGGTAATAACATAGATCATAAATGTATTGCTTTCCTTTTACAAATTTTTCATGGTATTTGAATGTTGCTTTCCATTAGAACGTTCAAAACGGGATACTAGAGGTAAAAGGAGCCTGAGGACAGGGATATGAAGTAGAACAAAGTGGGAATTATATCAAATTGTTAGAAGCACTCAAAATCAAGATACAGTACACCTTCACAAACAGTACTGCAATATTCTTATCAAAGTTGTTAGGAAAGCAAAGAGTATATGGTACGTAAATAGAACAGGTAATTCACAGAATAAAGTCATCAGAAGATCAAAACAAACTGCAAAACGATTTAGAAAAGATATCTGAATGGTGCGAAAAGTGGCAGTTGACCCTAAATAACGAAAATTGTGGGGTCATCCACATGAGTGCTAAAAGGAATCCGTTAAACTTCGGTTACACGATAAATCAGTCTAATCTAAAAGCCGTAAATACAACTAAATACCTAGGTATTACAATTACGAACAACTTAAATTGGAGTGAACATATAGAAAAGTTAAAACCATATGATCAGTCATGAATGAAGTATCCAGTCAGCAGTGCAAGGTCGAGGATATAAAGTCAGTTTGTAGTTTAAATGTTTCTGTTACTGGTAAGTCAGATGTAAGTACAGTTTTTAAAAATGACTTTCTTTACAGAGCTGGTGAATTAAATAAAAAGTGAGTTTGTGCAGGTAATCACATAACTCTCTTGTGAAATGGGTTTCTGAGACTGTTATCTGAAATATTCCTCTGCAATACTGAAAAGGGGGAGATTGAATCAATAATTAAATCACATAAGACTAGGAACTCACACGGATATGATGGAGTATCCAGCAGAAGACTTACGTTCTGTGCTGCACATGTTAGCCTTGTACTTAGCCACAGTTATAATTTTTTCTTTACGAATGGTCAGCTTTCTGAACGATTGAAGTACCCAATAGTAAAGCCTTTTTTTTTTTTAAAAAAAAAAGGGAGAACGGGATAATGCAGACCATTTTAGAGCTATTTCTGTGCCATTCATGTTTTCGAAAGTTATTGAAAATGCTGTGTGTGTAAGGATAATTGAACATTTCATTTCATGTAATGTGCTGTGACACGTACAGTTCGGTTTTAGAAGTGATTCAGCAACTGAAAGTGCTATATTCACTTTTCTCTGTTCAATGGAGATGGACTAAATAAAAGGTTTTGAAGGGTGTTGTTGTTGTGGTCTTCAGTCCTGAGACTGGTTTGAAGCAGCTCTCCATGCTACTCTATCCTGTGCAAGCTTCTTCATCTCCCAGTACCTACTGAAGCCTATATCCTTCTGAATCTGCTTAGTGTATTCATCTCTTGGTCTCCCTCTACGATTTTTACCCTCCACGCTGCCCTCCAGTACTAAGTTGGTGATCCCTTGATGCCCCAGAACATATCCTACCAATCGATCCCTTCTTCTAGTCAACTTGTTCCACAAACTCGTCTTCTCCCCAATTCCATTCACTACCCCCTCATTGGTTATGTGATCTACCCATCTAATCTTCAGCATTCTCCTGTAGCACGACATTTCGAAAGCTTCTATTCTCTTCTTGTCTAAACCATTTATCGTCCATGTTTCACTTCCATACATGGTTACACTCCATACAAACACTTTCAGAAACGACAATTAAATCAATACTCGATGTTAACAAATTTCTCTTCTTCAGAAACGCTTTCCTTGTCATTGCCAGTCTACATTTTCTATCCTCTCTACTTCGACCATCATCAGTTATTTTGCTCCCCAAATAGCAAAACTCCTTTACTAGTTTGTCTCATTTCCTAATCTAATTCCCTCAGCATCACCCAACTTAATTCGACTACATTCCATTATCCTCGTTTTGCTTTTGTTGATGTTCATCTTATACCCTCCTTTCATGACACTGTCCATTCCGTTCAACTGCTCTTCCAAGTCCTTTGCTGTCTCTGACAGAATTACAATGTCACTGCCGAACCTCAAAGTTTTTATTTCTTCTCCATGGATTTTAATACCTACTCCGAACTTTTCTTTTGTTTCCTTTTCTGCTTGCTCAATATACAGATTGAATAACATTGGGGAGCGGCTACAGCCCTGTCTCACTCCCTTCCCAACCCTGAAGGTGGCAGGGGTAAAATACAGGGAGCGAAAGGCTATTTACAATTTGTTTAGAAACCAGATGGCAGTTATACGAGTCGAGGGGCATAAAAGGGAATGTTGTCTACTCCCGGGGCCTTGTTTCGACTTAGGTCTTTCAGTGCTTTGTCAAACTCTTCACGCAGTATCATATCTCTCATTTTATCTTCACCTACCTCCTCATCCATTTCCATAATATTGTCCTCAACAACCTCGCCCCTGTATAGACCCTCTATATAGCCGGCCGAAGTGGCCGTGCGGTTAAAGGCGCTGCAGTCTGGAACCGCAAGACCGCTACGGTCGCAGGTTCGAATCCTGCCTCGGGCATGGATGTTTGTGATGTCCTTAGGTTTGTTAGGTTTAACTAGTTCTAAGTTCTAGGGGACTAATGACCTCAGCAGTTGAGTCCCATAGTGCTCAGAGCCATTTGAACCATTTTTTTGAACCCTCTATATACTCCTTCCACTTTCCTGCTTTGCCTTCTTTGCTTAGGACTGGGTTTCCATCTGAGCTCTTGATATTCATACAAGTGGTTTTTTTTCCCCAAAGGTCTCTCTAATTTTCCTGTATGCAGTATCTATCTTACCTCCCCCCCCCCCCCCCCTGAGATAAGCCTCTACATTCTTACATTTGTCCTCTAGCCATACCTGGTTAGCCATTTTGCACTTCCTGTCGATCTTATTTTTGAGACGTTTGTATTCCTTTTTGCCTGCTTCACTTACTGCATTTTTGTATTTTCCCCTTTCATCAGTTAAATTCAGTATCTCTTCTGTTACCCAAGGATTTCTACGAGCCCTCGTTTTTTTACCTACTTGATCCTCTGCTGCCATCACTATTTCATTCCTCAAAGCTACACATTCTTCTTCTACTGCATTTCTTTCCTCCATTCCTGTCAATTGTTCCCTTATGCTCTCCCGGAAACTCTGTACAACCTCTGGTTCTTTCAGTTTATCCAGGTCCCACCTCTTTAAATTCCCACCTTTTTGCAGTTTCTTCTGTTTTAATCTACAGTTCATAACCAATAGATTGTGGTCAGAGTCCACATCTGCCCCTGGAAATGTCTTAAAATTTAAAATCTGGTTCCTAAATCTCTGTCTTAAAGTTGTATAATCTATCTGAAACCTTCTACTATCTCCAGAGTTCTTCCATGTATACAACCTTCTTTCATGATTCTTGAACCAAGTGTTAGCTATGATTAAGTTATGCTCTGAGCAAAATTCTACCAGGTGGCTTCCTCTTTCATTTCTTTGCCCCAATCCATATTCACCTACTACGTTTCCTTCTCTTCCTTTTCCTACTGTCGAATTCCAGTCACCCATGACTATTAAATTTTCGTCTCCCTTCACTACCTGAATAATTTCTTTTATCTCATCATACATTTCATCAATTTCTTCGTCATCTGCAGAGCTAGTTGGCATATAAACTTGTATTACTGTAGTAGGCACGGGCTTCGTGTCTATCTTGGCCACAATAATGCGTTCACTGTGCTGTTTGTAGTAGCTTACCCGCACTCGTATTTTTTTATTCATTATTAAACCTACTCCTGCATTACCCCTATTTGATTTTGTATTTATAACCCTGTATTCACCTGACCAAAAGTAGGCACCCTTTGTTGATTTAACTAAAGCATTTGATTGTGTTGCTCACAAAATATTGCTTCAGAATTTGGACCATTACAGAATACAAGGAGTAGCTCACAACTGGTTCACCTCTTACTTTAAGAACAGACAGCAAAAGCTCTTTCTCCACAGTATTGAGAATGGCTATACTGTGGGTCCAGGTGGGGCGCAGTAAAATGGGATGTGCCCCAGGGATCACTGCTTGGGCCACTTATATTCCTCATTAATGTAAAGAGGTGCCTTCTAATATTACAGGTGGTTCTAAAATATTTATTTTCACTGATCACATTAGCTTGGTAGGAAAGGATGTTGTGTGCAACACTGGCACTGTTTCAAATACTGATATTAAAGATGTAACTTCATGGCTTGAAGGAAGTAAACTAACACTAAATCACAGTAAGATTCAGTTTTCACAGGTTCCAACACACAATTCAACAAATCCTGGCGTTCTAATTACACAGAATGTGCATACTCTTAGTGAAACTGAACAGTTCAAATTTCTGGGTGTTCAGACAGATAGTAAATTGTCGTGGAAAGCCCATGTTCAGGGTCTTGTTCAAAGACTGTTTGCTGTCGTTTTTACTATTGGAACAGTATCTGAAATAAATGATAATTCGACATGAAAAGTAGTCTACGTTTCTTATTTTCATTTGCTTCTGACGTGCGACATTATATTTTGGGGTAACTCCTCCCATTGTCAAAGGGTAATTTTTTCTCAGAGATGGGCAGTTCAGGCAATAAGTGATTTAAGTTAATGAACATCTTGCCGAGCCCTGTTCATTAGTCTGGGTATTCTGACATGCATGTATTCTTTAACGTCGTTTCTTGTTAACATTGTCACACTATTCACAAGAATTAGCAGTTTTTGCTCAGTTAATACTAGGCAGAAACACAATCACATTTGTATCACACCTCCTTGGCTCTTCTGCAGAAAGGTGGGCAGTAGTTAGCTGCATCCATGTTCAATAAACTACCACAAGACTTCTAAAATCTTAACAGTAATTCACGTGCTTTCAAATCGAAACTGAAGAGTTTCCTCAAGGGTGACTCCTATTTTGTCGAGGAGTTCATTGAAAAATTAAGATATTTCCTGACCTATATTACAGACAGCATTTATCGAAATTTATACATTGTCGTCTTTTTAGGATTCACAAATATTTTATTTGATCTATTATTACTTTTCTGTTATAATATAATGTACTGACATGTTCGATGACCATGAAGATTTGCTCCTCAATCTGAAGCTGCAAAACTAGATCTATAGAGTATAAAATAAAACACAGAGTAGTCTCCTCATCAGTTCAAGTCAGCATGATTTAGAACTCTGACAAACATAGCTACAGATACTGACAAACCAGAAGGTAATGCTCAATAATATATCTTTTCCCTTCAACAATAAGGATATTTTCTGCTGGCCTCTGTTAATGGCATTTACCAAAATCCTGAGGTTAAATCTGTACTAGACATAATCTTCACATAACTGAAATTCTGTAGTAATTCATGTATTCATGTTGAAAGTGTTCTTTGCTTATTATATTCTATCGGTTTCTTGCATTTAACACTATTCTTGCAGACCTAGCTTTCTTTTTCACAGGAACTGTAGGATTCTAATATTTTTTCTGCCCAATTATATTACATTCCAATTCAACGTCTTGTGTATCCTAGCCCCTGCTGCTTCTTTATCTGCCTTAGCAAAAAGAAATGGCCTTACTCTAGTCACTTCACTTGACATTACTCTCAATGAGTATTAAAAATCAACAACTTCCTAGAGCCTTCTGAAAACAAACCTCTGCGTGTATATAACAGAGTAGCAAGCTCCATTCTCTGTTCCTCTCGCACATTAATCATCTTATTCATCTTGTCATATACAGGGTGTCCCATTTATCTTGGCCACCCTAAATAACTGTTTGTCCAGATGCAAATTACAAAATGTTTCAAGTAAATGTTCTTTACTCATGAGGGGGACAGCAGTCAGCATGATTGCCTTCGTTGTAGCTTTGATTTTTACAAAGATATGAACAGCAGTATGACTTTTTTAAATTGCACCCTGTATTTTTTATTTGGTATTTCATTTCCTCTCCTAAAGATCTGTTCAGAAAAGTATCAAAGTGTACCATTCACTGAAACACGTAATTATTAATTACATATCACAACATTGACTTTGAGCCTGGGGTGACAAACTCGTCCACTTGCTGGAGTTGTCAGAAAACATATTGAAACCAAGTGAAAACATAAGAAAAAATTGACTTTGACCCTCCTGTACCATTCCCCGGGAGCAGAAAATTCAAAGGTGCTCAAAGTGGTGACCCTGGTGCACTCGTTGAATGAAAGACGTATTTACTGCTTGCAGTGTTGCCACTTGAAGACAATTACAAGCAAGCACGATACGTTCCTGCATGTGCTTTGGAGTTGTTGGAATATCGCGATTGACAACAACTTAAATGCTGTGAGGTAACAGGAGAGTTGTGGCGCCCTGAAAATATTGTAAGTTCGCAGTTGACATGGCCGACCTGGGGCCTCTCGGCGGGTAGCAGCCACGTGGTGCCGAACTTTAGCTTAGCAACTGCGTGATGAGGCATAACGGCCAGAGCACGTGGCTGAGAATTCCTTGGTGACGCTGTGTCCATGAAAGAGACTTGTATGCCGAGAGTGACATAGATGGGGACTTTGTAAAACCATCGTGACGGACATTTCACAATTCGTATAGAAATAAATAGTAGCCAAATGAATCATAATACCTCAAAAAGAAACATGTACATTACTAATATTTGCACGACGATTCTGACGGTTTAATCAGATTTTCAATATCTTTATCAGCTTAAAGTTTAGTATCTGACGGTAAATTATACATTTAACATCCAGCAACGAAATTCCAAGATCTAAAGCTTCATCAAATTTTATCTGTTGATGTCTCTCTAGAAAGCTGTTAGTGTAAACCTAAATTGGTGTAAATTACAGGCATCTAACTTGAATAGTACATGAGTTACTGGAGGTCAAAGTGGTCTATTACTATCGATCGCGTCAGGCCATAAGTACTCCACAGTTACACCAAGAAATGGTAGCAGCATGCTTATACACATATTTATTCGCCTATGTCTGTGTTCATATCCGACGTATACTATTCATGGAGAAATTGATGAATTATTTACTGTGTTTTAGAAAGCACAGAGACACTAGGCTACTGGCTTAATTCTGTTCTATTCCTTTGAGATACGTTTATTTAATCTGCTTATGTATTTAATAATGTGTGTTAGAGCGTTTTTGTGGTCCAGCCATAAGAAAATTTATTTAATTTCAAGTTATTTAAATGTAAGTCCAGTATTTAGAATATGTTTCAAAATGTTTGTGAATGTGCGTTGGCTTGAAGACATGGTGCGAGTGCTGTAGCTGTCACAACGCTCTTGAATAGGGAGTTCTGGGCAGGTCGGCACAGGCTATGGACAGTATGGTACAGGAAACGGAAAGTGATGGACGTAAAGCGCGACGTACAGTGGCGGGAAGGACTTGGAGTGGAGCAGTTCGCATGTGGTCGCGAGAGATAGATGTATTTCGTATTGTCGACTTGTGTGCTTGTGAGATTTATGTGGTTTCTGCAGTGAAGACGTAGTACGCGTTTGGAAGTGAATATCTCACGATCTTTGTTGTTGTTCGTAACTAATTACGTGAAGTAGGAATTTCTTGTTTCCCTGTTATTCAACTTATATTTTATTTAATTGCTGGACCATCGACACCAATAAGTGTTTTGCAGAAATATATCGCATTCTCAAAAGTACTTCTCCTATCGTATTCGTAATTTAAAGTCGTTAAGATAGCACCTGCAGATTTTATTTAATTGCAATATTTCATGTATAAATGTCTATATTACGTTCAAAATTCGCAGTTGCCGAGTGATAGGAACCTTCAACCATTCGATTCATGTGTCTGTTCATATTGTATACTGTAGACTCAGCAGTACTGTGCCGTAATTCGGCAACTAAGTATCCCAGCCCCTAGACAACGAAACCAGAGAAAACGTTTATTATTTCAGCTCTGAGTCTGAGGGTAGATAGTTGACGTCCACCATCACTCATTATATCCTTTCATTTTCTATATGAAATCCCACAATGCATCCCCAATGATTTAAATCAGGAGACCTAGCAGGCCAAGTAACTTCCTCCTCGACCAATCCATCTGGCACGCAAGGCATTATGTGCTGAACATCCATCGTGTTGATACCACATAAGCATTCTGCTTCTTAGGGGCACTCCATTCATAAGAGGAGGAAGAATCCGTCTGAAGAAGTTGGCATACGCTGTGCTGTTTAGACTACCACTGATGAAATAAGGGCCAATATTTGTAGTGCCAAGCATCCCACACCAGACGTTAACTCTTCATTGACGCTGATGTTCCACCTGTCTAAACCATCCTGGGTTGTCGCTGGACCTATATAGCATGTTCCTTGTACTTAACTGTCCTTTGTTTGAGAAGGAACATGCATCTGTAAGTAGAACATTGGAGAAGAAGCTCGGGTTGGCGATGATTTGCTGCTGTGCCCACTGACAGAACTGTACACGATTCTGGAAATCATTCCCATGCTATTCTTGATGTAGGTGTACATGGTAAGGATGGAACCGGTGATGTGTAAGAATAGGATGTACACTGGTTTTAGCAACGCCAATCTCGTGTTCAAGCTGTCGTGCACTCACATGTCGATTCATAGCAACGGAAGCGAGAACACTAACTTCGGCAGCTTCGTCTGTGAGAGTGTTACGCCGGTTGCGTTGTCGTGGGTTGAAACTTCAGGTTTCCTGAAGCCTCGCAAAAAGACGAGAAAACATCCCGAGGTAATGTGGGTTCTTGTCAGGATATCGCTCTCTCTACTGCGTAGCATTTTGCTTACCTTCAACAACAATAAAAGAAACGTTCTGTCGATGCAGTTTGTAGGAAGGGCAGCATTTACTGTATGCCTACTCCACACAAAAGTATTTAAAAGGTCTAAACTACTGTACTAAACTTTCCCGTACCTAAGAAACAGTATTGCAGTTACTGTTCTGCTAACTTTAACTCCCCATAGATGAGTAGCATTCTACCTTCTCTTCGTTGGGGTAAATTCTATTCACACAACTCCAACTGCCGAAGGTTGACGGAATAACGGTAGTGCATTCTACTTAGTTTACATTTGTCCTCTGTCAACGTCAGCACTTGGATGTGATCCATTACCCCGATTACCTGCACTAAGCGCTGGGAGCGTCAACGTCAATGTTGTGTTACGTAATTAATAATTATGTGTTTCAGTGAATGGTACACTGTGATACATTTTTGAATAGGTCTTGAGGTAAATGAATTACCGAATAAAAAATACAGGTTGACATTTGAAAAAGACATACCGCTGTTCATATCTTTGTAAAAAACAGAGCTATAACGAAGGCAATCATGCTGATTGATGTCCCCCTGACGGCTAAAGAACATTTGCTTGAAACATTTTGTAATATGCATTTGGACAAACAGTTATTTACAGTGGTCAAGATAAATGGGACACCCTATACATGCTCTGTTACGCACTTTGCTACACAGTCCTTTTCTTCCCTCTGGTAAGTGAGTCATTGCTTCTTTCCTTTTTCATTTTCTTTCAAATCTGATCCTTTTTTTGTACACTTCAGCATCAGATGTTGCTATCATATACAAACAAGAAATTCATTTCCAGTATAGTATTCATTGCATGACCTGAGATTACAAAGCAACTTATTTTAAATCGTTGATCACTGACTCAAAAATTGAATAAGATTTCCTTCTTGATGAACTTGTCACCTGCTCCTGTTACTGTCCTAATCCTTACACCAGTTACTAATAGTTCCACCTGCTCTTTGCACTTAATTTGTTGCTAAAGTGATTCAGATGCTGCAGATAAACTTGAATCTGAATCCAGTAATGTCACATATTCCATTTCGCCCACCTCAACATCAATAATTGGTTCCATCTTTTACGTAATTTTCCTTTCCAGTTCTGTTTCCCTCAGTAAATTAGCTTACATTTTCTACCTGCTCAATTCCTCCATGACATATAAACTCCTACATCTTTCCCCACATTCTATGTCTGTATCATTTTTAAATTAATCATTAAATACATTCTCAATATCCTGTTCCACACAAGATTCTTCTAACTTTCTGCCAGCTTTGAATTTCAATTTATCACATTCCTCTAGTAGTAAGGCTTTACGAATATTAGCATAGGATACCGAATAATTAACATTATAATCAACATCCTCATTTTTCATTCAACTAAAATTAACTACTTCATTCAGAGTTACATGGTCATCATTCAAGAAACCATGTGTTTCAGCTTCTTCATGAATAGCAATATGCCTTCATTGCCATCCAACATTAATTCATGAATCCCTCCATCACCATTACAACACAAAATATCATGTGTGTTCACTGGCATATGTGTATCATCAATACAAGAGTCATTATCTACATCACTGCTATAAACATAATTGAAACTAGTACCCACCCACTCTGAATAGTGTCGTTCTTACTAACTACATAATTTCCCTCATAACTTTACATTGCTCTGACATCTGTTATCCTGTTATACCTCATATTTACTTTTATTGCTCTTTAGACTTTTGATTCTACAGCTCATGCCTATTTCTGCTTTCCCTTGTGATGAAACTAATGCGTCTCCTTCAGATTCTGGAGTAGTTTTAGCTGATCTTAAATCCACACTATTTTCGACAACTTCTGGCTCACCAGCTTCAGTTTAATAACTACACTGATCACCATTAAATTTGGTTTTATTCTTTCTCCTATTCAAATTATTATATGGTGTCCATGTGATATACACCCATCTTTCCACTTTCAATTGATGGACATTTATTATCACATTGTATTCTTGTCTTGTCCTTCTTATGGAATTATTACTGGTCACTTTACAGACCAGTTAGTTTCCCAACTATCTGCTTCGAAAACTGCCATTTGGTAGCCCTCCATCCTGGCACTTTGCCTATCATTATTCAATTTTGGCTCAAAATTATCCATTTTTTCATAAAATTTCTGTTCTCTCCACAATGTTTATTTCTCCAATCCGTGGCTTGATTACCAAGTCCATTCACCTCATAATTCCATCCATCTCAATTTTACCCACTAATATTGTAGTCATTGCAATTTCCTCTGCCCTTATTCCTACCATTCTTTCTTTGTTCAAGATACGTTTGCCTATAGCATAGAGCCCCATCCTTATTTTCAGTGAAGTTGAAGTTTTTTCCATAGAGTCATCTATTCTAAGGATTAGTTCCCATTGTAACTTAATTTTATAAGGTTTTCTTCAGAGTTAAAATATAAGGCAGTATACATAGCGGGCTATCCAAATGTATCAATTTACTCAGCTCGCTAACACAAAACTTCCTGATGCTTTCCTTCCAGCTTCTGTATCTTGACTCATTTAAAAAACCAGTTGGTAACCCCACCAGCTTTGCCTGTCCCCAATAATTAGTTGAAAACACACTTTTAAATTTCTTGGTATCTACAAACTGCTCCTCATGTTCATAGGCCCCAATCTTAGCTCCTCTTTCAAACAACCTTTTTACAAATTTCATTTTAGCAGTAGCACTCAGTTCTTTTACAAATTTATCCTTGAACACGGCAAAGAAATCCTCAATGTGATATCTCTCGTCTTCACTAAAATCTTTTGTATGGAGGCGACGCCCCCTATTATTTCCTAACAGTAAATCATTATGTCCTGCTATTACATTTTTAACAGCACCTTCAGTCACTTATCTCCCCTTCTAAATCCTTCTTATTACTATGAATGCCTTTGTGACATTCAGTAATCTCTATTTTAACTGACCTGAATTCTACATCTCATTGCCTTTGATACATTGTACACTATTGTTCTTGTTCCTAAATCTGTTCACAGGATTTTCTTACACCCTTCTTTTGTCTCATTAACCCTCTTGAATTTTAGTATTCTCTTAGAAAAACGGAAATGAAATTCAAATAATTTGAAAGCCCACTAAAATGCTCCATTCGAAATGTAACTTTTATTCAACAGCCGCTGGAGAACGAAGGATCATGTTTTACACATACACCTGTATGCTAACCGCATCAGCTGATAATGTTACTGCAATGTAAGTCATGATGTTAAGTTCTCTATAATTTCGGAAATATTACAGACTCCCAAAATCTAAGACCCGTTTTGGAATCAACACGAAAATTCCCTTAAGGTGTGATACTTTACATAAAAATTCTCAGCTGATATAAATTATATACATTTTAGTATGCTAAGATGGCTGACAGATTTGTGGGAATAGGAGTGACCTCATGTATGTTTGCTACCACATAAATATACATTTAAAGAAATTTGAACTGCTGCAGGCAACTCTTTTACACTAATATCAATAAATAGCGCTTCAAACAGTTCAAAATTATTATTAAATACATTCTTACATTCCTTTAACTGGTTGGGAGATGGATGTCTGGAAATAGTTTTCAGAGCAACGCCAAGTGTAGTTTTAGATTGAACTGTTGGTTTATCATTCAGACCTGCAATACTTTTACTTTTTGTGAATATAATCCAAATATAGGTTGGAAACAGTTCAAACCGACATCAGGTATAGGTGTGAACTTCTTTTCTGAGCTGTATACTAAATAAACAGTATGCCATGAAGACATGATTTTACCATCAATATTTACATGGCACATAGTTACAAAAACATGATAGTAGAAATTAGAGAACTTAACGACCAGAGACCCGAAATCCAACACAGCCATTAAATTAATCAGATGACATTGATGGAATCCATAAACTGGATTGTGGTGTGATTAAATGGGGCCTCAAACTTTATGATTCAAAATGGTTCAGATGGCTCTAAGCTCTATGGGACTTAACATCTGAGGTCATCACTCCGCTAGACATAGAACTACTTAAACCTAACTAACCTAAGGACATCACACACACACACCCACGCCCGAGGCAGGATTCGAACCTGCGACCGTAGCAGCAGCGCGATTCCAGACTGAAGCGCCTAGAACCCATCGGCCACAGCGCCAGCCTCAAATTTTATGTTTATCTTAAAAATTTATATGGATAACTTGCTACTGCTACACATCAAAAAAAGTTTTGCATCACCCCGGTTCCCAGAGCTCCTTAAGATAGACGTTCACTGTGGATACTGTATCACAGGCACAGTCCCTTTGACTGTTTCGAGATGATATAAACAACCATGCATCTGCAGCGCCTATAATACGGGGGAAGGGGGGGGTGGGGCGACAGCTGATCCGTTGCAGTCATTCCAGCAGGGAGGAGGTACACGGCTCGTGCAGCTTAATCATGCCCAGACTATCAATACCGCCGTTCGATTGCGTCCACATTGTTACTTTGTGCCAGGTAGGGCTCTCAAAACGGAAGTGTCCAGGCGTCTCGGAGTTAACCAAACCGATGTTGTTCGGACGTGGAGAAGATACAGAGAGAGACATGAATTGTGAATGACTTGCCTCGCTGAGGCCGCCCAAGAGCTGCTACTATTGCAGTGGATGACTGCTACTTACTGATTACGGCTCGGAGAAAACCTGACACCAAAGCCACCGTGTTGAATAATGCTTTCCGTGCAGCCACAGGACGTCGTATTACGACTCAAACTGTTCGCAATAGGCTGCATGTTGCGCAACTTCACTTCCGACGTCCATGGCGAGGTCCATCTTTGCAACCACGACACCGGTACAGATGGGCCCAACAGCATGCTGAATGGACCGCTCATGTTTGGTATCACGTTCTCTTCACCAATGAGTGTCGCATATGCCTTCAACCAGACAATCGTCGGAGACGTGTTAGGAGGCAACCCAGTCAGGCTGAAAGCTTTACAGACACTGTCGACCGACTGAATCAAGGTGGATGTTCCCTGCTGTTTTGGTGCGGCATAATGTGGAGCCAACGTACGCCGCTGGTGGTCATGGAATGCACCGTAACGGCTGTACGATACGCGAATGCCATCCTCCGACCGATAGTGCAACCATATCGACAGCATATTGGCATGGCATTTGTCATCATGGACAACAATTCGCGCCCCATAGTGCACATCTTGTGAATGACTTCCTTCAGGATAACTACATCACTCGACTAGAGGGGCCAGCATGTTCACCAGAGATGAACACTATCGAACATGCCTGGGATAGATTGAAAAGGCTGTTTACGGACGACGTGACCCACCAACCAGTCTGAGGGATTTACGCCGAATCGTAATTGAGGACTGGGGCAATCTGGACCAACAGTGAATTGATGAACTTGTGGATAGTAGGCCACGACGAATACAGACATGCATTAGTGCAAGAGGACGTGCTACTGGGTATTGGAGGTACCGGTGTGTACAGCAATCTGGACCACCACCTGTGAAGGTTTCACTGTATGGTGGTACAACATGTCATGTGTGGTTTTCATGAGCAATAAAAAGGGCGGAAATGATGTTTATGTTGACCTTTATTCCAATTTTCTGTACAGGTTCCGCACCTCTCGGAACCGAGTTGATGCAAAACGTTTTTTGATGTGTGTATTTACAGAAAAGCATTTTTATTTTTTAACACTTGTATATGTTATAGTAATTTTGGCTGGTTTCATCTATTTCAACAATCATCAAAATTATAAAACCTGTTGCTTTAAAACCTAGTATTTCTCAAAGAAGACACTTTCATATGCCAGATGCAACATTCAACAAACGTGGAATGCAACACAACCACATTTGGCAATATCTTGAAAAACTCATTGGCTTTGCACAAAAACGTCTGACAGTTAACAGGCGACCCAAGGCATTGAAGTTGTAAAAGGAAGGACAATACTCGGGGACCAAGAATGTTGAGATAAATATCCTGGTTCATGTTCCGTGTAACCTGAACGAAGGACCCCAACTAATAGTATGAGAAAATCCTCAAAACATCAAACAACCACCTGAGGCCTGAATTACATCCTCAAAACACTGGAAGTTAAACACCTCACTATACTGTGATTGCTCTCGACTCCTAGCATCATTAGAAAAGAGACAAAATTGTGACTCATCGGACAGCACTACTCGTCTCCTGATAACTACTGTTCAGTGTTAAGTGTTGTTTGGCGCACTGCTGCTGTGCTACGTTACGTGACACTATACCGCCCTTTTGCGAGGTACCTGACTCCAAATGTCCATTGTGTGCAATTCATCACTGACAAGCGTACCACTCGTCTCGGTCCTTGTTGGTTAGGGTCTTTTCGCAGCCACAGTTCTGACATGTTGTGTGGCTGTAAAGTGGTGTGCCGGTCCTTGTAGACACATCTGACGTTTCGCACTGATACACCAACAAGTCGGATAACTGTATACACGGCGTGGTCTTGAGGACGTCAAAATACGATAGTACTTTTCTGCGACACTTTCTTGTTCCCATGTTTACAGGCCTTAGCTGTACTGATTCCGTAGAACCAACTGGCACAGACACACCACTACAGCGCCATGACTTCGTCGTCTGTGGAGGGTCAGCAGCCTGCCTGGTACCACGATCTTAAGTTCTGGTGTGCTTTACATTTTCAACGGCTTGACTAATATTTATCAGTGATCGAATAATATCCAAGAGCAAATGGCAGTAGAGAACGTCTGAAGTAGCAGTTACTACTTGAGGAAGGTCTAGGAACACTCGGACGAAAGCTCGTGCTCCTTTGGCAACTTGACGTCTCTTAGAAGCCCATATTAATGAAGCTGTTCTACTCACAAATCATGGCCGAAGTATCTCACAGCGCCCAAAATTACCGACCCATCAGCCTTCTGAGCTCGCTCAGTAAGATTGCTGAGAAGGTGATTCTCAAACGCATCACTAGGCACTGCATAACAAATGACATCCCGAGACAGGAGCAATTCGGCTTCAGGAATCACCACTCCACAACACAACAACTCTTACGGGTCGTTGAACATATAACACATGGCTTCAACACAAACTAAGCAACAAGGGCGGTGTTCCTGGACATCGAAAAGGCTTTCGACCGTCTATGGCACAACGGCCTCATTCGCAAACTCAGCGACGCGGGATTCCCCGACGGACTGCTGCGTCTAATACACTCATACCACACAGACAGGAGTTTCAACACTGACGTGCAGGGAAAACAATCAACACGACACGTTATACACGCGGGAGTACCCCAGGGAAGCATCCTAGGGCCCCTACTGTTTAACCTCTACATAAACGATCTCCCAACCACACACAACGCAACGATGGCAATCTACGCAGATGACACAGCCATCCTCGCGCAAGATTGGAAACCATCAAACATTGCGTCACGCTTACAGACTGCACTCTGAGTGGCTGAGCCTCGGTTGGAGAAATGGCGTGTTAGAGTAAACGTCGACAAGTGCGAAGCCGTTCTGTTCACTAGAAGACCGAAGCAACTGCGCAAACACCGATACTGCAGACCAATAACTCTACATGCACGCCCAATACGTTTCCGTGAGAAAGTCAAATACTTCGGTGTCTGTATGGACCGGAAATTACTCTGGGGGGACTACATACAACACATGACCAACCGAGCAAGCGCGAGGCTCAAACAGCTCTATCCTACGCTCAACAGGCGTAGCACACTGAACAGAAGGGTGTCGAGGTCCATGTACATGACACTCATTCGACCCCTGATGACGTACGCAGCTCCTGCCTGGGGATACGCAGCGCCTACACGCCTGCACCGTCTGCAGCTCATACAAAACAAAGTACTCAAAATCTTAAGCAATGCTCCACGATACACACGCATCGCGGACTTTCCCCGGGAATACCGACTTGAGACTCTCACGGAGGTAATCCACAAGCTCACCACAAGACTATGCAGAAACTCCAGACATTCGCAGAACCCGCTTATTCTGAATCTGGGGAACTACGACCACAACCATAGATGGAAACATAAAAGACCAAAAGACATACTTGTAAGGACCTAACATCTACGGCCAAGCACACGCAAACACAACGGTACAGGTGAGCCCCTATTAATCAGACGCCATTACTGGATATCCGGCTGGAACACACTGCCGAATAACGGGCACCACGCAGGAAAGCCGTACCGTACACTGCATGTAGACAAGCTCCACACATCCCCCACACAGTGAGATGATCTATGGCTGATCTCCCGCTAGTATATAACGATCTTGATTGTTCCAGGAATGTAGCGGCTGCAGCAACTGGGATACATCGCCATCATTGGCCACGGTAAAGATGCATGATACCCATACTAAGAAATCCAACTGTGGTGTCACCGCCAGACACCACACTTGCTAGGTGGTAGCCTTTAAATCGGCCGCGGTCCGTTAGTATACGTCGGACCCGCGTGTCGCCACTATCAGTGATTGCAGACCGAGCGCCGCCACACGGCAGGTCTAGCCTAGAGAGACTCCCTAGCACTCGGCCTAGTTGTACAGCAGACTTTGCTAGCGATGGTTCACGGACTACTTACGCTCTCATTTGCAGAGACGATAGTTTAGCATAGCCTTCAGCTACGTCATTTGCTACGACCTAGCAAGGCGCCAATTTCAGTTACTGCAACTAATTACTTCAAGACTGTATTCTGAACAAATAATATTGTGAATCATGTACCGTCAAGAGCGACGTTCATCATTAATGGATTAAAGTTAAGTATCAAACTAATTCCGTCCGCTTTCTGAATTCTAATTCCTTGTCATGTTCGAGACCTCACGTCAGTATAGTTCTTCCCTCCTCACGCCAGCCTTCGTGAGCTAAAACGCGTGCATTTCGGCCTTCTCTAGTAACACGGTGTTGGCTCTTCTGCCAACACTACACCAACCTTGCATGAGCTATCACAGCTAGTAAGCCACTACTGCTCTTACTACCCATCCCACTGTCGCAGAGGTTTTTTTTTCCCCCACGGCACGAGCCTTGGCACTTTTTTCTCTCTGCTCTTCAGATTGCTACCCTCACTCGCGTTTCGTCCACTATCTATCGCCTGATGGACCGTGTTAATGCGTAGTCTTACCCAGATGCACGGATAACATCACAGCCCAGCATCCTGTGATCCACCTATTAGATAACTAACATGTTGACGGAGGTGACAGTAGAACTTTTGGCCTGGTCACCACGTTGGTGCGGGCGTGGAGGGGCCCCATCTCTCAGGAAGTCTAACCAGCGGGGGGCGCACAGTGGTTGCGCTCAGTGGTGGGGGCGGCGACCCCCCCCCCCCCCCCCCCCGCCGCATCCGCGTTCCTGCGTCGCTGCGCCCTCTCACCGCGTCCTTAGGCTCGAACACGCGTCCCGCTTGCTGCCTGCTCGGCCGCCTCCCGCCGACCACAGCCGCGCCCTTCACTGAGCAGGCGGGCAGTCGCACAGTGCTTCTGCGACCGCCCGCCGCTATTAGCATAAGATTTTATCGCCAATTTACGGCGCGAGATCACCACATGTTCCGCTGGCTTTCCCACACAGAGAGAAAAACGGGCTCGCTTTCCGTACCAGGATATCACGCCTGTCGGCCTGCGTCCGGAGAATAAAACGCGTAACTCGTTAATTAATTATTTTCAGCGGTTAAACGTTCAGGATTAACTTAATTATGGAGCCGGAGAGGCGATTCGCACATGGAAATGAGTGTGGGACTCGGAGACGCACCTGACGCAGACAGCTCAAACGCTTCTCTCGACTCCCCGCTCTCCGTTTAACTGAGACCAATTTGCATGTGTTTCTTCGCCATCAATCGGCTTACGTTTTCCAGTAATTAGGTTAAAAAGGCGACTCTCTGAATAATTAACTACGCACTCTGAATTCCGCAACCTTGTAAGCTCCAGAGAGCCGAAGCAAAACGACTGTCGAAAAGATGCCACCTCCTCATTCTCTCCTGTCCAGATCGAAGGACTGACAAGCCTAACACGAGCTGTCGGATCACAACTTCGGTCGAAATCCACTTCAGTGCACGAAGGATTGCATCAGTCACACTCGCATCCCCGTTTACGCCTAAGGAGTCCTCAGACATTGCCTCCTTAGGCTTCGTCCGTGGCAGGCATTCCTAAACCAGCTAACGAATGAAATCCAAGTCGTATGAAAGTAGTTAAGACACTTTTGTTCGGGATCTACGAGGGTTATCCACAAAGTACATTACGTTTTGGCATTTAAAAAAAAAAGTATTGGAAATTTTTTTTATTATATATAGATGAAAGACACACTTAAATACTACTTTTCTACATAGTTGCCATTTAAATTAAGGCAGTTATCGTAGCGATGGACGAGCTTGGAAATTCCTTCGTCGTAAAATTCGGCCGTGTGCGCCTTCAACCACGTGGTTACCTCTTATTGAAGCTGTGCGTCGTCATCAAAACGCTGCATAGCCAACCACTTCTTCATTGCTGGGAATAAGTGGAAGTCGCTCGGTGCCAGGTCGCGACTGTACGGCGGATGTGGAAACAACTCCCACTTAAAAGATTCGAGAACTTCACGAGTGACATTTGCCGTGTGGGCCCGGGCGTTGTCGTGAATCAGCAAGATCTTTGAGCCCAACTTTCCCCTGCGCTTGTTTTGTATTGCTCTTCTGAGGTTGTGCAGAGTTTGGCAATACCTTTGAGAGTTTATTGTAGTGCCTCTTTCCAGGAAATCCACAAAAATTACACCTTTTCCGTCCCAAAAGAGGTAACCACGTGGTTGAAGGCGCACGCGGCCGAATTTTACGACGAAGGAATTTCCAAGCTCGTCCATCGCTACGATAAGTGCCTTAATTTAAATGGTAACTATGTAGAAAAGTAGTATTGAAGTGTGGCTTTCATCTGCATATAATAAAAAAAATATCCAATACTTTATTTATTTTTAATTCCAAAACATAATGTACTTTGTGGATAGCCCTCGTACATCTACATTGATACTCCGCAAGCCACCCAACGGTGTGTGGCGGAGGGCACTTTACGTGCCATTGTCATTACCTCCCTTTTCTGTTCCAGTTGCGTATGGTACGCGGGAAGAACGACTGCCGGAAAGCCTCCGTGCGCGCTCGAATCTCTAATTTTACATTCGTGATCTCCTCGGGAGGTATAAGTAGGGGGAAGAAATATATTCGATACCTCATCCAGGAACGCACCCTCTCGAAACCTGGACAGCAAGCTACACCGCGATGCAGAGCGCCTCTCTTGCAGAGTCTGCCTCCGTAACGCTATCACGCTTACCAAATAACCCTGTGACGAAACGCGCCGCTCTTCTTTGGATCTTCTCTATCTCCTCCGTCAACTCGACCTGGTACGGATCCCACACTGATGAGCAATACTCAAGTATAGGTCGAACGAGTGTTTTGTAAGCCACCTCCTTTGTTGATGGACTACATTTTCTAAGGACTCTCCCAATTAATCTCTACCTGGCACCCGCGTTACCAACAATTAGTTTTATATGATCATTCCACCTCAAATTCGATCCGCACGCATACTCCCAGATATTTTACAGAAGTAACTGCTACCAGTGTTTGTTCTGCTATCATATAATCATACAATAAAGGATCCTACTTTCTATGTATCCTCAACACATAACATTTGTCATTAGCGTTAGAATCACACCCTTCCCTTTTTGGAACAAAGTTTTAATGTGTTCTTTAAATCACGGATGCCATATTGGGTCCTAACACAAGGCCTCAGTTTTTTTCTTGCGATCTTCGGAAATCTGACAAGGAGAGGCGGTAAACCCACGAATTCCGTCCGACCATCGGCCTAACAGTCTACGTGCACTCCAGAGTAACATCTAACGGAATGGTTTAAGTCATCAGTGTCCGTACACGATGAAAAAAAGAGGTCAAACTCCATGAACGCAGGATCCATTTCAGATCAGGTAGAATTGATAGAGCGCTCGAAATTAAGGAAATTTTAATGTCGCTATCAGGCTTGCAAGCTTATAATTCCTGACAATTTAAAAGCTACATTTGGACCTGTTACAGATGTACTCGAGGAGGAAAACATTCACTGGGCGGATCGGCGGCTACATTGTTTACGAAGTGCGTTCTGATATGCGGATTTGAATTTTACATGCATCAGTATTTTATACTCTTTAAGTCGACGACAAAATTTCTTGATAAATTTGTATAAATTGATATTTTAAATAATTAAATTTTACTGTGAATGAAAAAATTCATCATCTTCTGGTCCTATGAAGTTTGATATCCTTTGAAATTGTAAGTGCTTGCTATTGAAATCATTGGGTGAGAAATGGCTATCACTATGTATGTTTCCTCGGTTACAGACGGTGAAGCTAGCGCCATCCGTGGAGAAAGTTATTATTGACACCTATCACTAAGTTATGAAGTTCACTACGAAGCTATAAAACTATTATACTGTGTGGTTATAATCAAAACGACCGTCTACCGAGTACTGCAGTCCAGGCTGCATACATTGAAGAACGCTGACACATCGTAGGTATGTTCATTAATCGGTGCGCTCTCTTAATATACTGAAAGAAATAATAGGTCCACTTTCTGCCACCCGGCGAAAATATGGCGCCGTAAGCAGTTACTACGTGAAATGTTTCCTCTTTTGGCGTCAGGATGCTATTTGTTGCTTGGCGACGCGTGTTGATTTCTTTCGCGAAGTACCTGTTGGTGTAAAGGGTTAAGACGGTTGAAGTTTTCCGTGCGAAATGCAAGCTGTTTTATCAGAACGATAGCAATAGCAGTGCTGCAGCGGTAATATCGCCGACAAAAACACTTGCGAACGGCCCCATGGCAATAAATGGGCTAAAGAACACGATCAAGTAATCTGAAGAAACTCGTCACTTAGATGGTGCAGCAGCGAGAACGAGGCGGCCCATTTCCAATGCAATTGTTGATGTAGTTGTAACTATAGTCGACCCAGCAGCACATGCCACAAATTTTGCAGTCAGTACTCGAGCTGTGTCACGGGAACTGTCTCTCGCCCTGTGAACAGTTCAAACATTTTACTCTGGTATCCCTGCGTGTAAAATGCAGCCTCAAGATAAGTTACGACTCCCTGACTTTGTCCTTCGTTTTTATAGCACACATAGAAATGAATAACATGTGGCCGGGGAATATTCATTGGATGGACGAAGCACATTTTACTCTGGACGGTGCCGTGAATGCACATAACTGACGCTTGTGTGGTTCTACTCCGCCACGTGTTGTGCAGGAACAGCCATTACACTCAATTTATGTGGTTGTGTGGTATCGTTTCACGAGCTCGTTCATTCTATGTCCGTTTCCCTTCGAAGAGATGGTACCCCGCAGGAATCCTTGGTTAACATGTGATTCCAGCTTTGCAAGTACACAACTGCGCCCACACCAGTATTTTCGTTCAAGCTGGAACAAACTTGAGATCAAAACTCATGATACAGGATTCCTCCGCACCAAGAGGAGTTCGTCAGAACACTCGAGAATAAGGAAATTTCATTATATCCATCAAGCCAGCAACCTACTTGCTTCCGAGAAGTCTAAGAGCTAGTGATTTCGATCCCCATGTATACGCTGCGCCCACACGCCTGCGCCGTCTGCAGCTCATACAATGCCATTGATAACGGCAAAATATTATAGCAGTCCTAAATTTAATGTTGCTGTCTGTACAAATGTCTCCTATCTCATTGCACTTCCGGCTTGTCGTTTGATCTGATTCATTAGTGTGTCAGTGAAATCAATTACAGGTACGTCTCTCAACATGCATCGACCAACATCAGTGGCGTTCCAGCAGTCAAGACGCGAAATAAGGGCACTTGAGGACAATCTCCTCAATGAAATAATTTTGCTAAGAGGAAATGGACACCTTGCGGTGTCGTTTCAAAGCCTGGATTGTAATTTCGTTTACTTTTGTAAGGATTTTTCTACAGAAATTGACTCCTGCCGTCTTTAGAAGTTACATTCATGTCACAAATATAACTCCTTTTTTGATTAGGCTCTAGCTTATAGAATAAGAGAACGTAAATGGTAACCCTACACGAGGAATAATTGTAAGCCGATGAAACTTATTTCATATTTCGGAAAAATGTACAGAGCCTGATTGTTCTTGCGTCTAAAATGTTTTTATCTCTCACATAGCGTACACGAAATTACTGTTCCATCACATACCAGCTCCAATTGCATAAAAATATTTATTTGGGTCCATAGACTGTTATCAAGAGGAGCCGTGTTGTGAGTCAGTAAGTATTCAGAACACACCCAGGATTCATTAGAATCAATGATATGGTACGCAGTAATACTTGTTATCTAGGACATTCCGCAAATGATAACTCTGCTTATACCAGAAGGTAATCAGCTACAAGCTGGAAAACACCTATCTTGCATGGACACTTGTAATGGCCGTCATTAAAAGATATTTGAGGCCAAATAAACTGGACGATGCCGAGTCACGTCAGTAATTAGAAGGTTGACGGGACAGATACAACGCTAGCTGGGCGTAAAGCATTTATAAAATGAAGTGCTTGATCATTGGCAAAATACGTGATATTGTAGCTCATTTACGGAAGAGACTGGACACTTGGTATTGTAGTTAATTTTCGGAAGAGACTGGACACAGACTTATCTGAGCTAAAGGAAAAGAAGCAGGAATAAAATGGTTTAAAGACCAATAGACAACAACATGGTAAGAAAATGGCGACAAAGTCGCACAGAACCAGGGTGGAGGACAGAATTGGCCGTGTCCTTATCATAAGCATCGAACTCGCTTCGCATTGAGCAAGGGAAACACATGAAACTAAATTTCAATTTTAGGATGGAGATTTCATCCTCTCTGACTCCGAATGCGATTTTATGATGGCTTAACTAGTGTACCATGTCTTTCTGCAACTGCGATGTTCGTATGTGATCGGTATTAAATTAATATCAGTTTAGACTAGGAACGGATACTGAAAACATTGAAGTCATCAGTTACAGTTGTGTTTTCTTTAGCTAACTATTGTGAGAGTAAGACAGAGACGCCGACAAGCAGGCAAGCCTGGGCTTACATTTCAGCAAGACAATGCGAACACGCGCAGGGAGAGAGTTTCTACTGCTTTTCTTCTTGCTTGACAGACCCTACCTTGGCCAGCAAAGTCGTTGGATCTCTCGTCAGTTGACAAGGTTTGGAGAATTTTGGGCAGAGCCCTCCAACCAGCTCAGGATTTCGACTATCTAGCGTGCTAGTTAGACGGAATTTGGCACGATATCCCTCATGAGGACATCCAACAATTCTGTCAATCAATGCCAATCCGAATAACTGCTTGCATAAAGGCCATAGGTGGACCAACGCGTCACTGACTTGCTCAATTTGTGAAGCTCTTTCTCTTGAGCATACCACCAAAGTTCTGTGCAATCTTAAAAATTTGTTTGTCCGTACACATACATCACATATACCGATTTTCGTCCCATTCGGATAATTCCTTCGTGTTCTACCGATTTCTTAAAATTTGAGTGTATCTCACGACAGAGAGACACAGCAAGGAAGGCATTCAAGTGTGGGTTTTATAATAAACAAGAGAATTAATAATCATTAATATTGAGGGTGTACTAATTTTAGTAGTAAACAAAAGTAAATCCGAAGACTTAACTTAAGCCTAACCATTAATAGACTCACATTCTCATGAAGAACTAGTAATCATGCAAAGAGAAATATCCAGACTGATAAATGACAGAAAATCTCACTACAATATGATAATAGTGGAATTTTTATGGAAAATTGGGGAACAGTACTAATGATAAATGTTTATTCTGCTTGTTTCTGTATGGTAATAATAATGAGTTCATTCAGAAGAATAGGAGACAGTAACTAACAACGGTGACAACTGTTAAATGGATTTAGATAGTCATTTAAGTATTTACTTGTTCAAGAGGCGATCATAGCGATATGCTGATTTAAAGGATGATTAGGGGTACCAAAACATTTACGATGTAAGAAGAGTAAAGGAGATTATTAAAGCTGGACAGTACCACAAAACTGAAATGAGGTTGTAATTGCTCTACTCAACAAGTAAGACATAACAGACTTTTCTCCACCATGTAAAAAATAGTCACTATAATGACAGTCAACATCATACTTGAAAACACTCTACATGTAACACCCACCTCTTCGATGCTTCTGCAAAAATTTAGACGACAAACGCTGTGTTACCCGATATCATTATCTTAGATATGTATATCAAAATCATCACGCTCAAAAAAGAACCGAAGTTGCTTCAGTATTTCGGTGGGTAAAATTGTACCAGTGAGAATATAGAAAGATTTCGCTATATGTTACCTTATTTAGATAGCTTGTATCATTAATGTGTTAACCAGAGTGTGAATTTAAGTGCTATATTAAAGTATGTCTCTGGAAAAAACAATATTCGAAAAAAATTATTTCTTTCCAGACTTCATTGTTACTTACATTTCTGTTAATGACGAGACGTGTTTGTTAGACCACACGGGACATATCAGTAGGTGCTCAGACATATACTGGTGACAGTTCAGTAGCTTGTATCTTAACTGAGGACTCGAGCAATGAAGAAACAAGCATAATGTTACGGATCAGTGCATTTCTGCCCGAAAGACATGTAAATGCACTGAGTTTAATCTGTGAGAGTAGAAGTCTATTTATGAACCTTCCTGGCAGATTAAAACTCTGTGCAGGACCGAGACTCGAAGTTGGGACCTTTGCCTTTCATGGGCAAGTGCTCTACCGGTAGAGAACATGCACGCGAAAGGCAAAGATCCCGAGCTCGAATCTCGTTCCGGCACACAGTTTCAATGTGCCACGAACTTTTATATTAGCGCACATTCCGTTGCAGAGCGAAATTTTCGTTCTAGAAGTCCATTTACTTCGCAAACTTGGTAAAATTTTGACAACATGTTACATTTATTCCAACAATATTTGAAACCTGAGGCACGTGGCGATGTGAGTAGAGCTGACATTGAATACAAAAATGAAACGCCATTCGCACAGGTATTATACTGCTTTATTGCAGTGCTAGGAAGAGATAATTACCTTTGTCAGCGACACTGCAATAATCGTTCGAAGTTTTAATGAATGGAATTTCACAGTGTTCGTTACTGAAGTCAGCACAAAACTCTGAACACAACGAAACTGAAAGTAAGGCGGGTAACAAGGTGAAAAAAAAAGAATCATCTGCTATTAACATACATGAGACAACACCGCCCTGGCTTTGCAACCTTGTAGTAGGCATATGGAATGATACTGACAAAGATGTACGCACATGAAGCATAAGTGAATCTATAGGTCCAGTATACTGGTAGAATTTGAGAAAAGTAGAGCAGACGACGGCTCAAACTCCCGTCCCGTCTTGCAGATAGGTTTCCCGCGATTTCCCTAAATCGCTCCCTGCAAATGTTGGGTGGTTCCTTTACAATGAGCATGGCCGATTTCCATCCCCATTCTTTACTAATTCGAACTTGTTGTTCGTCTCCAACGACAATTCTGTCGACGGGACGTTAAACTATAATCTTCGTTCCCTCCTTTTAGAAAAGCATAATTTCCTGACAAAGTAAACAGAGCACGGAATTTCTCGCCCTCGTACCCAAGTACGTTACTGAAATGACAGTACGGGAGAAATTAACATTTCATGACTAGGTTTAAAATTCACGAACAGCACATCACAACGGTGCCAAAGGCGAAATGAACATATCATGACTGGGTTCACATCCACTAACAGTATATGACAAACGTGCTAAATACTTTCAAGTCGGAAGCTACAAGAAAGGCACCGTACTTGGACCAAGATCTGAATTTGTCGGACGTTATTGACGGGTCTAGGCACGTCACGTGTAAAGGGCTGTCAAACGAAAACGACACAGGCTATCTAACGAGCATGGCGTAACACAGGTAGGTATGTCCATAGAAGTGCCCTCTATTGTGGTTGAGGAAGAAACAGCGGAAACGTTCGCCGGTCTGCCATTTGCGTTACACGTGATCGGCGCGGGGTCAGCGAGTGGTGTGTATGTTCGACTTCAACTATGGAGACCGGGAAGGAGGAACAGCTGCGAGTAGTGCGATTTTTGAGTGCGGAGTAAGTGTGAGGTAGTGAGATTTACGCCCGAATGTCTGCTGTGCGAACACACTACTTTCAGAAGGTTTACGTCACTGAAAGACAGCAATCGGCCAAGACAGGCTCTTCGTGTCATTACCTGTTCTTTCACTCCTGCGGTTGGTGCTGTCGTAACAAATTACCGACAGTGGACGGTGGAAGACATTCGGTCCATTTTGACCATCAGGCACGGTACCGCTGGTGTCATTACGACACAACATCTGAAGTTCCGCAAAACTGCGCATAGTGGGTGCTCCAGTCTGACGGAGGAGCAGATGTTGAACACCGAGTCGCCATCCCTGCAGCACCTGGGACGGCATCGCGGTGAACAATATCGTCCCCTGTCCTGTATTGTCGCGGGAGATGAAAATGGTGTCATAATTCTGAGCCGCAGTGCAAGCGTCAGAGTCAACAGTGGAAGCACATGGATCCACCTATATCGAAATTACTCAAATCCGTTCCCGCCAGCTCCGGAAAAGTCATGATGATCTTTTTGTTTGAGTGCAAGGGCCCGCTGCTCATTGACTTTATGGAACACTGTGTCACAATTATTGCACAGGTCTACGTGGTCACATTGCAAAAATCAAAGAGTACCATCAAGTCCAGATGCCCAGGAATATTGATGGGCGACAAAATTCTGTCCCAGGATAATACTGCCCGCATGTTGCCAAACTTGTTTTGACTATGGTACACAAAAATCGCTGCGAAGGCCTTGCACATTCCCGATAGAGTCCCGAACTCTTCCCATGCGATTTCTGTACTTTTGGAGCCCTGAAGAAGGACATTCGTGGTTGTATATTTGCTACGGACAAATAGGTGAACGCTTTGGCACAATCACTGCTCTGCAATCTATCTCAAACAGTTGTGCATAAAGGCATTAACCATACGGTCTTGTCTCACAAAGAGTTATGGATATTACTTTTTAAAGAATAACCAGTTCACTTTTTTTCCAATTTTCTCGTTTTCCTTTAACTGACCCTTATATAGCTGATGAACGAAAAACAGGTAAAATACTTGAAAAAACTATATAGTAATTGGGAGAGAGAATGAATACAAAATAATGGTTCAAATGGTTCAAATGGCTCTGAGCACTATGGGACTCAACTGCTGAGGTCATTAGTCCCCTAGAACTTAGAACTAGTTAAACCTAACTAACCTAAGGACATCACAAACATCCATGCCCGAGGCAGGATTCGAACCTGCGACCGTAGCGGTCTTGCGGTTCCAGACTGCAGCGCCTTTAACCGCACGGCCACTTCGGCCGGCGAATACAAAATAATAAAAAATTAAACATATCTTAATACAATGGAGTAAATGGTTAGCATATCGACACACTTTTCAGTGAGAAAGTGTAGTACAATATATAATTGACTCGTTCCGCAACATAGCGAGAGTTCGTTGTTATGACCCCCGGAATTTGCTAATAACTGAATAGCTAACAAGAGGCCAACTTTTTCCTTTTTTAGGGGGGGGGGGGGAGGGAGGAGGTACAGTTGTCACAGCAACGACCTAAATTAGTTCTCCCATTTAGCGCAAAATTTCCTTGATTCTAATGTAAGTCCCTGAAATCCCAAACAGACCTCAACGTCAAGAGAAATGTGCGACAGCGTTTCACTATACAGGGTGGTCCATTGATGGTGACTCGGCCAAATATCTCACGAAATAAGCCTCAAACGAAAAAACTACAAAGAACGAAACTTGTCCAGCTTGAAGAGGGAAACCAGATGGCGCTATGGTTGGCCCGCTAGATGGCGCTGCCATGAGTCAAACGGATATCAACTGCGGTTTTTTTAATAGGAACCCCCATTTTTTATTACATATTCGTGTAGTAGGTAAAGAAATATGAATGTTTTAGTTGGACCACTTTTTTCTCTATGTGATAGATGGCGCTGTAATAGTCACAAACATATGGCTCACAATTTTAGACGAACAGCTGGCAACAGGTAGGTTTTTTAAATTAAAATACAGAACCTAGGTACGTTCGAACATTTTATTTCGGTTGTTCCAATGTCATACATGTACCTCTCTGAACTTATCATTTCTGAGAACGCATGCTGTTACAGTGTGATTACCTGTAAGTACCACATTAATGCAATAAATGCTCAAAATGATGTCCGTCAACCTCAGTGCATTTGGCAATACGTGTAACGACATTCCTCTCAACATCGAATTGTTCGCCTTCCGTAATGTTCGCACATGCATTGACAACGGGCTGACGCATATTGTCAGGCGTTGTCGGTGGATCACGATAGCAAATATCCTTCAACTATCCCCACAGAAAGAAATCCGGGCACGTCAGATGCGGTGAAGTGCGGGCCGTGGTATGGTGCTTAGACGACCAGTCCACCTGTCATGAAATATGCTATTCAATACCGCTTCAACCGCACGCGAGCTATGTGCCAGAGATCCATCATGTTGGAACTACATTGCCATTCTGTCATGCAGTGAAACATTTTGTAGTAACATCCGTGAAACATTACGCAGCAAATCAGCATACATTGCACCATTTAGATTGTCATTGATACAATGGGGGCCAATTATCCTTCCTCCCATAATGCCACACCATACATTAACCCGCCAAGGTCGCTGATGTTCCACTTGTCGCAGCCATCATGGATTTTCCGTTGCCCAATAGTGCATATTATGCCAGTTTACGTTACCGCTGTTGATGAATGACGCTTCGTCGCTAAATAGAACGCGTACAAAAAATCTGTCATCGTCCCATAATTTCTCTTGTGCCCAGTGGCAGAACTGTACACGACGTTCAAAGTCGTCGCCATGCAGTTCCTGGTGCTTAGAGATATGGTACGGGTGCAATCGATGTTGATGTAGCATTCTCAACACCGACGTTTTTGAGATTCACGATTCTCGCGCAATTTGTCTGCTACTGATGTGCGGATTAGCCTCGACAGCAGCTGAAACATCTCCTTGTGCATCATCATTTGTTGCAGGTCGTGCTTGACGTTTCACATGTGGCTGAACATTTCCTGTTTCCTTATATAACGTAACGGAGCGGTCCGGACACTTGGATGATGTCGTCCAGGATACCGAGCAGTATACATAGCATACACCCGTTAGGTATTTTGATCACAATAGCCATACATCAACACGATATCGACCTTTTCCGCAATTGCTAAACGGTCCATTTCAACACGGGTAACGTATCACGAAGCAAATACCCTCCGCACTGGCGGAATGTTACGTGATACCACGTACCTATACGTCTGTGACTATTACAGCGCCATCTATCACAAAGCGAAAAAGTGGTCCAACTAAAACATTCATATTTCTTTACGTACTACACGAATATGTAATAAAAAATGGGGGTTCCTATAAAAAGGTGCAGTTGATATCCCTTTGACCTATGGCAGCGCCATCTAGCGGGGCAACCATAGAGCCATTTGGTTTACCCCTTCAAGCTAGGCGACTTTCGTTCTATGTAGTTTTTTCGTTTGATGCCTGTTTCGTGAGATATTTGGCCCTGTCACTATCAATGGACCACCCTGTTTATTATTTTCTATCTTGTACGAGGGAAAACCTCAGCCACAAACAGACATCTTGAATAATAACAGTGAAATAAATTATTCACTAGAGCAACCAAGCGACTGTTATTCAAAGCACATTATTCCGCTCACTCAAATGTTTTGTACATGAAAATCAATGTTTGCAGTTGCCTGTAAATAATATTGAAATCTGTCTGTTATTACGAGATAGCTGGCAACCTAGGAATGAATGTTTTTGTTGATATATATATATTCATTCATTCATTCATTTCATTGTTGCCCTTATGGACAGTGTTTGAACTCGAAAATCACATGATGACACAATTTTCACTTCTTTCCTTTCTTCCTCTTCTCTTCCCAAAATCTCTTCATCCTTTGGCTGTGCTCCTGTTTCCTTTGCTCTGTCCATAATGTTCCTTTCTTCTTTCTCTCCTTTACAATAAATTTTGCACTCCTAACTTTGTTTCTGAAGTATTTCCTGTCTCCTATCATTTGCCTGTTGATCCCTATCTGCCTTAAGTCTTCGTCTATTTCATGATACCAATTTGTTTTCTTGCTTGAGCTGTTTACTACATCAAAAATTTTCTTTGTAAGTCGGTTGTTGTCCATTCTCTGTATGTGCCCATAGAAAGTTAATCTGCGTTTTCTGATCGCGTCTGTTAGTCTGTCAGTGTGCTGGTACAGCTCTTTGGTAGATCGCTTCATCCATATGCCATCTCTGTGAATTGGTCCAAATATTTTTCTGAGAATTTTGCGTTCTATTTTTTCTGTGTCTATGATGCCTGATGCTCCAATTGTGGTTGTTTCTGACGCGTACAATGCTTCTGGTAATACAACTGTTTTGTAGTGCCTACGTTTGGCCTGCCTCGATATGCTTTTCTTATTATAATGTGACCGTGTGAGTTTGTATGCCTTCTGGAGTTTCTTCGTTCGTTCCATGTTAGCCGCCTTGTTTGATCCTCCCATTTGTATGTACTCCCCTAAATACTTAAATTTTTCGACTCTTTCTACGGATCCATATACCGTATGCATGGTGTGTACATTGTTGGTCTGTCGTTCCATATATTGTGTCTTCTCGTAAGATACCTGCAGACCTGTTTTGGCAGCTATTTCATGCAAGCATTCCAGTGCTTCCTTTGCCTCCTATGTATTATTGCTGAGTATGGCTATATCATCTGCAAATGCCAGACATTTTATGATTGTTTTGGTTTCACGTGTTCTTCCCAGCTGTATTCCTTTAACTTGTTCCTCCCACTGCTTGATAATTTTGTCTAACACCATGTTGAACAGGATTGGTGAGAGCCCGTCTCCTTGTCGGACACCTGTGTGTATGTGGAAGGGTTCCGAAATTTCTCCCATGAACTTAATCTTGGAGGTAGTGTCTGCAAGCGTCTGTTGTATAAGTGCCCTGGTTTTTCTGTCGATACCATATTCTTCCAGTACGTCAAAGAGTGTCTGTCTGTCTATGGAATCATATGCTTTTTTAAAGTCCACAAAGGTAACTACAGTGTTTCTTGCCTGTCTGACTTTCAAAAGTTTTCTCAAGCTCCAGATCTGTTCGATGCATGACCTCCCTTTTCTGAAGCCTGCCTGGTATTCCCCAATTTGCAGATCTGCTTGTGGTTCTAGTCTGTTTAATAGCACCTTAGAGAAAATTTTGTATGTAACTGGTACTAGCGAAATGCCTCTGTAATTGTTTGGATCTGACTTATCACCCTTTTTATGTAACGGATGGATCAATGCACATTTCCATTCCTCTGGCACTTTCTCTGTGATCCAAATTTCGGAGATAATCTTATGGATTTTTTTGGTGATGTTTTCATCTTGGAGTTTTCAGATCTCGGCGATAATACCATCTTCTCCGGCAGCTCTGTTATTTTTCATTTGTTTTATGATTTCCTCTATCTCTTCTATTGTGGGTGGATCAGAATCGGCATTAGATGTGGTCTTTTGGAATGTTAATTTTCCTGTAGGTTTTTTGCAATTAAGAAGTTTATCAAAGTAATGTTTGAGAATTTTACAGTTTTCTTTTGTGTTTGTTTCCAGGGATCCATCTGTTCTTCGGAAGCAGAGGCTAGGGGGTTGATAGCCCTTAATATTTTCTTTGAAAGTTCTGTAAAAATTTCTTGTGTTATTTCTTTTGAAATCTTCCTCAATTTCTTTTAGTCTGTTATTGTCATATGCTCGTTTTTCCCTTCTGATTTCCTTCGATGCTAGTTTCTGAACTTCGTGAAATTCTTTCCATGTTTCTGAATTTCTGTAGCTACTGAACTTGTCCCATGCTTGCTTTCTTCTCTCAATGGCTTCATCACACTTTGCGTTCCACCACCTATGTTTGCGTTTTCTAGGTGGTTGTCCCCAGCACATAGTCTTCTGAACTGCCTTCGCCAGATCTGTCCATGTGTCTATTGAGTGCCTATTAATTTCTTCAACGATTTTATCCCTGTTTATCTTCAAGTATTCCGGATCAGGTTTGACTATTTTGTTTTGCGCTGTCTGTTTCAGTCTTGGGATTGGCCTAATCTTAACTTGTAGCAAATAATGATCAGACTCGAAGACTCCTTTACGTGTTCTGACATTTAGAATTTCCCGCGAATTTTTCTTGGATATGGCCACATGATCAATCTGAAATTCTCCCCACACTGTGTTGGGTGCTTTCCATGTTGTAAGTTTTCGTCTTGGTTTTTGAAATTGTGTTGACATGATTTTGAGGTTAAAGTTTTGACAATATTTTATGAGATGTTCCCCATTTCTGTTCGTGCGAATATGTGCTGAGTATGGGCCTGTTATTTCTCTGAATTTTCTCTCCTTACCAAGCTGCGCATTGAAATCACCCATTACAATTTTCACATGTCTTTCTGGTACGTTGTTAGTTACTTCCTCCATGTCTTCCCAGAAGTCTTCAATTTCTTGTGGCTTCTTTCTGTTATGGTCATTTGTAGGTGCATGTGCGTTGATAATTGTGTATGCTTTATTACCTGATTTGAAGGACAGTGTCGAGATACGTTCTGATATTGAATTGAAGTCTATGATGTTATCCATGACTGATTTGTGTACTGCAAACCCTGTACCAAACAATAATGGTGTTCCTCTTCTGACAGCAGGTTTACCTTTGTAAATCCTGTAATGTTCTGTGTCGAAATGGTTTTCATGTACGAAGCGCGTCTCTTGGATGGCAAGAATTTTGATGTGAAATTTATCTAGCATGTCTGTCAGTTGTTTTAGTTTTCCAAGTTTGAACAGAGTGTTTGCATTGAGAGTGTCAAGGTAGTGCTTGCGAAGAGGTTTTGAGAAGCTCCGACTCTTCTCCTCATGATGTTCCTGGTCCCCCAGAATCCGATGACCAGGAAAGTCCAGTCCGTTGACTGGGGCCTGGGGTAGCGGATTTCTTTCCATTTGTTCCATTATGATTACTTCAAGTTGAAGTTGGTTGTGGTGACCTTTAACAAGATCACGGTAATTGCAGACTTGATTGTTGAGATCAAGCCATATTTCACTGCCGCACCAACTAGGTAAACAGACGCAGACCACTAGTCGCTGGATACCAGAACAGACACTAATGGATTTCTTGATGTTGTGTGTTTGGTCCGCGAGAGCTATTTTATTTCGCTCAAGTCCGCCGGTAAACCGGTGAGGACCCCCCTATCCGCCACCTGGGACGCGCCACGTCGGAGTATCACCTCTCCGCCTGCTACGACACCGTAGTAGGTTCGTGGGATATATATATATATATATATATATAGCCATGTACCTATCATAGTTCAGGAGATACGACGTCATAAAAAATAAGATGCGTTAGAAACTAAGGCATCATTGTATGACGTTTAAATTTATGACTTCTGTACTACAAACTCAGTTCGCAATAAACTTGGGAGAGGATATCCATATACGCCGCTAAATGCAACTAAATAATTGTATCACAGTATCACAATTAGTTCAGGAGATATGACGTCATAAACAGTGAGTTGCGTGAAAAAATTCTGCGTCATGCATAAAGTTTTTATACATTGATTCCGTATTAGAAAACACTCCTGTAGTCGAATCAACTAACGGGAAATCGCTGACAACTGGCAGCGATTTTGACAGCTTTCAACTGCGAAGCGCAAACGGCTGTAGGTGAAAATAATAGCGATCTATAAATCTATGAAGAGGCGTTACCACATAGACATTTACAAAGTCGCGTTGTGTTTATTCGAAGAAGCTGCGTCCAGCCTTAGGAATCTGTATTCATATATTTGTACAATACACATGTTTCTTTGTACGACTGTTTCATAACATGAAAGGTGCTTCCACGAATACTGGAATTAAACTACAAACACACTTGAATTTTTACTTTCATTTCTAACAGAAAATTGGTGAAATGAGTTCTGAGTGCTTAATTTTTTCTGTTAGGCAACGTATATCTTCCTCTTGGATGTATGATGACAGATCAAGTATGAATAACAAGAGTGAACCCACCTACTATAGATCCCTGTGCCACATCTGTAGATATTATTCGCTATTTTGAAGATTCTCTTTCAATGTGTACACTCCTGCTTTTCTTAATCCAATTCTATGCATTCTTTTATTTATTCAGTATAAAACCTATTCATCTGATTAGTCAATTGAAAAACTGTGGACAGTGCCTTCTGAAATCCAAACTGAGACCGACTAAGTATTTTATTTTCAGGGAGGTGTGTTATAGTACTTGCCTACATAATCTTTTACACTACCTTCGCCGGCCGCGGTGGTCTAGCGGTTCTAGGCGCTTCAGTCTGGAACCGCGGGACAGCTACGGTCGCAGGTTCGAATCCTGCCTCGGGCATGGATGTGTGTGATGTCCTTAGGTTACTTAGGTTTAATTAGTTCTAAGTTCTAGGCGACTGATGACCTCAGAAGTTAAGTCGCATAGTGCTCAGAGCCATTTGAACCATTTGAACACTACCTTCGGGAAGGTAAATAGTGGAACTAGTTGACAATTATTAATATCTGTGAAAAATTTTAATATACGTTTTTGGAAGAGCGATCAAAATTTTTTTGAAAAATTTTTCTTTTTAAAATTCAGTCTTGATCACACCGCGTATGCTACAAGAACATAGGTGACCGGTTTCGGTCATATCACATGACCATCATCAGACCCATGGCATCCTTAGAAGATGGTAGGTGGAGCACTCTTCTCAGCTGCTGTGATGTCAAATGGTTGTCGCGTCAAATCTGAGCGAGGTTCCAAGCTTGGAATGAAATGCTCCATTGTCTTCGTCTAAGAGCAGCTGTCTGTTGTGACTGCTGTTGAGGTAACAATTTATAGGCGGTGCACAGCTTTTGACTGATCCTCTTACGTCATCATTACTTCATGCTGCCACAAAGAGGATCCACGAGAAATATAGGGCCTGGAATGAACTTGTGGGGTCACACTTGTCGGCTTGTCCGCCACTCTTCGCAAACGCTCGGCGCAGTGCAGGGCCCACAAGAAACCAATGTGTAATAGAATAAGTACCCGCTAAAGGTGGTCTGCTATCGAGAGCTGGCATGCACTTAAACTCGCAGTCAAGAGTTATTAAAATCGTCTGAAATAATTACTGCTTCCTGCCGAAGACGAGTGCGCACACAAACATGACCAACAGTGTGACGTGGTGTGACGTACGTGCCACGGCCTGTCCTTCTGTCCACGTGGTGCCAGGGGCCTTGTAGGAGCGTAAACAATTCGGCGCGTTCATCTGTGTCTCCTCAGCATCGAGAGGTCGCAGACATCGACACAATCTCTGGCAGCTTCATGTAATGCTCTGTAGCTGTCTATCTGGCTGAAAATGATTTAAAAGTTCGAGGCAACCTCCATCAGTAATGCAGGAATTCAATATGATGTTGGCCCAGCCTTAGGCTTGATGACAGCTTTCACTCTCGTAGGCCGGCCGCGGTGGTCTAGCGGTTCTAGGCGCGCAGTCCGGAACCGCGCGACTGCTACGGTCGCAGGTTCGAATCCTGCCTCGGGCATGGATGTGTGTGATGTCCTTAGGTTAGTTAGGTTTAAGTAGTTCTAAGTTCTAGGGGGCTGATTATCACAGTAGTTAAGTCCCACAGTGCTCAGAGCCATTTTAACCATTTTTCACTCTCGTAGGCATACGTTCAGTCAGGTGCTGGAAGGCTTCTTGGGGAATGGCAGCCCATTCTTCACGGAGTGCTGCACTGAGGAGAGGTAATGATGTCGGTCGGTGAGGCCTGGCACGAAGTCGGCGTTCCAAAACCTCCAAAAGGTGTTCTGTAGGATTCAGATCAGGACTGTGTGCAGGCCAGTCCATTACAGGGACGTTATTGTCATGTAACTACCCCGTCACAGGCCGTGCATTATGAACAGGTGCTCGATCGTGTTGAAAGACGCAATCGCCATCCTCGAATTGCTCTTCAACAGTGGGAAGCAAGAAAGTGCTTAAAACATCAGTGTAGTCCTGTGCTGTGATAATGGCACGCAAAACAACAAGGACTGCAAGCCCCCTCCATGAAGTACATGACCACACCATAACGCCACCACCTCCGAATTTTACTATTGGCACTACACAAGCTGGCAGATGACGTTCACCGGGCATTCGCTGTACCCACACCCTGTCATCGGATCGCCACATTGTGTACCGTGATTCACAACTCCACACAACGATTTTGCACTGTTCAATCGTCCAATGTTTATGCTCCTTAGACCAAGCGAGGCGTCGTTTGGCATTTACTGACGTGATCTGTGGCTTATGAGCAGCCACTCGACCATGAAATCCAAGTTTTCTCACCTCCCGCCTGACTGTCATAGTACTTGCAGTGTATCCTGATGCACTTTGGAATTCCGGTGTGATGGTCTGGATAAATGTCTGGCTATTACACATTACGACCCTCTTCAGCTGTCAGCAGTCTCTGTCAGCCAATAGAGGAGGTCGGCCTGTACGCTTTTGTTCTGTACGTGTCCCTTCACGTTTGCACTTCACTGTCACATCGGAAACAGTGGTCCTAGGAATGTTTAGTAGTGAGGAAATCTCTTGTACAGACGTATGACACAACTAACACCCAACCACCTGACCACGTTCCAAGTCCTCGAGTTCGGCGGAGCGCCCCATTCTGCTCTCTAACGATGTCTAATGACTACTGAGGACGCTGATATGGAGTACCTGGCAGTAAGTGGCACAATGCACCTAATACGAAAAACGTATATTTTTGGGGGTGTCCGGATACTTTTGATGACATAGTGTGTATTACACACTCATCCTTACTAAAACTGTAAATTATATACACAAACCTTCCTCGTTAATCAGTCTGTCTATTAACGAAAACCATATCAAGATTCCTACTGTAGTTGTTGAGATTAGCTTTCCAACCCGGTCAGAAAATGCAGCGAGTGACTTTAATTTGTGTACATAGATTAGGGTGTGTGTGTGTGTGTGTGTGTGTATGTGTGTGTGTGTGTGTGTGGCTGGGTGGGTGTGTTTTTGAAGTAAGCATGAAATGTAAGGGAGCAGATCAATTGCCAACATAAACCCGAAAAACCATACCATGCCATGCACAACAGTTTAGGTTATGTAACAGTTAAATTTTCTACTTTTATCTTCTCAGGTGGGGTTGAAACCTATAAAGCAAGTAACCTAAAAAACGCTAGGGTTACTAATTCTAGATAGTGTAGTTCCGAAGGTTCAAATGGCTCTGAGCATTATGGGACTCAACTGCTGTGGTCATTAGTCCCCTAGAACTTAGAACTACTTAAACCTAGCTAACCTAAGGACATCACACACATCCATGCCCGAGGCAGAATTCGAACCTGCGACCGTAGCAGTCGCACGGTTCCGGACTGCGCGCCTAGAACCGCGAGACCACCGCGGCCGGCGTAGTTCCGAAGTCTGGAGTCCTTATGATGCAGACACTGAATTGGCTCATTTCGTATAAATTAATTAATCTTCCAAATTATAAGGTATCATAAAGACTCAAACAAAATGATCCATTCCAAAGGCAATAAAAAAGGGCGTGAAACCATTTTTACTGGGTGTCGATTGGCTAAGGGACTGGTTATGACCTACACTCATAACTTCTTAAAGGTATCAAAAATGTTTTTTAGAAACGTTATTACACGCTGAGATTCGGGCGTAACAATCTTTGAACGAGGACACTACTGCTGAACTATATGAAGCAGTTATGTTCATTACGGCTGATGCTACACATCAAAATAAGTTTTGCGTGACACACTACGTAAAAACTTACACAACATGTAACAACACACGCACCGGTTTTGATACAAACAAAACGTTTAAATTTTTCGTGAAATTTTTAAACCCAAGTTTTCCTGACGAATTTATCTTACACACTTGATTTTACCCGGGCACAAAGGAAATATGGGAGACCTCTTGTATACGTAAATACAAGCAAATGAACGAGCAAACTGCACGAATTTTACACTTAGGTGGTTTGGTTACAATGGCGCACCGAGAACGAAGGAGGAAAGGAAGGATGGTGAAGGAAATCGGCCGTGCCCTTTGAAAGGAAATATCCCGGCATGTGCCTGAAGCGACTTATTGAAACCACGGGAAATCTAAATCAGGATGGCCAGACGCAGGTTTGAAGCGTCGTCGTCCCGAATGCGAGTTCAGCGTGCTAACCACTGAGCCACCTCAGTCCGTCCCGAAGATGAATACAGAAGCGTCGATACATCTGTCAAAAACCACACATAATTGGAGCACAAAAAAGTACGAGGGTTGGAACTTTAATAGTGGCAACTTCTTTTTTACTGCTCGAACAAAATAGATACGTGTTTCAAAGTTTTACTGACCTTCAAAGTAGTCGCCAGCATTGTGTATAACCCGTTGCCAGCGATGTGGGAGTCGTAGGATATTCTTAGCAGTGCCAGTTGTGTTGACAGTTCGAGCGGTGCTTTCTATCGCCTGACGAATTTGTAGCAGTTCTGAAGCGAATGCCGTGAAGCGTTTCTTTCAGTTTAGAAATCGAGTTGAACTCTCGAAGGTTTACGTCAGGGGATTGCATTAAGTGGTATAGCAATTAGCAGCCCCATCAGTCAACCAAATCAGTAACAGCTTGCACTGTATGTGGTCGAACATTGTCCTGCAAAATGATGGTCAGGTCCTGCAGAAAGTGTCATCACTTCTGTCTCTAGACTAGTCGTAGGTTGCGTTCCAAAAATGAACAGCATAAAGATAGAAGTGGATGACGCTGATCGTGAATGGACGCCATCGATATCGACCACAGGCAACAATGTTCAGGGAGTCGAAGAAGAACATCTGGGGGGAAGGAGATGCTGCGGTGGTGAGGACGTCCTCGCAGGGGTTCTCGAAAGGCTCCGTGATCAAGGAGTGGATTATTATCAACAAGTGTTAGGTGCGAATCATTCAACCAAACATCTTCGATATGGACTTTCGGAGCCGAAGGCCAACTCGTGTACCCTTGATGACTGCACGACACAAAGCTTTACGCCTCACCTGGGGCCGTCAACACCGTCATTGGACTATTAATGACTGGAAACATGTTCCCTGATCGCACGAGTCCCGAGTGAAATTCTGTGGAGCGGATGTAACGGTACCGGTGTGGAGACATCCTCATGAATCCGTGGACCCTGCGTGTCAACAGGATACTGTTCAAGCTTGTGGAGGCTCTGAGCGGTATGGGGTGTGTGCAGTTGGAAAGATATAGGATCCCTGATACGTCTAGATACGACTCTGACGGGTGGCACGTACGTAAACATCCTGTCTGATCACCTGCATTAATTGATGTCCCTTGTGAATTTCTCAAACTAGGGCAATTCCAGCAGGACAATGCGACATCCCACACTTGCAGAACTGCTACAGAGTGGCTTCAGGAACAGTCTTCTGAGTTTAAACACTTCCGCTGGCCACCAGACTTCCCAGACATGTACATTACTGAGCATATCTGGGATGCTTTGTAAGGTCCTGTCCAGAAGCGATCTCCACCTCCTCGTACTCTTACGAATTTATGGACAACCATGCTGAATTCATGGTGTCAGTTTCCTGCAACACTACTTCAGACATTAGTCGAGTCCATATCACGTGTGTTGCGGCACTTCTCCGTGCTGGGCGGGCTCTACACGATATTAGGCATGTGTAGCAGTTTATTTGGCTCTTCAGTGTGAGCTATTATTATCAGCAGTAGCACAATTACACTACTGGCCATTAATATTGCTACACCACGAAGATGACGTGCTACAGACGCGAAATTTAACCGACAGGAAGAAGATGCTGTGATATGCAAATGATTAGCTTTTCAGAGCATTCACACAAGGTTGGCGCCAGTGGCGACAAGTACGACGTGCTGACATGAGGAAAGTTTCCAACCGATTTCTCAAACACAAACAGCAGTTGACCGACGTTGCCTGGTGAAACGTTGTTGTGGTGCCTCGTGTAAGGAGGGGAAATGCGTACCATCACGTTTCCGACTTTGATAAAGATCGGATCGTAGCCTATCGCCATTGCGGTTTATCGTATCGCGACATTGCTGATCGCCTTGGTCGAGATCCAATGACTATTAGCAGAATATGGAATCGTTGGATTCAGGAGTGTATTACGGAACGCCGTGCTGGATCCCAATGGCCTCGTATCACTAGCAGTCGAGATGGCAGGCATCTTATCCGCATGGCTGTAACGGATCGTGCAGCCACGTCTCGATCCCTGAGTCACCAGATGGGGACGTTTGCAAGACAACAACCATCTGCACGAACTGGTCGACGACATTTGCAGCAGCATGGACTATCAGCTCGGCGACCGTGGCTGCGGTTACCCTTGACGCTGCATCACAGAAAGGAGCCCCTGCGATGGTGTACTCATCGACGAACCTGGTTTCACGAATAGAAAAACGTCACCTTTTCGGATGAATCCAGGTTCTGTTTACAGCATCATGATGGTCGCATCCGAGTTTGGCGACATCGTGTTGAACGCACATTGGAAGCGTGTATTCGTCATCGCCATACTGGCGTATCACCCGGATAGATGGTATGGGGTGCCATTGGTTACACGTTTCGGTCACGTCTTGTTCGCATTGACGGCACTTTGAACAGTGGACGTTACATTTCAGATGTGTTACGACCCGTGGCTCTACCCTTCATTCTATCCCTGCGAAACCCTACATTTCAGCAGGATAATGCACGACCGCATGTTGCAGGTGCTGTACGGGCCTTTCTGGATATAAAAAAATGTTCGACTTCTGCCCTGGCCAGCACATTCTCCAGATATCTCACCAACTGGCTCGTCACAACACGCCAGCCACTACTCTTGATGAACTGTGGTATCGTGTTGAAGCTGCATGGATAGCTGTACCTGTACACGCCATCCAAGCTCTGTTTGACTCAATGCCCAGGCGTATCAAGGCCGTTATTACGGCCAGAGGTGGTTGTTCTGGGTACTGATTTCTCAGGATCTATGCACCCAAATTGCGTGAAAATTATGATCACATGTCAGTTCTAGAATAATACATTTGTCTAATGAATACCCGTTTATCATCTGGATTTCATCTTGGTGCAGCAATTTTAATGGACAGTAGTGTATTTTCTACGTACTACATTCCAGTTTGCGTTAGCGTGAAATGACTTTGACAGCATCCCGTAATTATGAAGAGAAAGCCATCTGAAGTTCAAACGGTGCACCCTAGACTACCTCCTAAGCAAGTAGTTTGAAATCAACATCGAATGCCTTACCAACAGAGGAGCAACAAGGATGCGAACTGAATTGGCACTTTCAAAAATATACCATATGTCCCGACATTACTGCGGACTCCTCCCGCTGACAGATCGAACTGCTGATAAACTGAGCCTTTTACTCACGTTTGCCGAGGCGGAACGCTTGTAAGCGCGCCGCTCGGTCGACGGGGAGCAGCAGGCTGACCTTAGCAGGGGTCTCGGTGCTGCGGAGGGCGCGTCGACGCGCGGGTCGCCAGCGCGCTGGCCGGCGCGTGCCTGCCGGCGCCGGTGGGGGGTCGCGGTCCGCCGCCCATCGGGGACGCCGGCTCGTGTCCCGCCGTGCACCGCGGCGCCGCGCCGTGTTGTGGCAGGTAATTATTTCCGGCTTCGGTTGGCAGACCTGGGGCGCGTCCGGGATCTGACACGAGCATCGGCGGCCACTCCTCTCGCCCTGTCCGCACAGACCCCAGAGCAGGCGGGGCGAAGCCGCCCCGTTAAACACCTGCTTCAGTTCCTCCTTTAGCAGAGACGAGCATGTTTACACGGATGGGCTGCAATAAATTACTGCCGCTGCACGTAGCTTGACAATAACCAACACGCCCGTAGTGAAAGGCGTAGGAGGAAAGTTGGGGGTTACTGTTGCGTCGTCTTTTAGGTCACTAGAGACAGTAGTAGTTCACGAGGTCATGGAAGAAAGCGGGCGTAATTTTTTTTTATTGCAGATTACATTGGTATTTCATTGAAATCACAAAGGTAGAAGATGAGCACTACTCGTAAGATTTTAACCTAAAAAAAAAAATGGTTCAAATGGCTCTGTGCACTATGGGACTCAACATCTTAGGTCATAAGTCCCCTAGAACTTAGAACTACTTAAACCTAACTAACCTAAGGACATCACACACATCCATGCCCGAGGCAGGATTCGAACCTGCGACCGTAGCAGTCCCGCGGTTCCGGACTGCAGCGCCAGAACCGCTAGACCACCGTGGCCGGCATTTAACATCAACTCAACCAAATACTAGAGGGAAGTCGGCGTAAGAACACGGTGCAAATATACACAACGTGTTTCACAATTCGTATTACAGACTTCTAGGGGTTGCAGAGGGGCCTTAGTAGATAAGGCTTTGACGAGGAACCCTTGTGCGTAGTGGTAGAGTTGCACAGCACACATACGCAAAATGTTTCCCGTATCGTCACGGTCCATTGTAAATCATTGTCGTCCTGCTGAAACAACGGCTGCCAGAAACTGGTACGTTCGCGAGTGGGATGTTTTATTGTGGTGCTCCCCGGACGCACGCCAGGTTTTGCTGACCACATGTATCAAAGTACGCACGTTGTGGAACGAAAAGCAGGGTCGTCACTTGGAGCAGCTCCTGTTGCACACAGAGATGGGAGCTCAAGGTCTCCGCTGTGTGCGTACGGTGAAGGGGAAGAATAGAAGGTGAACCGATTTTCAGACATTTGATACGAAAGCGGTGCCTTTCCGGACATGGGTTTCTTATCAAAACGTTATCTACTGAATCGCTTCTACAGGTATGTTCAAATGGTTCAAATGGCTCTGAGCACTATGGGACTCAACTGCTGAGGTCATTAGTCCCCTAGAACTTAGACCTAGTTAAACCTAACTAACCTAAGGACATCACACAAATCCATGCCCGAGGCAGGATTCGAACCTGCGACCGTAGCGGTGTTGCGCTTCCAAACTGCAGCGCCTTTAACCGCACGGCCACTTCGGCCGGCTACAGGTATGTAATAGACACTGTGAGATTCCCTGTATACACAGCGTTGCAGGGATCGGACACGAATATAGGAACTCCGCCAGAAATGCGTACTTGAACACGAATGCAGGCTGCGCTGTTGTATTTGACCACATACGGCCCCTGAGCGATAACTTCAGTACGTTGGAAGTGTCAGTCGAGATCATTAACAGTGTCTGTGTAGTCGTTTCGTCTTTCCTTTTTAAAATTTATTAGCCTTTGAGATTAACCATTTAGCCGTAGTAGTGAATAACTACAAATCTGGTATACAATACCGTACACGGAAGCTGGTACACCTGCCTAATATCGTGTAGGACCCCCTCGAGCAGGCAGAAGTGCCGCAACAAGACATAACATGGACTCGAATAATGTCTAACGTAGTGCTGGAGGTAACTGAAAGCATGGATCCGGCAAGGCTGTCCATAAATCCGTAGGAGTACTCTTTTGAATAGCATGTTGCAAGGCATCCCAGACATGCTCAGTAATGTTCATGTCTGGGGGGGGGGGGGGGATTGGTGGCCAGCATAAATGTTTAAAGACAGAAGAATGTTCCTGGAGCCACTATATAGCAATAATGGACGTGTGGGGTGTCGCATTGTCCTGCTGGAATTTCCCAGGTACGTCGGAATGGACAATAGACATGAATGGATGCAGGTGATCAGACACAATGGTTACGTGTTACCTGTCAGAGTCGTATCTAGACGTCTCAGGGGTCCTATGTAACTCCAACTGCACACGCCCCACATCATTGCAGAGCCACCACCAGCTTGAACAGTAAGTACTCTACCGACATACAGGGTCCATGGATTCATGATGTTGTCTCCACACCGGTACAGGTACATCCGCTCCATACTATTTCAAACGAGACTCGTCCGACCAGGCAACATGTTTCCAGTCATCAACAGTCCAATGACGGTGTTGACGGGCCAGGGCGAGGTGTAAAGCTTTGTATCGTGCACTCATCAAGGGTACACGAGTTGGCTTTCGGCTCCGAAAGCCCATATCTATGATGTTTGGTTGAATGATTCGCACCTGACACTTGTTGATGGCCGAGCATTGAAATCTGCAGCAATCTGCGGAAAGATGCACTTCTGTCACGTTGAACGATTGTCTTCAGTCGTCGTAGGTCCCGTTCTTGCAGGACTTTTTTCCGGTCGCAGTGATGTCGGAGATTTGATGTTTTACTGCATTCCTGATACTCAACGGTACATTCGTGAAATGGTCGTACGAGAAAATCCCCACTTCATTGCTACCTCGGAGATGCTGTGTCCCATCGCTCCTGAGCCGACTGTAACATCACTTTCGAACTCCCGCAAATCTTGATAATCTGGCATTGTAGGAGCAGTAACCGATCGAACAACTGCGTCAGACACTTGTGTTATATAGGCGTCGCCAACCGCATCGCCGTATTGTGCTTGTTTACATATCTCTGTATTCGGATACGCATTGCTATACCAGCTTCTTTGGCGCTTCAGTTTATTTGCAGTGCAGGCCTTAGAAATTACATTAACGCACTCAATACATTGCATATATTAAAATATTTTACAGTGGAATCTTTGCTTCTGACTTAGAACAGGATGTTCCCTCCTTGCAGAAACCTGGCAAGGCTGACGTAGTCCATTGTAGGCAGCCGTCGATAGAGGTCCGTCACAGATGTAGACTGGGGAATTTCTGCTCTGGTCAAGGCCTTAAGAAACATGCGGCGTTGTCTGTCATAGCATAAACACCTTAGTATCACATAGTTGAGGTCTGCAGTATCAGTTGAGTGGATTTCGCAGTATAGAAATGGATGAAGTTTGAGGTCTGCAATGTCAGTTGGGTGGACTTCGCAGTATGGAAATAGATGAACTTTCATCCTATAAAAGTGTGAAGGATAACAGCTGTGACCCAGCCCGATGCTCGTTTTAGTAGTGGTATGACCTCTGGTTAGCTCGACTTGGCAAAAACTTTTTCGCAGAATACTCGGCTGTATTTCGGCATAATGTGTTCCTTTGGAGTGTTGTGAGATTTCCCACGTCTGTGACCATTCTTGATGGACCTATTCCTTTCCGGAAGCAACAAAGTCGGCATGTGGAAGGCAATTGTAGTAAGGCTTGGCATCAGTCACATTTTGTTTTGATAGGTGGTCCGCCATATTCTCTAAAAACTCATTACGCTTCTTTGACAGCCTTCCCAACTGCTCACAGAGAAACCTCGCATTGTTTCGCTATTTATACCCAATTTATACCGTTGTAGCAGGCCTTTTTTCAGTTCAGCAAATGTTTGTGTAGCTCTTAGTTTGTCTGTACATCTGACATGTCTCTTAGTTTCCCATGTTAACCGTAACTTTACATATACTAAAATGGTATCTGTTCTTTCGGACATGTCCGAAAGTACTGATACCATCGGTGACCAAGCAGCTCGTTATAATGAAATTACAATGAAATGAAAAGCCTTAGCTGCTTACAGACGTTGCCATACGTCAACGGGGGCAGATGAAAATGTGTGCTCCGACAGGGACTCGAACCCGGAATCTCCTGGTTACATGGCAGACGCTCTATCCATCTGAGCCACCGCGGGGACAGAGGATAGCGCGTGTGCAGGGACTTGTCTCTGGCACGCCTCCCGCGACACCCACATTCTCAACGTATTGTCCCGCACTACATTCGTAGTGCCCCCGCCCATTATACTCATTACTCGCGGTGCGTTGCCGATTCCCGTAAGAGTTCGGTCGTTGTTTGTGCATCTGCACAGAAGAAGAAGATGGTCAAGTGGCCGGTGAGCCATAACTATATATATATTAAGGTGGTATGTGTTCTTTCCTGCTAACTGCAGGTCATCCAAGAAAGACATTACGTGGTCAGTCAACTTTCCAGTGAAGGGCATGATCAAACTGGATGTGGCTGGATCTAATAAATGAATAAGTTGGTCGAATAATTCCATCTCTTAACTTTGCCTTCATAGCTGAAAGCCAATTACGCAAGTCTGAATTATCTACTTTCATCTGCTTCATTTCGTTAACCAGTACTTGAATTACCTACCGACTAGCGACACCTGCGTTTGAGACTCTGTCATTGCGGGATCTTAATATCGGATAAAATCTAAGGAATTCAAAACATGCCCACAACATGCTGTATGAAACAGTACTCAGTTATAGCTTCCGTCTTATCATCATCCATATTTACTCTGGGCACCGATTACCCATATGCCCATACCAAGGGGCACTTAACAGAAATTACTGGCACTGACTCCGTACAAGGTGCAGAATGTCCTGTCAGTTAACACGGACCACAGCTCACAGGTCGTAAATAATACTGGCTGTACAAACATAACTTTCAAATTACTGTGTCTCACGCGCTTAGATTCCATGCCCTCTACACATAAAACCGGAAAAACAACTACAAAAAACAATAGTCTGCGCATTCACCCAATTGTTCAACGAAACTGTTTGCTGCGGTTGCGAAGCCGTGCTGCATGGAGGTCGACTTTGCAGTCGCCAGTTGCCAGACGAAGTCTACAAGTACTTCTGATGACAGCCTCTATGGCGATCTAGGGTGTGTGGGGCTTCTATCGTGTAGAGATATTGGAGTGGCTGGCTATGGAGGCGATGATGCTGGCCAGGGATTGCTACGAATACTCCGGTGCAAGGTTTAACGTATTTTATTTAGTCTTGAGCTACAAGTGCAGCAATGCACCTGGATTTCCACTCTGTAGTGCGTGGTTCAGCGGCAGTGCTGGGGACCTTGGTAGGTCATGGCAATGAGATGACCGTTTTACGTCTGCGTCCTACTTTTCTGACACTGTTTTCCTCACTCTGCAGCGCGTGGCTTTATTAACACAACGCGGCCCTGTGCGAAAGGCGTCAACGACGTGTGTGTCCGCTGAATCCTCGTTGGCGGCCACTGCTACCGGGCTAGAAGCTCGCCCTGGTGTGGAAGGGTGGGCGCAGTACCGCAATGGCTGCAAACCGCTGCCTTCCAAGGCAGACGTTTGGTGCCGTCGTGGAGCCAGGGAAATATCTCGTCCGTAGTCTTGTCTCAAGTCCATGGGTGCGGACTTAGAGCCATTAAGTGCTCTGATGGAGCTGGCGGTTCATACCGGAGTCAGGTACTGGCACGCCCATTGTGTGATGGAGTCTTGCATGGATCCGATGTCACGGAGGTTGCTGCCAGACTGCGCATAACTGCGCTACAGAGGGTATTTGTAGCGATTAATAGCACACTTGGTGTGCCGTTACATTGCTCCCAGGCATGTACAGAGTAACACCTCTGTGTCTCAAACACGTGGCACTACTTCACTGGCCGGCTCGTAGTTTGTTGACCTTTCTGGGACGTTACCTCTACTGCGTTGCTTGGCCAAGCTACCTTGTGGTGTACACGCATGCTCCTTGCGAAATTACATGTCAGTGCCTCTATGCTTCCCTGATTGGTTCACATACTACTCCAGTGAAGCTGCATGCAATTAAACATCGCCCAAAATTCAACGACGGCTTTAAAACCCACATAGGAAGATTTAGTGTTCATATTTTCCATGTACTATTCGACAATAGAACGGTTGTGAAATAATCTGAAATTGCTTCCATGAACACTCCGCCAAACAAATGTGAATTGTAGAATAATCACGCAGAGGTAGATATAGAGTCTGTAGCAGAGCCAGGACGAGTAGAATGTATATCTATGAGCACTGTGGCCATCATTAGATCACTTGTGACTCTTCAAATCCAATTTGTTTGAACAATGCTTTGTGTGTACAGTCGCCTCTCTCAAAGGCTCTAGATAGGTCCTTACTGAAAGTGAATTAACGACACGAATGGTAGTAGTTAACACACTTGGACAGGCTCTGCACTTACCTACAAAACAGGCCACACAGGAAGGACGTGTCACTTGGGTATGAACTTCCGTTGGCTAGTGGCTAGTCCTTACTTCTCGCTCCGAAGGCAAGAAAAAAATCTAGATTTTGGGGTATATATGATAGAATGAACTGAAAAATAAATGAAGAAGGCGAATATGCTTATCTTTAAAAGACTCTGCTAGAAAAATGGACAACCGGTTGCCTCAGCCCTCACTCCACATTCCTCACCAAAAATTCTGGCATGTGGATGTATTCGTGTTGTTTTAACACACAACATTCCACATCAGTTCCTCCTCCTCAACGTGCAGTAAAGCCTTCATACTCGGCATCTCGCTGTCACTGCCGCTGTCTGAATATATATCTCTCTCCTGTTGATGGCTTTCTCTCCCACTGGCATTTTCTCGTTTCTGTCTCTTGGTTCAAATGGTTCAAATGGCTCAAATGGCTCTGAGCCCTATGGGACTTAACATCTATGGTCATCAGTCCCCTAGAACTTAGAACTACTTAAACCTAACTAACCTAAGGACATCACACAACACCCAGCCATCACGAGGCAGAGAAAATCCCTGACCCCGCCGGGAATCGAACCCGGGAACCCGGGCGTGGGAAGCGAGAACGTTACCGCACGACCACGAGATGCGGGCTTTCTGTCTCTCCCATTGTTACTGTCTTCATTCGTTTCTCCCTCTCTGCCTTACCATTTCTCCTTCCCTGCCACTCTCTCTGTCCCAGTGCTATTGTCTTTGTCCTATTCTCTCTTTTTCCCATTGCCACTGTCTTTTCCTTTCTCACTTAGAGTCTGATGTGTTTCTCTACATCCAGCATTGCCTCATTGCCTCCTCTCCACACATTTCCTTGGGGATAATTCTTTGGGGTTTTGGTCGCTAGAATGGGAAACTTTAACAGGTGAGTACATGGGATTGGGCAAAGTGGGCAAATATTTTTTTGTTAATTTTGACCATTGTTGGGAATGGAGGAGGCGGGGGGTGGCAGACCACCCAAGCCTATGTGCAGTCTTCACTCATCTCTCTTTTTGACTTTCTCTGTCTAATTCCTCTTTTGCTCCCACTGTTACTGTCTTCATCCATCTCCCTTTCTCTTTTACTGCCACTCTCATTGGTCACCACTGTCCACTCTCCCTGTGGCTCCCACTGCTGTCGTCTTCAGACACCCCACTTTCACTGCCACTTTGTCTCTCCCACCATCAGTGTTACCTTTCTCGCCCCCCACCGCCCCACAGCCACTATCTCCGCTTTCTTCCATCGTCACCCTCTCTGTGTTATCGGTGCTCCCTTTCAGCACAAAAAGTGTGAATATGTACTCACGCCAAATTTTTTGGCGAGGAAGGCAGAATGAGGATTAAGACAGGTGTCTCCCCACATTTCTGCCAGAGTCTTTGAAAACGGAGCAAATTCAACTTTCCTGTGCTCCTACAGGTTCGATTTTCAGCTGGTTCCCTTCTTTTCCCAATTACAGCGAGATGCACTTCTCATTTAAACGAATTCTGTAGGTCAGTAATGTTCTGACAGTTCATTTACATTCTTCGACACATTTACGTGCTTTGAGACAAATAAGTACACTTAATATGAGATTAACACAAAATTGTTTCCCATCCAAAGCAAGTTCACTTAACACTACGTTACATACAAATGCATGAACTTTTTGGTTGCATCTACAGTGACCAGAAAACGGCGGGATTTGAATTACAAGTACAAAAATTTCGTATAGCAAAATTATTTCTTGTAAGATGTTTAGGCTGCCAAGTGCAACCACCGAATAATTTCTTGGTGAAGACTACGTGTACCGGCGCGAGTGGCCGTTGTACAGAGACAATACGTCATAAAGATTTGTTGATGAAAAAACGGCCACTAAAACATTGTTGGTGAAAAAAGGTGGCGTAAAACATTGTTTGGTGACCTCAGAACCCTTATGATGACCCCAGAACCCTTATCATGTGTTCAGTACATCAGTAAGAACTATATTTGCTCCTCATACCTGATGTTACGTGCATATTTTTATGAACATAAGTACAGTATATTGAGCCTCTGGATCTTGTTAACAGAGAACGACATCCAGATAGGTTTCAAGGTTCCCAAGGACATCACCTTAAGAACGTGTGGCAAATATTTCGATAAAGCAGCACGAATAGAAGCTATAGAATTGGTCAACCCTGCAACTGACAATTTTGGTACCCAAAAATCATGGTTTTTCGGGGTTTCCTCAGAAATCGCTCATGAACAGATGATGTTTTACAAGCCGCCTAAGATCCTCCTAAACGACAACTAATTCAAAAAATTCTACCGATTTGCTCAATAGCCCTTCGCTGGAGGAAGTGTGTAATGTCTAAATTTTGACCCTATCCCGTGAGGTACCTACAGTATGACCTTTCCTCTAACAAGTATACGAATGATCACTAGGCCGAGAGCTATTCGAAGCACTTGACCCCTTGCCTCTGTGAGCAATAGAACTCTACATACGATCCCCTGAAAAATCCCATTTTCAAGCAGGGCTTTTTGGAACATATTGGTACCATGCACTGTTGTGCACAGACCAATAAAACTATTCCGGTAAAGGTACACACATCCATGTCAACAGTTTCATGTATCATATACACCTAGATTGATGTTATCCATCTGACGTTATTACTTTCCCCCAAATCCAACTGTGAGTGAGCTACCCAAGCCCAGCAGAAGACTCTAGTGCTCTTCTTTGGTGAATGTACCATTCACTAGCTTTACTCCATCTCTATTTCTGCTACATACATGTTCGGTTTTATGCCATATCTTTATGAGTTTTAACTGTTTTGTTTCTAAAAATTTAATGATATATTAATTTCATATTTCAAAAGACAGAGTATTTCTAAACTGCAAGGATAACAATAAAAATTTTTGTACATTATCAGCTTCATTTTTCTCCTAATATCCCTTCTTCAGTTATACATGGGGAAAGTAGTATAGTTTTTTGATACATATTAAAGCTCATATATATATATATATATATATATATATATATATATATATATATATTAAAAGTATTAAAATACATCAAAAACACTTTAAATTTCCTAATTTTATCCATATTTTGCAGCTGTGAATGTGACTGTATTCAATATACTGGATGTATGAATTAACAAACACCCTTAGCAATAAATCTCGTGTTTTATTAAATAACTGAATCATTTCTGACCTTGTGGGTCCATCATCAGTTGTAAACCGTCTTAATACATGATTTATTTTTGCTCTTGAAAGAAGCGAAATGCATATTCCTGTCATGAAAAGGGTGGATACTATGTTATGAATTTCTTAAGTCAAATGCGAAAAATATTTGGGAAACTCTGGAAAAATGAACAGTGAAAACTTACCACAGAATCCAAGAAAAGCATTTTTAACTTTTAATGGTATTGCACAATTGCGCCATGCTGCTCACGTGTATCATTTCACTCAGGATGCACACTGTATACACATTCTTGTAAACACTTCACAGATGTTGTTCAGCATGATGTGATCAAGGATGAATTTATTTGTAATGCCATAGATCCAGTTATTAAACAACTGACATATGTAAGGAATAACTTTAGATATGTCTTTAAAATTACTAGCGCAACTGTGGTTAGCGAAATCTGTTGTTCATTGAAAACTGATGTTGATTTTATGGAGGTACGTCTCCAGTTGGTCTAACAGATTTAGGGTCTTACCATGGGCTTCATTGTGCAGTTATACCAAACTGTTTTCTAGACTGTTGATGATTTCCAACATAAGTTCCGCAATAACTTCGATAAATCAAGCGCAAAAATAAATCTGGTTAAGATGATTTACACCTGATGAAGGATCCGAAATGCATCATGTGCTTAATAAAACTCGAAAATTTGTGAATGAAGGAGTTTTATAATTCATACTTCCAGTTTCTAATTTTTTGTGAGAAAAACAGCATCATGCCTATAGAAAAAGAACCACATATAAATCTGAGACTGAAATGAAGACCTTCTTCAAAGTAACTAATTTCTCATTTATTGACAGAGAGAAATATTACTGTTTTTCATGTATCCTAAAGCTTTTAACCTAAGATCCCAATTAAAACGTCATAAACAGGACACTCTCATAAGGGCAACTGTTAATACAATTCACAGACCAGGATTTAAATTAATGAACAAACTTAATCAGATACTGCAGCATAATTATGTCTTTACAAAGAGCGAGAAAATGGCTTTGCTGTGGAAGGTTAATTCCCTAAAAATTTCAGATGTTATTCTTAAATGTTAACAACCTATATACTTTCTGATGAAGCAATAGTCATTATGAAATATAGCTTAGTCGAACTCTAGAAACTTACCTCAGCAGAAATAGTTGAATTTATAGTTTTTCTAGAGCCAACTCTAAAGTATAATTACGTCTTCTTCTGTAAAAAGAAGTAATGAGGAGGTATGTGGGCTGGAAATGGCTTCCAGAATATGAAGAATAATATCTGATATATTTCTTTATCACCTTAGAAAAAATATCGAGAAAACAAAAAAATTCTGTTTCACAGTATGTATGTGGATTACACATTCTTTACCTCTGATGGTGACAAAAAGATGATATCCACGCCATCCTTCAGATGTTTAACAACACCGCACAAGAAAATACAGTTTCCATTTGAACATGAAAGAACAACACAATCAGTTTTCCGAATATAACAGTCTTCAAGCAAAATGATAAACAATCTTCAAAAATTTACAGGAAATCAGCTACTACGTATGTCAGTATACAAATCAAAATAAGAAAGAAAATAGAGGGAAATAGTAAGATAATAATCAGGAAAATTATATCCCAACTGCATGTGTCCCATATAAATAAATTTTAAAGTATAAACTACACAAACCCGACTGCAGTTATAAGAATCTAAGGGTATGAAAGTGAATCAGTAATTGAGAAGGAAGTGACACAGGGTTGTAGCCTATCCCTACTATCATTCAAACTGTACACTGGGTAAGCAGTAAAGGAATATAAAGAAAAATTTGGAAAGTGAGTTAAAGTTCAGGACGAAGGAAGAAAAACTTCTAGGTTTGTTGATGACATTGTGGTTTTGTTAGCGATGGGAAAAAGCTTGGAATAGCAGTAATTGAATGGATTGGGTAATTTTTTGAAAAGATATAAGATAAAAACCAAAAAAAACTAAAACTGCATGGAATGTAGTCGAATGAAACGAGGCGATGCTGAGGGAATTAGATTAGGAAATTAGATACTAAAAGTAGTAGCAGTATTTGGGCAACACAATAACTGTTAATGGAAGAAGTAGATGTATATAAAATACAGATTGACAGTAGCAAGGCATGCATTTGTGAAAAAGGGGGATTTTTTAATATGTAATACAAATTTATGGATTAGGAAATTGTTTCTGAATGTGCTTGTCTGGACTGTAGTTTTGTTTGGAAGTAAAATGTGACAGATAAACAGATGATACAATTAGAGAACAGGAGATTCTGAAATGTTGTGGTACATCAGAATGCTTAAGATTAGGAGGGTAGATCGAATAACTAATGGGGAGGTACAGAACTGAATCTACGAGGGTAATCCCAAAAGTAAGGTCTCCCATTTTTTTATACTTACATAGACCTGTTTATTTCTACAATAGTTTACATCAGTTAGCAGCTTGAACATTTAGCTATTTTTCAACATAATCATCATTTCAGTCCATGCTTTTTTGTAGACGCTGCGGCAGTTTTTGTATGTCCACGTCATACCAGCTCACCGCCTTGCTGTTCAGAAAGTTATGAACCTTTTCTTTCACCTCGTCGTCGGAGCTGAATCGTTTTCCGGTCAAATGTTCTTTTAACCTAGGCAACAGGTGATAGTCACTGGGCGCCAAGTCAGGACTATAGGGTGTGTGGGTGATTATGCTCCACTGAAACTGTTGCAGGAGATCAACGGTTTGCCGAGCGATGTGTGGGCGAGAGTTGTCTTGGAGAATGTGTACGCCCCTGCTCAACATTCCTCTTCTCCGGTTCTGAATTGCCCGTTTGAGTTTTTTCAGAGTCTCGCTGTTCCTGTCAGTGTTAATTGTGGTCCCAGTGGACATAAAGTCAACCAACAATACCCCTTTCCGATCCCAAAAAACGGTTGTCATGACTTTACCGGCAGACTGTGTTTGTTTGAATTTCCGCGGCTTTGACGAAGAAGGATGCCGCCACTGGCGTGATTGTTGCCTGGTCTCAGGTGTAAAGTGGTATGCCCAGATTTCGTCACCCGTGACAATTGAGTCCAGAAAGTTGTCCTCTTCGGCTGCAAGACGGTGTAGAAATGCGCGGGAACCCTCAACTCATTGCCGCATGTGGTTCTCAGTCAGCATCCGTGTCACCCGTCTTGCGCACACCTTCCGGTAGTTCAATATTTCCGTTAAAATTCTGTGAGCAGTGCATCGGGAAACCTCAGGAACCAACGTGCAGAGATCATCCAGGGTCATCCGCCCATCTTCACGCATGCTTTGCTCAACATTCAACACTGTCTTCTCAGAAATTGACGGTTTCCCGCTCCTTTGTTCGTCGTGAATTTATGTGCTACCAGCTGCAAACTCTCTACACCACTTACGAATATTTATGGGGTCCATGCACGACACACCATACACTTCCGTCAGTTGGCAATGGATTTCAACCGGCGCAGTGCCCTTTGCGTTCAACAACCGAATAACTGCGCGCAATTCGCACTTTGCGGTAACATCCGACGGGAGCTCCATTCTCAACGGCTCTCAAGCCAAGACTGAGCGCCTCAGCGCGGCGTGCGCATGTTTACACACAGCTCGTCGTGAAGCACTCTTCATAACAGTGTGACCAACTGCCACACAAACAAAGTTCTGCACTTATAAAAAGTAGGAGACCTTACTTTTGGGATAACCCTCGTAATTCGATTGATAGGAGACGTCCCAAAGCATCAAGGAATTATTAGTTGGTAGTGGAGGGGAGGGTGGGGGGTAAGAAATGTAGGAGGAGCCCTAGGCATGAATACAGCGAGCTAGTTCGAAAGGACATAGGTTGTAGCAGTTACTCAGAGACGATGAAGCTTGCACAAAACAGAAACGTGGCCAGCTGCATCAAAGCTTTCTCTGGACAGAAGATCACAACAACAAACAGTGATCTTAAGGTACTACATTAATAACAGGAAAGCCAGTAGATGGAACTGTTTCAAGAACTTGAGAGTTTTATACACAGGAAGTAGATCTGTCAGAAATATTAAATGAAAAATTCAAATCCAACCCAAAAGTGAGGCCAGCAAAATGTAAAAAATAGTTATATAGCCCACACCACATCGTAATTTTCACGGAATAACGTTTGTAAATAGATTAAGCTCATGATGTAATATTGTAAATTTGCCACAGTCGGTAAATCAAAAGTACAAATATTCAGCATTTTTAATTAAATTTATTAACTTCACATTACTGTACTATTGTGGAAGGCTAAGAGTCCATAATGTTAATATATCTCCACATATTTGAAGTAACTCTTTCCATATGACAAAACTGTCTGATGAAGCACATATCGTAGAATTTTAACACTGAAAAATGTTCGGTGACAAACACTTGGTGTTTGTTACGCTAGCATACAACAATCATATTCGCCCAGTCAGACAGTTAGGACGAGTTCTACAAATATGCATATAAAAATGTGTATAAATCGTTTCAGTTCTTGAAATAACACTAATGTTCTTTCACCAGAGCGAGACTAAACATGACTTCCCTGCCATAGAGCTGTCTGCCAAACAGACGACATACGTGTTAGTGATAAATACATTCAACCATGCAAGAATACTATACTCCGCCTGAAGATTATGGAATGATCATCGAGACACGTAGTGGTGTTAAAATAAAAAGGACCGAAGTAGCATGTCAACAATCGTTTCTATCTATACATTCGCAGTCGTTAACAAGCAGTTGATCATGGAAGACACAAACTCCCATAGTGTTGCGAGAGTACCAAAGGGCCTCAGTACCCTTGATCTGTTATACGTACCTAAATTATGTATATTATATAAAGAAAAGAAAGACTACTACTCCGAGCTTTCTGTTCACTCTAACATAGTCATAGTTAAGATGTAAGAGTATATAGAGATAGAGACATCGAGTCAGATCATGTACTGGTGACTGTCAAGGTAAACCTGGTTCCTATTTGGAGGATACAAACCTTTACGAAGAGTAAACTGGAGGATGAAGTTTTCGAAATCTGACTTCTGCAACAAGACAGTATAAAAGGTCTATTCCAAAAGTGACTGACCCAGTATTATCAAAATAAATCTACGGGAAATAATACAAATACAGAACGGCAAAACGTAAAAGCACGTATGATCCAAGCGTCGACAGAGGCAATATGGAAGAAAAAGAAATTTAGGAGGAGAAAAGGTGTCAAAATATGGAATGAAGATATAGCAAATGAAATTATGGGAAGAAAGAGGCTTACGTTACAGATTTACAGCACAGTACAGAAGAAACAGCAGCGCAGTATTAAGAACAATGTAAAATAGAGAAGCTCATCACGAATCATTGGACAGAATGATATCAAATACTGAAAATAATCTTCATGGTGGACAAGAGAAGGTTATAAAATCCTGAAACAACAAACAGGAGAAAGATTCTGCACGACTACACGTAACAGACAAAGTAGCTTGCATAAGACACCATCAGGGATAAAGGTTTCTTGAAATTACTGTAACCAATCGCCGTTTGCTTTCTTTTTCAATTTTGTTATCCCATTACCGATTTAGATCTGCCTAGCGATTCATCATCAGATGGTACATATTTACTGATTGTCTGTACCATCTGATGATGAATTGCTACCAGTAACGGGATAATAAAATTTAAGAACAAAACAAAAGGCGACTGGTTGCAGTAATTTCAAGAAACGTTTATTCATTACAGTCGCAGTGATCCTCATCCATAATGAATAAAAGTTTTACTACCATGGTTTACACTTAGAGAAAAATTACAAAATAAAGAACTAATAAAAACAGACGACCACACTGAACACGATGATGAAATTTAACAACGAGACACTATTACATTGGAGAAGATACAAGAGGCATTAAGGCAAATGAGGGATAGAGAAGCTGGAGGACCCGTTCATATTAATGCAGAACTGTGGGGGTTTAATGTTAGAACTGAATCTTTCGCATTTATTAAATGGGTGTTGCAAATTGTAGATGAAACGCGACTCTTAGCGAGTGGCGGAAGAAATATCACTCTATAAGAAAAGGATTAGAAGTTCTTCTGAAAACTACAGAGCAGCAAGTCTATTGAACAGTGGATATAAATTAAAAGCACGGGTAATTAACAACAGACTGAAGAGAATAGCTGACGCCCTCTTACTAGAGGGACAAAACGATTTTACAAAAGGACGATCGTGTAGTGACTATATTACAGTAGCGAGGCGGATAACTGAAAGGAGACGAAAATATAATCTACGGACTCATATTGCATTTGTAGGATATCAGAAAGGCTTCGACAGAGTCGATAGGTATATTCAGTGGAATATTAGGGTAAGACGGGGTTGTCTGAAACATTTAACAGAGATGATAAGAAGTTTGTACTTAAGTAACGAAATTTTAATTAATATAGGCAAAGAGAGACAGGACCAATAGCACTTAACACAGAAGTATAAAGGTACAAGTCTGATCGACTTTATTTTACATATTTCAATGGAAACAAGAAGTTGACTCAGAAATAAAACTAATACCTAGAAACACACATATAAATACTGTACACTTTTGCTGGTGATCAAGTAATTTTACAAAAAACGGAGCCGGCCGGTGTGGCCGTGCGGTTCTAGGTGCTTCAGTCTGGAACCGCGTGACCGCTACGGTCGCAGGTTTGAATCCTGCCTCGGGCATGGATGTGTGATGTCCTTAGGTTAGTTAGGTTTAAGTAGTTCTAAGTTCTAGGGGACTGATGACCACAGATGTTAAGTCCCATAGTGCTCAGAGCCATTTGAACCATTTTGAACAAAAAACGAAGGACGATTTACGGTTTGCTCTATATCGTTAGGACTCAGTAGATAAACTCTATAGCTTAAAAATACCGGAAAATAAAACCAAAGTTACGGCTTTTAAACGAAAACACCCAGAAAATTTCAAAATAAGGCTAAACGGAAAATCAGTTGATCAGGTATCTCACTTTCAGCCATTAAGTTATGACGTAAATTATGACTATGGAAATAACATCTACAATGATGTAAATAAGTTTCGAAATATATTTGGCACTATACATAGAATATTACCCAATAAAACTAAGAAAGACACGAAGACAGAACCCTACATAGTAATGGTAAAACCTACGCTCAGTACGGCAGTGAGACCTGGACCGTAACTATGAAAGACCAGAGAAGCGTAGAGTCGTATGAAAGGTAATTTTTGAGGAAAGTAAAGTGATACACTCACAGGGATCAAACAAAGAACTCTGAAATAAGGAAAGAATTACATATATTTTGCACTAAGGAAAGAACAGAAAACGAGATAACGAAATGGAAGAAGCTTATTTAAAGTATGGGGAGAGAAAGAATAGTCAGACACGTAATAAACTCTAGACCTTTAGGAAGTAGGGATGTAGGAACATCAAAGAAAAGGTAATTTCTGTGAAGACGCAACAGGTTGTACGGATACTCCTTGAAATGAAGAAGAAGAAGAAGATGTAGCGCATGATTAAGATTGTTACATACATCTGGGTGGAACAAAATCTCATCTAGTCATATCTTATCTTAATCAAGATAACTCTCTGTGCGAATGATATTTAAAAAGAAAATTGTCAATATCTACACAACTGGCCATTAAAATTGCTACACCAAGAAGAAATGCAGATGATAAACGTGTATTCATTGGACAAATATATCATGCTAGAACTGACATGTCATTACATTTTCACGCAAATTGGGTGCATAGATCCTGAGAAATCAGTACCCAGAAAAACCACCTCTGGCCTCAATAACGGCCTTGATAAGCCTAGGCATTGAGTCAAACAGTGCTTGGATGGCGTGTACAGGTACAGCTGCCCATGCAGCTTCAACACGATACCACATCATTAAGAATAGTGACTGGCGTATTGTGACAAGCCAGTTGCTTGGCCACCGTTGACCAGACCGCTGGCCGGGGCAGCATTCGAACATTTTCTGTATCCAGAACAAGCAACATGCGGTCGTGCATTATCCTGCTGAAATGTGGGGAGTCGCAGGGATCGAATGAAGGGTAGAGCCACGGGTCGTAACACATCTGAAATGTAACGTCCATTGTTCAAAGTGCCGTCAATGCGAACGAGAGGTGACCGAGACGTGTAACCAATGGCACCCCATACCATCACGCCGGGTGATACGCCAGTATGGCGATGACGAATACACGCCTTCAATGTGCATTCACCGCGATGTCGCCTAACACGGATGCGATCATCATGATGCTGTAAATAGAATCTGGATTCATCCGAAAGAATGACGTTTTGCCTTTCGTGCACGCAGGTTCTTCATTGAGTACACCAACACAGGCGTTCCTGTCTGTGATGCAGCGTCAAGGGTAACCGCAACCATGGTCTCCGAGCTGATAGTCCATGCTGCTGCAAACGTCGTCGCACCGTTCGTACACATAGTAGTTGTTGTCTTGCAAACGTCCCCATCTGTTGACACAGGGATAGAGACGTGGCTGCACAATCCGTTACAGCCATGCGGATCAGATGACTGTCATCTCGATTGCTAGTGATACGAGGCCGTTGGGATCGAGCACGGCGTTCCGTATTACCCTCCTGAACCCACCGTCTCCATATTCTGCTAACAGTCATTGGATCTGGACCAAGGCGAGCAGCAATGTCGCGATACGATAAACCGCAATAGCGATAGGCTACAATCCGACGTTTGTCTAAGTCGGAAACATGATGGCACGCATTTCTCCTCCTTACACGAAACATTACAACAACGTTTCACCAGTCAACGCCGGTCAACTGCTGTTTGTGTATGAGAAATCGGTTGGAAAGTTTCCTCATGTCAGCCAGTTGTAGGTGTCGCCACCGGCGCCAACCTTGTGTGAATGCTCTGAAAAGCTAAGCATTTGCATATCACAGCATCTTCTTCCTGTCGGTTAAATTTCTCGTCTGTAGCACGTCATCTTCGTGGTGTAGCAATTTTAATGGCCAGTAGCGGAATTCCTGCTTAAGAGTTTTTAAGAAAAGCTGAGGCAATCTTGGAAGTTGAGTTGAGTGCAATCATCAGAACACTCTCTTTCCTGCGACATTATGTTGTTCACTATTTGCATCATTTGAGCAAGGGTAACTGAACTGGGAAATCGATGGCTGACGCAACGCCGCATCACGTACGGCAGTGTGGGTGCCGTCTGAATGCCACAGTCGCTTATGCAAACATGATCAATGGAAAGACCGAAGAGTGCAACAGAACTTCGAAAATATTAAAGGAAGTGGGGTGCTTTTAGTGGCCTGTATCCTAGTCTTAACATAGAATACAATGCTGTTTTATTTTAGTTACTTTTGACACGTGGATTGAAGATAGTATGCTGAATAAACCGTAACTCGCAATCAGGCAGAGATGAATAGTCTGTACTGTAATGTTGACGGTCAATAAATGCTGTGTTAAAATAAGGAGTGATCACCTTTTTGCGTGAGATTTTTTTTTTCTGCCACCATTATTCGAAGCGCTGGGGAAACCAATTTCCCACCGCTCTTTACCACAGTCCTTGAGAAGGACTTGTGTAGGCAGGTGCAATACTCCATCCACACAATACGAGGCCATCAGAAAGTGAGCTGAACGTTGCTGCTAAGTATGGGCGTGAACGTAAAAAACAGATCTGAATTACTGGATATTTGCGATTAGACAAGACAGTCGAAGGATAAACAATGGGGCAACAGGTGCGGTAAGTACGGTGACCATTTTCCGCTTAGCATCCGCTTCTCACTCTTTACACTATCCGGCACCCAAGGCGCTCCTATTCCGCTGGGGCAGTCCATTAATAACTGCTGGGCCATTAATCTCATTGGCTCGCTGACAAATTGCCGTCAGTTCGCCTGCCGCAGCGGCGCCGCAACAAACCGAGCGGCGAAACTAATCGACAGCTGCGAAAACAAACGATATTTTCAGCGTCCGCATGTCCGGCGAGGGTGCAGCCTGGAAACGTGACCCACCACCTAAATCACCGTTTGGACCGCATAAATCACGCCCCTATCGGTTGCTATCTCGCTGCCTTACCGGAGTTAAGTGAGTCGCGGCTTGGTGAGGTGTTGCGAGCCAGCAGGCGGAACAGTCCATAGCAGACATCAGCTCTGTACAGTGTTTGCTTACAAACCAGCAAAGAACTCTTTGCGGATCTGGGACACCACTGGGTGGGAACACTCCTTAAAATTTCAGTTTTGGGAGCAAAGCACGCTTTAGCACCTTCAAACTGATTGTAAATGTTCGAGGGTTCACGGAAGAGTGGCATAGCTTGTTTGCTATCGACAATTCTGGCGTAAACTTAAGCCTGAGGCTGTCCACGGCAGTGATTGCTAACGCACACTCCGGTGGAAGTCAACAAAAGAGGAAGAAACCCAACGAAGAGCATCACTTACAGAACTTAAGCCACTAAACATTACTTTTTGAGAACCAATAATACAAATAAACAGAAGCAGGCTGAATAATTGTGGCTGTTTTTGAACGCTGTGAAGGCATATTAAAGTAGTTCTAATTACTACAGATAACTATATCAGATCACTTCATCTTCTTCTTTTCTTTTTCCTGGCCGTTATCTAATTTCTTCACGGGATTCGCTTGTTAATATTGATTTGGCAATGTCAGTGGTAGAGGGCGACCACGCCATCCCCTCCGATACGAAATGTGGGCATCCCAACTGACTGCGTCTAGTGTTAGCGTGAAAGTGTGAGAACGTTTTCAAGTTGCTTGTCTCATTTGGTAAAAGCAGAAACCTTTGAGGATCATTTTGTTCTCCATCCGCCTCTCAATCTGCCTATCTGACTGTTTAAAAGCCTTTTTGTCAGGAACGGTTCGAGGTTTCAAGTTGAAATTTATGTTACACATTAAGGTCTATGGCTCCTTGGCGGTGTAGTAAACGTTAAGTTCTACGTTACTATAGTCAAGAGATACGACCATTTATGTCTCATGCTTGATACTCGAAAACTCAGTTTTCAAAACCTGCAGAGTTGTTGACCTGAAATCATGCAATTTAGCAAGAAGCAGGGATTCACACTACCACCAAAAGGAAAAATCCAAAGTCGTCTGTTCAGACCCTCTTTCCACATGAACGACTAGACGTATCAAGTTGAAATTTGTGTCACATAATGAACGTTGGATTCTAAGTCAGTGCAACCAAAAGATACGGCCATTTATGTCAAATATTTTTATAATCGCTAACTCACTCATTAAAACCTTCCTCTTGACACAGAATAACGAAATTCGGCAAGGAAAAAAGTTTCAAATTACAAGTAAAGGAGAAGAATTTGAAAATTGCTAATTAGCAAGTGCATCACATGAAAGCATTTTTCTATTATCATCTGCTATACGATTTCGAACGAGGAACACACGAAAGAGTAGGAATCCATGCGGTCGATATCGTGAAGGTATCAGTGTCGATAAAATGCAAAAATCTAGAAATCCTCGATTCCTGGAACAGACGAACTGTCTGTTATGTTTGTACGGAAGAGTGAGAGTCCTACACACACCCGGCCAATATTTGATGCGTATTCATCTAATGGGATGTGGGAAACGGACTGAAAATCACATCCATGGTGCCCAGCACACGGACATCCGTCTTGAACCTCCCGGCTGGATACGATCCGGGGCCGGACAGCTTCTCCGAATCCCGGATGCGGCGTGCAAACGCACGCGGCTATCCGGATTGATCACATCAAGTCACTTAATGACATGTTAATTTATTTTCATTGAAATTTGAAGAAGAGCAGCAGTCAGTCGCAAAAACCCGTAATTTTTGGCAGATCTAGGTGACTTGTCGAACCAGGCTTAAGACTACTGCCACCTACCGGTCAAATTATTCGTTCAACCAGTTGTCACGTTAGGCAACGTCAGTTTTCGTATTCCGTAATTGTTTGTCAAACTACCCTCAATCAAACAGTTTCCATCAAAGAACATTTAATGAAGGCGTTCCCCTAGATGACCACCTTCGAAACGCTGGTGTAATTTACAACCTGCTTTCAGTCTTCGGTTGTTGCTTCTAGGCTATTTATTCGTAAGCTGTTTCCACCACCGGACTATCCTGTCTCAGGTGGTACGCTGACCATTAGATGCACTCGAGGCTTCACTGTTTGCTGACTGCGTACTTCCCTCTCGTCTGAGCTTCCAGGATTGATGAGTGTTTGAAGGAATCTTTCCAGTCCTTCCTTTCAGTGGTTTAGGAAAACTGTGGAAAATTCAAATACAAATACCACTTTGGCATTTTAATCTTTCTCCTCCTGAAAACGAAATCAAAACAGCCTTTAAACATGAAATCGTTACTCGTAAATGAGAGAAAATTCTTTAGCATTATCATCTAACACTCTTCGGTTGAAGAGTGATGTCACTTATTAGAAGAAATCATTCATTATTTAATTTTAAAACTAAAACCATGTATCTCGTATATGTGTAAAAAAAGTTCATGTCTCTCGTTTAGAAGAAATCTAACAAGCAATTTTGCATACTTTTTGCTTGTGCTACTGAGATACGATATCAAACTAAGTTAAATAAAATATGCGAGACCAGGTATCTTGTTCAATAAAAATCTCCCGCCCCCCTCCCCCTGTATAAAAAAAGCACTCCGTCTTCAGGTCACGAGTGGCCTGCCAGGGCCATCCGACCGCCGTGTCATCCTCAGTGGAGAATGCGGATAGGAGGGGCGTGGGGTCAGGACACCGCTCTCCCGGTCGTATTCTTGACCGAAGCCGCTACTAATCGGTCGAGTAGCTTCTCAATTGGCATCACGAGGCTGAGTGTACCCCGAAAATGGCAACAGCGCAAGGCGGCCTGGACGGTCACCCATCCAAGTGCCGACCACGCCCGACAGCGCTTAACTTCGGTGATCTCACGGGAACCGGTGTGTCCACTGCGGCAAGGGCGTTGCCACCCCCTGTATAAGATTTACGTTAAAATGTGGCCGAACATTCACAATCTTGTGCATTATGTAGCAAGACCTACTCTCAGATCAGGTTCCAGCGTGGCACTTTGTTGGCGTTGCAAGAAGTTGCTCAACTAGAAACAACGTCCTCCCTTGCTACTGGAAAAGTGAAGCTCCACTGTGTGTAATAGCATGTAAATTCCTTTGCCGTGACTGGCTAAAACACTCTGGCCTGAGGTTCACTTTCGTCAGCAGGACCTCCGATTTCTTTGCTGGTAGTGTTAGTTCGGAAGCGGGCGTATGTAGACGCTAGAATCGGTGGCGGCTCTCACCAGTTGTTTACTAAAATGTGTTAATGATCGCATTAAAAAGGCTTGATAACGGGCGGTCGCATTCGTGAGCCAGAACTAATTATATATTCAATCTGAGATTGATGTCTGAACTTTAAGAGTGAATGATATGTTGTGCAACATACGGACCGTAGTGTTGACTGTGCTGAGACCAGAAACCCCGGGAATTAATAACAGGCATCCCTTGGGAAACAGCCACTGTGTGCTCCGTGCTGCTAAGTAGCTAAAGATTTCATCCAATCATCACAATTAGAGAGCCATTACTATACGAAGTCGCGACAAAGCATTACTACTCCAGCGAAGGGACATCTGTGGAAGAATGAAGGCGAGTGATTCACACAGAACAGTCGCGAGATGTGACAAAGCTGCACATTTCCAATGAACTCGTCACGTGTCCAGATCCTCTGTTAAAACCAGAGACAGGGTCACGTCTTGCTAGCACAAGACAAGTGTTGTATCCCTCCCCTCCCCCCCCCCCCCCATCCGAAACCACCCCTTCCCCACAAGGGTATAGTACAATTTTTTCATTTTTCTTCATTTTGCTCTTATTTTCCTGATTTTGTTTAGTGATCATTATATATGATTTAAATAAAAATACCAAACCTCATGAGACACAGAGTAAACCAATCCAAAAAAAAGAAAAGAAAATGCGTTCTATTTACTGCAGCAATTACATTTTTGATACAGTTGTAAATCCTTTTTTCTCCACAAACGATGTAATATTACTGGTAGACAATCGCTTTCGAGCGTTATTTCATGACCAGATCGAAACGAACGCTATTGGCCACTCCTTTTTTTTTTCTTGAATCATCAGTCTTCCGAGTAGTTTGATGAAGCCCACCACGAATTTCTCCTTGAGCCAACCTCCTTATCTCAGAATAGCACTTGCATCCATCGTTAGTACAGGGGCACGGAAAGAGTCATCGCAATTCCAGGTCATCCTCGGTTTGTCCCTAATAATCCTTAATTGCCCCTCCGCTCCCGACTTTTACCTATCCCCCCTCCTCTCCTCTCTAGGACAGAGCTTTGAAGCCAGAGACTTGTGGGTTGATCCCCAGCATTTTAAAACTGATTGAGTGAATTATTGCAGTAATAATGATCTGTCTGCATCAGTGTCATGAGAGTCTGGTTGTGTAGTTTGAATGGAATAGCGTAAGTATAATTAGAACAACGTGCGTTCAGTCCCGATCATGTTCGTTTTCCTTGCATTTCATCTGCAACTTCCCCCCCCCCCCCCAACCCGCCATATATATATATATGTTTCTATGCCACGAATAAACACAGGTATGGATTTGGGAAATTCTTGCAAATTTCGCTTAGCTATGGCGGGAAGGTAATAGTTAAGGGACCAATTGGCACATCAGATGGCAGACACTGGCAATGTTGATTTTAGCAAACGATTCTGCGACGCAGGGTCGCGACACTTCTCACAGGCAAGAAGGTACGACTCGGCAGGCACTACATGTGTGAATTAATCAGGGCAGCACAGGGCAGTAACGTGCTGTGAAGAGCACACCTATTGCAGTCACACCAGCACCTAGTGACCTGTGTGTAGGGGCTACAGTGGGCTGAGGGAAGCTGAGGTAATTACTACACAGCACTCCACTTGTCTTCTCCAGGGGAAATGCGACAGAAGCATAGAGAAAATAGATATAAGTATTCGAGCACAGAGGCTCAATTCAGATGGTTTGTGTGCGTCTAGAACCGGAGAGAACGATGTTTGTTTAACTTGCATGCCAACCCCGAAGACCTTCTGGTGATGGATATTCGTGGCTAACTGGCTCATTGAAACTACCTCCAATGTCCGCTGCACAGACGCGCAGTAGCTGTGGCAGGGCAGACCGGACCTTGCAGCTGCACCGGCATGAGGAGCAAGAGGGCTGCTGGACTCCGCTCTCTGGGTAACATGGTCCGGCGGACCGCAAGTTGCCTTCCGCAGGTTGGTGGGGGAGGGGGGGGGGGGCAGGGCGCAGCGTACAGCCTCGCTGGTGCAGGGCTATCTGCGGGCGCTGACCGAGCTGCCCTGGGCGGATGGCTAAGATTCACTACGACGACGTTGGACAGCTGTTTCTCTCCGACTTCTGACGCTCTATATGAGGTCCACAAGTTGCACTCGATGGAGCAGTAAGCCCTGTCACTGGCTGCCAGTGCAGCCAACACACACGGTGGCCACTTAGCCGTAGCCTGAGTAGGAGCGCTACGTCTGCAAGGCTGGGGCCGGCCGGGGTGGCCGAGCGGTTCTAGGCGCTACAGTCTGGAATCGCGCGACCGCTACCGTCACAGGTTCGAATCCTGCCTCGGGCATGGATGCGTGTGATGTCCTTAGGTTAGTTAGGTTTAAGTAGTTCTAACTTCTATGCGACTGATGGCCTCTGAAGTTAAGTCCCATAGTGCTCAGAGCCATTTGAACCATTTTGCAAGGCTGGGCGACCAAACGCCGATGCAGTACATTCTGGCATTGGCACTCGCGCTGACCCTTGCCCGCACACACGTGGCACCTTCACCGGGATCAGTGAAAGGCCGGCTGTGTGCCTTTGAAGCAAGTAAGTCAGTGATACAGTTACCAGTGTTTCTCTGCATGCTTCGGCGTTTCGCACATCTCTCCAAAACTTTATCTCTGGGTCGTTCTGACATACAGTATTACGACCCCTGAGCTCTTTGGTTTGTAACATTTTGGTGTCAGGAAGCGGTCGTCTCGCTTTCCAACATAATACACTGTGTCTGAAAGTGTTCGTCCACTTCCACCATTGCGTTTTGGTGAGGGAGTTGGTTTTGGTGAATGGTGAGCGAGGCAGTGGACGAACGTAGGTTGGGTGGTACAAGCTCAGAGCAATGTGGGGTGGTGAGTCTAAGTTTTATGTTATTTTTTATATTTGCTGGCGTTGTTGGAGTTATTTGTGCGAGCTAGGGTATATGATGTTTAGAGTTACTTTGGTGAAGGCATAGGAATGCGTGGACTTATATTTGTTCAGAGGTAATGGTGGTAATTTAGTGCCGGTGAGGTGCTCATCTTGCAATTTGTCTGGCGACGAGTTGCCGTGTACCTGAGCTGTTGCAGCTGTTTCTTTTGTATGTAGGCGTTGTATGTAGCAGTTGTACTGAGTGAAGATGGGAGATGATTCGTCGGAGTGGTTAATTTGTGATTACATTTGTTATAGGGTTAAATGGGAGTTTGTGCTTTTTTAAAAAAAGTCAGTTGAAATAAAGTGGAAGTAGAGTATGCAAAATTGTGGAAACACGTGCTACTACAGCAGATGCAGTTTCTGCTTTACATCTTCAAGTGCAAGCATTAACAGAGCAATTTGAGAGCAAGAAACAGGAATTTTGAACTTAATCATGAATCAGAGGCTCGTTAAGAGAGTCATGATCAGTTGCAATCAGATGCACGGAGAGCAAGTCAGGACAGAGAGCACCTTCTGTTCTGTATGACCCGGAAGTGGTCGCACTGATTAATCTCTTCTCGAGCAAGGCAACAGAGGTCGTGGCAATTTTCGTTAATGATATTAGGGACACTGCAGAAGCACATGGATGGTCAGATGAAGTAAACCAGTATACTGTCAATATGCGTTTGCCGGGGGATGCCAAACCATATGTTGTCTGCCATGAGACATTAAGTAAAGTACATACTCTTCTGCTCATAAATTAAGGATAATGCTGACACATGGTGAAACAACGCTATGGTGGGCGGTTTTCGGGTTTAAATCACCTCAGGGTATGACCATACGGTGCATTTGGCTGCGTTCGGCGGACGGTGGTGCTAGCAGCAGTCAACATACGCAGAGGTGTGTTGGTGTATGTCAGAGTACAGTGCAGCGAGTAAGTGTGCAAACGTTTTCAGACGTGCTAATGGTGATCGTATGTTGAAAACGGCTCAGAGAACACATATTGATGACGTTATAAGGGATAGAATACTAGGCCGACTGGAGGCGGATCAAACACAGCAGGTCGTAGCACGGGCCCTCCGTCTGCCACAAAGTGTGATCTCAAGATTATGGCATCGATTCCAGCCGACAGGAAACGTGTCCAGGCGCTACAGTACGGTACTTCCACAGTATACAACACCACAAGAAGACCGATATCTCACCATCAGTCCCCGCAGACGGCCACGGAGTACTACAGGTAGCCTTGCTCGGAACCTTAATGCAGCCACTAGAACAATTGTCTCTACACACAGTCTACAGACGACTGAACAGAGATGGTTTATTCACCCGGAGACCTGCAAGGTGCATTCCACTGACCCCTGGTCACAGGAGAGCCCGTAAAGCCTGGTGTCAAGAATACAGTACATGGTGATTGGAACAGTGGTCCCACGTTATGTTCAGGGACGAGTCCAAGTATAGTCTGAACAGTGATTCGATCCGGGTTTTCAACTGGCGTGAACCAGGAACCAGATACCAACCCCTTAATGTTCTTGAAAGGGACCTGTATGGAGGTCGTGATCTGATGGTGTGGGGTGGAATTATGACTGGTGCACGTACACCCCTGCATGTCTCTGACAGAGGAACTGTAACAGGTCAGGTTTCACGCGACGTCATTTTGCACCAGTATGTCCGCCTTTTCAGGGGTGCAGTGGGTCCCACCTTCCTCCTGATAGATGATAACGCACGGCCCCACCGAGCTACCATCGTGGAAGAGTACTTTGGAACAGAGGATATCAGGCGACTGGAGTGGCCTGCCTGTTCTCCAGACTTAAACCCCATCGAGCACGTCTGGGATGCTCTCGGTCAACGTATCGCTGCACGTCGTCAAACCCCTAGGACACTTCAGGAGCTCTGACATGCACTGGTGCAAGAATTGGAGGCTGTACCCCAGCAGCTGCTCGACCACCTGATCCAGAATATGCTAACCCGTTGCGCGGCCTGTGTACGTGTGCATGGTGATCATTTCCCATACTTATGTAGGGGTACATGTGCAGGAAACAGTGGCGTTTTGTAGCACTTGTATTTCGGAACGGTTTTCCCTACTTATCGCCAATACCGTGGATCTGTGTCGTGCGTGTTCCCTATGTGCCTATGCTATTAGCGCCAGTTTTGTGTAGTGCCACATTGTGTGGCACCACATTTTGCAACTATCCTTAATTATGAGCATGAGTGTAGTTCCAGAAATAGGCACTGGGTTGTGCGAGTGGTACCAAAAGCAGAACAGAGCACCACTTTTTCTGGAGAAATTAAGTACTTTGTCGATGGAGTGCAACGAGCCTGTGGAATAGTTCTCAGACAGAATCCGTAAGCTTAATTCAAAGACACATGTAAAGTCCCGGAATACATAAACTAATAGAGTAGTTACAGGTTGTAGAAAATAGAATGATGGATGATTTTTACCTGGTATAACCGCTGAAATGTCATGGGCAGCACGGATGGAGAACCCAGATGACTTATGAGTCAACGCTTAGGCTCGCAACACTTATAGAGGATGTGGACACGGCCACAGCAGAGCGTGGACCACTTCGTGTACGCCACTGAAGTGAAATGTTATAGATGTGGTCGGGATGGACATGTAAGGAAGCTGTGTAAGCAACCAGAGTGCTACGGGTGTGGCATAATTGGCCACTGGGCATTTGAGTGTAGAGGTAGGATTTTCAAATGCGTGTGAATTCCTAAGGGACCAAACTGCTGAGGTCAACGGTCCTTGTGACGTAATGTAGCTTTGTGGGCTTAGTGGGTGGCAGGAAAGAGAGATTTTTGTTGGACACGGGTGCGAATGTGTCCGTTATCGATCTGGGAATCGTGGGAAGGACGAGACTTGGACCACGACAGTACAGGTTGGGGGTGGGGTTGGCTATAGTAGGGTGGAATGATTAGGTACGGCAGTACTTGAGTTTTTAGTCGAGAAAACCAAGTTCAGCGAACGCATGGAGTTGTTACCATGTGCATGCGAAGGTTGTTCAGTGATTCTCAGGCTAGAATTTCGCGACAAAGATGACGCTAACACTGATCTTTTGTAACACACAGTGGAACTCAGTGGGACTTTTGTATCTGTTGGGGGAAACAGTGGCAACTAAGACAATGACACAACGTTTACATATCATGAGAGTGAGACCAACTAAACTACGTAGGTTTTCAGTAAAGATCGATCAGCAGCATAAAATACAAGCAGGTACGGGAAAGATAATGTGTGTCTCAGTGGATACCGATATTCCGAGCGAATAATTACATCGAATCATTCTTAAGCAATGAAGACTTGGATGGTTCGCATTGTATTGTATGCAGGAGTTTAGTGCGTGTGTGGGACGTTAATGGGGAACTGATGATTCTGCTTACTGTGGATCACTTTGGCGGAGGGGAGGAGATTCTGTCAAAGAGTGCAGTAACAGCCATTCTGGAAGGCTTGGAAGATGAGGACTTCGATGGATCGAGCCTCGAGGAATGCCATAAGCAAACCATCGATACAGAAGTGTTGCAAGTGAAAGTAGGTCATTCGAAGGGCAGTGAGCGAATGGCTATGGAGAACCTGTTGTTGAAATTAAGTGATTTACTTTGTACGAACGGAAGATTACTGGCAACGCCACTGATACATCATCACATACCCACAGGGGATGGCACACCAATTTATGGGAAGCCATACTGTATTGCAAAGAAGCTGCAGCCGGTAGAAGAATTTATTGAACAATGGTAGTGAAGGATCTTGTGTGTAATATTGAAACAGTATCAAATAATGTAGTTCATGAAATAAGTTCCTGGTTTGTGGAAAATAATTTTATGCTAAATCACAGTAACACTCAGTTTTTACAGTTTCTAACTCACAATTGAACGTCCGCAGCTCGTGGTCGTGCGGTAGCGTTCTCGCTTCCCACGCCCGGGTTCCCGGGTTCGATTCCCGGCGGGGTGAGGGATTTTCTCTGCCTCGTAATGACTGGGTGTTGTGTGATGTCCTTATGTTAGTTAGGTTTAAGTAGTTCTAAGTTCTAGGGGACTGATGACCATTGCTGTTAAGTCCCATAGTGCTCAGAGCCATCTGAACCATCACAATTGAACAAGAACCGATATTTTGATCAGACAGAAAGGACATATTATAAGCGAGACGGAACAGTTCAAGTTCCTAGGCGTTCGGATAGATAGTAAGCTGTTGTGGAAAGCCCATGTTCAGGATCTTGTTCAGAAACTAAATGCTGCTGTATTTATCTTTAGAACAGTATCTGAAATAAGTGACAGTTCAACACGAAAAGTAGTCTACTTCGCATATTTAAATACGCTTATGTCGTATGGTATTATTTTTTGGGGTAATTCTTCTGATTCAAAAAGGTTATTTTTCGCTCAAAAACGGGCTGTTGAGCTATATGTGGTGTAAGTTCGAGAACCTCTTGTCGACCCCTATTCAATAGTCTGGGAATTCTGACATTGCCCTCTCAGTACTTGTTTTCTTTAATGTCGTTTGTTGTTAACAATATTAGCTTATTCCCAAGAGTTAGCAGGTTTCACTCAGTTAATACTACGCAGAAATCAAATCTGCACGTGGAATGCACTTCCTTGACTCTTGTGCAGCAAGGAGTGCAGTATTCTTCTGCATCCATTTTCAATAAGCTACCACAAGAACTCTAAAATCTTAGCAGTAGCCCAAACACCTTTACGTCTAAACTGAAGAGTTTCCTCATGGCTCACTCCTATTCAGTCGAGGAGCTCCTGGAAGAGCTAAAAAATTAAGCAAATTGCAGTGTTACATTCTTGATTTTCTTTATTTAAACTTACGAATTGTCGCCTCAATATGTTTCTTGTATTTCATTTTATCTGTTTCTAGTGTCGTGTTGTAATTTCATGTATTGACTCGTTCCATGACCATGGAGACTTCTCCTTAATTTGGTCCCACGGAACAATAAATAAATAAATAAAACAACTACGGGATGGGATCGTAGAATCGAGTAATAGTCCCTGGAGTGCAAATATTGTAGTCGTGCCAAAGAAATCCCAGACGGAACATGGAAATACAGATTTTGCTATGCAGATATCTAAACACATGAAACATTCTGGATACTTATCTAATTTCAAACATGGCGGAAACTCTGGATAATCTGGGTAAATATTGGTTCTTTACAGCTTTGGCCCACAGCAGCGCTTATCATCAATCGGAGGTGACGCCTGAAGATAGCGAGAACAACATTTACCGTCTCAGCAGGACATTTTCACAACGAACAGATGCCATTTGACTAAAGAAAGCACCGGTAACTTTTCAGCGGTTGTTGGATGGGATACAGAGAGGATTGAAGCGGAAAACGTGTTTGGTCTAGCTTGATGACTTAACTGTATATTCAAAGAATTTACTGGAGCATGTGAGACATTTGGAGGTTGTCTTTAGTATATTATGATCGGCACATTTGACGTTAAGTGTGGCCAAGTGCCATTTTGCGCAAACTCACATAAGTTATCTGGGGAAAATGATAAGTGAGTGTGTGATACAGACCGACCATCGTCTTACAGACGCAATTAAGAATTATCGGATACAACAAACATCTAAACCGGTACAGTCGTTCAGTGGCATATGTAATTATTATAGACGGATCGTGAAGAAATTTACAAAAATAGCCAGACCCTTGAACAAGCTACTCACGAATGGGACGAAACTCCATTGGTCTCAGGAATTTCAGCAGGCACTTGAAAAACTGAAAGAAATATTAGTTTCAGATCCAGTACTGGTTTTTCTGGATTTCGAGAATGAGTTTTTCCTTTCGTGTGATGCATCAAATGAGGCAGTCGGCTGTATTTTGGGACACACTGCAGACAGTCAGGAAAATCTGGTACCTTATGGTTCAAGGCAGTTAAACAAGGCAGGGAATAGCAATTTCACTACAGAGTAAGAGATGTTGGTGGTCACAAGTAACTTACATATTTTCTGTGTTACCTATATGGTAGGAAGTTTAAGGTCGTGAGAAACCTTGACTCATTGAACTGGTTGCCACTTTGGAATTGTTGCTTGATGCTTGATTTGAAAGATCTGTCTAATAGATTAACACGGTGTAGCTACGTTAAGTACGCTAGCGAAGAGTGTTGAAGCGTGGCAGTGGGCACAGGCAAGGGATACAGAGTGCTAGGCATTTAAAACACAGATGTATTTGGTTATGCATGAAACTTTGTAGTGTAGAACGACTAGACGAGGACCATGGGTCGTGATTCTAGAGGGTTTCTGGACGGAGGTTTTGCAGCAAACTCATGACCATAAGTTGTCAGGTCATGGTAGGCGACATGTGATTGCCATAAGTGTAGGAGAGCAGTTTTCGTGGAGGAACAGGATGTGTGGCTTGCAGCAGTATGTTAAGAACCGTGTGCTGTGCGCGCACAGGGCTGACATTATGCATGACAGTGCTGTTGCACAGGTTACCAGAAGCGTCTAGTCCACTTTCTATGTTAGGGTTAGATGTCCTGATATCATTTAATAAAACACCTGCAGGAAACAGGTACATTTTCATGATCATCGATTTTTGGTAACGGTAGTGATGACGGACCAGTGGGCTGGTACTGTATGCAGGCGTCAGTAAACAACTGGATATAAAAGCGTGGGGTGCGTAAGACAGTAATTGTGGACCAGGAAACGTAATTTGTCTCGTATGTAATGAAACAGGTATGCAATTTGTTGGGTATACAGAAGTTACAGACCAGTCTGTTTCATGTGCAGACCGGAACGTGCACATAAGACAATTACGAAGACGTTAAGCTATTACTTAGGTTCCAGACACAACGACTGTGACACCTGTTTAAGGTATGTACAGTGTGCCTATAATTCGAAGGTTCATACTGCAAAGGGCTTGTAACCATTTTAATTGATATACGGCAGGGAAATTCATTCTCACTTTGACCTTTTGTTTCCTAAACTAGGGCTGGATGGTGGGTCGGTGAGGAAGTTTGCCAGAAGAATTAGGGAAATTTGGAGGAACGTGCAAAATGCAATCATGAAGGTGCTGGAATGCCAGAAACAACTAAACAGACACATGGGAAATTGCCTCAAAACCACGTGGGGAACTGGGTAATGGTCACTAGGGGGAAAAGAAGAAATTTTAACGAAATACGAGGGACCATACCAAGTCATGGAACTGACCTCACCGGTCAATATGAAGACATAGTTTCCCCAAAAACTTCTCCTACAGTCGTCAGTCGCATAAAACCCTTTCAAGGGATGGTAGAAGGGGTACCACAGTTATCGGCAGCCCACCAAGGGGCTTTACAAAGGGTAAAAAGAAGAAACCTGGAATTGGCGAGCAGCATATGATGTATGATGCGCTATATAGGCTAAGTTCGCGTAAGTTACTTGTGTAATTCTAATTTCCTTTGTTCCAATATATCAGTGTTATTAAGGTGTAGGGGTATGATAAGGGATACATGGTAGAACTGAAGTGTGAATGGAAGTCCTGTGCGGTGAAACTGGAACATTGTCCTCAATATGTATCTGGTTAGGGCTAAATTAGTTGAGTGGAGCAGTATGTTAAAGATTCAGGACGGAACTTCTTGGAAGGGAGAAAGTATGGTGCGCCACAAATAACTGAAGTTTGGACCTGGGTATTTCTTATAAATTTCGTGCAGCTATGGCTGCAAGGTAGTAGTCAAGGGACCAACTGGCACATCGGATGGCAGGCGCGGTCGACGTTGATATTTAGCAAAGAATTCTGAGAGGCAGGTTTACACCACTCACAGGCGAGAGGGCATGGCCTGGCGGACATTGTGTACAGTTGTGAAGTAATCAGGGCACCACAGGGCACTGACGTGCTGTGAAGACCGCATACTCTACAACAGCGCCTAGTGACTTGTGTGTGTAGGGACCACAACGGACTGTGGAAAGCCTACGTTGTAATTATTAAAGTGTCCTTCACTTGTCCCTTACAGGAGAACTACATGACAGACATAGGGAAAAGTATAAATATTCGAGGTCGGAGGCTCATATCAGTCGCTCGTGCCGCCATTCTGCCCGCATCTAGAATCTGAGAGAAAGACGATTGTTTAAGCTGCAGGCCAACGACGACGTCCTTCTGGTGATTGACATCAGCAGACAACCAGCGTGCCCAAAGTCCCTCCAACCTCTGTTGCACGGATGAGCCATCGGGCTGCATCTTACAGCTGCACCAACGCGAGGAGCGACAGGGCTGGTGGTATCCACTGTCTGTGTGACAGCTGCAAGCTGCTGTCCACCACAAGGTCCACCTGGCGGCCTCCCAGGAGCAGGGCTGTCTGCGGCCACTGATTGATCTCCCTGGGCTGAGGCTCACTACAGTGACGGCAGACGGCTGATTCCCTTCAGTGCTCTACATGGGATCCACGAGTTGCGTTTGAGGGAGCAGAAGCCTTCTCGCCAGTTACAGGTGCAGCCAACACACGAACCCACCGCTTACCCATGGTGTGGATAGGAGCTCTCTGTCTGCAAGGCTGGCCGATCGGATGCCAATACAACAGATTCCATCACCGGCGCTGTGTACCTTTCAAGCAAAAAGGTCAGTGCTACACATGCTGGTGTGAGTCACCCCCTCTCTCCCAAACCATACTTCTCAGTCGTTTTAATATATTACAATCCCTGAGCTCGAGGGGTTATATATACACCATTGTCCCACACCATTTAGTAATGAGCATGGAATGCTACTGGCTGAAGCCTTTACATGTAACGAACTCCGAACTCACTTTTGTCTGGACAAACAGATAAGGTAAAATCTAATTTTTCAGCATGGCTCACCTTTTAAGCCCAAGTTGTTGTACAAACTGAATTCAGTAGCTCAGTTACTAGTATTGACAATACAGACGCAAAACAAGAAATAATCTATAGATAATCGGAATGAAGTGTAACCATATGAAAAAGATCCCATAGCATAATAATGTGGTATATAATGAGCTATTTAATATTTTAAACGAAAAGTTATTTTTTTAAGCTTTGAAACACAAATTAATGAAACAACTCAACAGTACCAAAAGTAGCAAAACGGAGTACTTTTAGATAGTGCAGCCAGAACATTTACAGACTGCTGAGTGCAGAATAAGTGTATACGGCCACACATTAATTCACAAAGAAGCAGCAGCAGGATCTTCAAAGTTAAACATCGCAAGGTCTTATTAACATTCACAGAGAAATGTGATGTTCCTGATCATCAACATTATTACAGATACCATAAAACAAGTTCGTCACGCAACTAAAACAAAATTATTGTGCAGCAAGCTCACTAAAGTTCACAGTGATAGTGTTCGTAATGAAACATTCACTGAAAGTGACTTCAAACTCGTGAGTCCAAACCGAGTTTACCGTCTCAAAATAATTCTTCGCTCCAATGTTACTCTGGACACGAGACCATACATTAGACGTTACCAACCGAATAGAACGTGACAAAAAACTCTTACCTCTGCTCTGCATGTTTTTTTAAAGACCTGATCATAATGGCAAAACGCTATTAAACATAATAATTTACAAATCGACCACCATTTTCTCCTTTGATTTACATTTAAACTTTACAGTAACAAATAACTTCATGAGCTGCTTGCTACATGCGACACTAAAGCCTAACTCTAGTCAAGACATCAACTTTACATACGTAAGTGCTGTGACTCGACTTTAGCCGAAACACCAACTTTACACATATTATTGAGGTACACTTAACGAAAAATAGGAATAGGTTAGAGCATAGATTGGGATTCTCATGCTGGCATTATGAAGTGTGTTCATAGGGAGACATAGTTTAGGCACATTTATCACATTACCTAATCAATTGTTTGTTACTGTTAAAGTGACTTTTTCTGTTCACTGCTGGCATCAAGAAAATTTAAACAATGTGTCATATGTATACTTTGTGTGTCTGCTTCAGTAGTTATGAATTTTACAAACTATTATAACTATCTGTCTTAATAACAATATGAATAGTATATTTACAAGCAAGACTTAATTTTCAGCGACCTGTCTCACCACCACAATTCACAGTATATCTTTAAGACATTTTATGTAATTTCAATAAATGTGATGTATCTGCTTCTGTATTCTAAATTATTGGGCCTGCCACCTCAATTCATCCCAACTTTTCGCCCACTTGGGATTTTCCCCGATCACTGCCTCGTTGCTGCCTGCTGGTCAGAGCTGACCGCCTTCTGTTGGTGTTGATTTTCGCTGCCTGGCAGTCTGTACTCAAGACCAAGCCTGACTCATATGACCGAGCCACACCATGGCCACAAACTGCGAAGTCAAACATTCAGTTCTCACATAAATACTTTTCCAAAACAGTCCCTCGTAATATTAGAAGTTACAGTCTGATAAATGCATGTGTGAGCTGTCTTTTAGTTGAAGAAATGAGGAAAAATACTGCTGTTAGTGATAAGCCTGTACGTTTCAACATTCCACATCGTATACATCTGTATGGGTAGGTGTGACGAAATAATCACATAACCTTCCAAGAAATAATAATACATAAATGCTGAGCCTATAAGTTGTCATGCAAGGTCTTGGTCTTCAAGACATGACTTGTAAATAATAACAAGGATAAATGGTAATAAATTATCTTTTGTCTATCCATTAGACATAGTTTCCACTGTTTGTATATACTTATACAAATTACAAAAAGAAAGCAAATACGTGATACTGTATTTTACTCTGAATAGTTACGTGAGAAATAATCCCAGACCCACGCAAGCCTTCATTCTTCTTCTACAGAAGATAGAAGCAGTACACACAATGTGGCGATAATGTCATGGGATAAGGATATGCACATATACAGATGGCGGAAGTAGCGCTCACGCGAAGTATAAAAGGGCAATGCATTGGCGCAGTTGTCATTTGTACTCATGTGATTCACGTAAAAATGTTTCTGACATGGTCCTTTCATGTGCTGAATACTGTACCAGCAATACTTCCGCAATCATGTACGGCTATAGAGCTAGCATGGCTCAGTATTTCTGCAGGGGACTTCCATCAAGTCCTTGAATCCATGCCGCATCTAATTGCTGAAGTATGCCAGGCGAAAGGAGGTCCGACACACTAGCTGGTATCCTGTGACTTCTGTCACCTCAGTGCATTTATAATAGAAAGCAAAACAGAACAAATACAATTATATCCTTCTTTTACAGAAAATTATGTGTTAGTGAGACTTATCACTTAGGAGTTCATATATATCTGAGCAATATTTTTTTTTTAATTTTTGTCAAACGTTTTATTTTACATGACAAATATTCCCACGTGTTTGTATAAGTACATAGATGATAATCAATTTCGTTAGTAGAAAATTGTGTTGTTAGAAAGCCGTAGAGCTTAGTAGCTCATACATTTTTAATAACAAAAGGAAAACAAAGTTGACTTGGAACTGGCAACAGCAAAAGGACATAACATAAGAAGTCTAATACCTACAGCATATCACTCATGTAATTCAAGCATAATACCTAGTGAAAATCATTCAGTTTAACAACCAGTTTCTTTGACTACATACGTAGTCGGCGAAAACATCTACAGAATGTTATCCTATTATTGAGGATCCTCTGAGTATACATATAGTGTGTAAATATCCACAGAATATCATACTGTTTAAAAGCTAGTTAATTTCAGTACACAAACAGTATTCAAATGCATGTACAGAATATCACACTATTTAAAAGTTAGTCAGTTTGAGTACCCCTTTTATACAAAATTTTGATTTCAGAAAAACTGTTAATGCTATGTGACAATTGTTTGCAAAACATGTTAAAGAGTAGGAGATGTTTGCAATGTGGAATGGAAAGAACTGTGGACATAAACAAATATCTCAATCAATCTAAGGTCGGGATTACTTCTACTAATTTCTGAACATGGTTCATGAGCATATATTGAAACATCTTTGTGTTTACTTAAAGTGCTGAGTGAAACTGAACGTACTGTCTCTTAACTTATTTTTATCATTTCAACACTTACCTACAGAATTTTCACTGACAAAGACAACTCAAACTTCACCTATTCATTTATTACCGACAATATACAAGCGCAACGCAATCTGACTGATATACAATGACAACATGACTTGAAATAATTAACACAAAAGAATGGCTCTGAATTGGAAGAAATTCTAGCAATAACCCATACTTTTCACAAGTCACTTACTTCACAGAAAATCTTCACAATATGAACTACAGCAATTACAGCGAGCAGCAGCTACAGCCAGCTAAATAAAATGATTCTACCACTATAGGCTCTAACTGCTAGGAGGCATATGGTTAGCAACAGAAAGATTTTGTTGAAGAGCAAGCAATGTATTTAGCAGATTTTACCTTATTCATATGACATCCCGTTACAAAAATTATATAGTTGTCAATAATTCCACAATTCAAACATTACCAGCTACATCCATCCTCATTTTACAATGCATGTCCTACCACCACTGAGTCTCCACGAAGGACACATGTCCAAGCCGTCCACTCGCTAACTGCTAGTCCGTCCAACCAGAGAGTCTCTTACCGAGGGCGCAGAGCGCTGTCAGCGATGTTAATACAGTCTATAGCGTTGCCAACATACAAACATATAAACAGGCGACTTACAATATCTAATCCGTCTTGTAGGCACACCATGCACAATGAGGATATAAACCTCACACTAAAAACCTATCGCTTGTCCACACAAGAAAATGAAGTACGAAAGACATAATCTGAAAACAGCACGCAACTTTGAAGTCTACCAGCACTAACATGCGAGCTGTAAAGGGATGCAAGGAAATCAAACTACTTCTGCTGGTGGCAGTTTGGATTTTTTTTGACTAACAACCCCGCTGAAGACAGAATACACAGTAAAGTTCGTGCTCAAATTATGTACAGACAGAAGATTGTACATAAAAGCACATATGCACACAGAGTAGCAATTATCTCATAAATGGTTGGGAAAGGAAAATAAAATCGTTGGTGTTTCAGTAAAATTCATGATTATTAGCACGCACTTCAACAATTAATAAAAAATAATAGATTACACTCATTCCATGGTGGACTACAGAGTATACAAGACCATGATAAATGAAAATCAGAACCAAAGATAACCATATACAGGCCAGCACACTTTAAGCAATATTAAATCAATGGGTATGTAACAAAGCCAGCTCACTAACTTCATAGATAGAAAAGTGAAATATCGATATTGTATCGTGAGCACTGGACATGAACCATGTCTCTGAACAAAAAAAGTTAAGATTGAATATGCACGAAGATGCATCTATAGACTCGAAAGCGTTGCAGACTACATATTGTTTCAAGCTTCTCAAGCAAGCCGTAGGCTCTTTGTAAATCCCATAGACTGTCCACACAAAACCGGAAACAGCAGTGGAATAGAATAATTCTTTATTCGTTCACTGGGCTACGCTAACGAGCAACGTATTTCACATAAAAATCCACGAAATCTTGGAATGCGCAATTTACAATCAGTCTGATACTTGATATATCTAGAAACTTCTTTTCACTAATCTTAGTCCATGTCAGTACGCAATGAAATAGCACTTTTTGTAATAGTGATAGATTTATTTCATTCTGTTGTGTGTTTTCGCTTCATTAGGTTGCTCTTTAACATTTTCGGCATTTTTTGCTGTTAGAGCGACGGTTGCTGTTCCTCCAGGTAATGACCTTAAGCCAGTACGTTCACTCTTCCACCCTCTTTGATAATGCCGTTAATTGCTGATGACTTTTGTCTAAAAATTAATCAGTGATATGATTCGAACCCAGGGCCAGGGATGTTTTCATTACTTTCCGGAGATACTACCAGTAGATGATGGGATAGCACGAACTACATGTAGTTAGATGTTTTTGTTTTTTACTTTACACAGTATTTCCATTGTTCCCAAAATAGGCGGCCTTGAAGAGGTCCAACTGTCGCTCTTCAGCTTTGTTACTACTACAAATAATAAGGCAAGGGGCCCTTATATCGCCAGTGTTCCCAAATTCGTATCCCTAGGAATTTTCTGTGCCCACAGTTCAAATGGTTCAAATGGCTATGAGCACTATGGGACTTAACATCTGAGGTCATCAGTCCCCTAGACTTAGAACTACTTAAACGCATCCAAGCTAAGAATATCACACAATCCATGCCGGAGCAGGATTCGAACCTACGACCGCAGCAGCAGCGCGGTTCCGGACTGAAGCACCTATAACAGTTCGACCACAGGGGCCGGCTGCCCACAGTTGGTAACAAATGTTTGAACTCGCGTTCATGCGTGACCCCGGTCCACTGTTTTGTTGAGAGAGTCTGTTGTGTGCAGCACATGTAGCTTGCGTGCACGAGGGAATTAAATATTGTATACCGAGGTGAGTAAATGCAGCTGTCAATTCCTAGTGAGAGCAGTGATTTGTGTTCTACTATTGGGCTGTATTTCAGTCGTGTGTGTAGTCTCTGTGGTCAAGATTATGGTCTATGTCGCCGTAGTGGTCATTGTAATAAAACAGGGGATGTTTGTAATTTTGTCCTGCGTGCAATTCCTAGTTTTGTCTCGGGGACGAAATTTTCGATCTGTTGCTAAAAACTGCTTTTCCTTGCTATTTGTAAAGATTACTTTACTTTTGTTTTTTCATATGGAAAAACAAAAGCGGATAGAAAGGGATTCGTTGTGGTTAACGCTTGGTTGCTTATCACGAAGTAATCCCATCATCTACATTGACATACAAACTAAAATATGAAACTTCCTGGTGTGTGCCGGACCGAGACTCGAACTCGGGACCTTTGCCTTTCGCGGGCAACTGCTCTACCAGCTGAGCTACCCAAGCACGACTCACGCCCCGTCCTCACAGCTTTACTTCTGCCAGTTCCGCGTCTCCTACCTTCCAAACTTTACAGAAGCTCTCCTGCGAACGATGCAGGACTAGCACTCCTGAAAGAAAGGATATTGCGGAGACATGGCTTAGCCACAGCCTAGGGGATGTTTCCAGAATGCGATTTTCACTCTGCAGCGGAGTAAAGTACCTGGCGGAAGTAAAGCTGTGAGGGCGGGGCGTGCGTCGTGCTTGGGTAGCTCAGTTGGTAGAGCACTTGCACTAAAATCTGAGAAGGTTTTCCTTTAAATGTATATACAGGGTGTTAAAAAATATCTTCCATATTTTGAGAGGTGGTATTACGGGCGTTAACAAGACAAATATGTTCAGTTAAGATAGGCTCTAAAATACATAGCTGACATTTTCGTTTACTGTGGAACATCTCTTCTAGTACTAGCTCTTTGCGATTACGATCGACCTAGAGAATGCTGTAAACAGATCAGGACACTTTACTCTGTTATTGTCCATGGATAAAGCATGCAGTAAATATCAGTTAGTGTCGTCACTGTGAACAGTATTCACAGTCCCAGGTTAGTGCAGCTCATGTATTAGCTGTATTAATGGAACCAGTTTATGATTTGTTAAGCTTGTGAAAGGCTTTTATTGTCTAGTTTTATATTTTGACTTACCACCATATTGGAAACCTGTTATTTCACAGGGAAAACGACGGGCACGATCTTATGTTACGGTCTCGCAAATGGAAGCAACCATTCCGTGTCACACAGATATTTAATGATCAGGGAGGTCCAGTACGTTGGCTCCCCGGATCTTAACTTGCTGGATTTTTATTTGTCGGGATACTTGAAATCTTTGGGTTATGGATTCTCCATTAATGATGTTTAAACACACTACAAAATGGCTCTGAGCGCATCAGTCCCCTAGAACTTAGAACTACTTAAACCTAACTAACCTAAGGACATCACACACATCCATGCTCGAGGCAGGATCGGAACCTGCGACCGTAGCAGTCGCGCGGTTCCGGACTGAGCGCCTAGACCCGCTAGACCACCGCGGCCGGCAAAAACACACTACAGGAACGCGTCGTTTATGCCTGTCAACGCATCCGTGAGCACTCTGGAGTTTTTCAGAAAGTACGCGATTCCCTAAAATGGCGGACAGAAGCATACCTTACGAGGTGCATTCAAGTTCTAAGGCCTCCGATTTCTTTTCTCCGGACTGGAAAGAGATAGAAACATGCGCATTGTTTTAAAATGAGGCCGCGTTCATTGTCAATACGTCCCAGAGATGGCAGCACCGTACGGCAGATGGAATTTAACCGCCAGCGGCGACAATGAGAACTGTTTTAAATACTTAAAATGGCGACGTTTTCCTTGCTTGAACAGCGAGCAATCATTCGTTTTCTGAATTTGCGTGGTGTGAAACCAATTGAAATTCATCGACAGTTGAAGGGGACATGTGGTGACGGAGTTATGGATGTGTCGAAAGTGTGTTCGTGGGTGCGATAGTTTAAAGAAGGCAGAACATCATGTGGCAATAAACCGAAACAACCTCGGGCTCGCACAAGCTGGTGATCGAGAAAGTGGAGAGAATTGTTTTGGGGGATCGCCGAATGACTGTTGAACAGATCGCCTCCAGAGTTGGCATTTCTGTGGGTTCTGTGCACACAATCCTGCATGACGACCTGAAAATGCGAAAAGTGTCATCCAGGTGGGTGCCACGAATGCTGATGGACGACCACATGGCTGCCTGTGTGACATGTTGCCAAGCAATGTTGACACGCAACAACAGCACGAATGGGACTTTCTTTTCGTCGGTTGTGACAATGGATGAGACATGGATGCCATTTTTCAATCCAAAAACAAAGCGCCAGTCAGCTCAATGGAAGCACACATATTCACCGCCACCAACAACATTTCGGGTAACCGCCAGTGGTGAATAAATGATGGTGTCCATGTTCTGGGACAGCGAGGGCATAATCCTTAGCCATTGCGTTCCAAAGGGCACTACAGTAACAGGTGCATCCTACGAAAATGTTTTGAAGAACAAATTCCTTCGTGCACTGCAACAAAAACGTCTGGGAAGGGCTGCACGTGTGCTGTTTCACCAAGACAACGCACCCGTACATCGAGCTAACGTTACGCAACAGTTTCTTCGTGATAACAACTTTGAAGTGATTCCTCATGCTCCCTATTAACCTGACCTGGCTCCTAGTGACTTTTGGCTTTTTCCAACAATGAAAGACCCTCTCCATAGCCGCACATTCACCAGCCGTGCTGTTATTGCCTCAGCGATTTTCCAGTGGTCAAAACAGACTCCTAAAGAAGCCTTCGCCGCTGCCATGGAATCATGGCGTCAGCGTTGTGAAAAATGTGTACGTCTGCAGGGCGATTACGTCGAGAAGTAACGCCAGTTTCATCGATTTCGGGTTAGTAGTTAATTAGAAAAAAAAAATCGGAGGCCTTAGAACTTGAATGCACCTCGTACTATCAATGGACACAAATTGAAATTCTCTTTCAGCGGTGATTGAGAAGTGCAGGTCGTATCTAATAGTAAGCGTATTACATTAGAAGCTCCACTGTTCGACAGCAACAGAATTATGTGTTCTCGTATAAACAAAGAGCTTGCAGTCGAAGATATGGGTTTCACAGTAGGGAAGATTAACTTGTGCTCATGGTTCTTACGGTATGCATTTTAGAGCGCCTGTTTTCTGGTAAGTTTTTCCTTGTTTTTTTTTTTTTTTTGGTATATTCTACCACCTCTCAAAATGTGGAATACTTTTTCTTTAACGCAATGTGTAGTCATCCATTTGACGCCCAATTTCGAATATGGGACATATGCAGAATTATACCTTTACGGGGCTCGATGATACGCATCCGTGCTCATCATGCTTGTTTTCTAATGTCATCTGTCCACATACCATTGGGTCGGCACTCAGCCATTTCTTACCTCTTGGAATCCAGCAAAGAACGTCTTTGACGTATCTGACAGTTATTCGCGGTCAGGTATCCTGCTCATTTTCATTTCATTTTCATTATGGTCTTATGGACTAGTTTATTCCCCACTTCATTTATTTCGTACAGTCGGATAGAACGTCTTCCATGTAAGCAGGAGGTTCCGCCTTCGAGCCTCGGTCGGGGCACATATTTTTCAACTGTCCCCCTTGATATTTGTCAACGCCTGTAAGCATCTAAAGGTCTGGATTTCATTACAATTCCATACTTCGTTTATTTGTTTTCTTGTCTCTGCTAGTACTTAGCAGCACTCTATTGTTCGGAGAGCAAGCTCCAGTTCCCAGAAAGAGATTTTCACTCTGCAGCGGAGTGTGCGCTGATATGAAACTTCCTGGCAGATTAAAACTGTGTGCCCGACCGAGACTCGAACTCGGGACCTTTGCCTTTCGCGGGAAAGTGCTCTACCAACTGAGCTACCGAAGCACGAATCACGCCCAGTACTCACAGCTTTACTTCTGCCAGTACCTCGTCTCCTACCTTCCAAACTTAACAGAAGCTCTCCTGCGAACCTTGCAGAACTAGCACTCCTGAAAGAAAGGATACAGCGGAGACATGGCTTAGCCACAGCCTGGGGGATGTTTCCAGAATGAGATTTTCACTCTGCAGCGGAGTGTGCGCTGATATGAAACTTCCTGGCAGATTAAAACTGTGTGCCGGACCGAGATTCGAGCTCGGGACCTTTGCCTTTCGCGGGCAAGTGCTCTACCAACTGAGCTAGCGAAACGAGACTCACGCCCCGTCCTCACAGCTTTACTTCTGCCAGTATCACGTCTCCTACCTTCCAAACTTTACAGAAGCTCTCCTCGCAGGAGAGCTTCTGTAAAGTATGGAAGGTAGGAGACGAGATACTGGCAGAAGTAAAGCTGTGAGTACCGGGCGTGAGTTGTACTTCGGTAGCTCAGTTGGTAGAGCACTTGCCCGCGAAAGGCAAAGGTCCCGAGTTCGAGTCCCGTTCCGGCACACAGTTTTAATCTGCCAGGAAGTTTCATATCAGTGCACACTCCACTGCAGAGTGAAAGTCTCATTCTGGAAACTAAAATATCTTTAGAAGGCTGGAAATACCTTGCAAATTTGTTCATTTACGGCCTTTCAAGTGATTTACTACACTGAAAGTGTCTAGCAACTCTTCAATGGAACAATACTCTGAAGAGCCAAATAAACTAGTACGCGTGCCTAATATGGTGTAGGGCCTCCGCAAGCTTGCAGAAGTGCCGCAAAACGACGTACCATGGACTCGATTAATTTCTGAAATAGTGCTGGAGGGAAATGACAAAACAAACGCTTCAGGGCTGTCCATAAATCCGTAGGAGCACGAGTGGGTGGGGATCTCTTCTGAACAGCATGTTACAAGGCATCAAAGATATGCTCAACAATGTTCGTGTCTGGGGATTTTGTGGCCAGCGGAAGTGTTTAAACTCCGAATAGGGTTCATCTAGCCACTCTGTAGCAATTCTCGGCGCGTGGGGTGTCGCATTGTCCTTCTGGAATTGAACACGCCTGTCGGAAAGCACAATGGACACGAATGGATGCAGGTGATCAGACAGGATGCTTACGTACGTATCACCTGTCTGAGTCGCGTCTAGATGTATTAGGGGTTCCATGTCACAGCAACTGCACACGCCCCACACCCTTACACAGCCTCCGTCAATTTGAAAAGTCCCCTGCTGACATGCAGGGTCCATGGATTCATGAGGTTGTCTCCATATCCGTACAACTTGAAACATGTTTCTAGTCATCAGCAGTCCAATGTCGGTGTTGACGGGCCCAGGCGAGGCGTAAAGCTTCGTGTCTTGCAGTCATTAAGGGTACACGAGTGCGCCTTCGGCTCCGAAAGTCCATATAGATCATGTTTCGTTGAATGTTTCGCACGCTGACACTTGTTGAAGGCCCAGCATTGAAATCTGCAAAAATTTGCGGAAGAGGTACTCATCTGTCACGTTGAACGACTCTCTTCACTCGTCATTGGTCCCGTTCTTGCAAGATCTTTTTCCGGCCGAAGCGATGTCGGAGATTTGATGTTTTACTGGATTCCTGATATTCGCGGCACACTCGTGGAATGGTCGTACTGAAAAATCCACACTTTATCGCTACCTCGGATATGCTGTGTGCCATCGCTCGTGCGCTGACTGTAACACCAAGTTCAAACACACTTTAATCTTAATAACCTGCCATTATAGCAGCAGCAACCGATCTAACAACTGCGCCAGACACTTGTTGTCTTATATAGGCGTTGCCGATCGCAGCGCCGTATTCTGCCTGTTTACATACCTCTCTATTTGAATACGCATGCCTATACCAGTTTCTTTGGCACTTCAGTGTATTTTTCAATAAATTGTACTGTTGGAATATTTTATGGGGGACGAAATTACGACACTGTTTTTGCGTATGTGCTTTTGTAGTGGTAATGTTTGTATCAAGTACTAGGTTTAATATGTTACGGCAGTGTAATTGTAACTTGCTTATAAGTGGAGATTTAATTCGGAAATATATATAACAATTTGTAGCCTCTTCCATAATCTGCCAGGCATTATATGTGTCCTGACGTACTAAGTTGACGGAATTTGGGCCCTCTACCATTGTCGAATGACGAGAGGTGATGTACTGTTAGCATTAAATGTTCTAAGTGTTACTATGACGAAACGATCACAGATAAAAGTGTCAATTAATAATGTAATTCACAACTTAAGTATTATACAAAAAATTTAAATACGGTACAACAAAAATGATATTCATAACACGATGTTGGTTGATGATGATTAGAACGATTACAACATAAAACCAAAATTTTGACCGTGCTACAATTCTTGTTGCAATTCTTGCCCTAAGGAAAGCCATCGTAACACGGTCCCAACGTTGGTTTCATGTTTATAATGAAATTATATTATACAATGACCCAGTAACACACCCAGAAGAATTTTAATCATCATGACATCGGCCGCAGTACCCTACGTAGTTACGATGATATTGGTTACCTATATTCTTCTGCTGTTTGACGATAGCTGTGATGGGCGCACCTTGCAACTAAATGTGAGGAATTGCCACGTTGTAGGTAATGCAGATGATGCCAAATGTGGGGATGACAGAAATTAATAGATGGAATGCAGACATGAGGAGATGAGCAGAACTGCAGACAGCCGGTTAAAGGGTGAACTATATTCTTCATTTGGACTGAGGCAGCTGGTATAGATTACCGATGTTAGGATGGGTGGATCCGAACTACTATTTCATGTTGCGAGGTGCTTAAAACAGCCATTGGAGATTGGGATGTACTGATGTAGGTGCTTTAACAGGTCAGTTTTCTCGAAGATTGGGCATACAACGCAATTCGAGTTTACAGAAGATGAAAGAGAGGTGAAGATGGCTGGAAAGGTATGAGAAAGTAAGGAGCAATTACAGGAAACAGGTGGAAAGAGAGGCAGAGTGAATGTCTCATAAATATTAGGAGGGGATAATATAAGTTGTGAGGAGATGAAGTCCGTCTTATTTTCTATCTTACCTATATTTGTGCAGGTGGGGTTGGAACATTTTACGGGTTTAACGCATGTATATCATCAGATGGACCAGAACATGAATATTTTGACCACTAGTATCAATGATGGGTGGAATGAACGCAGAAGGAGGCAGTGTGGTGTCACCGCCAGACACCACACTTGCTAGGTGATAGCTTAAATCGGCCGCGGTCCATTTAGTACATGTCGGACCCGCGTGTCGCCACTGTGTGATCGCAGACCGAGCGCCACCACAGGGCAGGTCTCGAGATACAGGATAGCACTCGCCCCAGTTGTACGACGACTTTGCTAGCGACTACACTGACGAAGCCTTTCTCTCATTTGCCGAGAGACAGTTAGAATAGCCTTCAGCTAAGTCCATGGCTACGACCTAGCAAGGCACCATTAGCCTTACATAGTTTGATATTTATCGTATGAAATGTCTCATCAAGAATGCTGTAATTCACATCAAAGAATAAAAGATAAGTATTCGAGGAGCTGCATACTTTTCTTATGAGAATTCACTACTTATCCTGTTCCAGAATTCACGCCCGTCTGCGTTAGATAGCGTGCATTTCGGCCTCCTCTATCTACAAGGTGTTGGCACATTTGCCAACACATCAGGCAGTGTCGACAGTGTTTCCAAATACGTAGACAAGAAGCGAAATTTTAGAGATTTTAGCTGTGTATTGAAGATAAAGAACCAGTGACAAAATCTTCTTGAGACCTGAGTGGAAAATGTGCTTCATTGGATGGATGGTTCATCAGAAACGATGCCATTTTGCTTATTTAACCGATTAACGTAGATCACAGAGACTGTTTAAGTTTCCAGATCCATCGTTTAGACGTAATGCGTGAATACTGTAAACCGATCGCCTATCTACATACAACGCTACTGTGATGGTAAATGACATAATAAAATAAAATATTTAGGTCATGCTGTTGCAAAGGTTCGAGAGATAAATTACTATATTATCGAATATGACAAAAAACGCTGCACCACATGTGCAGCCCAGTGGTTGCACAGGTCGTCGATAGCAGATGATGCAACTAAAGATATCATAGAAGAACATCAGCAGCTACGTTCTGAATTATTAGTAAAATAGACAAATAACAGTTTTGTGGTTAAGTTAACTGGGCAAGAAATATTGTAAGCTCGCGGTCTAGTGGCTAGCGTTGCTGCCTCTGGATCAGGGGTCTCGGGTTCGATTCCCGGCCGGGTTAGGGATTTTCTCTGCCCGGGGCTGGGTGTTTGTGCTTGTCCTCATCATTTCATCATCATCAACGTTTGTGACAGTCTCTAAATTGGATTGTGTAAAAAAATTGGACAGTGTAAAAATTGGGACTTTTTACAGGCGCTGATGGCCGCGCAGTCGAGAGCCCCACAAACCAAACATCATCATCATAGATGAAGAGAGAAGCATTTGGACCATAGGTAGTCATGAATAAAGTAAGGCAGGATACAGCTGGTGGTTTAAGGCATGTTGTCACCCTCCAATGCATGCTCCAAGTCTGCCAATAGGAAATTAGAAAGGAAAAATAAAGATATGAGGTTTTTGACACAGATATAACCTGCATTTTCCAAATGGTTGTAGTATATAGTAATATCATTAATGCGAGGTCAGAATACCTGAATGTATCTAAGTTACACAGTCTGTTGGCTAAGTATCTTAGCGAAAAATTACGATGCGGCCGGCCTCTTAAGGAAGGTATTGGAGATCAGTAATCGACGCAGGAAAGCAGTTCATTTACTCATCATAAGATCAGTTGAGTAGATTCCATCGTCACTATGATTTCAAAGACGCTGTTATCACTTGCTTTTCATTACAGATGGCACTGCAGTTCGAAATGTGTCTTGTTATATTGTGTATCACAAGAAGGTACTCAAACACGTGCTTCAGTTTACGATTAAGTACTTCAGTTTCGTTACGTATTCTTTTAATGGGCTAGACCAGCCCACCTCCTGGATACCCTTTGTGCTTAAAAAATGTTACACACGTCATCTTTAAACGTTTTCCAAAGGAACCTGAATCCAGTTTTTCCTGAAGCTGAAGTGACGTTCCTACAATGCAACGCTCACAAGATCTGATTCCACGCAGCTCGTGTTCATTTGGTTTTTCTGCGTAGGAAGAAGGTCCGCTAGGTCTTCCGACAGCAGAAAACACTGAATGCAGCCCAGTGGGATGTGCAGTTAACGGGTTTCAAGGTCAGAGAGAGAGCACTGTTGGCAGAAAAGTCGATGTGGAGGGGCGTGTCGCGTGGCAACAGCAGAGCCTAAGCCGACGCCACTCTTAGGACATTCACGACCGAGCTTCGCAGAAATCTCCCGAGGGTTTCCGCCTGGGCATACTGCCCACTGGACGCTGCAGTTCCGCCTCCTCAGAGATCCCCGTTAGACGTCTCCAGCGCTGTCGACGGTGCACCTGCCCATTAACTACACGTCTTGACATGTTTCCTTCTGTTTTTCCTTTAGTAATTCTAGTCTGAGAGTGAAAGGCTGAAATGGCGAGAGTCAGCCCTTGTATTGTAGGTCTCACAGGGATGGACGAATATATGGAAACACCAAAAACACAACACCAGTAGGGTCTCGTGAGTAAAAATGACAGAAGTGCATTTTGGACACCAATAAATATCTTGACAAATGGGAGCGAGCGCACTGCTCATGTTTTTGTAGTGCATGATATAATCAGATTACAAGCTCATGTCATTGCACCATCTACTCGTAATAAACCCAAAACCTGTACACGGAATAAATTACTACTTTATAGAAAAACAGAAATTAAGACGAATTGTAGCTCTCTGTACGCAAAAAGTAATAGACCTGCCTCACTAGCCTTTTTCAGCAGGACCGACGTTAACGCAGTTCCACTGTATGTCTGCATTTGATGTAGTGATGATCACTTATACATGAACTCCATTCTTATTTCTTTCACATTTTCAAATTTTTCCATCACTCTTTGACTGAAGACGGAAATTCCTAAAATGAGGTCTCGTTAAATAGAGAGCATTGCGATTGCTGATAGTCTCCCATGATCCATAGTATTCTGTAAGGTTGTTCTCATCCGTTTCAGTGATGAAGAACACGTTGAGCTAGCAACGTGTTACTAAGTTTAGGACGTTGCTCATCGAGCCATATACGTTATCTCGCATTTCTAGCTGCTTCTCTCACACAAGTAATGGCAAAAATTCAGAAATTCAGGGTCGCCAACAGCCCAAGCCTTCCCTAACCATTTAGAAAAAAACAGAGCTGGAAAATTATTAGTTTAATTACTTTAATAATTTCATTACAAGTACGCAAATTTCTTTAAGCAGTCAGATAAATAGCACTCCATGTCGTGCATGAAGCAACTTGATTAATTCAGGATTGGAAATCGGAGTAAGGTGGTAAGATCGACACCAAAGAATTTATCTTTCGCGTAGATTATTTATTGTAACCCAGTGTTTGGTTGCTCATTCTTAGTACACATAACTGGTGCCTGACTCAAAATATTTAAGTAAGAATTACGTGAGAATGAAACAGAGCACAATTTAACTACAGCAAGAAGAAACACAGAAGACGGGGATGGGAGACATTTATACTATCATCTCCTTTGCATTAATACCATAAAAATATCTCAGTGAGATTTGCATTACGATTCTACGCATGCACTATTCTGTACAGAGGTTTAACCAACACACGACGATGTGCGATAATTATTTAACATACGAACTGCGTCTGCTGCTTGCAAACGGCCGAACTAGAGCACGTGGTACATTCTCACTCAAAATGTTATGCTGCTTTGTAGAAAGCGCACGAAAGAACAGATATTCTTGCAGAAATTACAGCTCATTAAACAAGCAAACTGTTAAAGTAAAACCTACTGAAGTTCCGTGATGGACCAGAAGGGTCATTGATTACCAAACACGTGGCACAAAATCGACACACGTAGACAAAAGCAACTTCCACAGACTATGAGATTAAAAATCATTAAAAATCATACTCGCTTCGACACAGTATACACTCACGTACGGTTGAAGTGATCATAAACACCTTTTCCTAATCAGATTTAGCGTTTGAAATTCAACTTCATCGTTGTTCAAAATGAACAAAGTAACTTACACACTTTTACCTCAAACACCCAAAAATCGCCTATTTAAAGCAATATAATTACGGAACATTCGGAAAAATACCTCGATTTACACGTTTCAGTTAAGCTGAAGATCTTAAGTATTTCAACAGTTAAACATAACGAAGTCCTAACTCAACCTGCTTCCTATCACCTGAAACCCCCCTTAAGAGCTACGATCCGTACTCACCAAGCGTTCACCGAAGAGTGCCCCTTCCTCTTTCGAGATTACCTAGCTCCCCGTGCAGCGGAAGCTACCAGAGGGGTAGCCCTCCCTCACCAACCTCGCACACAAATACAGCCTTCGACTAAGATTGGTAAACCTCTCTGTTCAGGTACTGGAAAACTAAGTTGGTCATCCTGTGCTCTCCTTCGAACGAAATGCAACATCGTCTGCTCCCAGCATACGATGACCAACTCAGCGTTTCCCACAAAACAAAACCGAAACTCCACATTAACACACACATATAATATTCCATAGGCCTTATTTGAGTGCTCAGTCTTTCTGGAAGAGATCATGAATTAAGCTAAAATCAGGTAGTAAAGGGAATAAGTTGTACCGATTTCGACAAGCGTCTTATGAAACGACTTCACAGAGACGTTTCAAGCTTCTGATGAGGTCATTTAGATTGTGACTATCGGTTTAAAGAGTTCCACAGATTCGCTCAGTATATTACAAAAATTATTATCTGTTATGTAATCCAGGAAGATCAAAGCGACACACATGCTTTTAAACTCCTCTCTTCAATAAATAACAGAGAGCTTGTAACGACAATTATACGTATAATAATTTTTTTTCTTTATGAATTTAGATAAATTAATAATAGCAATGTGTTGAATTTCTTTTTCGATTCTTTTCGTGTCATGTTAAAGAAACTGTGAGTAACTTTTGAAACGAATATTATTTATGTTAGGTTTCAAATAATGTGGTAATCAAAGGAAAGTGTATTTAATGTTAAAACTATTGTAAGATGTGAAAATTGTAATTTATACACTTGGTCCATACGTAGGTAATTCATTAGGATATGTGTAGTAGAAAACCTGTGCTGAATACCCTACCTGTAGGGGAGCGGGAAAAGGTGGAGGCAGGCGAGGCGGGAAAACGCACACTGGGCGCGGTTCTGCACAACGGGCTCAGTATAACAGTCGGAGGCGAGCAACAGTCGGAAGTACACGTACTGTACCGAGGAGGCTACCCAGGAAAAGTGGATTCCATTGAGCCTCGGATGAACCGATTCCGACGACTACTTGGCATGGCTATATTCTGAGGCACAAAAGCTAAGAAGATGGAAAGTGCCGATGTTGTGTGAGCCTTAGCCGTGCTTGTATGTGTGCCGTGCTGGCCGCTATCTCGCTGCCCGCCATCCGCCGCACCGACTTGCACAGGTCAAACATTTATTTCATCTTTAGAAGTGTATCTGTGTGGACCAGTGTCGAAACTGTTTCTAATGGTTCAATAATAACGTGACTTTTACCAGAATTGCTTTAGCTATGACTTATCCTGATCACTGACCTAGACAGGATCCTTACCTCGTATTGTGCAATCCGAGTATCCTAAACTGAAAGTTTAATGTTTGTGTTAATGAAAATTATCAGCAGATTAATCTATGCCATAAAGGAATCTATAGTTCTGTGTGCTGTTGCAAATGTTGGTAAAGAACAAAAGAGTTTTTTTGAATTGAGTTGCGATGTTATTTAATTAATTTGAGACAGAAAGAATGACAGTTAAATTATTCAGAAATAAGACAAAAGAGTAGTTATCCAGAGATTGATAGATTTTGAGTGTTAATTTGCCTTCATTACTTAACAGTTTCAGTATAACGACTATAACAGTTTCAGGCCCCCCCCCCCTCTCTTCTTTCAAACCTGGAAATGTGTTGATCAGATTTGACCAGTAAAGCTAAATTCTATATTAATCCTAAATGTATTAGTGTTTTTCCATCATTCATAGTGATATTGTGTGTGTGTACTTTCAAGATTGTCGACGCTAGGGCAATCTATGCCCGATTTCTGTCTGATCAATATACAAAAAGCTGTCCGTAGTAATCATTGCTGTGTGGTGTTGTGTAATTTTAGCTCGTACAAATTAGTATAAAAAGAGAAAACTTTAGTTCAGTGGATTTTTCGGGTTCCAAACTTTGCCATATAACGCATCATTACTACGTGTTACTATGCTTGTACATGCACCCACTTGTACAAGGAAAAACTCACTAATTGCCTAAGTAGGCTGGCGACCGAATTGTTAATTATAGGTAGCACCTACTGTGTGTACTTCTTGTCCATGCGAAAGAGCAATTATACTTTACATTTGCCTGATGCATCACTGTAGTTATTGACTGAGAATAAGTCCGATCTTGCTTCTATTAGGTACACGCGGTCAACTAATGTACTAAAAATCCTTGTTTATAAGGTGAAGCCCGTGAACTTATTACAGTACAGGCTTTATAGAGCTAACCTACGTCCGATTAGGGCGGTAGTGTTACAAGCTCCGGTAGAAGTTCCTTTGCTTCCAAAAAACAATAGCATTCCACAATTCTACAGGAGGTTGCTGAAAAACTGGACGATTAAGTGGTGTGCTTCCTTCGTAGAAAAAGAGAGGCTGCAGTGGGTGTCCAGTGGACTCGAATCTTCCTTTCACCTCGTAACGTATAAGGTCACATATTTCTTTTGCCTCTCGCGGTAAACTGCACATCACTCTCCTGTCTTCAGTTCTTCCTCTTTTGCGATACTCGTGCAAATCTGTTAAATTTTCATTCACTCCTTCTTTAATTTCTGTAATTTCGCGCTCAAAAGCTATCAGCTGATGTCGTACATAAGTTGGATTAATTTACCTTTTCTGCAGCTATTTATACAAATTATTCGCGTGCAAAATGGAAATAAAGTCCCATGCTTCTTGACACACCGTAGAGGAACGATGCGGGAGGCCAGCAACGCCGTACTAGGCAAAGCCCTAATGGAGGTAGTTTCCCGTTGCCTTCCTCCGGCCGTATTGGAGATGAATGATGATGATGAAGACGACACAACAACACCCACTCATCTCAGGACAGGTGAAAATCCCTGACCGCTCTGGGAATCGAACCCGGGATCCCGTACTCCGGAAGAGAAAAAGATACCGCGAAACCACGAGCGGCGGACAAATGCACATGAACTATTAATTAACGAAAAAACAAGAGCCAGAAAATGAACCTTTCGACCTTTAAAATCGTTACTAAATGACCGCATTGTAGGCTTGTGTTTTAATTACACAGTATTCTCCCGCTGACCATATCATGCATAGATTTGGTAATATCTTTCCTTTATTTGAAAAATCTTCTGGCATTCCTTAACTCAATTCCATCAAGCAGGCACTGAACGTCGTAGTCATTTTCGTACTATTTCGTCGAGAACGCCTGTTCTTTGTGGAGATGTTGAAAAGAAGTTACCAAGTCTTTGAAGTTTAGTGAAAAATATTCTCACATTTTTACTGATCGAAGCAGCTTTAAGCCAAATTAGATTCAACTGGTGGGCTTTGCAGTGAATGTGTGAAGGATTGGAAAATTTTTCCTTAAAAGGCATGCAATCCATATGACGAGTCATTCATGACCTCTGCACCATCATATGTTTATGCTATTAGTTTATGTGGACAATTTTTCGAATGCTGATTTATCTGTTCTGTGATGTACATTGCAGAAGACTGGGCATCACGCAGAGCGGGATTAGCCGAGCGGTCTCAGGCGCTGCAGTCATGGACTGTGCGGCTGGTCCCGGAGGAGGTTCAAGTCCTCCCTCGGCCATGGGTGTGTGTGTTTGTCCTTAGGATAATTAAGGTTAAGTAGTGTGTAAGCTTAGGGACTGATAACCTTAGCAGTTAAGTCCCATAAGATTTCACACACATTTGAACTGGGCATCACGCTTTTCTGGTGCTATGAAGTCCAAGACTCTTTCAACTGGTCTTCATTAATGATGTACCTACACTCTATAATCATTTGAAAATGCAGGCTACGTCGGTGGTTACAGCTACTACAGTCAAAAACCCCACATCTTTATTTTCCTTTCTAATTTCCTGTTGGCAGACATGAAGCAAGCATTAAAGGAGTTCATTCTGGATGGATCAGAATCACTTATAAAAACTGTTTGCTTTTTCTAAATGCGATTTTAATAGACACATTGAAAAAGTTTTGCATCACCCGGTTCCCAGGACTCCTGAAGACAGACGTTGACTGTGGATATTGTATCACAGACACAGTCTCTTTGACTGTTCATAGATGTCACAAAACCATCCCAAAGATGTTAACAACCATGCATGAGCAGCACCTATTGGACGGAGGGGGTCCGACAGCCGATCAGTTCCAGTCATTCCACCAGGAAGGAGGTAGACGGCTCGAGTTGTCTGTAGTTCAACCAGGCCTAGACGGTCAATACCGCGGTTCGATCGCGTCCGCGTTGGTCACTTTGTGCCAGGAAGGGCTCTCAACAAGGGAAGTGTCCAGGCGTCTCGGAGTGAACCACAGCGATGTTGTTCGGAGATGGAGGAGACAGGAACTGTTGACGATTTGCCTCGCTCAGGCCGCCCAAGGGCTACTACTGCTGTGGATGACCGCTATCTGCGGATTATGATTCGCAGGAACCCTGAAAGCAACGTCACCATGTTAATAAATACTTTTCGTGGAGCCACAGGACGTCGTGTTGCGACTCAAAATGTGCGCAATAGGCTGCATGATGCGCAACTTCACTCCCGACGTCCATGGCGAGAACCTTCTTTGCAATCACGACAACAAGCAGCGCGGTACAGATGGGCCCAACAGCATGCCGAATGGACCGCTCTGGATTGGCATCACGTTCTCTTCGCTGATGAGTGTCGCATATGCCTTCGACCAGACAATCGTCGGAGACGTGTTTGGGGCAACCCGGTCAGGCTGAACGCCTTAGACACACTGTCCAGCGAGTGCATCAAGTTGGAGGTTCCCTGCTGTTTTGGAGTGGCATTATGTGGGGCGACGTAAGCCGCTCGTGGTCATGCGTAACGGCTGTGCGATACGTGAATCCCATCCTCCGACCGATAGTGCAACCATATCGGCAGCGTGTTTGCGAGGTATTCGTCTTCGTGGTCAACATTCACGCCCCCATCGTGCACGTCTTGTGAATGACTTCCTTCAGGATAACGACATCGCTCGAGTAGAGTGGCCAGCATGTTCTCCATTCGTGAGCCCTACCGAACATGCCCGGAATAGATCGAAAAGAGCTGTTTATTGACGACGTGACCCACCAACCACTCTGAGGGATCTACGCCGAATCGCCTTTGAGGAGTGGGACAATCTGTCCAAACAGTGCCTTGATGAACTTGTGAATAGTATGCCACAACGAATACAGCCATGCATCAGTGGAAGCGGACGTGCGATTGGGTATTAGGGGACCGGTGTGTACAGGAATCTCGACCACCACCTCTGGTCTCTCTGTATGGTGGTACAACATGCGACGTCTGGTTTAGATGAGCAACAAAAAGGCCGGAAATAATGTTTGTGTTGCTCTATTCCAATTTTCTGTATAGGTTCCGGAACACTCGGAACGGAGGTGATGCAAAACTTTTTTTGTTGTGTGTACATAGCCTAACATTGCACTAAAATTAATCAAGGTACAAAACACGCCTAGATTTGAAGATGATTCGGACTCATCATGTCCTTTTTAGTGCAAGTTCCAATGTACCACAGGAACATGTACAGTTAATATTAGGTTTAGTACGTACCTGCAATCGGTAACTTTTTGGTTTCCAATCCACGGATCTTCTGTACCCTCTCTGCAACTGGGTAGCTTTAATTACGTTGCCTGTACTAGCCAGGTTGGACCGAAGAAATATCGCGTTTCCTAAATATGTCATGGAACTGTTGAATGTCACAGACTCCACGTTTAATCCTCGAATACTTTGCTCCAAATTATAATCAATGGAGACAAAACAGAGCGTTTTTAAAAACGCAGTCACACAGGAACTCATGCTTGCAGTACAGTTCGGAGTTAAAATTTCTATTAAATTGACGACTTTTCGTTATAGCTGTGTGCGGAACTGTCGAAATAGGAGTCAGCCTACCTATTATCTCTATTTTAATTGATCATGAAACTTGCTTAAATTTAGGCGCTCACAGAGCAAGAACATTCATTACCTGCTTCATTATTTCACATACTCACTTGTTACTTGAGCCTCATAAATTTCCCATAGCACTCGCTGAAATAATGAACACAACGCACAGAAAATAGCTACACCTGCGTGCGAGAATCCTGCTTATTTCAAAGATCTGACAGTTCCGGTTCTCTTCGGAAGAGTTCGGACCATGTTTCTACGGAAGACAGGGTGACTGGTTTGAGGTGTTACACACACAAGGCTCGTAGAAGGGGACAGGGGGACAGTGTCGCCAAGCGTTTCCTCCGAAACCCTCACCCCCCGCCCTCCCCCTTCTGTGACCCAGTAGTCCGAGTTTGCCCGCGCACTGTAGCCCCAAGTAGCCGTCGGCACATTTCCGTCCAATTCGGCTGCGTTCGACGCTTAGAACTAGAGTTCGTGCAGTTGAAAATAGGTAAATGGCGCGCTGTTATTACATTTATACAGAAAGCTCAAAAACCAAACACAATTGAAAAAATTTCTTCTAGGGATGACGCAAACCCGAAAGACCTATGCAGGAACTGTCCCTGAGCAACACATTACAAAAAATATTGACATAATGGTTTTTAAAGGAGTCGCATTCTATTGTTCCAGCAAAAAAGTCGCAAGTTCATGTAGCAATGATTGGGGGGGGGGGGGGGGGGTTGGGTAACGATCACGTACCCTGCTCTCCAAATCAGACCACAGAGACTCAGTAACATCGAGATCTACAGTAGTTACTGCGGTCCTCAGGCAGAGGTGACAGGCCACCCTCGTGCTCACAAAACAAGTCCCGGACGATCCGAGCTGTGCGATCAGAAACCCTACTCCCTTTGTGGTGTCACCGCCAGACACCACACTTGCTAGGTGGTAGCTTAAATCGGCCGCGGTCCATTTAGTACATGTCGGACCCGCGTGTCGCCACTGTGTAATCGCAGACCTAGCGCCACCACCAAGGCAGGTCTCGTGATACGAGAGAGCACTCGCCCCAGTTGTACGAGAACCTAGCTACCGCCCAGTTGTACGAGAACCTAGCTACCGACCAGATGTACGAAGCCTTTCTCTCTCATTAGCCGAGAGACAGAATAGCCATCAGCTAAGTTAACGGCTACGAACTAGCAAGGCGCCATTAGCCATACAGTGATTGTACTTAAAGTCTCCTGTGTATCGTCAAGATCGATGTACCACAAGGATTAATTAAAGTTAAGTATTAAACCTGCTCCGTACTTTTCTTCCTAACATTAATTACGTATCCTGTTCCAGTACTTCACGCCCGTCTGCATTAGTCTAGCGTGCCTTTTTCAGCCATCTCAACTTCACGGTGTCGGCCCAGCTACCGACACAACATTGGCGACGAGGGAAAAGAGTTCTTTCTGATTGCTTACATTTAATTGTGTCATGGCTTCGCCACATTCTCCAGATGTACTGTCCGAATTTTATCGCTTGCAGAATCAGCAGACGCAGGCGTTATTGGATGCCCTTGGACAGCTCGTCCAGGGTCAACGTACCATTCAAACCGATGCGGCCGCCGCCGCTTCTTCACTACCGCTGCCACTAAACGCTGTTGCACCTCCCTTTCGACCATACGTGGCAGCCGATGAGACCTGGCACGAGTGGTCTCGCCAGTTCAACTTTCATCTAGCAGCCTACAGAATTCAAGGTAAAGAGCGGCAGCCGTTTTTGCTTTCTTGTGTCGGTGTGTCCACATACCGTGTGATAGTGAAATTGTTTCCCAGACGCGACGTAGCAACTCTGTCCTACGAGGAAATTTTGTCTGCATTAGATGCCTATTTCAAAGAAACAGTTAATGTGGTTGCAAAACGGTATACGTTCTTTCGTACAAAACGTACGGCCGGTCAAACTAATAGGGAGTGGGTAGCAACATTGCAAGGACTTACTAGGGACTGTGCCTTTGACTGTGACTGTGGTCTTTCTTATTCAGATACAATGATACGTGATGCAATTGCACAGAACGTTTCTGATGTTCGCATACGGGAGCAAATTTTGAAACTAGTTAATCCCTCCCTTCAACAAGTGATAGACATATTGGATAGACAGGACACACTTGACTGTGCTCAGGAATCTTTTGAAACTTCGCCAGCCGTGTGTAACATTAACCGGCCCGCTGGACGCGCTGCGCGGCCCGGTAAACGGGCCTCGCGCACGTCCGCACAGCGGCCGCCGCGTGCTAAGCCAGAGGTGCCGCGCCGGCACACAAATGCAGTGAAATCATGCCCGCGGTGTGCTACTCGACATTCGCGTGAACATTGCCCGTCACGCCAAGCTATTTGCTTTTTCTGCAATAAGAAAGGACATGTTCAAAGTGTTTGCCAGAAAAAGCTCAGATCAGACAATCACAATCATTCCAGGCCCTTTGCTTCGCGCCGGAATCGAACCAAGGACACTCAGGCTCGTGGACCTTCGCCTATGGACATTCATGTCGTTAATTCCACTTCGTCCAGTGACACTTTCTCTAACAGTAACTGTGTTCGTCCCACAAAAACTGTGCGTCGACGTCGCCGGAAATCACGTCAATTAGCAAGTGATTCTGTACCAGTGTCTGTTCCAATTGCACAAAACAGTCGCTCTTGTCGTCAGCAGGACAATAAACTTTTTGTGGACTTAGAATTTGAAGGCAAAGTGATACCATTCCAGCTCGATACCGGAGCTGCAGTTTCATTGCTCAATCACGACACGTACAAACAACTGGGCAAACCTCCGTTGCGTTCCGCAAATGTTAAGCTAACTACATATTCCGGACAAAAAATTCCTGTGTTAGGACAGTGCAGCCTTCTTGCAACATACAAGGGACAAACAAAACTTGTGTCATTTTACGTTCTTCGTTCTTCTTCTGCAGTGAACTTGTTTGGCCTCGATTTATTTCAGTTGTTTAACATGTCTATTGTAAATCAGGTCCTATCAGTGACTCAGACTGTGCCTACAGACAGTGTTTCTCGGCTGTGTGACGAATTTGCAGATATTTTTGCACCGGGCTTAGGTTGCGCTAAAAACTATGAAGCACATTTAGAACTGAAGGTAAACGCGCAACCGAAATTTTTCAGGGCGCGCAATGTTCCCCACGCATTGCGTGATGAGGTCGCAAGAACGTTACACGATCTCGAATCACAGGGTGTAATTGAACGTGTGCAAGCTTCTCTCTGGGCCTCACCCTTAGTAATTTTGCCAAAACCTTCCGGAAAATTGAGACTTTGCGTGGACTTCAAGGCCACAGTGAATCCACAGCTAGTGACTGCTACTTTTCCTTTGCCCCGCCCGGAAGATCGTTTTGCTAAACTGTGCCCGGGAAAATATTTTTCAAAGTTGGACCTAGCCGATGCGTACTTGCAAATACCGGTGGACGACGAATCCCAGCGCGTATTGGTGGTTAACACGCATCTTGGATTGTACCGCTTCAAAAGACTGCCATTCGGGTGTGCATCCGCCCCTGCCTTGTTTCAGCAATATTTACAAACTATTTGTGCGTCGGTCCCTACTGCAGCAAACTATCTGGACGATATAGTGATCTCCGGACAGACAGAAGAAGATCATCTTGCGAATTTACGAACATTATTTCAGGTCTTGCGGCAAAATGGTCTTCGCTTGAGGAAGGACAAATGTGTGTTTTTTGCTCGTGACTTACCATACCTGGGACATGTCATTAATGCCCAAGGCATACATCCGAGTCCAGAGCACCTCCGTGCCATACAAGAATTGCCTTCCCCTCAAGATGTGAAACAGCTACAGAGTGTGTTGGGTAAAATTAATTATTACAATAAATTTGTGTGCAATGCCTCTTCCATTTCAGCTCCGCTTCATCGCTTACGCCGTAAAGGTGTTCCGTTCGTCTGGACGACGGAATGCGAACGCGCCTTTCGCCAGTTGAAATCGGCGTTGCTTTCTAATACTTGCCTTACGCCATTCGATCCCCAGAAACCCCTTTTGTTGATGGTAGATGCATCGGATTTCGGGATCGGTGCTGTGCTTGCGCACAAAGTTGGCTCCCATGATCGCCCTATTGCCTTTGCGTCCAAATTGCTCTCGTCTGCGCAAAGAAATTATTCACAGATAGAGAAAGAAGCTTTGGCTCTCGTGTTTGGTGTTACTAAGTTTCATGATTTCTTGTATGGTCGTCACTTTACCATCATCACAGACCACAAACCTTTGACATCGCTTTTTCATCCGACCAAGCCTGTACCTCCACGTACAGCGCAGAAATTCATTCGCTGGTCTATTTTCCTCTCGCAGTACCGCTACGATATCTTGTATCGGTCCACTGCTAAGCACGGAAACGCCGATGCGTTGTCCCGTTTGCCTGTTGCTGAGGATAAAGCATTCGATTCTTCCGAACTTGCTTGCATGTTCATTGATTCGGAAACCGATGAAGTGGTCGAATCGTTTCCGATTGATTTTCGTCGTGTCGCTACAGCCACAGCTGCTGACCCTGTCCTTGCTACTGTTTTACGTTTTGTTGCTACGCAATGGCCTTTGTCAAAGTCTCGGATCGAGGATCCGTTGGTTCGCCGATTTTTTGCTCACAAGGAGAGACTTTTTGTTCGACGTGGTGTTTTGTTGTTGCGTTCTGATAATGATCAGTCCAGAGTCGTGGTCCCACGTTCGTTACAGTCCTCTGTTTTACGGCTTCTTCACCAAGGACATTGGGGTATAGTGCGAACGAAACAACTTGCTCGTCAGCACGGTACTTGGTTCGGAATCGATGCTGCGATTACGAATATGTGTTCTTCGTGCCCGGCGTGTGCCGAACAACAATCCGCACCGCCGCGGAAAGTCTTTGCATGGCCAAAAGCCACTTCCCCTTGGCAACGCTTGCACATTGATTTTGCTGGTCCATTCTGGAATGCTCGATGGTTGGTTCTGGTCGACGCCTTCAGTAATTTTCCTTTTGTTGTCCGGATGTCTTCCACGACGTCCTCCGCCGCCATCCAAGCGTTGTCTGCTATCTTTTGCATTGAAGGTCTTCCGCAGACTATTGTTTCCGACAATGGCCCACAATTCATGTCCGCAGAATTTCAGTCATTCTGCCAGGCCAATGGTATTCAACATCTGACATCCGCGCCGTTTTCGCCTCAGTCCAACGGTGCCGCTGAACGATTGGTCCGGACTTTCAAGTCACAGATGTTGAAATTGAAAGAGTCGCATTCTCGGGAGGACGCATTGTTGCTCTTTTTGTCTTCGTATCGCTCTCAGCCCCGAGATGGTCGCTCGCCGGCTGAGTTGCTCCACGGTCGTCCTCATCGCACCTTGATGTCTTTGCTGCATCCGCCGCATCAGGTTCCTGTGCAGCGGCAGACTCCTGCTTTTGCTCCAGGCGACGTTGTATTTTATCGCAACTATCGAGGTTCACGGCGTTGGCTCGCAGGGCGCATTCTTCGCTGCCTCGGCCGCGCGATGTATTTGGTTTTGGGGGCCTCTGGTGAGGTGCGTCGGCATCTCAATCAGCTGCGCCTCTGTCGTCGCTCGGGTTCTGCCGCTCCCCGTCTGCTTTCAGCGACGGTGCCGTCCGGTCAGCGCCCTGGGGACCCATCTACTGGCTCGCCTCATCCCCAGGTGTTACCGACGATGCCTTCCATTTTGCCCCATGGCGACGCGCCGCCGCCGCCGCCGCAGCAGCAGCAGCCGCCGCCGCCGCCGCTTGTTCTCCCGCCGGCGCCGCCCGCATTCGACGCTTCGTTGCAGCCGCCAAGCGCCTCCCAGGGTCACGCGCCGCCGATCGCTTCCCGTGACCAGCTGTCCTCCGCCATGGAACTCCCGCCAGCTCCGGACCACATGACATCATCGCGCGTCGGCTACCCCGACGCAATGGAGGTTGATCCTTCGGTCCCTCCTGTCTCTTTACGGGCGCATACACCGCATGTTGACGTGCACCCTGGACTAGTTTTTCAGGCGTTTCCTAGCTCCCCTCGGACCGAATGGCCGGGTGCGGGTGGCACAACCTCGCCTGTTGTTAGGCTCCCCACCTCATCGCATACGTCAACATGTGGTCCTCCCCACGGCGGGCGGAAGCCTTATCACACGACCGTTCGCCGATTTGCGGGGGAGGAATGTGGTGTCACCGCCAGACACCACACTTGCTAGGTGGTAGCTTAAATCGGCCGCGGTCCATTTAGTACATGTCGGACCCGCGTGTCGCCACTGTGTAATCGCAGACCTAGCGCCACCACCAAGGCAGGTCTCGTGATACGAGAGAGCACTCGCCCCAGTTGTACGAGAACCTAGCTACCGCCCAGTTGTACGAGAACCTAGCTACCGACCAGATGTACGAAGCCTTTCTCTCTCATTAGCCGAGAGACAGAATAGCCATCAGCTAAGTTAATGGCTACGAACTAGCAAGGCGCCATTAGCCATACAGTGATTGTACTTAAAGTCTCCTGTGTATCGTCAAGATCGATGTACCACAAGGATTAATTAAAGTTAAGTATTAAACCTGCTCCGTACTTTTCTTCCTAACATTAATTACGTATCCTGTTCCAGTACTTCACGCCCGTCTGCATTAGTCTAGCGTGCCTTTTTCAGCCATCTCAACTTCACGGTGTCGGCCCAGCTACCGACACAACACCCTTGAACACAGCATGCTCTTTGGAGGAATAACCGTTATACCATGGGATGAACCTAACCAATCAAAATAGCCAGATAATCTTTGGAAGTAATGTTTCTTCCGCTTTCCCTGTGTATGGTATAAATCTTAGATACGGTGACTGTTGAAACACCAGACACTTCAGCGACCTTGCAGAATAACCATGGTGCTCATGGAATACCACAATATGGCAACCCAAATCATCGCCAAGCCCCCGCATGTTTGATTCTTGGGAGGTAAACTCGGACAAAAGTTGGTAAGTGCGTGAAACAAGATTCATCTGTTCAAAGAGATTTCTGGATTGGTGCCGGTCGTTGTAAACTTCATTCGACGATATTTCGGCTGGACAGCTGCCAGCCATCTTCAGGTGAGCCGAACGAGGACTGGAGAAGACGTTCTCTGCTCCGTCTCATATGGCACTGCCGCGCATTGAAGTCGCGGAGACGGAAGGACCACACCGCCCAGCGGCAGCGCCCTCGCTGGTGGAAGTGCAAGACTCAGCTGCCGTCGGTACTGTCGTTGGCCGCAGCTATTCAAGTCTTCTGGCGTCTTCGTCTCGAGCAAATTCCGGAGATGACGGGATTCCACGCGTTATTCAGTTGGTAACCACTGTCACGGTTTATTAGATTTTCCGGAATGCGTATTTCAACGGATTCTTTTATAATGGAGTCCCCAAAGGTTGTTGCTGTGGCCAAAATTGAAGTTTTGTCATACTCCGTTGAGTGTCCGTTAGAAATACAATGTTCCGCAGCTGCAGACTTACTGGGTTGCAGTAGGCGAGTGCAACATTGATGTTCTGTACAACGCTCTTCCACTGTACGCGTTGTCTGTCCTATATACGCCATACCATACTGACACGGTATATTGTAAATTCCCGCCTTCCGCAGTAACAAATCATCCTTCACCGATCCCAGCAAATCCGAAATTCTAGGAGGTAGACGTAAAAACACTTTAACATGAAAATTATTAAGAATCCTCGCTATTTTGAAGGAGATATTTCCAAGGAAGGGAAGAAAAGCTGGAGGCTTGGTTGGTGCGTTCCCCTCTTTATCCACTTCCCGGTTCCTGGCTTTGGTTGAGAAGGCCCTATTAATTTACCGGGTCGAGTATCCATTGTCTCTGAATACCGTCCTTAAATGCGTAAGTTCCTTAGGCAAATTATCTGCCTCCGACACCGTATACGCCGTGTGCACAAGGGTTTTAAGCACACTCATGGTTTAGGTTGGTTGATGACAACTTGAAGAATGCAAGTACAAATCAGTGTAAGTGGGCTTACGATAAACAGAATATCCCACCGAGCCGTCACTCTTGCGTTTAACCAAAACATCCAGGAATGGAAGGCAACCATCTTTCTCTAGTCCCATAGTAAATCGAATATTCTCATGAATGAAGATGATGAAAAAACCCCATTAACTTTGCTTCCCCGTGGAGTCACACTATGAAAGTATCATCGGCGTATCTCCAATAAACAGTTGGTTTACAAACTGCTGATTCAAGTGCTCTTTCCTCAAAACCCTCCATAAAAAAGTTAGACACCAGAGGAGACAGCTGGCTGCCCAGGGAGACAGTCAGACTGTTCAAAATATTTCTGGTTAAACATAAATTGGGTTGAGGAAAGAGCATGTCGAAACAAAGCAGTGATGCCCCATTCAAACTGTTCACCAATTAGAGTCAAGGAATCCGCAAGAAGTACTTCTGTAAAAAGGGAAACTACATCAAAACACACTAGAACATCCGAACTACTTAAGTGGAGAGCCTCCAGTCTGTTGACAAAATCAGAAGAGCTCCGTATATGGTGTGAGCATTTACCAACCAATGGTCTCAGCAAGAAGCTAGATGTTTGGCTAAATCATATGTGGGTGTATCAGTATTACTCACTATAGGCCGTAAAGGGAGACCTTCTTTATGTACTTTAGGAAGAACATACAGACTCGGTGGTACGCTGCCATGTGGTCTTAACCGCTTGATGGTCTCTGGAGCTGACAAGGGAGAGTTCAAAAGTGCACACGTCTTCCGTTGCACGCGTGCTGTTGCGTGTTGATCAATCCTCCTGTACACAGTATCACTAAGAAGGCTACACATCTTCTCCAAATACAACGTACGAGGTAACCAAACGGTAAGATTACCTTTATCAGCCATCAGAACCACTATTTCCGGATCTTCTCGAAGGTTCCGTAGTGCAGCCCTTTCTTCAGCGGTTATATTACTGCGTTGGAGAGGAGCTTCCAGGAGAACCCGACCAGTTTCCTTTCTTATTTCTTCGGCAGCGTCCATAGGAAGGCGACGTACAACTTGTTCAACACCACTTATGAAACTTATAAGAGGTGCTGCACTTGGTTCAGGCGCCAAATTAAGACCTTTGCCCAAAAGTGACAGCGTCGCATCGTCTAAAATCTTCTCCGTGAAGTTATTTCCTGTGGAGTTGGCTGTTGTGGTGCCAAACGATCAAATTTCAACATCTGCCGGGAACTAGCAGCCTTGTATACCCAATCGAACTTGACTGAAGCCACTCCATCCACCCAGTCCCATGATGTAGGAGAAAGAACTGCTGCAATTTCCAAGTGTAGGTGGAGCAATTCTTCTGATATAGCATCTCTCTCCTACACGACATCACGGCACGCCTCCTCGTTCGGCTCACCAGTAGTCCAGCCGAAACATCCTGGAATGAAGTTTACGACGACCGGCTGCAACCACGAAATGTCTTTGAACAGTTGATTCACCGGGAAAATTTTTAACTTTACAAGACTCATTTGACCAAATGACATTCTTCCCCAGTTTCATAGACCAGCAGATTTTCCTGTTACGAGCATTACACTACTGGCCATTAAATTGCTACACCAAGAAGAAATGCAAATGAAAAACGGGTATTCCTTGGACGAATATATTATACTACAACTGACATGTGATTACATTTTCACGCAATTTGGATGCATAGATCCTAAGAAATCAGCTGCCAGAACAACCACCTCTAGCCGTAATAACGGCCTTGATACGCCTGGGCATTGAGTCAAACAGAGCTTGGATGGCGTGTATAGGTACAGCTGCCCATGCAGCTTAACACGATACCACAGTTCATCAAGAGCAGTGACTGGCGTATCGTGACGAGCCAGTTGCTCGGCCACCATTGACCAGACGTTTTCAGTTGGTGAGAGATCTAGAGAATGTGCTGGCCAGGGCAGTAGTCGAACATTTTCTGTATCCAGAAAGGCCTGTACAGGGCCTGCAACATGCGGTCCTGCATTATCTTGCTGTAATGAAAGGTTTCGCAGGGATCGAATGAAGGGTAGAGCCACGGGTCGTAACACATCTGAAATGTAACGTCCACTGTTCAAAGTGCCGTCAATGCGAACAAGAGGTGACCGAGACGTGTAACCAATGGCACCCGATACCATCACGCCGGGTGATACGCCAGTATGGCGATGACGAATACACGCTTCCAATGTGCGTTCACCGCGATGTCGCCAAACACGGATGCGAACATCATGATGCTGTAAACAGAACGTGGTTGCATCCGAAAAGAATGACGTTTTGCCATTCCTGCACCCAGTTTCGTGGTTGAGTGCACCATCGCAGGCGCTCCTGTCTGTGATGCAGCGTCATGGATAACCGCAGCCATGGTCTCCGAGCTGATAGTCTATGCTGCTGCAAACGTCGTCGAACTGTTCGTGCAGATGGTTGTTGTCTTGCAAACGTCGCCATCTGTTGACTCGGGGATCGATGCCTGTCATCTCGACTGCTAGTGATACGAGGCCGTTGGAATCCAGCACGGCGCTCAGTATTACCCTACTGAACCCACCGATTCCATATTCTGCTAACAGTCATTGGATCTCGACCAACGCGAGCAGCAATGTCGCGATACGATAAACCGGAATCGCGATAGGCTACAATCCGACCTTTATCAATGTCGGAAACGTGATGGTACGCATTTCTCCTCCTTACACGAGGCATCACAACAACGTTTCACCAGGCAACGCCGGTCAACTGCTGTTTATGTATGAGAAATCGGTTGGAAACTTTCGTCATGTCAGCACGTTGTAGGTGTCGCCACCGCGCCAACCTTGTGTGAACGCTCTTAGAAGGTAATCTTTTGCATATCACAGCATCTTCTTCGTGTCGGTTAAATTTCGCGTCTGTAGCACGTCATCATCATGGTGTAGCAATTTTAATGGCCAGTAGTGTATTTTGCATTACTGTTGAGTGGTTTTGGAATTACAGCTCCCCATCAAAATTCCTGCTTATGGATTTCTCTTCTCGTCGGTCTGGTGCAGAAAGCATCCGCGTGTGCGACTTTCACTTTTACAGTCACTTTTGCAGTAGCCGCCCTCTCATTTTTCGTCAGTGTTCTCTTCAATGACCGTCTGTCACGATGGATCAACTCAAACGTTCTTCTGCATTGTAACTTAGTAGATGATGTTCTCTGTTTTCGCTGTATACGAACAGCATACGAGCATCAACAGTTCGACAGCGTTCAAATTCACGTAGTACTGACGTAATGCACTCGCAACTACACCATTGTTTGCCCACGACTGACACTTGCAACATACTGAGGACACTTAACAGCTCGCGTTCGTCGTCAAATTCAACAGCGCAAACTACAGGCTTGGCTTCCATCTGCATTTATGTTAAGCATTAATTTCTCGCTGTGTTTCCACATTTTTGTCTGTCTCAAGTATGTTGAAACACTACCTTGCTATTTTACTGTAACTTAAAATATATATATATGTATTTAACTACTGTAAAAACTTTTTCAGACATGACACTCTGATGTCTTCATATGTTGAAATACACTAAGAGCCACACAAACTGGTACACCTGTCTAATACGGTGTAGTGCCCCCGGGAGCACGCAGAAGTGCTGCACCACGACGTGAAATGGACTCGACTAATGTCTGAACTAGTGCTGGAGGGAACTGACACCACAAATCCTGCAAGGCTGTCCACAAATCCTTAAGAGTGGGATGGGTTTGAGACCTCTTCTGAACAGCACGTTGCAAGGCGCCCCAGATATACTCAATAACGTTCATGTCTGGGGGGTTTGGTGGCCAACGGAAGTGTTTTAACTCAGAAGAGTGTTCCTGGACCCAGTCTGTAGCAATTCTAGACGTGTAGGGTGTCGCATTGTCCTATTGGCATTGCCAAAGTCCGTCGGAATGCATAATGGACACGAATGGATGCAGGTGATCAGACAGGATGCTTACATAGGTGTCACCTGTCAGAGCCGTATCTTGACATATCAGGGGTTCCATATCACACCAACAGCACACGTAGCATGCCATTATAGAGCCTCTACCAGCTTGAACAGTGCCCTAATGACATGCAGGGTCCATAGATTCATGAGGTTGTCTCCATACCCGTACACGTCCATCCCCCGACACAATTTGAGCGAGACTCGTCCTACCAGGCATGTTTCCAATCATTAACAGCCCAATGTCATCCAGGTGAGGCGTAAAGCTATGTGTCGTGCAGTTATGAAGGGTGCACTAGTGGGCATTCGGCCCCTCTAGCCCATATCGACGATGTTTCTTTGAATGTTTCCAGCGCTGACACTTGCTGATGTCTCAGCACTGAAATCTGCAGCACTTTAAGGAGGCGTTGCACTTTTGTCGTGCTGAACGATTCTCTTCAGCCGTCGTTGGTCCCATTCACGCAGGATCTTTTTGCTGCCGCAGCCATGTCGGAGACTGATGTTTTACCAAATTCCTGATATTCACGGCACACTCGTGAAATGGTCGTACGGGAAAATCCCCGCTTTATCGCTACCTCGGAGATGCTGTGTCCCATCGCTCGTGTGCCGACTATAACATGCCGTTCTAACTCACTTAAATCTTGAAAACCTGCCATTGTAGCAGCAGAAACCATTCTAACAACTGCGCCAGACACTTGTTGTCTTATATAGGCATTTCCAACAGCAGCTCCGTGTTCTGCTTGTTTATATATCTCTGTATTTGAATACGCATGCCTGTACCAGTTTCTTTGACTCTTCAGCGTAATATCATTTGAAATAATGAAAATATCTATAGAAGACAACATTTATTAATATGAAACTCGCGTTAGGTCTGTGTCCTAGTGACTAAGTGGGTACTTGACAATCCACAAAAGCTAACATGCGCATTTTACTACTTACCAGTTATACATTTTACTCCGTTACTTGTCGCTTCCTGCAGCTGAGGACGCCTTCGATGTGCTTGTTAGCCTCTAGGTCCTCCTACAACTGAATGGATACACCAGCTCAAAGATCGGATTAAGCAAGGGAACTCCATCCCTAATAGGACTTTGTCCAGTTTCACACCAGCATTCTGATTGAGGACGTCTTTCGTTTAGTATGAGGTATGAGACAGAAACCCTCTTAGTTACCAAATTATTCAGACTATAATGAGTGAAGTATACTAGCTTGTGAACAACTTCATAAAACGCCAGAAAGTAAAAATCTGAAGCACCAAATGGCACGATTGGATGTCAACATAGCTCCATACATGTACACACAATCGGCAGGTATGTAAATCATTAGGGTTCTAAATTTCTGTGATAGGTAAAATGGGCTCCAGAGTCCATCACTGGTTATCATGTTTAGTGATTCTGTCAGGCTTCGAAGGATATGTAAGTGGTGTGAACAGCGTGAGATGCTGAGTGATCACTGGGACGGCCATGGAAATGATATGTACACGTTTGAGATAACATTATCAGCATCTGGCCGAGTTGGGAAGAGGCCCCATTGGCCTCATTTGGCCAGCTGGATCTGTGGGGTACAGTGGCTCAATGTTGGACGTGAAAGAAGTGTGTCAGGGCAGCATACTCATCTCCAAGGCTCTCGTCGACTACGTCTGAACACTACAAGACAGTGGCGCCTGATTACGCACCAAGCATGTAGTAACCACCTTCACATCTACACCTGACATCAGAGAACAAGTAATGGATTCCCTGCAACTTTTGTGTCATTCCTCACCGTAGATCAGAGATTAGCAGCAAGTGGACTGGGAATCGCCACGCATAGGCTGCCGTTAGCGTCATAACACAAAAGGTTGCATTTGCAGCGTTGTCGTGATCAGGGAGTATGGACTACTGACGAAGGGCATCACATTGTGTTCTGTGATAAACATAACTCAGAACAACATCGTCAGCTAGTGTGACGGTGATGGGCACAGGTCCCATTCTTCCAGTGGTTTGGAGAGGCGTAGCAGTGATGGTGCTGGAGGCCATCGGAACTCTGGCAGCACAAAGGCACATCACGGAGACCGCGTGTCTGCGTGTGTTTCCTCTCATGCGGCAGCTTCTCGGTGCCATTTTTCGTCCACACGTGGCACATTTGTCTGTGAACTTCCTGACGTTTACTCGAGCGCCCAGTGAGAGCTCCAGATCCGTTCCAGGCAGGACATGTGTGGGAACAGAACGGACGTCAATTCCAATGCTAGTATCCAGGAAATCAACGGCCAGTTGCAAGAGTTGTGGGCCAGCTTCACAACTGAATCAGTGCATGCATCTAGTCCAGAGGAGATGGAATTTTATTTTGACAAGTGGGTTTCTTGTAAATTTGTATCGATTTAGTAATCACTGAAATGACATCACAAGCCATCCGGGTCTCGGAAATTTCATTTCGTTTCTATGTCTTAACGTTTATACGAGGGTTGAAACTTTGATAGTGGCAACTATTTATTTGCAGTTCGTACAAAATAGATACCTGTTTCAAAGTTTTACTGACCTTCAAAGTAGTCACCAGCATTGTGTATAATCTGTTGCCAGCGATGTAGAAGTAGTAGGATACTGTTAGTAGTGCCAGTTGTGTTGACATTTCGAAGGGCGCGGTCTACTGCCCGACGAATTTGTAGCAGTTCTGAAGCGAATGCCGTGAAGTACGAGGGTGAAAGAAGAGGTTCATAACTTTCTGAACAGCATGGCGGCGAGCTGGTATGACATGGGCATACAAAAACTGCCACAGCGACTACAAAGATGCATCGACAGAAATGATGATTATGTCGAAAAAGAGCTAAATGTCAAGCTGTAAAATGGTGTAAACAATTGTAGAAATAAACAGGTGTATATACTTATAAAAAATAGGAGACCTTATTTTTGGGATTACCCTCGCATTTCTTTCAGTTTAAAAATCGAGTTGAACTCGCGAGGGCTTAAGGCAGGGGAGTGCAATAGGTGGTGTAGCTGTTAGCAGCCCCATCAGTCAATGAAATCAGTAACAGCTTGCATTGTACGTGCTTGAGCGTTGTCCTGCAAAATGATGGTCTGGTTCTGTAGAAAGTGTCATCACTTCTGTCTCTAAGCTGGTCGTAGGCCAAAAATGAACAGTAAAACACCTATCTATTTTGTACGAGCTTTAAATAAGTAGTTGCCACTATTTAAGTTACAACCCTCATATATAAGCAAACCCAACAGATAATAGAGAACGTTGAGCTTGGATGCTACTCTGAGAGGAAGAGTTTGGCAAAGGACGGAAGTCAGGGTGCGGTGCATCACAGGACTGACTGTGTACACAACATCAGTCCTCAGACTGGTTTGATGCAGCACACCACACCTCTGGCTTCCCCTACAGTTATTACCCAACACCCTCTCTTTAATAACTGATGTCTTAAAAAATGCCCAATTATACTCACCCTTCTATCTTTGAATCTATCACACATTTGTTGAGAATCATCTCATTCCTTATCAGTCCATCTAATTTTCGACATCCTTCCGTAGCACCACATTACCAGCCCTTTTGTTCGTTTTCTTGTCAGATCCGTCTCAGTCCATGATTCGCTCACATACAATGCTATGCTCCAGGTGTACTCCAGCTGAGTTGTTAAGTAATCGCTAATGTCATTTCTCCTACTTCTCATTGCTTTCATCTTTCTCCGATTTGCTCTCAATCCATCTTCTCTACTCATCAGAGTATTTATTGCCTTAGCAATTTGCAATTCTTTTCAACATTCTCCGTACAGGAGCAAGCAAGCGCTGAATTCTTGCACTCCTCAATCAAAGTGAACCACGGGGTTTCGGGTGAACTGGAAAGGCCGTACAAGAACCAAATTTTAATCAATAATTTAAGTATATCGTGCGAAATGGATTTAGTGTTACTAACACGACTGGCAAAAACATATTTTGTACCTAGATCAGGGTACAAGTGAGTACTAATCTTTATCACCTGCTTTCACGAGTTGACGGAGACATAATTCTAGAAACATACATCAGTGTAATCTAATGTTTCAAAAGAAATTACGGCGTCGAGACAAGCGAGAGAGAGAACTGTGAACATTGCGAATTGAACGTGCACTATTACCTCGCGTTACCTAGCCTGTAGGTGGTTGCACCTTCAAGAGTAACGGCAGTCTTTGATCTGGCTGTTCATTTTCCGAATACATAAATAACGAACGGTGAACGCCACGATCAATATGCGAGGGTTCACTGCTGCCAGGACTCTCGGTGTAAGACATTCACCAACATGGCGTCTAACGAAAATGAAGGAAGGTAAGTACTGCTTAACGCCTCACCGACGACGACATTTTTATAGACGGAACACTAGATCGGTTTCGGATGTCACATCATTCGCATTACTCATTTAAGAAAACCTCGGGAAACTTTTTGCGGATGTTCAGATGGAGGTGTGAATGGCCGTTCTCCCAGACCAGATTCCAGTGTGCTGAACATTGGGCCATCTCTCTCACTGCGCCTCGCATGATTTAGCACTGTGGCAGATGCTGACTGTACAAAGCGATTATTACGCGTTGGTTGCTCAAGAAAGCAAACAAAGGTCTGCATGCATTATTCTGATGGGTCCAATTTGAGGACTCGGTGTGAGCAAGAAAACAACAACATGGACGTTCCCATGGAATGCATAATTATACAGGTTGCTCAGAAACTGTTTGAAAAACTTGTAAGGTTTGTTGCAGAGTAGGTTGCGCTGAGAAATAACTGTCGAGGAAAAAACTGCATACGTTGTGCCGTTTCTGACTTAATTAGCAATGAAGTTTGTCAGTCCAGCTGTTTTGCACAGACATTCAAGGGGCTCGCCAGAGACGCTGTCCTCAAACGTGTTCTACGTTTGGTTTCCTAAAACCAAACAAGAAAGCGGTCAAAAATTGGACATGGGACGCAAGTAAAGATCGAACCCAAGCCAAAGGCTGAGCACTCTCGTGCGTAATCATCTACGCTATGAGTCCAAATGAAACCAACTGTGTCTGACTGGCCTCTCCAGTTTGTGCTTGCAACGGTCTCACTGACAAACTTCAATCGCAGTTAACTCGGAGCCGGAAGAGCGTATCGAATTTTTGCCTGAACAACTACTCCTCAGCGCAGCCCACCCTGCAACACCCTTACAAGCTCTTCAGTCTGTTTCTGGCCACCCTCTATATTAAAAGGATTTACATCAAAATTAAAATAATCCAAAAATAATACTGGACCTAACAAATTTCCAGCACACTATCGTCAGAAAACGGTAAAGCAAAATTTAGCACTTCTTAATTAACAACTAATTTACTAAACAAAAGAGGATATTCCAATGTGTTTAAGCGTCTTGGAAACTATTTTCATACAGTTGTATTGAAATTTCAACTCTTTTTCGTTGTCGCAGTAAAATCTCTCGATCGCTAATGAACACATTTGTATTCTCGTAGTAATTAGTACTAAGTTGTCGAAACACACGTGAAAACGAGATTGATTATTATGTCGTACTTTTGTGTGCACGCAAATATATGCTGTTTGCCTCAAAGCATTCTGAAACATCTTCATGACCAGTGTGAGATGATTTAGCACTGTAAGAGTGCGGTTGTACTGCAAGCTATGCTGGTCTTCTACTTTCAGTATCACCAGTACTTACCAGTACAGTACAAAGCCTGTATTTTAGGGTAGGGAGAGACGGGGGGGGGGGGGGGGGAGGGAGGGGACTTCTGTCTCCTCTGATTTCGTACTGCTCTAGGGTTGAGAGTGCGTTTGGGAATTCTGAAGCGTTTGTACCAATTTATGTTGACAACCGCCGGCAGTCCTACGAGTTCACCCGAAAATACGAAGGTGTGACATTGAAAAATAAGTATAATTCTGAAACATACGAGGCATTTCTAACCAAGTTTGGTACGTAAATGACCAAGAACGAAGTGCTCGGTTTAAAAAGGATATACTACTAGGATGTAGTATTTCGCCGCTACTGTTCATCGGCAAAGAATAGACAGAGATAAAAGAAAGGTTCAAGAATTCGCTGCTGACAGAACCATTGACCGTGAAAGTGAGGAAGAATTGCAGAACCTTTTAAATGGATTGAACAGCCTACGAATATAAAACATGGAGTGAGAGTAAACCGAAAAAGAAGAAAGTTATAAGCGTAGCAGAACTGAGATTAGCGATTATGGACCACGAAGGATGGCACTAACCTGCTAACCTTCCGCATAAGCCTCTTCTGTTCTTCTCGGCTGGCTCCAGAACTGACTGGAAGGTTTTAGTTCCACCAACAGTCCATAGCAATACAATGTTAGACACCAGAGGTGGATGTAAAGCACTTTAATTACACTCTTGCTGTAAAATTTTCACTGATATGGCCAGTTGCGGGTCGCACGTATAGCTCGAATCACAGGAAAGCAGATCAAAACCTACTACACTAGTTAATAGACTGTTAAATTGTTCTCGTTCAGTAATCGCCCGACACAGTCCAGTGGTTCAAAATGGTTCACATGTGGCAAAAATTTGACATATCGGTTCGCCACACCGTTGTCCTCATACATCTTTTGGGGGACTAGAAACAATTACGATAGTGCACAAAAATAATCAGTAAGTTCTTCAACACTGTCCTTCTAACCAGTCATTGTTCGTAGGAGTCAGTAATCACTAGGTCCGTCTAATAAATTCTGACTCGTAATTCGTTAGTAATTATTATCTCAGAAGTCATGAATTAAACCCGCAAGTGAAGAAACGAACTGTACGAAATATATACGAATGTTTCAGAACGTTGATTATAGGACTACGGATCAATGCCCGCGACAAGAGACATATTGTGGAGGTTGCTCCCTTTACCCCCAGCTGCAGACTGCCTGACCTCAGATGTGCAAGAGGCATATACAGTTTCGCCTATGAACAGTATGTTTTCCACTACTCGTTATTAACAGCAGACATCTTAAATAAAATATTTTATGCCTCTCAAAAAAATTAACTTTCTAATTTGTGACTTAATTAATAAATGCTGCTGGTCAAACGAAACGTAAAAAATATAAAAACTATATTATAATGCCAAAGTTCAGAATCAAGTAGTAATTTTGACAGAATTTATAACTGAAGTTAGCAATGGTCCAAAGCTTTAATATTAATTAGTTCGGAAGATAATTAGTTTCAGGCAGTTTTAGACACATTCCGGAAAAGTTGGAGATATGCGCTTTCAAATGATAAGCGTTAATATGCCGAAATATGTTTCCTACCGCACATTAAATATGTAAGGCCGTACTGTATTAACTTCTTCAATTAACAATATTTCACACTTAACAAAGTACTTAGATCACTGTAACTATATTACCAAGTATTATATCATGAGCAATGAGATTCACTGGGACTAAGCGTAATTATGAATCTGACATAGCAGATCAGACTGGATACTCAACTTGCTTCGTCTTAAGTAGACAAAGTGAAGGAATTCTGCTAACTTGGAAGCAAAAAAACACATGAAAGGTGAAGGAAGGAGAACATGAAAAAGCAGACTAGCACAGAGGATGAGGGCAATCTTGCCCAAAGAACTATTCTATTACCGAACATAGACCTTAATTTGAGGAAGACATCTCTGGGAATGTATGACAGTGAATCATTGACCGTCGGACCATCGGAAAAGAAGACAATCGCAGCGTTTGAGATATGATGTTGAAAAGTAAATGAACTGATAGGATAAGAAATGAGGAGGTTCTCCGCAGAATCGACAAGAAGACAATGGTGTGAAAAACACTGGCAAGAAGAAGACACAAGATGGTAGGATATTAGTTAAAAATCAGGAAATAACTGCGATGCTAGTAGAGATCTTAGAATATGAAAACTGTAGGAGGAGTCAGAGATTGTGATACACCCAACAAATCCTTTACCGACCTCCCTAATTTACCCTCGATATGTTGGCGAAAATAGATGTTTAGTTCAGGAGGTACGCATAAAATATCATCCGCAATTGTGCTAAACGCATTCTCTGAAAATTATTTCGAGCAGTTAGTTCATGAGCCCACGCGAATAGTAAACGGTTGTGAAAACACACTTGACTTCCTGAGTCAATAACGAGCATCAGAACCGATAGACGGATTAGTAAACACAGGGTTGTCGTAGAGAGACTGAACATTGTAATCCCTAAATCCTCCAAAAATAAGCGAAAATTTTCCATATTCAAAAAAACAGATAAAAATTCACTTGACGCCTTCCTGAGAGACAATCTCCATTCATTCCAAATAAATAATATAAGTGTAGACCAGATGTGGCTTAAATTCAAAGAAATAGTATCGGCAGCAATTGAGAGATTTATACCAAATAAATTAACAAACAACGTAGCTGATCCTCCTTGGTACACAAAGTGGGTCAGAAATCTGTTGCAGAAACAAAGAAACAAACATGCCAAATACAAACAGACGCAAAATCCCCAAGATTGGCGATGTTTTACAGAAGCTCGAAATTTAGGGCGAACTTCAATGCGAGATGCTTATAACAGTTTCCACCACGAAACTTTGTCTCGAAACCTGGCAGAAAATCCAAAGAGATTCTGGTCGTATGTGAAGTATGTTAGCGGCAAGAAACAATCAATGGCTTCTCTGCGCTAGAAAAATGGAGATACTACTGAAGACAGTGCCGCCAAAGCAGATTTAGTAAACACAGCCTTGCGAAATGCCTTCACAATAGAAGACGAAGTAAATGTTCCAGAATTCGAATCGAGAACAGCTGTCAACATGAGTAACGAAGAAGTAAATATCCTCGGAGTAGTGAAGCAACTCAAATCACTTAATAAAAGCAAGTCTTCTGGTCCAGGCTGTATACCAATTAGGTTCCTTTCGGAGTATTCTGACGCATTAGCTCCATACTTAACAATCATATACAACCGTTCGCTCGACGAAAGATCCGTACCCAAAGACTGGAAAATTGCACAGGTCTCACCAGTATTCAAGAAAGGTAGTAGGAGTAATCCACTAAATTACAGGCCCATATCGTCAACGTCGGTATGCAGTAGGATTTTGGAACGTATATTGTGTTCGAACTACGTTATTCCTGAACATTGAAACTCAGGTCCAGCACCCATCGTGAAGATCGTCCAGTCCTGGCCTCTAAACTAAACGTGGAAGGCCGAACGGTTACCGACCGGCCGCCGTGTCATCCTCAGACCATAGGCGTCACTGGATGCGGATATTGAGTGCCATGTGGTCAGCACACCGCTCTCCCTACTCTTGGGCCCTACAGCGTAAAATTACAGGTAACTTTTTACCATGAATCTAAAACAGCAACCAGCCACTACTAATCACGTTAGCTAATAACAACAAACAGCGCTGTTACCAGTTTCGAACCAACGAGCTCACAATCGGACGGGTGTTCGCGTTTAAAATTTCATAAATCTTTTGATGTACATAGGATGCTGATTGATCTACGTTGCAGCACAAATTCCTCGGGGTGAGAGTGCTTTACTACGCTTTTTTTTACGTATTTTTTATTGCATTGTTAGGTCTACTTACAGCAGTCAATTTTCTTACATATTTCCTTGCTGTAGGTCGTCACCATTGCAAGCATCTTTGATCCCAAAGCAAAGCAACCAGTATCGTAGATCAGCGTAAATAATAAGCTATAATTAATTGTGAACGGCCACATTATGATCAACTTCTCTGTAGAAATCGCTAACGGTGCTATTTGTGGTTAATAAATAACAACAATAACAGTGGCTGGATACTTTTTTCACTATGTTGTAAGAACCAAGAGGGAACAATAGGACCAAGGACGAAGTGCTCGCATGAAAAGGGTGTAAGGTAGCGGTGTAGCCATTCTCCCCTGCTGTACAATCTATACGTCGAATCCCCTGGTATAGGATTTATACGTCGAAGAAGTAATGACTGTAATAAAAGAAAGGTTCGTGGGATTAAACTTCTAGGCGAAAGTATATCAATGTTAAGAAAAAATGGCTCTGAGCACTATGGGACTTAACATCTGAGGTCATCAGTCCCCTAGAACTTAGGACTACTTAAACCTAACGAACCTAAAGAGATCATACACATCCATGCCCGAGACAGGATTCGAACCTGCGACCGTGGCGGTCACGCGGTTCCAGACTGAATATCAATGTTAAGATGCGGTAATGACATTGCCATCCTCAGCGAAGCTGTACTCGTATAACAATTATAGGATGTGTTGAATGGAATGAACAGACTAATGATTACGGATTATGGACTGAGAGTGAATTAAAAAAAGAAGAAATTAATGGGAAGTGGCAGAAATGAGAACAGCGACAACATTAATATTATAATTGGTGATCACCACGTAGACGAAGTTAAGAAATTTTGCTACGTAGACCGCGAAATAACCCATGACGGGCGGATCAAGGACATAAAAAGCAAACTAGCACTGGCAAAAAGGGCATTCCTGCCCAATAGAAGTCTTCTAGTACCAAACATTGATCTTAATTTGAGGAAGAAAGTTTTGAGAATGTACGTTTGGGGCACATTGAGACATGGACTGTGGGAAAACCTGAACAGAAGAGAACTGAAGCCTTTGAGATGTGGTGCTACAAAAGAACGTAGAAAATTAGGTGGTCTGCTAAGATAAGTAACAAGGAAGTTTCCCACAGAATCGGCGAGGAAAAGAATATACGGAACGCACTGTCAAGAAGAAGGGAAAGGATGACAGTACATGTGTTAAGCCATAAGGGACTAACTTCCATGATACACTACTCTCCATTAAAATTGCTACACCAAGAAGAAATGTAGATGATAAACGGGTATTCATTGAACAAATATATTATACTACAAGTGACATGTTATTATATTTTCACGCAATTTGGGTGCATAGATCCTGAGAAATCAGTACCCAGAACAACCACCTCTGGCCGTAATAACGGTCTTCATACGCCTGGGCATTGAGTCAAACAGAGCTTGGATGTCGTGTACAGGTACAGCTGCCCATGCAGCTTCAACACGATACCACAGTTCATCAAGAGTAGTGACTGACGTATGGTGACGAGCCAGTTGCTTGGTCACCATTGACCAGACGTTTTCAATTGGTGAGAGATCTGGAGAATGTGCTGGACAGGGCAGCAGTCGAACATTTTCTGTATCCAGAAAGGCCCGTACAGGACATGCAACATACGGTCGTGCATTATCCTGTTAAAATGTAGGGTTTCGCAGGGATCGAATGAAGGGTAGAGCCACGGGTCCTAACACATCTGAAATGTAACGTCCACTGTTCAAAGTGCCGTCAATGTGAACAAGAGGTGACCGAGACGTGTAACCGATGGCACTCCATACTATCACACGGGGTGATACAGCAGTATGGTGATGACGAATACACGCTTCCAATGTTCGTTCACCGCGATGTCGCCAAACACGGATGCGGCCATCATGATACTGTAAACAGAATCTGGATTCATCCGAAAAAATGACGTTTTGCAATTCGTGCACCCAGGTTCGTCGTTGAGTACACCATCGCAGGCGCTCCTGTCTGTGATGCAGCGTCAAGGGTAACCGCAGCCACGGTCTCCGAGCTGATAGTCCATGATGCTGCAAACTTCGTCGAACTGTTACTGCAGATGGTTGTTGTCTTGCAAACGTCCCCATGCGTTGACTCAGGGATCGAGATGTGGCTGCACGATCCGTTACAGCCATGCGGATAAGACGCCTATCATCTCGACTGCTAGTGATACGAGGCCGTGGGGGATCCAGCACCCCGTTCCGTATTACCCTCCTGAACCCCCCGATTCCATATTCTGCTAACAGTCATTGGATCTCGACCAACGCGACCAGCAACGTCACGATACGATAAACGACAATCGCGATAGGCTACAATCCGACCTTTATCAAAGTCGGAAACGTGATGGTACGCATTTCTCATCCTTACACGAGGCATCACAACAACGTTTCACCAGGCAACGCCGGTCAACTGCTGTTTGTGTATGAGAAATCGGTTGGAAATTTTCCTCATACCAGCACGAAGTAGGTGTCGCCACCGGCGCCAGCCTTGTGAGAATGCTCTTAAAAGCTAATCATTTGAATATCACAGCATCTTCTTCCTGTCGGTGAAATTTCACGTCTGTAGCACGTCACCTTCGAGGTGTAGCAATTTTAATGGCCGGTAGTGAAATAGAGGGACCTGTAGAGGGTAAAAACTGTAGAGGGAGGCAGAGATTGGGACACATCTAGCAAATAACTGAGGACGAAGGTTGCTAGTGTTACCTTGAGATGAAGATGTTGGCACAGGAAAGGATTTCGTGGCGGGCCGCCTCAAATGAGAAGACTGTTGACTGCAGGAAAGAAGACAAATTTTGTTTAATTGTCTTTTTCACTGACGTTAGCAAGGAAAAGAAATGATCACTGGTCGCTTGTCACAAATAGTCGTGATTTACGTGCACTGTGTTACCCATACGAAGGACGCCGAAGTTGCGCCCACACTTGTTATCGGGGCAGTAGAGGATGTATTGCAGACCCAGATGAGCACTGTTATGGATACGGAGGAGCCCAGAGCGAGGCGTCTGTAATTGTTTATTAAGGGCGGCCGGCAGAGGAGGAACCGCTACGCGGCGTGGTCCTTAGCCTCCGGAGTGAGCCGTCCATCCTGCTGCCCCCGGCCGTAGGGGCGGCGCCCGCTTCCTGGAGGCGGGGAGGCGGCCGCGCGAGATATATCTCGCCTCCCGGACGGCCGCTAATGGGAGCTTCCCGCGCTCCTAGTTAACATATCATTTTAACTGCACGGACACCTGCGTCCTGGCAGCTAATAAACAGCGCCCCGCGCACTTAGCACTCTTCATTCTTTTCCGCTCCGCAGGCGTTAGCGTTTCTTACCGTGTTGACACAAGAAAAAGGAAAAGACGCGTCTGCCGAAGTAGACGGGCAGTTCTGCGATATTTATCGCTCCTTCGCTCCCAAACGCTGCGCCTCAACGACCTCACACACATTTTACATTTTCTTTTTGCTTAAACTTAGTGATCGTCCCTCTTTAGTAATGCTTCCTTCAATCTTTTCCTTGCATCGTCACGTCTCTTTTCGTTATGTGCCCATAAAACTGCTCTGAGAACATTGGCATACTCCCGGATGTCTTCCACAAATAACCCTACTATTTCGGCTGGGATACTGATGGCCATCTTACTCTTCCCTTAAATATCGAGTCCCTTTGCTGACCGTTTTTTAATTCCCCAAGACCACGATTATTTAACTGATTAATCTTAGCGTTTTTTCCTGTTTCTTAACTCTCTGCCATATACTACATCTACATGACTCTGTACATGGTTGACGGTTCACCGACCACCTTCCCGCTATTTCTCTATCATTCCAGTCACGAACAGCGCTCGGGAGGAACGAACACTTAATTCTATCCGTGCGAGCTCTGATTCCACATATTTTATTACAATGATCAGTTCTCCCTATGTACGTGAGCGCCAACAAATTATTTTCGCATTTGGCGGAGAACTTTGCTGATAGAAATTTCGTGAAAAGACCGTGTCACAACGAAAAATACTTTTAATCATACAATGAAGGCTTTCACGACCGGATGGTACTGTTGTTGATAATTCTTCCGGGTTATATGACCATGGTCCATGGAATTCTTCTATTGCTAACGTTTCGTCCAATACTACGTTGGACATCCTCAGAGGTGTGGCTGGTCCTGCTGAGTCCTGCCGGCTGACGAGTCGGGCGTCGGAGAGCGGCCTAAGTACCGAGGAAAGTGGGCGTGGTCTAGGTTGCACATAGTAGCAGAGAGAAAACTAGTCGAAGATAAAATGTAACTATCGATAACAGTCCGTCATAGATAAAAATCACTTATCGATTCTGTAACGCCACTGTCCATATCCCGCTTAATTTCAAGGCCTCTTCTTTTCTATTAAAATTATCCACGACTGCATAGGGAGGCTATTGAAATTTATAAACATGAAGATAATAGAAAAGAAGAGGCCTTGAAATTAAGCGAGATATGGACAGTGGCGTTACAGAATCTATAAGTGATACTAAAATGTAGACTTTCACGGCAGGAAATATCATGTCCATTATAATTATCCGGGCTGTTATGCCGTGGTCGGTTGATGAATTTTGTCTCAATTCCCAACGTTTCGTCTCCGACTGCGGGAGACATCTTCAAGGGGGTCCGTAGCTTAATGGAAGGTCCAACACACCCACTGGCTCGCTACTGACTGCCGCTAAATTCCGTGTCCGCGCGCACCCGCGCCGCGGTGTGACGTCACTTGTTTTGAAAACGTCAGTGCAATTGGCCGCTTTCCGTCGCCGTCGATCGCCGTTGCCATCACCCAGTAGTGGACGGGTGGTACACATCTTCTTTAACACCGGCATCCATATACCGTTTAATTTCACGCCCTCCTCCTTTCGGTTGAAATTATTTGGGTGTTTAGCGATTTCGATTGCCTCCCTGTAGAGCCTTTCGTTGTATCCACTTGTGGCCGCTAGTACTTGCGTCTCCTCGAAACGAATATTGTGGTTCCCTGGCTGGAAAGCATGCTCCGCAACAGCTGATCATTCCGTTTCTCCTCTTCTACAATTTCCCTTGTGCTCTTCCAAACGTTTAGAAACAGTTCTTGTAGTGGTACCCACATAAACAACATCACCACAGCTGCATGGGATCCTATACACTCCAACTTTTTCCAAAGGTTTGCTCGCAATAGCTTAAGATGTAAAGTAATACCACGATACTACAAATATCAGGAAACACCTTATCAGCAATAAGACTGTCCTTAAGGCTTGTAAGCTCACATTTATTACAATAAATGACATACCCGAAATGTTACCACTCTCATTATTACGTCAGAGAAGTAATGCACGTAGTAAGTTCGTCGTATTCATGATTTCCTCTTCAAACTAACATACCGTACTTATTATTTAACACAAAGTGTCATTAAAAATTTAAGTTTTTCACGAGCTGCTAGTTGAGAATATGTATGAACTTCAAATGACACGACGAACCGTCTCGTTCTGCATATGGATTCAAACCCAGTTCATGCAGACCAAGCAAAGATTTCGTGACTGACGGAAACTAACAGTCATTCCTGACTAGGCGTACAGAAAGTGATATACCGCGATTTTAGACAGTATCAATTAGGAAACATCAACTTTAAATTACATAACGTAAACATATTTAGCGGAAGCGAATTCCTACCCAGCATCTATTATTCCTGTTCACGAACTACGAGAGTTGTCAAATATTGATTCTTCACAAGTAACTTACTTGAGATGTCGTGAGTTAAAGCCTTGTGTGATACAGCGACTCGAACCGAGAACAGAATCGGATTGTTATCGAAGCTCAATCAACTGTGACATATCGGATTTCCTCGCAGTAGCAAGATGTTTTAACTGAAATGACGAGACGAAACATTAATTTTTTCCTTCCCAGGACTCTAACCCGGCACCTATCGCTGTTACATTCTACAGAAAACGAACGTTAAATGTGGGTTTGTTACACCAGAAGCGACATGCGAGCATGTTTGAACTAGAATTAATATGACGAAGAGTTCAGTGCTGACTGGTAATAGAACCCCACACATATCGTTGCTGACTGCGCACAAAGAGACATCAGCTACCGAATTTTTCTCCACCAACAGCTCGGAATAACATCCTTGAACTTACAGTGATCTCGCAAATAGTTCTGTGTCTCACTGGGAGTTAAAAACGTCAGATATCGTTAGTGTTGACTGTGGTGTCACCGCCAGACACCACACTTGCTGGGTGGTAGCCTTTAAATCGACCGCGGTCCGTTAGTATACGTCGGACCCGCGTGTCGCCACTATCAGTGATTGCAGACCGAGCGCCGCCACACGGCAGGTCTAGAGAGACTTCCTAGCACTCGCCCCAGTTGTACAGCCGACTTTGCTAGCGATGGTTCACTGACAAATTACGCAAATTAGTGTTGACAACGAATGAAAACACATTAAAAATCAAAATTATTATCCATCGGCAGATAGGTGTTCTCGTGCTAGAGCTTGATAATACGTAATGAAAAGTTTAGTGCCGGGCCAGGATTCGAACCTATTCACGCGCATTATGTGGAGATTTTGAGGAATTTGCAGGTTTGGAGAAACAACACATTGTAGTCGAGCTGTATTGTCACGAAGGGTTCAAATTCCGCGTTAAGGGCGGACTGAGTTGCATTCCCAGTACAGAACCAATTTTATCGACATACAGAAGCGCAAATAAAAGTCTCCTGTGACCCTACATAGCGTTTGTTTCATCACTAGATATAAATAACTACACTCCTGGAAATTGAAATAAGAACACCGTGAATTCATTGTCCCAGGAAGGGGAAACTTTATTCACACATTCCTGGGGTCAGATACATCACATGATCACACTGACAGAACCACAGGCACATAGACACAGGCAACAGAGCATGCACAACGTCGGCACTAGTACAGTGTATATCCACCTTTCGCAGCAATGCAGGCTGCTATTCTCCCATGGAGACGACCGTAGAGATGCTGGATGTAGTCCTGTGGAACGGCTTGCCATGCCACTTCCACCTGGCGCCTCAGTTGGACCAGCGTTCGTGCTGGACGTGCAGACCGCGTGAGACGACGCTTCATCCAGTCCCAAACATGCTCAATGGGGGACAGATCCGGAGATCTTGCTGGCCAGGGTAGTTGACTTACACCTTCTAGAGCACGTTGGGTGGCACGGGATACATGCGGACGTGCATTGTCCTGTTGGAACAGCAAGCTCCCTTGCCGGTCTAGGAATGGTAGAACGATGGGTTCGATGACGGTTTGGATGTACCGTGCACTATTCAGTGTCCCCTCGACGATCACCAGTGGTGTACGGCCAGTGTAGGAGATCGCTCCCCACACCATGATGCCGGGTGTTGGCCCTGTGTGCCTCGGTCGTATGCAGTCCTGATTGTGGCGCTCACCTGCACGGCGCCAAACACGCATACGACCATCATTGGCACCAAGGCAGAAGCGACTCTCATCGCTGAAGACGACACGTCTCCATTCGTCCCTCCATTCACGCCTGTCGCGACACCACTGGAGGCGGGCTGCACGATGTTGGGGCGTGAGCGGAAGACGGCCTAACGGTGTGCGGGACCGTAGCCCAGCTTCATGGAGACGGTTGCGAATGGTCCTCGCCGAAACCCCAGGAACAACAGTGTCCCTAATTTGCTGGGAAGTGGCGGTGCGGTCACCTACGGCGCTGCGTAGGATCCTACGGTCTTGGCGTGCATCCGTGCGTCGCTGCGGTCCGGTCCCAGGTCGACGGGCACGTGCACCTTCCGCCGACCACTGGCGACATTATCGATGTACTGTGGAGACCTCACGCCCCACGTGTTGAGCAATTCGGCGGTACGTCCACCCGGCCTCCCGCATGCCCACTATACGTCCTCGCTCAAAGTCCGTCAACTGTACATACGGTTCACGTCCACGCTGTCGCGGCATGCTACCAGTGTTAAAGACTGCGATGGAGCTCCGTATGCTACGGCAAACTGGCTGACACTGACGGCGGCGGTGCACAAATGCTGCGCAGCTAGCGCCATTCGACGGCCAACACCGCGGTTCCTGGTGTGTCCGCTGTGCCGTGCGTGTGATCATTGCTTGTACAGCCCTCTCGCAGTGTCCGGAGCAAGTATGGTGGGTCTGACACACCGGTGTCAATGTGTTCTTTTTTCCATTTCCAAGAGTGTAGTATAAGAAAGGTTACTGATGATAGAGTTTCTGCGTGACACCACTCATGATTTTATTTTGTTTCAACCTAATGTCTACTTGCTAGAGAAGGAATATCACGTTTAATGTCAATTTCAGACCACAATGCCGTTATATCTTCTTCACTTGGCGTAGCCAGAAGAGAATAGAATCTGTTTCTCCCTATAAAAAATCATCGGCAGAAGTTGGAATCGGACCCAGAAAATGAGTATATGAATCTATCAGCAATCCAACAGACCACCAAATCCCCGTCGGTGTGGCTCATTTTTTTATTATAACGCGGTTGCGCCACACTGGATGAGAATACTGACACACAGGCTCCCTGTAGTGGTTTGCAGCATGTTCAGTACATTCATTTACTTGGTTGACCGAATCGCCATGAACCAGCCGTCTCGGCTACACAGTGCATATATTCGACTCTCTTTTGTGATCACCGAAATAAAATCACGTAACTGCCACCTACACAGAACTGCCAACAGTGTAGGATGCAGAAATTTAAATGGGAAGTGTTTCTTTCCACTTGAGCTACTCTATTGCGCTATCTGTTTGTTGAAAACGTCGTGCAATGCAAAAGAAAAGCTGTAGCTGTCACTCAGAAAACTACGTCCGGCCATATGGTTCAGCTGGTAGTATAACGGTAAGTGTAGTTCACTGTAGACAAGACATCCTGAGTTCAAATATATTCGGTGCTACATTTTTTAAAACGCAATTCTTCTGTCTGCTGAAGTTATCAATCTAATGGAACTTTGAACATAATTCCCTTCACTTCTCAGCCCAAAATAGTCGCATGTGGGAAAAGAACCAACTACTGCGACATTTTGTTCTTTTCAGGTTTAATAGACTGTCAGGTAGCAGATGCAGCTCGAAACTTTTGTATAATGTATGGCGCATCGTGCCAAAATACGTAAGAAAAATATTTTCTACATTGGCTGCCGTGTGGTAGTGGCATTTTGTTCTTCTTTAAACCTTGTTTGACAGCTGTAAATCAGAACAAGTTTTCTACATGCATGTAATCAATAAACTGCATGTGCATTGTCGTACTGTTATAGATAACATAAGATAATTTGCATATATCGTTGGTGATTAATATCTCTCTCATGTTTACTATTGTTTAAACAACAGTAAAAGAACCTCTACGAAAATTGTACACTGTATTACAAGAAAGGAAATAAAACTACCTACGATAACCTTACGACGAACGTCTGTTTTAATAAAGCTGTGTGTCTGTACACAAGCTTGCCTCAATCGAACCGAATTAGGAAAATACTATTCGCTTGGATTTCGATTGGGTCTGTGTTTAATTGATATGCTGTGTCATACTCAAGAGGTATGCAAGTGTAGCATTTCATAAATAAATGTACGTATTCCTCAAAACCCAAATTTTCCTTGTCAGCAACGGAAAGAGGCATTACCTATTGTGCAGCATTGTAAGTTTTTCACCATTGCACTATGAGCCGAAAGTATTTTCTTGCGTTTTCCTTATCCATGGGTGATCTGATTGCTTGTAGCTCTTTCACAGACGGGATAAAAGCGTCGCAGTCAGCGAGATTGGAACCGCGAACCAGAACAGTCGCTTTTCTACAGGTCAGCATGTGATGACAGAGCTAGCGAAGAAGTATGTGTCTAGCATTCCTATTGCGAGGCCAATAGGGACTAGAACGTCTAAATCGCTATTTAAAGCACAAGATTAGTTGCGATTTCCACGTGAAACCACTTTCCTGGGCTGAAAACCGTAAATTTACCACCTTTTGTTACACCTCAAGCGATAGTAACCCAGATTATTCAACGGAAATGACAGGAAAAGTCAAGTGAACTTGGAGGCTTAATTCCGTGCACACCAGGAAGTAACTCGTCGATCACAGAGTTGCCAAACATACCTTGCCTTGTTGCCACATCTCAGTTACAGTACCAGCAGGAAGAAGACGAACCGATGTGATCCTACAGAGATCTGGGAAGTGACCATAGCTGGCATCTCAAAGACGCGGCTGGCACGGCCTGGAATACGTAATGCGTCTGATTCGCATTTCTGTAACTAGGTTTAGGGACTGGAGCGTAGTTACTAACAATCCTCAGAACTGACTGTAAACTAAGCATCATTAATCAGTAAATCCCATAGTTGTTTTTATATTTCTTTCGTAAGTGTACTCAGAACTAAGAAACTCATTCATGGACGTTTTCGTGCGTGGCTGATAGTCGAGCACAACAAACAAATAGAAATAAAAACCAATGTTTGTGTGTGTGTGTGTGTGTGTGTGTGTGTGTGTGTGTGTGTGTGTGTGTGAGTGAGAGAGAGAGAGAGAGAGATGGAGAGAGAGAGAGATAAATATAAAAAAGAATGAGAGAGAGAGAGTAAATAATTGTTGTAAAGAAATTGCATCATGTTATGTAAAGTAATCCTTCATTAAAACTGACACTTTCCACATCATTACGATATGTCGTATTTATGATCTATGGAACAAATATCATTCGAATCTAATGCAATCTACTCATATTGCTGACTAGCCATTAAGAGTCATGATTTCCGCAGTGTTCGTCAGTATCAGTAACCAAATCTAAACTTGAAAATAAGAGACCACATTTTTTGTAATAAACCGAGACTCCTATCGAGACCCTTTCCTCTCTGTTAACTAATCACGAAGGATGTCTGATATACCTCCATTCAGAAGTAACAAAGTGTTCATGCATTTAAAGATGAAGCGCACGATGTGAAGTTCTGTGACGGAGATAGGAACGAAACACGTAATCGGATTGTTAACTAAGTAAAATCAAATGTTATGTATTGGGTCTTCTTACCAGCTATTAGGTGTTTGAATCTGATATAAGGATAGAAATTTTTGTGCCTTATCGATAATCGAACCGCACACCTACCGTCCTTCTTTATCATCCACGTATGTAGCTTAAGTATCAATTGGTTACTCACCAACAGTAAGAGGTATGCGTGTCTGACCAGAAATAACGACACCTATTGCGAATGTTGGCTCCACATGAACAGACATTACAAATGCATGTTAATTTTCACTAGCTGGCCGGTGTGCACGTGATAGGGCTTGAAATGAAATTATGAATATTTCTGTACTGGATCAGTATTGGGACCCACATATTTACCTTTGGAGGAGACCTAGAGAAGATTGCAGTCTTGCGAAGAAGAACGAAATGACTGAACTATACTGTCCTGAGAGATTCAGTTCCTCAAGAGAGGAGATACGAATTCAAATCATAGTCCAGCACCAAATTTTTCAACATCCGTAGTTCAATCAAGTACAAATAAAATAAGAGCCCACTTCCTTTAAATGGCTATCTGTTGACAAAAAAAAAAAAAAAAAAAATTCTAGTGTAAGTAAGTTTGCGGGAGACAGTATTTCTGTTTACCATGACTTCCGCCTATGTTATTTCCTAACGTGAACCGGGTAATGAAGGAACGTGATGTTTAATGCGGATTCTGAATTATAACGTCTTTCTCTTGAGGTTACCAGAGGTAAAGTAAATCTGTTTGTGCCTCTTAAAAGTAAATGCCTGAACCCACGCATTGCATCTGTGACAGTTCGTTGCACCAGACCATTGTGGCCACATTTCCCAGACCCAGGAGTGTGCTGTAACGCATCATATGCTTAGCTTTCAAAATTAGTCATGGTGGAAAAAATACGAGTCTATTAAATGGTTAAGTAGAAGCAAACTTCTGACGCGGAGATTATGCTATTCCCATTTCTGCAAGATATAAAGACTCTTCGAGGCATCATAGCCTCGATGTGAAGCCATTTTGAAATTTTCACTAATTCAGAAAATTTCTTAGTTCGAGAAAATCCACTGTGAAGTGTGAAGTTATCGGATAATTCGATTATTATCATAATTATTACTATCATTTTCTTCATACCACTATTAAGACTCACGTGCTTGAAAATCATTTAATGGATTTTGGTCATTATAGAAGTAGCTGCCAAAGAACAGGTTCTTTCCCTGTCTATGGAATTCTTTTCATGTTAATATCAAACATCAGCAATTACTAGTAGATTACATTTAAACTCAAGTAACTGATGAAGACGTCACTTGATAACAAAAACACGCTGTCTTTCTTCATTTACTTGCGCCAAGAAATGGCTGTCGAATACTGCCAAACCAAAAGCTAAGGGATCTTAACTGCCTTCCGATATACGTCGCTGTCGGTTCATCCACGTGATTTGGTCGACGTGACCTGTTTCAATCTTTGTGTGACAGAGAATGTTGTTTTTCTTTGCAATAAACAGAAAGATTTTCATTCTAAGCTATCCAAGTTCAAAATTTTCGCAATATTAGTTCTAATTTAATATTCGCTTCTATAATGCGGGAAAGTGTTTTCAGTTGCAAAACCCGCATCCGACCCTTTGACCTTACATTTAGTCAAATGGTTCAAATGGCTCTGAGCTCTATGGGACTCAACTTCCGTGATCATTAGTCCCCTAGAACTTAAAACTTGTTAAACCTAACTAACCTAAGGACATCACACACATCTATGCCCGAGGCAGGATTCGAACCTGCAACCGTAGCGGTCGCGCAGTTCCAGACTGCAGCGCCTAGAACCGCATGGAAACTTCGGCCGGCTACATTTAGTCGCTGACCATAAATTCTAGCTCAGAGTGACACCAGTTTAAGTAACCTAAGGTAGCGAAGACTGTTTGCCAGTGCTCTTTCCAACCGGAAAATACGCAATTAACCCATTGAGCTCCATAAGTATACTGTAACAGTAATTTTTGTGTGTATGCAATGCATACGGATTGTGGAATTTAGTGGTGCTCTCTCTTCCACTTCTGTATACAATATGCCTGATCTGAACGGGTCCTTTATCATTACAGGCCATGGGCAGTGCAACATCATACTGACAACAGTAATGTGCTTCTACTGACAACCTCACTGTTCGTTTTACCTGATTTTGTAATCATTTAAAAAACATCATGACTTTCCACTGGGAGACATTTCGTCTCCCTTTTCCTTCTGTGAAATTTGTCAGTAAGCTTTCTGCCTTCCAACCAGCGAAATGTGGCAGAGTACGGCTGGTAAACGATTCACAAACCACGATTTAGTGCCATTAAGAAGATTTCCTTAAACATTGTCGTAGATGAAGGAATTTAGTTTCTTCTTAAATCTTCTTGTGCAGAGCAACTTTCACAGATATCTCAAATAGGAAAAGCTCTTTATCCAGGTACGAAGGTTGTAAAACAAACAGTTTGTGTCAGGTTGATCTTTACGTCTGATAGTACTGCGTAAGTATTTTGTCTATGAGGTATCACTGGTAGTGTTCCTGTAGCTGTGGGAATAATTGGTTGAAAACGCGTTTATCACCAATGGGTATAGGACTGCTAAATATTCAAAATCATTATCAATCTAAGTCTGAGTTCATTCACAAACTCTGGCTTATTCATAATATTGAAGCTAGACTGTGTGTCCTTGTCTTCCTTGAGTGGGCATTGGAAGGCATTTAGACACACGTATACAATACTGTGAATACTTCGAACGCTGTAGATAACGTTGCTCTGGTAAACTAATTTTGTTTTTTTTTTAATTTTTCTGTGTCTTCATCGTGCAATATGTGTTTTAGATACAGTCTTAGACAAAAAAATTGACCAACGAGTCGTTCATGTAAGGTGGGCAATACAGTCGTGCTCCCCTCAGAATTCTATGTCTGGCAATATGCTTGATATGGCAACATTGTAGACTACGGCACTTCCCAGAGGAAGTCCTGTCTGCACTCTGAGTACATCAGTCTTGACTATGACCGTAGTCTGGAGGTAAAACACGAGACTAGCTAATACGACATATGGCAACAGAAAGCACAGGTCGACAAAACTTTTATCGCCCCTTTCCTCTCGGTGCTGAAGCTATTAGTGAAATTCATGCGAATCTACAATATATTTCGCTTTCTGTCACATTGGTAATAACAGTTAGGCGCAACACTATTATAGCGAGAGATTTCTTGGCCGGCCATCTGCCTCTGAAGACCGCATCCGTCGGAGTTCTCTGGGACCCGTTTGCTGCCTACCGGCAGGGGCTGAGGCACTGCGCTGCCTCGCCTTCTGCCGACAACAACTGCTTCACTGCTCACTCTCGACGGTGTAACATGCTTTAATGCTGTTGAGTGGTAAGCCCTAAAATCTGTCTACGATTTGTGTTTCACACTCTATAGCAATGGAGGCACAAAACCGCTTCTATTTGATGAGTATTTTATTACGCTAGTATTCAATACATCAATGTGGCACAGAATTAATTTAATTGTTCCTGATCGAGTGTGCTATAATTAGAGCATCACTTCCTGTTCTTTTTCCTTTCACAGAAGATTCTTCAAATAATTTATTTTTGTCATGGCTTCATATGTGTTAGTCAAGGCACAGAGAGTAAATGTAAGGTAATGTGTTTGATTTCTTTCCTTGATTCCTTATGGTAAATGGATGCAAAACATTGTGTCAATAACTTTCAGAACCTGCTCTGTAGCTACTCAGGCAAATTGCTTGTTTTGAGGTCCATTCATTAATTAAAGGAGAAGTGAATGCTGTTAAAAACGATATTTAAAGTATTCAATTGGATTTAAGGAAACAAAATTTCCCATATTTCAAGCTACCCAGAGAAAAAGTAAGTTGCTAGAGCCACTGTTACCAAATGTCTGCAGAGAGTTCCTAATTGCTACTGTGGAAATTTAGCATAGAGGCCCTATAGTAATCAAGAGGTTAATTTCCTTCATACTTATCACCCTGGCATGTGAGTCTTAAATGAAGAACAATATTGAAATTCGTATCGTTGATGGTCGATTCGAATTGCTTCAGAGACACTTGTATTGTGAAGCAGCTTGGCAGTCAGAAAGCTGACATATGTGACCATTAACACAACTTGCTGTGTCGAGCTACCAAGAGGACTTGATGTGTAAAGGTTTTCTTCCGATTTCGTTACAGAATTTTTTCTGGAAATTCGCAGCTCCATCAGAAAAAATAGCTCGCACACCCTGATCCCTGCCCCGATTAGAACTGATGACTCATTGAGCCGTTGCGACACTTGATACGGGTGGGGGCACGGGGCTACGGACACACTGCTGCCAGCACGTCACTCTCATCATGGTATTGGTTGCTCAGCCTCAAAACGCATCGTGAACGATAATAGAAGTTGTCACTTACGAGAAGAATAGCATTTCTTTAGCGAAAAAATTGAATTTTCTGTCTCAGTGTCTAGGGGCTATCAGCATGAATCATTCAAATGGAAAGGGAATATGAAGTGAATTTAGCGAGTCAATTCAGTACCATACGTGGAAGTGATTGCACTGTCATAGTGTTGATAAATTTTTGTGACGATGTTGCCAATTCTCAGTTGTGCTAGGGACAGCTCTGTAGTGGTATGCGAGAACATTCCCGTGCTCGTATCATAGGAGGATACGGATAGGAGGCGCAGGGTTTGGTTAATATGCAGCGTTTTCTCCTACCAGTTGTGTCAAACATTCACGTGTATAAACTTCCATCACTATTAAAAAAAAAAAAAAAAGGTTCTGAGCACTGTGGGACTTAACTTCTGAGGTCATCAGTCCCCTTGAACTTAGAACTACTTAAACCTAACTAACCTAAGGACATCACACACATCCATGCCCGAGGCAGGATTTGAACCTGCGACTGTAGCGGTCGCGCGGCATCACGATTACAGTTTCCAACAAAATATATACGAATAAAACACTTGCCCTGTTACTTTGTGATAAAAGATTATTTCAGTACAATAAAAAGGCTGTGGAAATCAACTTTACCCACCCGCCACGAAAAGTAAGATAACAAACACTTTGCACCTCGAAATCGATTGCATCTATGTGCAGTCTTGTGATCATACAAGAAGAATTTCATGAATTGCACGAGAGTGTAGAAAAATGTTGGTGGGAATGGAAGCTATAAGAAACACAGTTAACTAATTATTTTGTGCCACCTAATAATCAATACATTTGAAAATTCAAAAGAGAAGAAACTAAAAATTATGCCCATTAAGACAGAAACAAAAGTGCAGATGCGGGCACTGTGCAAATCTGCGCTTTTTCATCTTCAGATCTGTACAAATAATTTATACTAACCATCGTATTCATTGCTTTCGTAACGTTTCCCTCTTGTTCAGTCTTCTAATGATGAACTGGATCCACACACATCAGTCTGATTGTTTCTTTGTATCCTTCCATCTACTATCTTTGTGTGTTATTGCTCGGTGTTCAAAAAGCAAAACGTTATGCCTGCTCCAACCAGGTATTAGAACGAGGTCGCAAGAAGGCTAACGAAGTATAATCAAAATACATTGAGACGCCAATTTGTCTGTCGTCAGAAGTCGACAGAAATAGTTGGGTATTATTGCCTGCAGCACCGGCATCCCATTGTTGTCTTCTCTTACTGAGATTTTCATATTACCCTGAACACAAGACACCGAGATAAATGTGCATATTCTCCGTGACGAAACATTCCACATTCCATTCATCCTGATCTATTCGTTACGTGCATCAGCAACAATGAGTGATAAGAAAGTCGTTGTGAGGTGACGAATAACAATAACAAAGATTCTACTAACAAATCAGTAATCAAGGTTGTTTGCTGCATTACAGACAATTGTTAACGATTAACAAAATAACCAAGAAAGGCTGAGTGTTTAATTGGCGCACTGCATAGGTGTTCCTACCACTTTGATACTGAATTCTGTTCTGATTGTTTGCACAGGGAAAAGAAAGAACCCTGTAGCCATACATACCGCTAGTACAACGAGATATTACCTATCAACTATCCTTGCTTTACATCACGAGGCGAACATGACGTCAGCAAACTAATATTTGAAATACATTTTTGTTTTCTCTGTCTGTCTCTCTTTCTCTCTTTTTCTTTTTCTTTTTCTTTTTATTTTTCTTTTAATTTTTTGAGGAGAGCACCAAAAAACTCGAGTAATGAGTAAGTAGGTATATAATCTATTTACAGTTATTTTCATTGGGTTATATAATGCAAAAATACACCTTTTAAGTGCATTATTGCGTAACTACAATTTTTGGAAGTCTATTCCTGAGCTTGTGCGCATTCGGTGGGTTGAAACCTATCACAGAAGCAAGCAAAACACAAATATTTCTTGCACCATGCGCAACACACAAACGATATCTCGCTGAAATGACGAATTGTCTGATATATGGCTCGGGAAACATATCTGATTCATGTTGCTAAATACAGCTCTATCAGATATCAATGTGGATGCGTACCAAGTGTATAAAAGTATATCTTGAAATACGCAGAAAGGCACAAAGGGGTATTCGAGTGAAACATAGCCATCACCAAGATTGCAACTGGGGTCGACAGAATCGTCGTCTACCACCTTGGCAACTCGAACGGTGACAGTGCTCGGCCGGTTACTTACGTTTACTGGTATCAAAGCTACAGCACGAAAACACAAAAATGTTAATAACCTGAAGATCATTAACTTTGGAAACCATAGCAAAGTAAAGCAGTCATCAGTTAGAAGATTGGTTTGAACACCACAGTGCTTTAATAGGCACGGTCCTGTTGGAGGTGGTATGACGTTGCTTTCCTCCGACATTTGAGTTGACTTGCCTAGACAGTTAATAGGGGAACCTACAGTTTAACGTGGCTTTCGGACCACATTGCAACTTGGCATTTGTCACATCAACAAACACTGCTCGAGGGCAAATAATCGCAAAATGGGAGATAAAATTCGTGGGAGTGACCAGGAATCGAAGCCAGGACCTTCGTACTATCACTTTGACACCATGTAGCCAAACACTGCAGCTTCTGCTTGGCATTAAAATTAAGACTCTCTTGTTTGTGCCTGCGTTGGCACTTGCGCGTCCCTGCACCAAAGTAAAGAGAACTGAATTGAATGTAATGCCTTCAAGTTGGCGTAAACAGAAAAGGAGAAAAATTAAACAACATAAATGGTCTCTCTTTGATGCCTCAATATTCATTACTATTATGCTTCTAATGAGAAAAAACGGCCGGCCGCGGTGGTCTAGCGGTTCTAGGCGCGCAGTCCGGAACCGCGCGACTGCTATGGTCGCAGGTTCGAATCCTGCCTCGGGCATGGATGTGTGTGATGTCCTTAGGTTAGTTAGGTTTAAGTAGTTCTAAGTTCTAGGGGACTGATGACCACAGTAGTTAAGTCCCATAGTGCTCAGAGCCATTTGAACCCTTTGAGAAAAAAACTACACTGGAAGGTAACGTTGTTTTATTTAAATGATTACAAAATCAGCTAAAACGAACAGTGAGGCTGTCGGTATAAGCACATTACTGTTGTCAGTATGATGTACCACTGTCCAGGGCCTGTAATGATAAAGGACCCGTTTAGATCAGGCATATTGTATACAGAAGTGGAAGAGAGAGAACCACTAAATTCTACAATCCATATGCATTGCATACACACAGAAATTACTGTTTCAGTGTACTTATGGAGCCCAATGGGTTAATTGAGTATTTTCCGGCGAGAAAGAGCACTGGCAAACAGTCTTCGCTACATTAGGTTACTTAAACTGTCACTCTGGACAGCGACAAAATGTAAGGTCAACGGGTCAGAAAGGGGTTTTTCAACTGTGAAATACTTCCCCACATTACAGGATCGAATATTAAATTTGAACTAATATTGCGAAAATTTTGAACTTTGATAGCTTAGAATGAAAATCTTTCTGTTTATTGCAAAAGAAAACAATTGATTTCTAAAACATTTTCTGTCATACAAAACGTGAAAAAGGTCACGTCGATCAAATCTTATAGAAGAACTGACAGTGACGTATATCGGAAGGCAGTTAAGATCCTTGGCATTTGGTTTGGCAGTATTCGACAGCCATTTCTTGGCGCAAGTAAATGAAGAAAGACAGCGTGTTTTTGTTATCAAATGACGTCTTCATCAGTTACTTGAGTTTAAATGTAATCTACTAGTAATTGCTGATGTTTGATATTAACATGAAAAGAATTCCATAGACAGGGAAAGAACCTGTTCTTTGGCAGCTACTTCTATAATGACCAAAATCCATTAAATGATTTTCAAGCACGTGAGTCTTAATAGTGGTATGAAGAAAATGATAGTAATAATTATGATAATAATCGAATTATCCGATAACTTCACACTTCACAGTGGATTTTCTCGAACTAAGAAATTTTCTGAATTAGTGAAAATTTCAAAATGGCTTCACATCGAGGCTATGATGCCTCGAAGAGTCTTTATATCTTGCAGAAATGGGAATAGCATAATCTCCGCGTCAGAAGTTTGCTTCTACTTAACCATTTAATAGACTCGTATTTTTTCCACCATGACTAATTTTGAAAGCTAAGCATATGATGCGTTACAGCACACTCCTGGGTCTGGGAAATGTGGCCACAATGGTCTGGTGCAACGAACTGTCACAGATGCAATGCGTGGGTTCAGGCATTTACTTTTAAGAGGCACAAACAGATTTACTTTACCTCTGGTAACCTCAAGAGAAAGACGTTATAATTCAGAATCCGCATTAAACATCACGTTCCTTCATTACCCGTTTCACGTTAGGAAATAACATAGGCGGAAGTCATGGTAAACAGAAATACTGTCGCCAGTAAACTTACTGACATTAGGAAAAGCTTTTTACTTGATGAACCGGTAGCCATTTAAAGGAACAGGGCTCTTATTTTATTTGTACTTGATTGAAATACAGATGTTGAAAAATTTGGTGCTGGACTGTGATTTGAATTTGTATCTCCTCTCTTGAGGATCTGAATCTCTCGGAACAGTATAGTTCAGTCATTTCGTTCCTTTTCCCAAGACTGCAATCTTCTCTAGGTTTCCTCCAGAGGTAAGTATGTGGGTCAGAATACGGATCCAGTAGAGAAATATTCATAATTTCATTTCAAGCCCTATCACGTGCACACTGGCCAGCTAGTGAAAATTAACATGCATTTTTAATGTATGTTCATGTGGAACCAACATTCGCAATAGGTGTCGTTACTTCTGGTCAGACACGCATACCTCTTACTGTTGGTGAGTAACCAATTGATACTTAAGCTACATACGTGGATGATAAAGAAGGATGGTAGGTGTGCGGTTCGATTATCGCTCAGGCACAAAAATTTCTATCCTTATATTAGATTCAAACACCTAGCAGCTGGTAAGAAAAACCAATACATAACATTTGATTTTACTTAGTTAACAATACGATTACGTGTTTCGTACGTATCTCCGTCACAGAACTTCACATCGTGCACTTCATCTTTAAATGCATGCACACTTTGTTACTTCTGAATGGAGGTATATCAGACATCTTACGTGGTTAGTTAACAGAGAGGAAAGGGTCTCGATAGGAGTCTCGGTTTATTAAAAAAAATGTGGTCTCTTATTTTCAAGTTTAGATTTGGTTACTGATATTGACGAACATTTAGGAAATCATGACTCTTCATGGCTAGTCAGCAATATGATTGGATTAGATTAGAGTCGAATAATATTTGTTCCATAGATCATGGATACGACATTTCGTAATGATGTGAAACGTGTCAATTTTAATGAAAGATTCCTTTACATAACATGACGCAATTTCTTTACAACAATTATTTACTCTCTCTCTCATTCTTATTTATATTTATCTCTCTCTCTCCCTCTCTCTCTCTCTCTCTCTCTCACACACACACACACACACTCACACACAAACAGACACAAACACACAACATTGATTTTTATTTTTATTTGTTTGTTGTGCTCGACTATCGGCCAGGCACGAAAACGTCCATGAATGAGTTTCTTAGTTTTGAGTACACTTACGAAAGAAATATAAAAACAACTATGGGATTTACTGATTAATGATGCTTAGTTTACAGTCAGTTCTGTGGATTATTAGTAACTACGCTCCAGTCCCTAAACCTAGTTACAGAAATGCGAATCAGACGCATTACGTATTCCAGGCCGTGCCAGCCGCGTCTTTGAGATGCCAGCTATGGTCACTTCCCAGATCTCTGTAGGATCACATCGGTTCGTCTTCTTCCTGCTGGTTCTGTAACTGAGATGTGGCAACAAGGCAAGGTACGTGTGGCAACTCTGTGATCGACGATTTACTTCCTGGTGTGCACGGAATTAGCCTCCAAGTTCACTTGACTTTTCCTGTCATTTCCGTTGAATAATCTGGGTTATTGTCGCTTGAGGTATAACAAAAGGTTGTAAATTTACGGTTTTCAGCCCAGGAAAGTGGTTTCACGTGGAAATCGCAACTAATATTGTGCTTTAAATAGCGGTTTACGAGTTCTAGTCCCTATTGGCCTCGTAATAGGAATGCTAGACACATACTTCTTCGCTAGCTCTGTGATACCATGCTGACCTGTAGAAAAGCGACTGTTCTGGTTCGCGGTTCCAATCTCGCTGACTATGACGTTTTTATCCCGTCTGTGAAAGAGCTACACGCAATCAGATCAAACATGGATAAGGAAAACGCAAGAAAATACTTTCGGCTCATAGTGCAAGGGTGAAAAACTTACAATGCCGCACAATAGGTAATGCCTCTTTCCGTTGCTGACAAGCAAATTTTGGGTTTCGAGGAATACGTACATTTATTTATGAAATGCCACATTTGCATACCTCTTGAGTATGACACAGCATATCAATTAAACACAGACCCAATCAAAATCGAAGTGAATTGTATTTTCCTAATTCGGTTCGATAGAGGTACGGTTGTGTACATACACTCAGCTTTATTAAAACAGACGTTCGTCGTAGGGTTATCGTGGGTAGTTTTATTTCATTTCCTGTAATACAGTGTACAAATGTCGTAGGGTTTCTTTAATGTTGTTTAAACAACAGTAAACATGAGAGAGAAATTAATCACCAACGATATATGCAAATTATCTGATGTTATCTATAACAGTATGACAATGCACTTGCAGTTTAACGATTACATGCATGTAGAAAACTTGTTGTGAGTTACAGCTGTCAAACAAGGTTTAAAGAAGAACAAAATGCCACTATCACACGACAGCCAATGTAGAAAATATTTTTCTGACGTATTTTGGCACGATGCGCTCTTCCCATACATAATACAAAAGTTTCGAGCTGCATCTGCTACCTGACAGTCTATTAAACCTGAAAAGAACAAAATGTCGCAGTAGTTGGCCCTTATCCCACATGCGACTATTTTGGGTTGAGAAGTGAAGGGAATTATGTTCAAAGTTCCATTAGATTGATAACTTCAGTAGACAGCAGAATTGCGTTTTAAAAAATGTAGCACCGAATATATTTGAACTCAGGATGTCTTGTCTACAGTGAACTACACTTACCGTTATACTACCAGCTGAACCATAGCTACAGCAGCTCCAGAAGTGAACAACCAGTCCTCCAGAACTTCCACATTCCACAGTGTTGTGAGATAATGGATATGGCCGGATGTAGACTTCTGAGAGACAGTTACAGCTTTTCTTTTGCACTGCACGACGTTTTCAACAAACAGATAGCGCAACAGAGTAGCTCAAGTGGAAAGAAACACTTCCCATTTAAATATCTGCATCCTACACTGTTGGCAGTTTTGTGTAGGTGGCAGTTACGTGATTTTATTTCGGTGATCACAAAATAGAGACGAATGTATGCAATTGGTAGCCGAGGCAGCTAGTTCATGGCGATTCGGTCATACAAGTAAATGAATGTACTGTACATGCTGCAAACCACTACAGGGAGCCTGTGTGTCAGTATTCTCATCCAGTGTGGCGCAACCGCGTTATAATAGAAAAATGAGCCACACCGACGAGGATTTGGTGGTCTGTTGGATTGCTGATAGATTCATATACTCATTTTCAGGGTTCGATTCCAACTTCTGCCGATGATTTTTGATAGGGAGAGACAGATTCTATTCTCTTATGGCTACGCCAAGTGAAGAAGGTATAACGGCATTGTGGTCTGAAATTCACATTAAACATGATATTCCTTCTCTAGCAAGTAGACATTAGGTTGAACCACAATAAAGTCATGAGTGGTGACATGTAGAAACTCTATCATCACTAGCCTTTCTTATACTAGTTATTTATTTCTAATGACGAAACAAACGCTATGTAGGGTCACAGGAGACTTATTCCATCTTTTATTTGCGCTTCTGTATGTCGATGAAATTGGTTCTGAACTGGGAATGCAACTCAGACCGCCTTAACGCGGAATTTGAACCCTTCGTGAAAATACAGCTCGACTACAATGTGTTGTTTGTTCATAACTGCAGATTCCTCAAAATCTCCACATATTGCGCGTGAATGGGTTCGAATCCTGGCCCGGCAGTAAGGTTTTCATTATGTATTATCAAGCTCTTGCATGAGAACACCTTTATGCTGGTGGATAATAATTTTGATTTTTAATGTACACTCCTGGAAATTGAAATAAGAACACCTTGAATTCATTGTCCCAGGAAGGGGAAACTTTATTGACACATTCCTGGGGTCACATACATCACATGATCACACTGACAGAACCACAGGCACATAGACACAGGCAACAGAGCATGCACAATGTCGGCACTAGTACAGTGTATATCCACCTTTCGCAGCAATGCAGGCTGCTATTCTCCCATGGAGACGATCGTAGAGATGCTGGTTGTAGTCCTGTGGAACGGCTTGCCATGCCATTTCCACCTGGCGCCTCATTGGACCAGCGTTCGTGCTGGACGTGCAGACCGCATGAGACGACGCTTCATCCAGTCCCAAACATGCTCAATGGGGGACAGATCCGGAGATCTTGGTGGCCAGGGTAGTTGACTTACATCTTCTAGAGCTCGTTGGGTGGCACGGGATACATGCGGACGTGCATTGTCCTGTTGGAACAGCAAGTTCCCTTGCCGGTCTAGGAATGGTAGAACGATGGGTTCGATGACGGTTTGGATGTACCGTGCACTATTCAGTGTCTCCTCGACGATCACCAGTGGTGTACGGCCAGTGTAGGAGATCGCTCCCCACACCATGATGCCGGGTGTTGGCCCTGTGTGCCTCGGTCGTATGCAGTCCTGATTGTGGCGCTCACCTGCACGGCGCCAAACACGCATACGACCATCATTGGCACCAAGGCAGAAGCGACTCTCATCGCTGAAGACGACACGTCTCCATTCGTCCCTCCATTCACGCTTGTCGCGACACCACTGGAGGCGGGCTGCACGATGTTGGGGCGTGAGCGGAAGACGGCCTAACGGTGTGCGGGACCGTAGCCCAGCTTCATGGAGACGGTTGCGAATGGTTCTCGCCGATACCCCAGGAGCAACAGTGTACCTAATTTACTGGGAAGTGGCGGTGCGGTCCCCTACGGCACTGCGTAGGATCCTACGGTCTTGGCGTGCATCCGTGCGTCGCTGCGGTCCGGTCCCAGGTCCACGGGCACGTGCACCTTCCGCCGACCACTGGCGACAACATCGATGTACTGTGGAGACCTCACGCCCCACGTGTTGAGCAATTCGGCGGTACGTCCATCCGGCCTCCCGCATGCCCACTATACGCCCTCGCTCAAAGTCCGTCAACTGCACATACGGTTCACGTCCACGCTGTCGCGGCTTGCTACCAGTGTTAAAGACTGCGATGGAGCTCCGTATGCCACGGCAAACTGGCTGACACTGACGGCGGCGGTGCACAAATGCTGCGCAGCTAGCGCCATTCGACGGCCAACACCGCGGTTCCTGGTGTGTCCGCTGTGCCGTGCGTGTGACCATTGCTTGTACAGCCCTCTCGCAGTGTCCGGAGCAAGTATGGTGGGTCTGACACACCGGTGTCAATGTGTTCTTTTTTCCATTTCCAGGAGTGTATTATCATTCGTCGTCAATGTTGTGACTTGGCAAGACAGCCAAGCCACTAGGAGGAAGCCGAAAGGCACGCGTTATAGCTCACGCAGGCTGGCGTGAGGTCTGGAACAGTTAAAGGAGTTGAGTCTAATAAAAAAAGTACGTAGCTTCTGGAATACTTAACTTTAATCCATAATTGGTAAACATCGGTCCGACGGTACAAGCATGACAAGATAAATAGCAAATGATAATGGCGCCTTGCTAGGTCGTAGCAAATGACGTAGCTGAAGGCTATGCTAACTATCGTCTCGGCAAATGAGAGCGTAATTCGTCAGTGAACCATCGCTAGCAAAGTCGGCTGTACAACTGGGGCGAGTGCTAGGAAGTCTCTCTAGACCTGCCGTGTGGCGGCGCTCGGTCTGCAATCACTGATAGTGGCGACACGCGGGTCCGACGTATACTAACGGACCGCGGTCGATTTAAAGGCTACCACCCAGCAAGTGTGGTGTCTGGCGGTGACACCACAGTCAACACTAACGATATCTGACGTTTTTGACTCCCCGTGAGACACAGAACTATTTGCGAGATCACTGTAAGTTCAAGGATGTTATTCCGAGCTGTTGGTGGAGAAAAATTCGGTAGCTGACGTCTCTTTGTGTGTAGTCAGCAACGATATGTGTGGGGTTCGATTACCAGTCAGCACTGAACTCTTCGTCATATTATTTCTAGTTCAATCATGCTCACATGTCGCTTCTGGTGTAAGAAACACACATTTAACGTTCGTTTTCTCTGGAATGTAACAGCGATAGGTGTCGGGTTGGAGTCCTGGGAAGGAAAAAATTAATGTTTCGTCTCGTCATTTCAGTTAAAACATCTTGCTACTGCGAGAAAATCCGATGTGTCACAGTTGATTGTGCTTCGATAACAATCCGATTCTGTTCTGGGTTCGAGTCCGTGTCTCACACAAGGCTTTAACTCACGACATCTCAAGTAAGTTACTTGTGAAGAATCAATATTTAACAACTCTCGTAGTTCGTTAACAGGAATAATAGATGCTGGGTAGGAATTCGCTTCCGTTAAAGATGTTTACGTTATGTAATTTAAAGTTGATGTTTCCTAACTGATACTGTCTAAAATCGAGGTATATCACTCTCTGTACGCCTAGTCAGGAAAGACTGTTAGTTTCCGTCAGTCACGAAATCTTTGCTTGGTCTGCATGACCTGGGTTTGAATCCATATGCAGAACGAGACGGTTCGTCGTGTCATTTGAAGTTCATACATATTCTCAACTAGCAGCTCGTGAAAAACTTAAATTTTTAATGACACTTTGAGTTAAATATTAAGTACGGTATGTTACTTTGAAGAGGAAATCATGAATACGATGAACTTACTACGTGCATTACTTATCTGACGTAATAATGAGAGTGGTAACATTTCAGGTATGTCATTTATTGTAATAAATATGAGCTTACAAGCCTTAAGGACAGTCGTATCTGTGATAAGGTGTTTCCTGATATTTGTAGTGTCGTGGTATTACTTTACTTCTTGAGTTATTGCGATACAGAGTAGTGTTTTCTAGTGGTGATTTGTTGGAACCATTTTCAATAGTCAAACGACTGTACCGATGAGCGATTAGAGGACTTGCTAGACAGCTGCGTTATGAGGGTTATATGCGAATCAGGCGAAATGCAATTCAGGTCTTTCGGATGCTTTTGAGCACGACTTTACAATAAACACGCTGTAGTAGTTTCATTGTTGGGACTCCTGGATCCAGCCTGTGAGAGGGAGGCAAGATCAGACATGTTTAGTATCGCCTACCGCTGTAATGGAGGTAACATGCGAGGAACAATATGCAGCTTTGAAATTCTGCTTATGTCTCAACAAATCTTCAGCTAAGGCCTATACAATGTTACAGGAGGCTTACGGAAAGACTCTTCTTCAATACAGCACAGCTAGAAAGGGGTTGAAAATGTTTAAAGAGGGGACGCAATCAATTTCAATGGAAGATGGACCCGGTGCTCCAGTTACTGCTCTCACGGAAGAAAACACCAACACTGCTGCTGTCATTGTAAGAGTGGATAGACACGAATTACCTTAAGATAACTTTCCGGAATACTGAACATTTCATTGGGTGCCACCCACACTTTTGTGACAGAAAAATTACACATGTCCCGTGTTTCTGCGCGATGGGTTCCAAGAAATTCTCGAACAAAAGGACATTCGCGTGCAGGTCAGAATGCACTTAAAGTTGATGTTAGAGTAAGATCCGGCGTTTCTTTCAAACGTAACCACTGCTGATGAAGCTCGGCTACATCATTTTGATCCTGAGAGCAAACAGCAAAGCTCAATGTGGAAATCTCCTTCATCACCAACCACCAAAAAACCAAAAGGGGTTGCTTCTGCTGGGAAAGTTGTGGTCATCTCATTCTTTGATATTCATGGAATAGTTTAACAGCTAGTTGGATCTGCACACACATCAGTAACTGGACAACACTTCAGGGATGTCCTGAAAACATTGCAAGTACATATCAGGCGTAAAGGACCACATTTCCGTGAAGCGGGCTGGATGGCTCACCACGATAGTCTGCCGTCGCATATTGCCAATGTTGTTGCTGAATATCTTGCAAAAATCAACGTGAAGTGCATCCCTTACTCTCCCTATAGTCCGGATTTAGCCCCGTGTGACTTTTTTCTATACCCTAACATGAAGAAACCCCTCCGTGGGAGGCATTGGTAATCATCAGAAGCAGTGGTGAAGGCTGCGGAGGCGGTTTTGGAGGACCTCTCAAAAAATGGTTTCCAGCATGTATTTGAAGACTGGAGAAACGCTGGGACATGTGCATCTCATTCATGGGAGACTACTTTGAGAAGGGCCATCAAAATTTTGAGGATGAGTAAAGGTATGTCGTCAAAAAAATTATGATCATTCTTTATTGAACAGCGCTCGTAATTAAATAATTAACGTTATACACAAAAGCTTCATGAGACATGACGATCATAAAGCGTATTTATAGTGTTTCAAGATTAAGTTATTTTCAAAGCAACATTATCCTACTCTTATACAGTATCACATCAACGTTAATCGAAGGAAACCAAAATGCAAATTGTGATTTGATTACCTCTGACATGATACGCCAAACAAACATAGCTATCTTCCTTTGAAAATGGCTTAATGTTGGAGTTTATGAGGATCAAACAAATACAGGGTGATTTCGTGAAGATGTTACAAACTTACAGGGATGATCGAGATGTGTCAGTGTATCAGTTTGAGGTAAGGAACCCTGGTCCAGAAAAGACCTCGTTGAAAGTTATAAGCGAAAGTCTTTCTGATAATTGTGACAGTGGAATACATGTACCGGTACTGTGTTGCTAAGATTGTAGAGCAGGCGACCCTAAGGGGTGGTGGTATGGACCAAAACTGTGTCTAGTAAACATGTGCTCTAAAATGTTTACCTTAAGAGCTATAATCACTTGTTTATCTTCGACACGTGAAACACATCTCTTGTACTGCAAGGTCTTCGCTTTCCATGTTTTCTAAGAGGCACTATGGACGAAAACAAGAAAAAAAATGTCCAGAATATATGGGGTCTAAAATGTGTACTTTAAGAGCTGTGGGCACTTTTTCATTCGAAGAAATGTGTTCCATACTAGCGAATTTGACAAATGCTCTTCGCTCTTAAGGTATGTATTTCAGGGTCCATGTTTGCTATAAATTTTTTTTCTTGTTTTGAAGGATACTACCACAACTGGAACTTGCCCACCCTGCAACGTTATTAACAAAATGGTTCAAATGGCTCTGAGCACAATGGGACTTAACTTCTAAGGTCATCAGTCCCCTAGAACTTAGAACTACTTAAACCTAACTAAGCTATGGACATCACACACATCCACGCCCGAGGCAGGATTCGAACCTACGACCGTAGTGGTCGCGCGGTTCCAGACTGTAGTGCCTAGAACCGCTCGGCCACCCCGGCCGGCCGTTATTAACAGCAAACACCGTGAACAAGTGATCATAATGAAACGTCCCCTTAGTAAAATTTATGAATTATTGTGCTTATAAACCTCTTACATTATTTGATTTTCAAACAGCTGAGCAGAACTGAACGTACTCAGACATTTCGCTCTTTACCTTTCTGATCAACACGAAACTGACACACAATATTTTTCGCGCAACGCAATCTGACTTTCAATAATCCCTACAAAAGAATGGCGCTGACTAACATTAACCTATACCTTTCACAAATCACTTACCGCACAAAAATCTTCGTTACTCGAACTACTGCAATACAGCGAGCGCCACTATTGCCAGCTAAATAAAAGATTCAAACTACTGAAGGCACTAACTACTGATAGGCATACCAACCAAATGTAAGATTTTGATAGAGAACAAACAATGTATTTACCTTAATAGTGCTCAAAAGTCATAATTTATATATCAGTTCATGATATTCACCATTACAAATTTACTCTTTCTGGCGGACACACGTCCAGATCGTCCGCTCTTAAAATTCTGCCATCTCTCCCCCCACATCCACCGCTGCTGGCAGCTCACCTCCAACTGCGCAACGCTACGCGCTGTTCACATCCAACTGCCCAACACTACAATAGAAAATATTCCATCAATGCCAACCAGCCACAGACTGCACACAGCACAGTCAGTGATTTTGATACAGAGCGCTACGTGACGTTACCAACATAAAAACCTTAACAGCCTACTTACAATAGCTGTCAAGGTGTGCATTTTAGAGTGCATGTTTACATTTTTTCTAGTTTTGGTCCACACTGCCGTGTTTGAAACTTGCCTAGCCTACAACTTCATCAACGGAAGAACAAGTAAATGTATTCTATTGTCACAGGCATCAGAACAATTTTCGATAATAATCACAGACTCAGTTTATTCCGTATCGGGGCCCTTTAACTCAATTTGATACATTTACCCATTCTTTTCACCCCTAAAAGTTTTTAATATCATTACGGAATCTCTGTGTATAGTAAATGCTTGTGGCCATGACGAGAGTTTTATTGTAAGTAAAAATTAACCTTTAACTATGACTTTTTTTGAGTCATCAGTCTTCTGACTGGTTTGATGCAGCCCGCCACGAATTTCTCACGTGTGCCGACCTCCTCATATCAGAGTAGCACCTGCAACGTATGTTCTCAACTATCTGCTAGATTTGTTCCAATCTCTGTCTTCCTCTACTGGTTTTGCTCTCTACAGCTCATTCTAGTACCATGGAAGTCACCCCGTGATGTCTTAACAGATGTCCTATCGTCCTGTTCCCTCTCCTTGTCAGTGTTCTCCACATATTCCTTTCCTCTCCTCATTCCTTACCTTATCAGTGCATCGAATGTTCAACATTGGCTTGTAGCACCACATCCCAAGTGCTTCGAATCTCTTCTGTTCCAGTTTCCCCACGGTCCATGTTTCACTAACATACAATGCTGCGCTCCGAATGTATATTCTCAGAAATTTCTTCCACAAATTAATGCCTATGTTTGATACTAGTAGAATTCCCTTGGCCAGGAATGCCCTTTTTGCCAATGCTAGTCTGCTTTTGATGTTCTCCTTCTCCGTCCGTCATTGGTTATTATGTTGCCTAGGTGGCAGAATTCCTTAACTTAGTCTACTTCTTGCCATCAGTCCTGATGCTAAGTTTCTCGCTGTTCTCATTTCTCCTCTGTCTTTCTTCGATTTACTCTCAATACATACTGTGTACTCATTCAACTGTCCATATGACTATGCGTTACGGGCTTTTACTAAAAAATTGTTCTTTAATTCCGTCGGACTATTTATCACAAAATTTCCGCAGCTAGAGCCTTCACGACAGGTTCAGCCTGGGGTTCCGCATATCCTAAATACTGTACTGGCAGTCTTCACGGGGCCGCTAAACAAGTGCAGCAAGTATGTGAGTGGTACCCAGTACTTGAAGACAAGAGACGAGACGCGCCTTAACCGTAATACATTTAGATGGTGACTGCTTCCTAGCACCGGGCTAGCTATTAGCGCAGCCGCTAAGTGCTGAAAAACGGTTACAGATAGGAACAATGACGACCGTAAAAGCTCAACCGCAGTCTATACGTTTCCGGGTCACGGTGCACTGCAAAATCTGCTGCGCGGAGAAAGAGTGAGGCGTAAACGTGAGAATGGAGTGATGCATTGCCGCAGATAGGAGAGCGGTCAGCGGGGAGTAGAATTCCTGGATCACGACGGAGAGCGGGTGGGAGAGTGGGGTCCGCTGTTAGCTGCTGCAGGCGGCGGCCGGCCCTCGCCGGCTGCCACGCCTCATGACGGACGGCCTGCCGGTATTGGCCGCGCGCCGCCGCCTGCCGGCTCTTTAATTGCCGCTCACGTCCTCCCCGAGGCCGCCGTGTCGTCACAGCCGCTGCCGAGTTCCCCATTGTCACCGGCCGCCGTCCTTCTCTGGTTCAGCCTCGACGTCTTCAGCACAGCGCAAGAAACAGCGCCTTTTACGAGGCGGCGATTGAAAGGTGTCTCTTGATTCACCCACCCTTCATTTTATCACTTACTTTTCGCACCGGTTACGGGACAGCTCTTCACTTTTATTTTCCCGTCGCGTGTTGATCGATTTCTACATTTTTCTTTGCTACGTGGAATGTACCTGACGTGGTGGAAAAGGTTCTCAGAGATCGACTTTGTGTGATTTTGACCGTGAATTTCGATTATTTCAACTCAAAAGAAGCCCGATTTACTTAAAAAAACTTAACGAAATAAACCACGTTAGAGATCGGCAACACACACGAATAGAACATATAACACAAAAACTTCCGTGTATAACTTCGTAAATAGTTAAGAAAACAACTACAGTTTTGAAACTTCCTTGCAGATTAAAACTGTGTGCCGGACCGAGGCTCGAACTCGGGAACTTCGCCTTTCGGGGGCAAGTGCTCTACCAACTAAGCTACCCAACCATGACTCACGCCCCGCCCTCACAGATTTACTTCTGTCAGTACCTCGTCTCCTACCTTCTGAAACTTTACAGTAGCTCTGCTGCGAACCTTGCAGAACTAGCACTCCTGAAAGAAAGGATGTTGCGGGGACATGGCTTAGCAGATTGAAAATCTCATTCTGGAAGCATCCCGCAGGCTGTGGCTAAGCCATGTCTCCGTAATATTCTTTCTTTCAGGAGTGCTAGTTCTGCAAGGTTCGCAGGAGAGCTTCTGTAAATTTTGGAAGGTAGGAGACGAGGTACTGGCAGAAGTAGAGCTGTGAGTACCGGGCGTGAGTCGTGCTTCGGTAGCTCAGTTGGTAGAGCACTTGCCCGCGAAAGGCAAAGGTCCCGAGTTCGAGTCTCGGTCCGGCACACAGTTTAAATCTGCCAGGAAGTTTCATATCAGGGCACACTCCGCTGCAGAGTGGAAATCTCATCATGCTAACTACAGTTTTGTTTAATTATAGCTGTAAAAGCAAAATAAACTCCCGCTCTAAGCGTTCAACTACGCTGGCAAACATAGGTTCAAATGACTCTAAGCACTATGAGACTTAACATCTGAGATCATCAGTCCCCTAAACTACTTAAACCTATGAACAACACACACATCCATGCCCGATGCAGGATTCGAACCTGCGACCGCAGCAGCAAAGCGGTTCCGGACTGAAGCGCCTAGAACTGCTCGGCCACAGCGGCCGGCCCACAGAGGCACACACTTACGGTTCTCGTGTGGTTCGCGGTTCAGGTGTTGCATATAACTTACCGTTTACGCATGTTCCCCTGGACGACAGCACAAAGCCCAAACTATATCGGAGTTTTGGTTGATACTAAGTCGGTATACAAAGTTTGGTATCGATCTGACTGTTTGACATTTGGAGGTTTGGGTGTGAGGGTTAATGGCGGACCCCACAACATACGCGTGATAACACATACCACAACGAACACGTAAATGCGTCCTATAATAACACTACACACATGTATGAAAATACATCGTCCCAAACGAATTCGCAAGAACGCTTGCAATTACAGCTGATATAAGATAAAGGAAAAACATAGAGGTCGAAAGTAGCCATAACTACTGTTTATGGTAGTTGTACAATGTCAACACAGAGTGAAATACACCTCATGGGAATTACATTTATTTCTTAGAAAGCAGGGTTGAAGAAAAGTTTGTCTCAGAAGAAATAGAAATTACATTCGAAACTACACGAAATTCTCTGAGACCGTACAGGGAAAGAGCACTTCAGTTTTTTATTTAAATTTCCGCCGTTCGACTGTTAATTGTTCATTTTATTATACACAGTGATGATTTAGGCTTTATAGCCATTCCCATGTGCATGCTGAGATGTTGAAAGGTATTGGACCTCTCTGTGGTATGTCGTCGGCAAAAAAATGCATTTCTGGTCTTATCTTTTTGCAGACGATGCGTCGTGACGTCAGCGGCGTAATTATCGTGTCTCCATTACTCATGAAACTGCCATGTATACATCCTCTTGATTAGCATAGGCTCCACTATGGAGTAATATTATCCTCTTCTGCGTTTATGTGGTATCAGATTGGTTTGACGTAATCGTTGTCGTGTGGACCCAATTTTGTATGCGATTGATTACAAAGTTCCATAAACAAACGTTTCTCTTTCTTACATTCCGTACATGATTTTGAAAAAGTACAGCATTCAATTCCACCCGCTTTTCGTGACATTAGATTCTGTACACTTTTAGCAATCACGATCGCGAATTTACAATTCTGGCGAAAACAGTGACACACTTCACTGTCAGTTTGCAAGTCTCCAGCCCGACACTTAATGTTATAGCGAGCGTGGGGCACCTCGTCAAACTGCACACGAGATGATAAATTCAAAGTACATTAGTTAGTGCAGTTCGGTTAGCTGCAAACAGTACAATTCTCACCACGACAATCAAAGTCCATTCGCGCAGGTATTTTTCAGGTGGCACTGAGCACTATGGGACTTAACTTCTGAGGTCATCAGTCCCCTAGAACTGAGAACTACTTAAACCTAACTAACCTAAGGACATCACACACATCCATGCCCGAGGCAGGATTCGAACCTGCGACCGTAGCGGTGGCGCGGTTCCAGACTGAAGCGCCTAGAACTGCTCGGTCACACCGGCCGGCTGCAGGTATTGTCACTACTGTTTACAGTACTCTACGAAACTCACAACACTCACATAGTCTAACATTTCATCCCCATAACGTCCAAGTTGGAGTTAGCTTAAGCTGTGACTGAAAAATAGGAACGCGGTCATGAATTTTGGTGTGATACTGTCCAGCACGATTATATAACATAGACCGCACGTACGCCATGACACTGCATCCCTTTGACTGTCTCAACTGTCGGACTGCAACTATGCGTTGCTCTTTCATCACAGTTCACAGAACAGCGCCGCATATTACATTTGGTTCCAAACAGGGCATTTCACAAAAGCACCACAAAAGAAATGAAACGAGTATTGAAACTTCTGCATACTCAGTTAAAAGGAGATTCATGTAACAATGTAAGTAAAGCAGCACATAGTCTCGTTTCAAATTACAGAAGAAAGCAAAAAATGATATTCTAGACCATCAAAGATACGTGTACAGAGTAAAAGAAACACAAGAAAAGAAGGAAGAAAAGGAAAGGAAAACTATCTCTCATAACTAGCAACATTTCAATAGGTGTATGGGGTGGGTAGCTCGGCCAATAAAAGGGTAGGGAGCGACCGTGCCAGGTGAGCACGTAGAATCTGAAAGGAAAAAGGAGAGGCTGTCGTATGGAGGCGGCCAGTCTGTAGTGGTCCGACGTAAGCGGTCTCGCCTTGTAATACAGTGCACCTTGTTGTGAGTTAATCGGCGCTGAGCATTTTTACGTATGAAGTACCTCTTAGTTTCTGCGGGCACACAGCACTGAGTAGGAAGGGGCCGTTTGAAAGCTATGGTCTGGTGATTCCGCTGCCACTCAGCAAAGGGTAATACTAGGAATGCTTTTGAGAGTCGCTACGCTATTATGTCTCGAGAGCGTGCTATATGTTACGAACTGACCACGATAAGCACGTATCGCTCCTCCCTGCACCCGAATAGATAACCAGCATTTTGATTACCAATTGGGAATTCGTAAGTCGTTTTTCATCACCAGACAGATTCATTATAATTCTGTGTCGCTTTCTAACAAAAATTGCCAATTCAGGAATCGAGCAGCGAATCAGATGGCTCCTGAAGGACTTTGATAGTAAATATTCAATAAATCAGAAGTTTATTCGAAAATTACAGTTTTCAGACTAATATTCCCATCTCATCCATTTCTGAGATAGTGAAAGATAAACATTTTGTGATTAATGCCAATCTGGATTTTTAGCTGTTTAAGTGAGGTGCCTGCGAGTTGTTATTCAGGGTGGTCCACTGATGGTGACCGCGCCACATATCTCACGAAATAAGCGTCAAACGAAAAAACTACAAAGAACGAAACTCGTCGAGCTTGAAGGGGGAAACCAGATGGCGCTATGGTTGGCCCGCTAGATGGCGCTGCCATGAGGTCCAACGGATATCAACTGCGTTTTTTTTTATAGGAACCCCTATTTTTTATTACATATTCGTGTAGTACGTAAAGAAATACGAATGTTTTAGTTGGACCACTTTTTTTTCGCTTTGTGATAGATGGCGCTGTAATAGTCACAAACGCGTAAGCACGTGGTATCACGTAACATTCCGCCAGTGCGGACAGTATTTGCTTCGTGATACATTACCCGTGTTAAAATGGACCGTTTACCAATTGCGGAAAAGGTCGATATCGTGTTGATATATGGCTATTGTGATCAAAATGCCCAACGGGCGCGTGCTATGTATGCTGCTCGGTATCCTGGACGACATCATCCAAGTGTCCGGACCTGTTCGCCGGATAGTTACGTTGTTTAAGGAAACAGGAAGTGTTCAGCATCATGTGAAACGTCAACCACGATCTGCAACAAATGATGATGCCCAAGTAGGTGTTTTAGCTGCTGTCGCGGGTAATCCGCACATCAGTAGCAGACAAATTGCGCGAGAATCGGGAATCTCAAAGATGTTGGTTTTGAGAATGTTACATCAACATCGATTGCACCCGTACCATATTTCTGTGCACTAGGAATTGCTTGGCGACGACTTTGAACGTCGTGTACAGTTCTGCCACTGGGCACAAGAGAAATTACGGGACGATGACAGTTTTTGGACGCGTTCTGTTTAGCGACGAAGCGTCATTTACCAATAGCGGTAACGTAAACCGGCATAATATGCACTATTGGGCAACGGAAAATCCACGATGGCTGCAACAATTGGAACATCACCGACCTTGGCGGGTTAATGTATGGTGCGGCATTATGGGAGGATGGATAATTGGCCCCAATTTATCGATGGCAATCTAAATGGTGCAATGTATGCTGATTTCCTACGTACTTTTCTACCGATGTTACTACAAGATGTTTCACTGCATGAAGGAATGGCGATGTACTTCCAACATGATGGATATCTGGCACATAGCTCGCGTGCGGTTGAAGCCGTATTGAATAGCATATTTCATGACAGGTGGATTGGTCGTCTAAGCACCACACCATAGCCCGCACGTTCACCGGATCTGACGTCCCGGGATTTCTTTCTGTGGGGAAAGTTGAAGGATATTTCATATTGTGATCCAACTACAACGCCTGACAACATGCGTCAGCGCATTGTAAATGCATGTGCGAACACTACGGAAGGCGAACTACTCGCTGTTGAGAGGAATGTCGTTACACGTATTACCAAATGCACTGAGGTTGACGGACATCATTTTGAGCATTTATTGCATTAATGTGGTATTTACAGGTAATCACGCTGTAACAGATTGCGTTCTCAGAAATCATAAGTTCGCAAAGGTACATGTATCACACTGGAACAACCGAAATAAAATGTTCAAACGTGCCTACGTTCTGTATTTTAATTTAAAAAACCTACCTGTTACTAACTGTTCGTCTAAAATTATGAGCCATATGTTTGTGACTATTACAGTGCCATCTATCACAGAGCGAAAAAAGTTGACCAGCTAAAACATTCATATTTCTTTACGTACTACACGAATATGTAATAAAAAATGGGGGTTCCTATTTTTAAAAAAACTCAGTTGATATCCCTTTGACCTATAGCAGCATCATCTAGCGGGCCAACCATAGCGCCATCTGGTTTCCCCCTTCAAGCGAGACGAGTTTCGTTCTTTGTAGTTTTTTCGTTTGACGCTTATTTCATGAGATATTTGGCCCGGTCACGATCAACGGATCACCCTGTATAATAGGGTCAGTTTTGTAAATATATGCTAATTCATGCTGAAGAACGACGAAACTGTCCCTGCCGAGCTCATATGTTATCGTCTTCGGGATGTGTGGCATTCTCAATTCCTGTTTCAGTAAACGTATCTACGACATAGATTCTTTATCCCACACATGAAGATAGGAACTGTCCTTTAGTGGGATACAGGGGCTGCTTATTGGCTGAGCCACTCCAGAACGTCTTCCAGAGTACTGACGGACTGTACCTCTGGGCAATCAATATACACAGTATCGATAATGAAAGTTCCAGTTTCCAAACGCTGTAGAAAGAGAACAACTGCTCGGAATGACGTCAGATTTGAACAGCATATTAGTAACACAGCGGGAAACGTCGTGAAAAACAAAAGAAATTAACCAAAATTTGACCAATAGATGGCGCTGTAAGCATCGGAATGTGGACACCAACAGACGCGCGGTACACGGCTGTTACTCAGTCTGCGTCCGAGATGCCCAGCGTAACGGACTCTGTGAAGCTTCGAGAGATACTGGTAAAGCTCTTTTATGAGAACGGTGACCGTGCGCCAGTAGCCCTGCAGATGCTCCGGACAGTTAAGGGTATGAAAAACGGTACTGATCGGGTGTCTGCTAAGGGTCTTCAGAAAATTAAAAAAAGGCAGATTCTTTTAAAGTGCAGCATGGCAGACGGAGGAAAGCCGTTGATCTGACGTCTGTGGAAGACGTGGCCACAACATTGCAAGAGGGATCGAATAGTGCCATGAAAACGTGCAATGCACGAGGAATCGGCCGAACGCTGGAAATAGCTGCGAGCGCGGTGTATAAAATCTTACAAAACGTCCTGCGCTGGTATCCGTACAGAATCTCTCATATTTACGCGTAGCTTCCTCCAGACCTGACAAAAACTTTCGGTCTGGAATTTATCGCTTGTGCGGAACATTCTGTGGACAGATGAATTCCACTTCCGTTTCCAAGAACATGTCAGTAAGCAGAATTGGAGAATTCGAGCAACGGAAAATCAGCTCGCACATCAACTGGTACTATTTCATTCTGCAAAAGTGAGTATATGGTGCATCGTTATAACTTATCGTAGAGCCGTATTTTTCCGAGGAGATGAGTCCTGCGGATCCTGTTGCCTGTACTGTCGCTGGTAAATGCTATGAGAGTTTTTTGGGCCCCAACGCCGTTCCAACCCTCCAACGGGTGAATTTGTGGGTAGGATAATTTTTATGCAAGATGGCGCTCCTCCGTACATTGCACAGCCAGCAAAATTCTAGGATTATCAGCCGTCATTTCCCTACAGACTGGCCGTACAGATCACCTGATCTTAATCCGAGTGACTTCTGTCTGTGGGGTTATCTGAAAGATATTGTATCCAGTACTCCAATTACGAAAATGGCTGAACTGAAGCCAAGCATTGCGCAACACATGCTGAAGATATTCCCCGAGACACAACGATCTCTTTAACATATCATTTCTCAGTTTCAACTAGTGGCACAAAACGGTGGTCAGCATACTGAACATGTTGTGTGCCAGTCTCACGAAATTTAGAAACTGGTGTCATTTTGCTTTTTATGCAGTTCTTGGCCCTAGGACCATTAAAAAGCGGTGTTATTTTGCTTCTTACGCAGTTTTTGGTATCGGGCAATTGAAAACTGATTTTTACCATCCGATGTGGTAAGACCTTGCCGTGGTAGATAGGCTTACCTAACTAACAGTGGCACAGATGTTGAGTGGCGAACTTGTGGAAAATTTGTGGTAAGGACTATGGGACCGAACAGCAGAGGTCATCGGTCCCTAGGCTTACACAGTAATTAAACTAACTTAAACTAACTTATGCTAAGGACAACACACACACACACGCCCATTCCCGAGGGAGTACTCGAACCTATGACGGGGCGAGCTGCGCGAACCGTGACAAGACGCCCAAGACCACACGGCTACCCCGCGCGGCGGCGAACTTGTGCAGTCACGCACAGTGAACAGTACGAATGGTGTAATGTGAACTCAAACCTTAGCCTTCGTACTGCCATTCATCTGTCAGTTGTGGTTGACCCCATTTACGTTAAGACGCTTACAGTGCCATCTAGTGGTAGAGTTTTCGTTGCTTATGTTTTTTTGGTCCCCGACGTTTTCCCCCGTGTCAGCAATATGCTGTTCAAATTTGACGTCATTCTGAGCATGGTTCTGTTTTTCGGGCGTTTTGAAACTGGAGCTTTAATTACGGTCACCACATATGTATCGATCTCTGTTTCAAAGTACTTTAGTTAATTCAGTTTGTAAGCGTATTGTCATATCGCTGGCTTAGTTGTGGAGTATCTTGGGGGCAGCCGCGTCTGTAGTGAGTCGAGCGCGGGACGCGGCACTGTTATGTTGTGTAGTGTGTAGCTCTGCATGTGAGAGGCTTTTTTAGTATTAAGGATGATGTGTTGCTACCAGTGCTGTTACAGTAAAGTGATGAAATATGGAAGTAATTCAGAGGAAAGTGCGTCAAGATGTAATTAAAAATGAGCAGTGCCGCAGATAACGTGTTTTTGTTTCCTCTCGTTGCGTGTCGCACAGCATCGATCATCCGCGCCGTGTTCGGTCTCCCAGAATGAACCAATGTGAATCAGTAAAAATTAGTTACCATAAAAGAGTGCAGTCAAGTCCCAGCGTCTTGTAACTAGCGTGTGGACGTGCGTTCGATCATCGCGTTTCCGCATTATCAACAATCAGCCGCGCCGCGACGGTTACGCGCACGCTCGTACAAGTGTGAACTGAGAACTGAAAAATTAACTCTACGAATAGTGTTATATCATTGCTAGTGTCAAGGAGGACTATTACCAGACATCTGTATGCGTGACGAGCGTAAGAACTGTCGATCGATCATTCGGCTTCCGCATCATCAACAATCGCCCGCGTCGTGTCGGTTACGCGTACGCTCGTCCGAATTATATTTTTGGACTGTTAATCATCAAGATTGTTAATTGGGATAAACATTTACGATTTAGAGTGTAAACAGTGCAACCTGTGGTTTCCATATAGTCTCAGAATATAGATGTCCATACCAGACATAGGACAGTGTTGTTTTTAAACGGTGAGTGGCTCCCGTAAACCCGCTTGCATATTTCGATAGATAACTTCAGGCAAGCCAGCTCTGGAGCAGAACAATACGACCGCCGCGGGATTATTAGGTACGTGGTGTGGACAGGGCGCACGGGCAAGACACGAGAAGTCAATTTAAAAGGTCCCCCATCCCCATTCGTACTCCCGGGTGTGTTACAAGTTGCATGTCGATACCCTTACTAGATGAATACACTTGACAACTAAGAGACGCCGTACGTACTGACAATCACCGCAAAAGAGCTGGAGACACACAGTCTCTGTTCAGAATGAAACCTTAGACCTTTCCTATCCTTAAACAATGCCATAAATGCTCCTCACCGCTCGCTTAAAAAATTCAGTCCGTAAACACCTGCTTTCGTGCTGTGTCGAATGGCATAGCTATGTTCCCAGGTGCCAGCTGCGGCGTTGTCAGAAGAACGTCATAAGGCAAAGTGTGATGCCGCTTTTTCTAAATCAATTGGATAACCGACCACGCCTCGGGTTCAACAACACGAAATAGTAACAAAATTGGGTAAAAGTTATCCGTGACTCTTCAAATGTGAACTAATGTCTGTTCAAACAAATGATTCTAGTTTATTTGGCAAGGAATTTCGTCTCCTCATTCTTCTTCTTTAGGCAACGGCCTTACCACAGTGGATTCACCGGTTCCCGTGAGATCACCGAAGTTAAGCGCTGTCGGGCGTGGCCGGCACTTGGATGGGTGACCGTCCAGGCCGCCATGCGCTGTTGGCATTTTTCGGGGTGCACTCAGCCTCGTGATGCCAATTGAGGAGCTACTCGACCGAATAGTAGCGGCTTCGGTCAAGAACACCGTCATAACGACCGGGAGAGTGGTGTGCTGACCCCACGCCCCTCCTATCCGCATCCTCGACTGAGGATGACACGGCGGTCGGATGGTCCCGGTAGGCCACTCGTGGCCTGACGACGGAGTGCATTCTTGTTCTGTCTTAGCTTCCAATGTAGACGCACCCTTTGATAGGAGGTGCGGTATTTTTAATGTATGGGTATTTTACGTGAATATATCACTTATACTCTGAAATGTTCTTATTTAAAGTGAATTACTGCATCCTAAACTGTATTTATCCGTCTCAGCATTAATCTGAGACGAGACGATATGAACGTCTTGACAAGGTGATCGGCCGCGATTGTAGCAGCCAATATGTAAATTTGTATGATGCCATAGAATGTGCCTTCCTTATCTTTTCATGATTTACGAAGTCCGATTACAACTTGGTACACATTTTTATGTACGCCAGTGTTAGTGGTTCAAACTTTTATTACCGACAGACGGTCTAGTACCATCATATTAATGACTAACGACGAAACCAGCTATGCCTATTTTCAAGTTAAACTTTTATTCGTTTAATTTCATTCGTCAGAACGTTTCGTCCTTCCTTATATTAATTGCTCGTCTCATCATTATCGTCGGTAAACATTTTCAATGTTTTACTCTGACCTGGAGAAGAAATATTAAAAAAGTTGGTATGTTGCGACGGTACCACATGTAAGCACATTCGTTTCCATAACCAACGACAAATGACAGACGTTGGCACAGACAGACACACCCTCAATAGTTTCCTACGCCACCGCTGGAGCAGGTTCGCTTAAGGTACAGCTCTCAGCCCCAGTCTGCATTCATCGCCGGGGTTCTACAGCCAGCAGCGCGAGAGTTGTATTAGACAGACTATTCAGTAAAGTTTGTAGTCAGTTATACTTAGAGAGAAGAGACTGTTGTCTTGTTCTGTATCATGTGACACGTCCGTGTTCAGTAACAATAACAAATGTGCATCACATTCCCTTGGCTATGGACTGTTTCGAAGTTACGTATTTCATCTTGTTCGAGTTACAATAATGTTTTCTAATGTTTGGTATGCGTTGTAGTATCAACTATGCCTCCGCCAGAAGTAAATCTAAGAAAAAATTAGAGTACCTTTGAGCGTTATTTCGTCCGGCACAACACCAACGGTGTACTGGTGATCAAAAAGTCAGTATAAATTTGAAAACTTAATAAATCACAGAATAATGTAGATAGAGAGGTACAAATTGACACACATGCTTGGAATGACATGGGGTTTTATAGGAACCAAAAAACTACAAAAGTTCCAAAAATGTCCGACAGATGACGCTTCATCTGATCAGAATAGCAATAATTAGCATAACAAAGTAAGACAAAGCAAAGATGATGTTCTTTACAGGAAATGCTCAATATGTCCACCATCATTCCTCAACAATAGCTGTACTCTAGGAATAATGTTGTGAACAGCACTGTAAAGCATGTCCGGAGTTATGGTGAGGCATTGGCGTCGGATGTTGTCTTTCAGCATCCCTAGAGATGTCGGTCGATCACGATACACTTGCGACTTCAGGTAACCCCAAAGCCAATAATCCCACGGACTGAGGTCTAGGGACCTGGGAGGCCAAGCATAACGAAAGTGGCTGTTGAGCACACGATCATCACCAAACGACGCACGCAAGAGATCTTTCACGCGTCTAGCAATATGGGGTGGTTCCAAGCATGAGTGTCAATTTTTACCTCTCTATCTACATTATTCCGTGGTTTATTAAGTTTTCAAATTCATACTGACTTTTTGATCACCCGGTATGTACTTCGTGAGAGGTACTGAGGCTGCAGTCCTTTCAAAGATATACTTTAGTTCTTTCAAAGGAATCTATAGATATCTCTAATGACAGAAGGAATACTTTCACGACTGGATGACACTACTGCTGGTAAACGTTTCGGGGTATAAGGTCGTGATCCATGAAACTCTTCTGTTTCTGACGTTTTGTCAGCTGAGTATTGCCGGCGGAGGAGCAACTCCTCTCAAGATGTCCACCGCAGTTCTGGGAGTATCGTTAGGAACAAAGAGTTTCGAGCACCAAGACATTACCCTCGGTAGATCTGTATGTTGTGCCGGCCGTAGTGGCCGAGAGGTCCTAGGCGCTTCAGTCCGGAACCGCGTTGCTGATGCGGTCGCAGGTTCGAATGCTGCCTCGGGCATCGATGTGTGTTATGTCCTTAGGTTAGTTAGGTTTAATTAGTTCTAACTCTAGGGGACTGATGACCTCAGATTTAAGTCGCGTAGTGCTTAGAGCCATTTGAACCAATTTTGTCTCTGTTCTTAAGGTATCGTCGTAACTGCCGCAGCCTTTCTAGCAAAAGCATTAAAGCAACAGCTCTTTATATGTTAAGCTGGTTTATTCATGGCAAATATGGAAACAGTTTCTGTCTTTCTTTGAAAGTGACAACCTACCCACTTCATTCTCATTATTTGCATAGTGGTATGTAGCACGAAAAGTACTTAAGAGGTACCCTAATGTTAAATAAATGTGCTGGTTGTGTGAGTTTGATATGAATTGTGAAAAACATTACAATTCACTGCTAGGAAAGTAATATTCTGCCTTTGCTCTTGAAAGTATATGAAGCCACGAGAAAAGCAACAACAGGAATATGCCTATACCAGTAGCAGAATACATTTCGTCTGCGTATGTGCCTTATGTGAAGACGTTTTTGTTTGGAAAATAAGTCCCCTAAAATAACTAGCTTGTAAATTCTTTTTATAAGGCGGCTGACAGTGAGTTTAAGTCACGTTAATTTGTTTGTTTTTTTTTTTTTTTTTTTTTTTGTTCTGAGTGATGGTTTCTTCTGCATAATCACTCTCATTTCTGTGTTTCATGTTAACATGAATTTTCGCCGATGACACGAAGCGAACAAGAATTATTGTATTCGTAATTCCAGCTCTCCATCACTTACCGAAGTCATTACACACTGCACCACAGTAACAGGGCGCAACTCGTAAATTTTTCCAACGTCATGCGTCTCAAACCTTTAAGCGCCGCTAACCTACCATCTGACATTTAATATCAATAAAATGAACCTTGTCGAGAGATCCTCGATGTGCTATTGTTTTGGAGAAGCATTTATTTACAGGAACAAGTTATAAAGTGGTTGTAACGTAATACACACCAAATACGAGTTTGACGAAGTCCAATATGGCCTCACACACATGCTTCAGCCGAAGTATAGCTTTGAAATGAGTGCAGCCACTGTACCAAAAAATGGCTCTGAGCACTATGGGACTTCACATCTGAGGTCATCAGTCCCCTAGAACTTAGAACTGCTTAAACCTAACTAACTTAATGGCATCACACACATCCATGCCCGAGGCAGGATTCGAACCTGCGACCGTAGCAGCAGCGCGGTTCCGGACTACAGCGCCTAGAAGCGTTCGGTCACAACGGCCGGCGCAGCCACAGTACCCTTCGTAACGTTATGACCACCTTTTTCATAGCGTACTGGTCCACCTGTGGAACGCAATACAGCAGCGCTCCTGCGTGACATGAATTCCACAACTCCGTAGTAGGTTTCCGGAGGTATGTGGTAACATATGTCAATGCCCAGGCCATGCAGTTCCTCCACAATACGGCCTGCTGGTTTGTCGGTGCGGAGTGGACCCCCGATAACACTCCGGATTCTTTCTTTTGGTTTCATATCGAGCGAATTCGATGGGCAAGGCGCCAGCGTGAGTTACCTGTAATGTACTCAAATCACTGTAGCGCGATTCTGACCTTGTGACATGGACAATTTTCCTACTGGAAGATGCCATCCTCATCGCGTAAGACATTACCCCTTAAGGATACGAGAAACTGCAGTAATGTTCGTGTAGTCTTCAGCTGTCATGACACTTTTAGCTATTACCGCAGGTCTCATGGAAGCCCACGTAAGTGTCCTTCCTAGCGTAGTTCTGTTCCTAACGGCCTGCAGCCCTGGCGCAGAACATGTATCCAACAGTCTTCCGCCTGGGTGATGTGTCTGCACATCACCATCGACATGGTGTTAATAAGAAACATGATTTTTCTAAACAAGCGACACTTTTCATGGGTTTGTGGTCCAGCCTCGATGACCCCGAGTGATTGGCTTTACAGTTGAGCCAACATAACGAACTGTAGAAGTAGTCTGCTGCAGAGCCTCCTGTTCAACACTGTACTCTGAACGGTGTGCTCCAAGACACTTCCATCTGCACCGGAATTGTAAAATGTCGTAGCTCCCATCCATCGCTCCCACTGACGATTTACCAATAGATCTCTTTGACTGCATTTCTACACTTGGCAGAACAAAACATCACAGGAGATCTTCTACATCTAAGTCTACATTTATACTCCGCAAGCCACCCAACGGTGTGTGACGGAGGGCACTTTACGTGCCACTGACATTACCTCCCTTTCCTGTTCCAGTCGCGTATGGTTCGCGGGAAGAACGACTGCCGGAAAACCTCCGTGCGCGCTCGAATCTCTCTAATTTTACATTCGTGATCTCCTCGGCAGGTATAAGTAGGGGGAAGCAATATATTCGATACCTCATCCAGAAACGCACCCTCTCGAAACCTGGACAGCGAGCTACACCGCGATGCAGAGCGCCTCTCTTGCAGAGTCTGCCACTTGAGTTTGCTAAACATCTCCGTAACGCTATCACGCTTACCAAGTAACTCTGTGACGAAACGCGCCGCCCTTTTTTGGATTTTCTTTATCTCCTGTGTCAACTCGACCTGGTACGGATCCCGCACTGATGAGTAATACTCCAGTATAGGTCGAACGAGTATTTTGTAAGCCACCTCCTTTGTTGATGGACTCTTCCAATGAACCCCCTGGCACCCGCCTTACCAACAATTAATTTTATATGATCATTCCACTTCAAATCATTCCGTACGCATACTCCCAGATATTTTACAGAAGTAACTGCCACCAGTGTTTGTTCCGCTATCATATAATCATACAATAAAGGATTCTTCTTTCTATGTATTCGCAATACATTACATTTGTCTATGTTAAGGGTCAGTTGCCACTCCCTGCACCGAGTGCCTACCCGCTGCAGATCCTCCTCCATTTCGCTGCAATTCTCTAATGCTGCAACTTCTCTGTATACTACAGCATCATCGGCGTAAAGCCGCATGGAATTTCCGACACTATCTACTAGGTCATTTATATATGTTTTGAAAAGCAATGGTCCCATAACACTCCCCTGTGGCATGCAAGAGGTTACTTTAACGCCTGTAGACGTCTCTCCATTCAGAGCAACATGCTGTGTTCTGTTTGCTAAAAACTCTTCAATCCAGCCACACAGTTGGTCTGATATTCCGTAGGCTCTTACTTTGTTTATCAGGTGACAGTGCGGAACTGTATCGAACGCCTTCCGGAAGTAAAGGAAAATGGCATCTAGCTGTGACCATGTACCTAATATTTTCTGGGTATCATGAACAAATAAAGCTGTTTCCGGAATCCATGTTGATTCCTACAGAGTAGATTCTGGGTTTCCAGAAATGACATGATACGCGAGCAAAAAACATGTTCTAAAATTCTACAACAGATCGATGTCAGAGATATAAGTCTATAGTTTTGCGCATCTGCTCGACGACCCTTCTTGAAGACTGGGACTACCTGTGCTCTTTTCCAATGCCAGATCTGCTGTTCTTGGCGACAAAACCAACAACAAAAATGACTTTCTTCTCACTGCAGCTCTAAACGACAGTCTGATCCACATACAAAATAATTCCCCCATATTCATCAATCACACTGCTGCTACCACAGTTGATCGCGTTATTTAAACGTCGCAGATTGCTAGTAACTCCAGTGAAGTGGAAATAGGTGGTAGTATTTCCAGCGACCACCTTCCCATCATCATAGAAACAACACATCAAAAATGACAACCACAGTAGGAAAACTTTCATCGACTCCTAAAACTTTAATACAGAAAACTTCTAAACAGAATTTTATGCAGAAAGCCCAGCACGACAGGCATTAATACTAGAGAAGAATCTTGACAATTATAAACAGCTTATCTTCCAAACGATACAATCTACTGTCACTAATGATGCACCACAGAAAGCCATGATAGAACATAAGGAAATGCTTCCCACTCGTATTCTTAACCTAATCAAAGAAAAAAGACAAATTAAACGACAACCTAATGAAAGGGCAAAAACGGAATGGAGCCGTCTTAACAATCAAGTTAGGTCAGACATCCGCCACTTCAGAGCAAAAAGGTGGAAACGGGAGTCACAAGGACTTGACCCTCGTAACCCCAATCTCCTTTGGAATAGAGTCAAGTGAATCATGGGCAAGACCGTCACCGAAGGAACGGCTTTACAAATCAGTGACCACATCTCGGCGGCCGTCGGGCAGAATGCTGAAATATTTCGCGATTTCCTCCAAAAAATACACAATCATCCAGAGGACCCAAATTTGATGACAGCCACTAGGTAACTCTTAGTAGGGAAACTTCATCCACTTATACACAAAAATACCAAACGAGTCGATGATTCACTATTGAAAGAAATAATAAGTGGCAAAGATACAGCAACTGGAAAAGTCGGCGTTAGACGATTTCATCTGAAACTGCTTCTACCACAGGGACTTGCTCGAACACTAAAACCTTTACTTAATACAGCCTTAACTGTACCACCCCAATGGAAACATGCAAATATTAGAATGGTTCCGAAACCTGGAAAACCCAGAAACCATTTTAACTCATACAAACTAATCACATTACTTCCAATAACTGGCAAAACCTTCGAAGCAATAATTAACAACCAACTACAGCAGTTTCGAGAAGACAACAGCATTATACCACACGGACAAGCTGGTTTCAGAAACACAGTACCGCTGGTCCATAACTAAGACCGACAAGTAAAGTAGCAGAAGCCTGTAACTTAATACATGCGACAGCTGCCCTGTTTGATAAGGTTTGGCATGCGCCACTTCTTCAGAATGTGCTACAGTACAACTTCCCAACTGAAGTAGAACAATTAATAGCTAAACTCATCGGAAACAGAAAAGTTCGTGTTGGGGATGAAGAATCGTCCAACTTCGCACCCAAAGCGAAAGTACCTTAGGGTACTGTCATCTCCCATCCCAAGACCCATGTGGCTGAATGAAGCCTTTGTTCTGTACGTGGATGGCATATTTATTGGTGTCATGCATCCACCTACAATGCAGTCAGTGAACAAGCCAACAGCTACATCAGCAAACCTGAAACCTGGCGCTGTAAATGGAGAATCCGACCTAATGCAATCGAAAATTAACTTATCCTATTCAGACATAGAAAGTTTGCTAATCGCTAACAACAAGACCCCCATAAACTGAACATTCGACTCTGAGAACAAGAAATTATTCCACAACCGAACGTCAGATATCTAGGAATATGTCTAGAAGAACTCTTAAACTGGTAGCAAAACACGACTAAAAAGATTGAACAAGCTGAAAGCCGACTTAATTTAGTACATCTCACGAAATACCGAACACATGGTGTGGAGTAACAAGTTGCCCTTGTTACATAGAAAATATTTCTCCGACCCATTCTCGAATATGGTAACGGCCTTGCCGCAGTGGCAACACCGGTTCTCCTCACGTCACTGAAGTTAAGCGCTGTCCGGCTGCGCTAGCACTTGCATGGGTGTCCAGTCTGCGCTGTTGGCAAGCGGGGTACACTCAGCCATTGTGAGGCAAACTGAGAAGCTACTTGACCGAGAAGTTGCGGCTACGGTCTCGTAAACTGACATACGGCCGGAAGAGCGGTGTGCTGACGATATGCCCCTCCATATCCGCATCCAGTGATACCTGTGGGGTGAGGATGACACGGCGGCCGGTCGGTACCTTTGGGCCTTCTGAGCTCTATTCGGACGGAGAGAGATTCTCGAATATGGCTCTCGAGCGTAGATTATGTGATACAACAAAACGAAGAAAAAAAATTCTATCTGCTAACCGGAGGATGCTTCGAATAGCCGGAAATCTATTTTATGACGTCCCGACAACTCCCTTCACGAAACACTTAAAACCGAGCTAGACAGAATAAAAACACAAATCACCAGATTAGGGCTCAACAGATTACGTAACAATGACCTTACACAGTAGCTCTTGCAGCACAATCCTACAATGTTTAGTTTTCCGAAATTCAAGTATGCATTTTTCCCTACATTATTGTTGAAGCAGTATGGATTCGCTCCAACAGAAAACGAAGAAATGGATGAAACTGTCAACATACCAAGAACACCTACAAGGATTTGGGATAATGCTGCAGCCTGATATAGAAAGAACAAATTATATGGAAAATTATTTCATTCAACTCCTATAGAAGAAGACAATATTCTCCACATCGACTTGATTTTCAGGCTTCTCATCTTCTACAGTATTAGACGGAAATTTGTTACAGCAACAAAATTCCGAGATCACAGTATAAAATTATCAAGACCACTGAGATAATATGATGATATTCGAGTGAATGAGTCCCAGCTGCGGTTTTTTCGAGCGCGAGGTTTTTCCCTTCACCCATAAGTCAGATGCCGGAATTTGGAGTGAAGGACACTTAATGAACAACATCTTCCTCTCGACTATTGATCTCTATGGAATTAAAAGTCGTACAAAGTCAAATAAGCACCCAGTTGTCCTAAATATACGGTGTCACAACAGCACACACTACAACTATTGGCTGAAAAGGGCTATGCTCTCCTAGAGTCTGCCATCTCCTTCAGAGGTGGAATGGAAAGCTGTGTAATTGTTCCAGTAAAATTATCACTAATTTGTCGAACTTCTTCTGCTTTCAACTAATGCGTTGATCTTATTGGATTACTTTCCTTGCACACTAATTCACATACATGTATGGGCAATTTTTAATGTTTCCAGAGGCAGAGAATGAGACTGATGGGCCAAAAATTCTGTAGTTTGATGAAATATATTGCAGAAAAAACAAATAAAATAATACTATACGGCATAAAACAGAGAGCACTTTCGCTTATTGTAGGACGTGAGGTCTGCAGTAGTGACGTCATTGACGTAGTAAGTAAACTGTAGGACCCCGTTCGCTGTCAACACTGGAGACAAGAGCAGGAAGGTAAGATGAAATTTGCCGCTGCTGTTTTCCTACCGAAACGTCCAGTTGTTAAGATACCCTTGATCTGTCCGGTGTACCAAGTCCATCGTAACTCTGCAGATTTGTGTTTTGGCTTCGCATATAAGGTCAGGTCTAAATTTTTTGACTGTTGTTCCCATAACTGTGAAGAACTAATCAATTTGCGCCTCAATTTCAGGCTCCACTAGCTTGTCGATAAATTTCGAAAAAGCCTGTCGCTCCTCAAGTCTTTCTTTTACGTGTTCCTGTAGTAAACTGTGACTCACGCCTGTCGTTTTCTTGCTGTACGTCTACAGACAAGCGTAACAGAGCTGTCAGGTTCTCCTCCAGCCAAGTGAATCGCTGCGACGTGCGGGACAGACTCCTGCAGAAGCACGCAACCGCTTCCCGCAAGTAGAGAGAGCCCAACATCGGCACGGCGTCTTCCGCACCCTTGGGAAACAGTCCGGTGTGTCGGCACTGTGCGATTATGGGGCGCGGTCTCGCACGCGTTTTGATGACGATGACGATGATGTTTCGGATTGTGGGGAGGTCAACTGCGCGCTTATCAGAGCCCATACGAATTCCCAACCCGTACTCAGTCTGTAACGCCGGAAATGCATATCCTCCTATTTCCATCTATTGTACTATTATTTTTTTTCCTTGTTTTGTTACCTCAAGATATGACATTTCTGTCTCTTTATATATTGTAATTGTTTTACTGTTTGTATATATATATTTATGCAATTATGTCGATGTATAATTGGTTTGTTGTGTAAAGATTATTTGTATTTTTACGCTGGGTCTTGCCTAGGGAAAACTGCTATCGAACGATTACATCGATAGGTCGTGTGAAGAGTCAAAGTGTGTAGGATCTTTGGTAGTGAACTCTGCCGCGTGGAGCGCGGGCAGAGCAAGAGAGAGTCTGGCAGGGGTAGCGAGTGGAGCAGGTGTGTGGTGTGAAGTTCCCGCGAGTTGCCGCGCTTTCGGGGTTCGGCAGCATGTAATTGCGCTCGACTTGCGATGATAGTTTCTGACATGGTGTCGCGGACGGGAAGCATTAGCTGGCGCACATAAAGAGCCCGTTTCGTCTGGTGACCGTGTCGAGAAGAAGGCGCGCCAACATCCAGCTTCTGCAACAGCGACGGCCGACAATGAGTGACTGTCGCCACCTCCTCGATCGACGACTTCAAATCTTCAATCAACCGACAAGGAAGACTAAAAGCACGTAAAGTTTCAGAACTGTATGGCAGACCTCAGCTTTTCAAACTGTTCCATTTGCCTCGCAAAATTACAGCAACTTAGCATGAACTTTTGTTGCTCATTGTCCCAATTGCATTACCAATCAGGGTCCCTTCCTTTTCCGAAATGAACCCGAGTGTCGTTGAAATTCAGACGCCAGCATTAAAGTACAATCATTCCATTTCACTGCTTTAATTTCAAAGTTCAGTTTAAGTATTCATAGCTGGCTACAATATTTAGATTACGCAAGCACAAATTAAGAGTGCGAGTTTTGTTACCGTATTTTAGCTTACCTGTGACTGCAGCTCAGCTTGGTACGTACTAAATTTTACTATTGTTAATTGTTCAGAATCATTTAATTCAAGTTCAAAGCTAAATCTCTTATTTCTAAATTGCGTAGATTCACGTAGCTTTTGAAATGATTGTTGAGGTAGTCCAAGACTAACCGTATTTTACTGAATTTCGATGTGCTTAAGAAAGAAAGCTTCTTATTAATTTCAGTCTCTAAATTAACTTTCAGTTTTCCGGTTTTATTAATTCTTTTGCTAAATTAAGTCAGAGTGTAGCGAGATTTATTACTTCTGACAAACTTTCAGTTTTCACACTACACGTGTCAACCTTTAGTTGCCACGCTTATAATGCTAATTATATGTGTAATAACCTTTCTTTTTCAGTTACTATAGTAATTGTCCTTAGGACTGGCGACCGTAATTTCCCCCAAATCTCAAATATCTAATTACCGCTAGTTAATTGTTAACGTAACGGCCGCACATTTACTTTCTTTATTAACTTTACCCTTTTTCAAAATTAATTTCCACCAGTTTCATTTGCATTTTTCCTTTCATTTAGATGTAACCCTTTCCTCCCTCTTTACCGACAGATTAAGGGGCTCCGGAACGCCCTATACTTGCAATGTTAAAATAACGCTTATAAATTACATCTTTCCTCACAAAGTATTTGAGGTAGGAAGTTGAACTTTTTACAGATTATTTATTGGAATATGGGCTACAACTTAACACAGGGATTTTACAAAATTTTAGTTCAGTTATTAAAGATGATTTTTTTTCAATTGTAATGAAAATTCACAACATTTTTTTGCAATTTTTTATTTATATATTCAAAAATATACAGTTTTTTGGAAAAAGGCTGTGTTAAATTATGCACAAGGTACTGTGTAACATTTACTGAAAGTTTGAAACAAATATGTTTGGAAAATCCTTAGAAAACATGTAATTAGTATGAGAAAATAAAAGTTTTGGGAATCGAGCGACAAAGATTGGATTAACTTTTTAGTGCATTCCAGGTCCATAGGATGGATTATCTTCATCCTCTGCAAACTCCTCCTCCAGCTTCCTCTTGTTCCTCCTCCTGTTTACTCTTGCTTTTATTTCTAGACTCTTTACAGCCCTGTCTGCAGCCCGAAGGCGTTCCTTGTCCAAAGCAAGAATCGCTCGTACCATGTTAGAACCTATCTTCATTCCCATATTTCTAAATACCTTGCACCTTACAATGTTGCCATAATTGAAAGTCGCAACAGCATCATACACACCAAAGTGAAGTGTTTCTATTCCAACAAATACAGTCTTAGGGATTCTCGACCATATAACACTGTTTACACTTTCATTGGGGTTTTGAGTTTTTCCGTGAATACACTTTTTCAACAGTTCAGGCGCTGCTAAGTCTCTGAAAATTGGTTTTATCACCTCCATTATTGCATATACTTTATCTCACATCACTAAAATGTACCTGATGAACACGGACGTTAATAATAACACCATTTGACAGCAGTTTCACAGCGCCACAGTGGGTCACGCCCATGTAGAATACATTTCAAAAAAAATTTAAAAGTAGCTGTAGTCTTCGGAATTGAATAAATTATATATCTATTAAAAGGTAATAGTCTGCAGATTCAGAAAACGCAAAAAAGTAAAAATTGAACTTTTCATGATTTTGAGCCTTTCCGGAGCCCCTTAACTTCGGTGACGATTGCTTTTCCCAAATTTCCATTAGGTACACGCGGTTTAATTTTTCACTGTTATTAAGGTCGATAAGTGAGGGGGAGGTTACAAGTCCAATCTCGCCACTTTCACGAATGCTGGTGAAACGATGAGGACAACACAAACACCCAGTCATCTCGAGGCAGGTGAAAATGCCTGACCCCACCGGGAATCGAACCCGGGACCCCGTGCTCGGGAAGCGTGAGTCGTAAGCGTTTTGCTGAGCACGTTGCGGCAGATCTCCGCAGTTCGAAAAATGGAGCTATGTGAAGACTGCAGCCAGGGCAGTGGTTCGCTGGTCCCCTTAGTCATTGTTTCGATTAGAAAGAAAGTGTAATTGAAATGTTGAAAAATCTTAACTGGAAGACAATCGAAGACAGATGCCGTAGATATAAGGAGAAACAGCATAGATATATTCAGTTACCGTCTTCCAAGTCAGAAACCACAAAAATTGTTCAGCCCCCTATGTATATGTCCGGCAGAGAGTGGGTACACGAAATTAAGTAAATAAAAGGCGTCGCGGAGACATACAAGTGGTGTATATTCCCTCGCTTAATCTGTAAATGGGAAGGCCAAGAATACGTTGACAGCATGGAAGCGCTACACCAAAAAATAGTTTATGCAATGTAACGAATTTTTGGAAATACACTTGTCTAGATTACATATTTAAATCATTAACACTGAAAGATCACAGGTTGATGTAAGCGTGTACGAGTATTAAGGGGACCACACGGTGGCTCAGGTCGAAAAAAATCGATTTTCGGTTTTCATCATATTTCGATAGACTAAGGTCTTATTTAAAAACTCTGAAAAGGATTTGGCCGACAAATTTTTTTTTTCGAGGATTTAAAGAGCAAGCACTGGGTTCACGGGTTCGATTCCCGGCGGCGTCAGGGATTTTATCTGCCTCGTGATGACTGGGTGTAGTGTGATGTCCTTAGGTTAATTAGGTTTAAGTAGTTCTAAGTTCTAGGGGACCATCGATGTTAAGTCCCATAGCGCTCAGAGCCATATGAACCTTTTTTTTTTGTAAACAACACGCTTTCAAACATGCGGTTAGTTTTGTTCAAGTGTATACAATGGGCAAGCAATTAGGAGAAATAAAGAAAATCTAGAGGCAATGAAGAGAGATGTTTGGGCCATATTCTTCCATAAGTCCTCTACTGATGATAAGCCATGTCATGGATTGTGTCCATCAGGAGAAAATTCGTGGTGCAAATACAATATGGCTCAGGTAGCTGGAGAATCCTCACCAGCATTCTCTTCCTGCTCCTGTCATTACAGCAATTAAACCTATTTTCAGTGACTTGGTTCAACCTGACCTTCTAAGGAAATGTTTGCATGAGCAGACACAGAACCCAAATGAATGTTTCAACTAATTTGGAACCGCGTTCCTAAAACTGTATTTGTAGGTATGCATACAATGAAACTAGGAGTTCATGAAGCTGCTACTACATTCAATTGTGGTAATGTTGGAAAGTGTTGGGTACTGAAAAAGCTGGGAATTAATCCTGGTGAAAATATGATCACTGGGTTGCAACATAGCGATAAAATGAGGATAGTCGATGCAGACAGGTCTGCATCTAATATGGCCAAGAAAGCAAGATAAACATCCAGGAAGGTGAAAAAGAAGCTGGAAGACCTGCTAGAGGCCAAAGACGGGCCATCGTATGCAGCAAGACAATTTTAATTGACTATAAGTAACAAATTTCAAAAGTTTTTTCTTTAAAGTCAATTTCCCGCAAACTAAAATTTTCAGTACACAGGCCCTATTATATCAGAAACTATCATAGATAAATGAATGAAATTTCCAGAGACTCTGCATACCATAAAAATCCACCTCTGGTACTACGTTTATTAATATTGTACCATTAGGAAGTTCACAAACAATATTTTTCTGCAGAAAATACTTAATATATTTTGTTAATAACTTTTGAAAAGTATTTCTTAAAAACTATGAAATGGATAAAGTAGATTTTAGTACAGTTGACTCTATTAGCAACAAGTAACATATAGTAAAAATATTAAGGTCCGGCATCAAATAGTTTTTTTCAGAAATGAGTAAAATACTTGCCTAAATTAACATGGGTTAGATAGGCAGGATGTGGTCCCCTTAAGCCACTGCAAATGTGAAGCTCTGGTACATCGATAACCCGTGTAACCGCCAGAATGTTGAATAAAAACATGCAAATGTGCGTGCATCGTGCTGTACAGACGCCGGATTTCAGTTTGTGGGATGGAGTCTCATGCCAGTTAATGCTTTCTGTTGGTGACGCTGGAGCTGCCGTCCGATGGTGTCCGTTACGAGCTCGTCTGGAGACAGTATGGTGACGGAGCAGGCCAGAGGAACATGTCAACACTCTGTAGAGCATGTTACACCGGCGTATGGGTAAGAGGTATCCTGTTGGAAAACACCCCCCGGAATGCTGTTCATGAATTGCAGCACGACTGGTCGAAGTACCAGACTGAAGTACAAATTTGCAGTCAGGGTGCATGGAATAATGAATGTGATCCCACTATCACACGAAATTGTACCCCAGACCATTACTCCAGGTGTAGGTCCAGTGTGTCTAGCACGCTGAGTGCTGAGTGATATTGACAAGGGATTTCAGATCGATTCCGTATTCCTGAATTTCCGGGAGGCTTTTGACACTGTACCACACAAGCGGCTCGTAGTGAAATTGCGTACTTCAAATGGTTCAAATGGCTCTGAGCGCTATGGGACTCAACTGCTGTCGTTATCAGTCCCATAGAACTTACAACTACTTAAACCTAACTAACCTAAGGACATCACACATATCCATGCCCGAGGCAGGATTCGAACCTGCGACCGTAGCAGTCGCACGATTCAAATTGCGTGCTTATGGAATATCGTCTCAGTTATGTGATTAGATTTGCGATTTCCTGTCAGAGAGGTCACAGTTCGTAGTAATTGACGGAAAGTCATCGAATAGAAAAGAAGTGATTTCAGTCATTCCCCAAGGTAGTGTTATACGCCCCTTGCTGTTCCTTATCTATATAAATGATTTGGGAGACAATTTGAGCAGCCGTCTTCGGTTGTTTGCAGATGACGCTGTCGTTTATCTACTAATAAAGTCTTCAGAAGATCAAAACAAACTGCAAAACGATTTAGAAATAATATCTGAATGGTGCGAAAAGTGGCAGTTGACCCTAAATAACGAAAATTGTGAGGTCGTCCACATGAGTGCTAAAAGGAACTTGTTAAACTTCGGTTACACGATAAATCAGTCAAATATAAAAGCCATAAAATAAACTAAATACGTAGGTATTACAATTACCAAGAACTTAAATTGGAAAGAACACATAGAAAATGTTGTGGGGAAGACTAACCAAAGGTGGCGTTTTATTGGCAGGATACTTTGAAAATGTAACAGACCTACTAAGGAGACTGCCTGCACTACGCTTGTCCGTACTCTTTTAGAATACTGCTGCGCGCTGTGGGATCCTTACCAGATAGAACTGACAGAGTACATCGAAAACGGTCAATGAAATGCGGCACGTTTTGTATTATCGCGAAATATGGGAGAGAGTGTCACAGAAATGATACAGGAATTGGGCTGGAAATCATTAAAAGAAAGGCGTTTTTCGTTGCGACGGAATCTTCTCACAAAATTCCAATCACCAACTTTCTCCTCCGAATGCGAAAATATTTTGTTGACACCAACCTACATAGGGAGGAACGATCATCACGATAAAGTAAGGGAAATCAGAGCTAGTACGAAAAGATATGGTTATTCATTCTTCCCGCGCGCTATACAAGATTGGAACAATAGAGAACAGTAAGCTGATTCGATGAACCCTCTGCCAGGCACTTAAATGTGATTTGCAATGTATCCATGTAGATGTAGATGTCGATGTAGACTCAGACACGTTGGTTGCAGACCATCAACTGGCATCCCTGTAACCAAACTCGACCATTACTGGCAACGGGGCAGAACCAGCTTTCGTCAGAATACCCAACAGACCTCCATCCTCTCCTCCAGTGAGCTCTTACTTGACGTCACTGAAGTCCCAAATGGTGGTGGCTGGATCAGTTGACTTTACGGTACAGGGTGTCTGGCTTGGAGCTGTCCTTGAAGTAATTGGTTTGCAAACTGCTGCTCAAATTGCTGCTGCAGATGCTGTATGCTGCGACAGGGCCATGCGCCAAACGTATTGGTCTTCCGTCTCGACGCTGCCACGTGGCCTGCCGAAGGCCAATCTTCTCGCTGTCGAACATTCTCCTGACCACTACTGGCAGCAATGATGTACGGAGGCTACATTCCAGCTTTCTGCAACATCGCGGAAGGAACATCCAGCTTCTCTTAGTCTTAATAGATGACATCGTTCAAACGTAGTGAGGTGCTGATAATGGAATCTTTGTCAGCGTAAGGGCATACTTGACTATAGTCCGATCCACGCACGACGGTGGTTCCAGGAACTCGAGACACGGACGGAGATTGCATTGTTGCCGGCTGCAAGCTGCGGCTGCGATAAGCGCTTACACGTGCTATGCTCTTGAAGAAAGCGTGTATACTGCAAATTATGTCTCTCTCTTGCTTGTGCAGAATTTGTTGCTCACTACCACCATCTGCAATGACAACGCGCAGCTAATGGAATAAAAATTCTCGAAATAAATCGCTACGGCCACGTTTAATGCTCGCGTTGGCTATGACAATCACAGCGGAACGCAGAGAATACTACTGAACGCTCACTAGGTGTCGGAGAAAGCGTGACGTAGATGCGCAAACAACCCTAAACTCAACCGTCATCGTTCGTGACTCTAATACCAACTAACCACGTCCGGTCTCTAAGGTACTTAACGCTCACGAATGTTATACAGTGTATTTAAAATGGAGCTGAATTTTATCCTCGTAGTGGTGCTACTAGAGCAGTCTTACGCAGCTGGCTTGACATCTAAATAGAAATCACCTTTCAGATGTAGAAACACGCCTACCAACTTTCGTTTATGTTGTACAACTCCTTTGTGGTGTTGTGGAATTTTTTTTTCTGTCCCTGTATTCAATATATAATAGAGTTCAAAGTACTGTCTGCCTTACTATTCACAGTGGTTAGTAGAGCATAGATGTAGATGTTGACAAGTACTCTTAAATGATTCCACTCTTCTGTTTATTTTTTGTTCTGTAGTCAAGAGGTCGAAAGCTAAAAAAGAATGAATCAAAATGTGTACATTTGTTTTGCTGTACAAATCACTCTCTTGCGGTTCCCTAAATGTAAAGGATCACAATGTGGCTTTACTATTTGTTTACAGTTTCCTTTTAGACGTGTTGACGATACATAGTTTTAATACTATTAATAATTTCAGAATTGGTTTCGAACTTTTCTGCCAACCAGATTATTTGCGTTTGAGGTAAACAGAGTACTGTCGTCTCTAAAACGAAGGTTATTCAAATATGTTGGACAAGCACACATTACTTCTACATTTTCCTAGTTTAGCGATCTAGATCCCTCCTCTACAGCTGCTGAGAGAAGTTATTCTGAAATAAAATGTCTTTGCCTAACTTCTCTCCCAGTTGTGAATTTCTCACTATTCTACTGAAGTTTCGAACATATAGGCTGAATGAGGACTTTGTTATTCAAGCCCATTAGTTTATATTTTTTGCAAGGCGCTCAAAAGTTTTTTCGGGGTTTGTAGCTTCCTGTGGTAATCATACTTTGTCTTGTTCTAGGCTTTCCTTCACTGCTTAAAAATAGCCTATTTTGTTATATGTTAGATATAAAGCTATCTGATCCTTTTCCTGGTTAAAATGTACAGTTTTTCTAGAAGAATATCCCTGGAGGAATGGCCAGTATTTTTGTGCGGGAGAATAATTTTACTGTACTTAAATTTTCTAAACATTTTCCGGGCCAGCTCATAAGAGGAAGGTCAGCACTGAGCTGGAGCGCCAGTCGGAATGCCATCAAGATGTACTGCCAACGTAACAGAGTTCCAAATTTAGCAATTTAGAGCCTTCCTCCAGGACTGCTGAGAGAAGTTATTCTGAATCCCTTTTTCTAACTTCTCGCCCGATTCCGGTATTCTCACTATCCCACTGAGGCCTTCAATATACCATTGTGGGTTGGAAACCTAGATTGTAAACGCCAGCTAGAAGAAGGGACGGGTTGATGTGTTAGCAATCACTTACATGGTCGTAGAGGAAGCCGTAGAGAGCAAAACTGTAGGGGAAGACAAAGATTGGTATGCAGCCAACAAATAATTGAGGACGTTGGGAGCAGATGTTGTGGAGAGATGAAAGGGTTGACGCAGGAAACGAAGTTGTGACTGGGCATATCAAACGAGTCAGAAGACTGTTACACGTCCTCACTCACTCCCACTCAGTCTCCCCTCCCCCCCCCCCCCCCCCCCACACACACACACAAATAGCTGTTGATCCTCAGTTGTGTGTGATAAACGCGAACAATAGTTGAATGTGACATCCTTTAGTCAAACACCGTTATGTCCGTTATGTAAATTATTTGTGTTTCAGTGTAGTGTACTCGCTATAGGAACTACAACAATAGTACTTTCTAGAACAACCGAAGTAATTTAGTGCCTCTTTTATCGTCCTTCGGGTAATCTGTTTATATGTGACAGGACCAACACACTTGCATGTAGTCGTTAATGGAAATTAACATAAAACAGCGATGGCGGGTTTCAGAGCTTGAAGTATATTGCGTATGTTCAATAAATAAACGATTTGTGACTGATGGTGGTGGTTTATTCCGTACGTTACACAGATAATACAACCATTACTTTATTGTTAATTCTATTGGACAGATGTAAATAATGTTAACATATCTGTAGTGTAATGACGTTTATTGCTGTACTTTCACGAGGAGCCTTTCTCCTACGATTTTTACATAGAGAGGACTACACAATTTAATGGTTGAATTTTTTCGTTTAAACAGTGGCTAGATATTTGTGTGTGTATGTATCACGAAACATCTGTGTGCAGAGAACTAGTTGTAGCCGATTATGATTTACAGTCTAACTTTACTGAGCAAGACTCTGGCAGTATTAGGAAAGAATCGTCTTCGTTGTAAAGAGCACTGTGCTCATGGAATTGCGACGCCAAAATATTTCTGTGTTCCTCCTTACGCGGCGCTGTGAGGTAATAGGCTTCTGCAGCCAATGACATTTATGATATAGAAATAGACAGCGTTTTTATCTTGGAACTCATAGCTGGCAGTCTATGCAAATCAGGTACTAAATTCCTGAATAGTCGTAACCCGTGAAAGAAGACTGCAAGGAAGCTGCACGTTAATAGCCGGTAAACAGCGCTTCATAGTTTGTGTCGATAGTTTGTGTCGGTGGCTGTGTGCAAAATCAGGAGTGGTAATGGCTTTTACGGTAGTGATGTCAGAGGTCACCTGCTGTGCCACATTGTCTAATTAGTCCGATGCGTCTTCCCAGGTCAGAATGTTGGAAATTATTTGACATTATAGAATTGCTATGAAAGTTAATGACGTGGCCCCTGTCACTATTTGGGGACTGGGACGAAATATTTGAAATATATTCCCACTGCTGTTGAAATGACGGATCAAATATTTCGTCATTCACTATTTACCCTGGTTGTAAATTTTTCTGTCTGCGTGAAAGAAATTTTGTCACACCATCCACACTGGAAGCAGGAGTTGTACAATCTACTATTCTAAGCTATTTTAACGGTAAAAATAATCAAACTGTAACGAACAGTTCCAGTGCTCCTTAAGGAGGCCATTAGATACAGGTCCGTAATGTCGCCTAGACAACAAAATACGAGATTGTGGGATATCACAGAAGGTTTGAGATTTGATTGGAGGCTTCCTAAGAGATAAAACTCAGCACAACATTCTTAACAGGGTGAAATCGTCGTATGTGAAAGCAGCTATCGCGGCGCCCTCGAAGGCACCCCGAGACAGTTAATGGATGAAACTACTGTAAATAAGGAACTCGCAACGCAAGAATTACACTGGCGGATAAAAACTGCAACACCAAGGAGTTGTACGACATAAACGAAAGTTGGTAGTCGTTTTTCTTATATATGAAAAAAGACGTCTATTCAATTTTTGCTCCAGTCGTTTAAGAGTGGCGGTAGTAGTGCAACTATGAGGAAGCAAATTAGGTTCGCTTTAAATCTACATCTACATCTACATTTATACTCCGCAAGCCACCCAACGGTGTGTGGCGGAGGGCACTTTACGTGCCACTGTCATTACCTCCCTTTCCTGTTCCAGTCGCGTATGGTTCGCGGGAAGAACGACTGCCGGAAAGCCTCCGTGCGCGCTCGAATCTCTCTAATTTTACATTCGTAATGTCCTCGGGAGGTATAAGTAGGGGGAAGCAATATATTCGATACCTCATCCAGAAACGCACCCTCTCGAAACCTGGATAGCAAGCTACACCGCGATGCAGAGCGCCTCTCTTGCAGAGTCTACGACTTGAGTTTGCTAAACATCTCCGTAACGCTATCGCGCTTACCTAATAACCCTGTGACGAAACGCGCCGCTCTTCTTTGGATCTTCTCTATCTCCTCTGTCAACCCGACCTGGTACGGATCCCACACTGATGAACAATACTCAAGTACAGGTCGGACGAGTGTTTTGTAAGCCACCTCCTTTGTTGATGGACTACATTTTCTAAGGACTCTCCCAATGAATCTCAACCTGGCACCTGCCTCACCAACAATTAATTTTATATGATGATTCCACTTCAAATCGTTTCGTACGCATACTACCAGATATTTTACAAAAGTAACTGCTACCAGTGTTTGTTACGCTATCATATAATTATGCAATACACACTATAACGGTCTGAGCGGTAGGTACTTTTGAGATTGGACGTGGTGAGTTGATGCCAGTGAAGAATGCCTTTAAGGTGACAAAGGCGACGTGTAAACACCTCACTGAATTTGAACAAGGTCAGATAACGGGGCTAAGAGAATGTAGCCACAGTATAAGATGGCTGGCAGCGCAGGTCACGAGGATGTACTGTCGCAACAAAACCGTCAAGTGGCAATACCGAAAAGGAAGATCGACACGTTTGGCGTTGGCTCTGTCGCATCATATTGCACCTGCGGCAGGAATCTGAACAGAAGCTGGCACTGCAGTGACACGACGAAACGTTACTTATCAGTTACTTAGAGGACACGTCCGAGCTAGAAGCCCTGTAGCGTGCATCCCACTGACCTCAAACCATCGACATTTGCGACTTCAGTGGTGTCCAGCGAGATTTCATTACAGGTTACAGTAGAGGCTTGTTGTTTTCCGGTGGAAGCTGGTTCTACCTCGGTGCCAGTGATGGCCGTGTGTTGGTTAGGGGGAGGCCAGTTGCGGCCCGCAACCTACCTGTCTGCGTGCTGGACACACTGGACCTACACCTGGAGTTATGGACTGGAATGCTGTTTCGTACTACAGCGGGATCACTCTCGTGGCTATACCACGCACGCTGACTACAAATTTGTTCGTCACGCTGGTGGTTCTACGTCTACTGTTGCGTTTCATGAACAAGATTGGAAGAGGTGTTTTCCAACAGGATAACGCTTTACCATATACCAGTGTTGTAACGCAACATGTCCTCCAGAGTGTCGGCATCTCCTCTTGCCCTGCTCCGTCACCAGACCTCTCTACAATCGAGCACATATGGGATGCCATCAGACGACACCCCCAGCATCATCCACAAACAGCATTAACCGTCCAGGTGTAATAGGCATGGAACTTAATCCCACAAAGTGACATCCGATACCTGTGCAACACGATGTATACCCGTTTGCAGGCTTGTATTCTGCGTTCTGACGGGTACACTGGTTTTTAATGTACCACCGTTTCACATTTGCGATGACTTGTCTCGCACTTAGCACTAACCGATGGTCTTGCAATGTTGATCACTGTAATGTGTTACCCAGAGAAATACACTCCCTAAATTTCCTTACTCGACATTAAATATTTTTGGTGTTACGATTTTTCCTTCCGTCAGTGTGCATTGCGAAATATACGAAATAGTGTAGAAATTCGGTGCTTGGTGTCAAGGAACAAGTTAATTATTGGAAAGGTCTATTAGCATCCAGCTTCGACTGAGAATTGTGAGTAATGAAATTTCCCCAGTACAGCTTACCCAGCCAGAGATAGATAATGAGGTGATCGGGCTGCCACTTAAAGTCTTCTGACGTGCAGCTTCATGTGGCTGTTGTTGCTCCCAGCCTTGGTGCTTTCGTTTAAGGGGCTCCGGAACGCCCTATACTTGCAATGTTAAAATAACGCTTATAAATTACATCTTTTCTCACAAAGTATTTGAGGTAGGAAGTTGAACTTTTTACAGATTATTTATTGGAATATGGGCTACAACTTATCACAGGGATTTTACAAAATTTTAGTTCAGTTATTAAAGATGATTTTTTTCAATTGTAATGAAAATTCACAACATTTTTTTGCAATTTTTCATTTATATATTCAAAAATATACAGTTTTTGGGAAAAAGGCTGTGTTAAATTATGCAGAAGGTACTGTGTAACATTTACTGAAAGTTTGAAACAAATATGTTTGGAAGATCCTTAGAAAACATGTAATTAGTATGAGAAAATAAAAGTTTTGGGAATCGAGCGACAAAGATTAACTTTTTAGTGCATTCCAGGTCCATAGGATGAATTATCTTCATCCTCTGCAAACTCCTCCTCCAGCTTCCTCTTGTTCCTCCTCCTGTTTACTCTTGCTTGTATTTCTAGACTTTTTACAGCCCTGTCTGCAGCCCGAAGGCGTTCCTTGTCTAAAGCAAGCATCGCTCATACCATGTTAGAACCTATCTTCATTCCCATATTTCTAAATACCTTGCACCTTACAATGTTGCCATCATTGAAAGTAGCAACAGCATCATACACACCAAAGTGAAGTGTTTCTATTCCAACAAATACAGTCTTGGGGATTCTCGACCATATAACACTATTTACACTTTCATTGGGGTTTTGAGTTTTTCCGTGAATACACTTTTTCAACAGTTCAGGTGCTGCTAAGTCTCTGAAAATATGTTTTATCACCTCCATACTTTATCTCACATCACTGAAATGTACCTGATGAACAGGGACGTTAATAATAACACCATTTGACAGCAGTTTAACAGCGCCACAGTGGGTCACGCCCATGTAGAACACATTTCAAAAAAAATTTAAAAATAGTTGTAGTCTTCGGAATTGAATAAATTATATATCTATTAAAAGGTAATAGTCTGCAGATTCAGAAAATGCAAAAAAGTAAAAATTGAACTTTTCATGATTTTGAGCCTTTCCGGAGCCCCTTAAGTGCGACATTAATTCGGCCTTCAACCTGTCCCGATAACCGCAATCTACAAGCGATGATGAGCCAAACATTATAACCACTAACCATGGCGCCACGGAATGCCTCCTAGTCACGTTGTGAACAAATGTAAATTCACAGGGGTTATTTAGCTGTTCCTACCAATGTCGTTTTATGCATCCCGCAATTTTATAGGTGGCCTTCATAAACCACGAGTGAGGTGTTTATATTCTCTCGGTCGCTACGCGCGAACTCTTAGTTCTACAGAAAAAGTTGTCAGGTCGTTTTCGTAGGAAACTTAACGTGGCTAAATTTTGTACTGGTATGCGTTTTCGCTAGAGACCATGGTTTTTGAGTTATTCGAGAAGAAAATACAAGATGAGGGAGGGAGGGGGGGTTAGTGTTCAACGTCCTGTCGACAACGAGGTCAGTAGAGACGGAGTACAAGCTCGGATTAGGGAAGCACGGGGAAGGTGATTGGCCGTCTCCTTTCAAAGGAATCATCCCGCCATTTGCCTAAAGCCACTTAGGAAAATCAAGGAAAACCAAAATCAGGATGGCCAGACGCGGGCTTGAACCGTCGTCCTTCCGAACGCTAGTCCACTGTGCTAAGCACTGCACCAGGTTACTCGATAAGAGCGTATGAACGTTACCGTCAAATGCGCAACCACCCTATCACTTAGCCCCCACCGATCAGGATTTCTAATATGTTGTTCATGGCACTCTCTTCTAACACTGTACAAATATTTGCGACTGCAAGAATTGTTTCCCGTATTCAACCGTTTTTGGCCTTCAATGACTGACCTTGTCACGCCACCGCCTTAGTCGGGCTCTTAAAAATCGTAAAGTAGGCGTTTGTTTAAATTTTACCAAAGAATTTGTGAATTTTAACAGCATAAAATAAAAATAATTACCTAGTTGAATTTGTGAGGCTTTCTGACTAAGAAACTACTGTGCTTTTAAGGATTAAGTCTGGATCGAATCGTCAACGTAATTAGTTTTGGCGATTCGTTTACAGAAGCTGTTTTTTCATTCACTACCCTCACAGGCACTTTTAAGCTAATAATGTTAACGAAGTAGCCGACTGCATTGGTGGCGTAATAGACCAATCAATAAAGACCAAAAAAGGTCGACATCGGAAGTAGTTCTTTTAGTCGGAAATATTTGTATAGCAGTAGGAGAGAGTGCCATGAACAGCGTACGAGAAAACTTGTCTGTTGAGGGATGAGTCTAAGGTGGAGGTGCGTTTGGAGATCAACATTTTACGTTTTTCTTGGGTAACTTCAAAACCGTGGCCTCTACCGGAAACGTACACCAGTCAAAAAAAAATGGCTCTGAGCACTATGGGGCAACTTCTGAGGTCATCAGTCCCCTAGAACTTAGAACTACTTAAACCCAACTAACCTAAGGACATCACACACACCCATGCCCGAGGCAAGATTCGAACCTGCAAACGTAGCAGCAGCACAGTTCCGGACTGAACCGCGTAGGACCTCTCGGCCACCCCGGCCGGCGCACCAGTACAAAATTTATTTACATTACATGTCCTACAAAAAGGGCTTGCTCATTTTTTCTTTCCTGTCGGACTAATTCTTTGTGGGTAGCAAGTGAAAGAATATGAAAATCTCAAGCGTGGTTTATGAAGGCCAGCTACAGCATTGCAGGTTGCTGGCTGGCTCTGAGCACTATAGGACTTAACATCTACGGTCATCAGTCCCCTAGAACTTAGAACTACTTAAACCTAACCAACCTGAGGACAGCACACAACACCCAGTCATCACGAGGCAGAGAAAATCCCTGACCCCGCCGGGAATCGAACCCGGGAACCCGGGCGCGGGAAGCGAGAACGCTACCGCACGACCACGAGCTGCAGACTATTGCAGGTTGCACGAAACAACATGGATAAGGACAGCTGGGTTACTATGCATAAGCGGAGTAGATCCCGAGAGACGGGGAATAATATTAGTGGCGATAAGAGCCGCAAGTGGGAAAATAAACTGACATAAGTGACTTTGATAAAGGACAGATTGTTTTGGCCCGACACTTGGGAACGAAGATCTCGGAAAAAGTGCACTGACTGGCTGTTTACATGCTACTTTCGTGAGCACGTATGCACAGTGTCTGAAGGACAGTGAAACGTGAGTTAGCCACAAAGTGATAGTTCACGCGTCATCGAAGAACTTCGGGGTCGGAGGCTCGTCTGCCTGTAAAACGGGATTGCCGGCCCTCCGTGCCAGATCACACGAAAGAATACAAAGCTTTAAACGTGTTCGCAAGATACGGACAACCAACAGCTGTAGAATGGAATGACGACATTGAAAATCTATGCTGGACCGGGAGTTGCACCCGGTTTTCCCACTTACCGCGATCGGTCGCCTTACCATTTGGCTATCCGTGCACGACCCATGGCCAGATTTCCATATGTCGCCAAACCATGCAAAACTAATGTTTATATTCTCTGTTTTTACTTCTTTATCGGTATATTTTGGTGGTGTTTATGTTTTTTCCTCTAAACGTCATTAAATTGAACTAGAACATTCCTAGGATTATTATAAATCCCATCAATGTTCTGACTTACAGTCGACAACGTGTACCCGTACATCCATCATGTATATTCCAGCACAGGTGAGACATTTTACTAGAAAGTCACTTGCACCGTGTCGGTGGAAAAATACGATATTGCAGGGCCTCTGTTGTTCTGAATGTGATGCAAACTTCCTTTAGACATGCAGGCGTGCGTATATTGATGAAAGTGGGGTCAGTGGCCGACGACTCCAACGTGCTTCGTCGTTGACCGACGGATGTTATTAATCGCGATACCGTTGGGCATGGAACCATCGAGAATGGATCGTGTGCAGCGTCTGGTGCAGATATGGTTCTTTACCTGCCGTCAAGTCCAAAGTGACTGTGGATAGAAATTGGAAATGTACTGCGTTTCATTGTTTCCCTAACAGTCAGGAATCAGCGCTCACCTGCTAACGTTGTGTCCCTAGACAGTGGAGACATCCGTCTCCTTCACTTACTACAGGTGTTTCATCGCCAGAACTGACGGCATAATTAAAGAAAAAGAAGTCGTGGGGAAGCTGCGCATCACTAATCGTTATAAATCGAAATTAATCACGAATGTGTTGAAAAATAAGACGCAATTGCAAAGTATTCCTCTAACTGTGTTCTATCGACTCTGCTCACAATTCCGGGTGACTTTGCAGACTGCCATCCAGCTGTAAGCCAAGTAATGAAACAGAAGGTACATCAAGATACACAATGTAAACGAAACAGGAATACGTCGAATCCCAAGAGAGAGCGAGAACTACTTAAGCGGCATGAATCAAGAAAACGGATATCCATGAGTTCCAAAGTACGATGGCAAAGACAGGGGCAGTACGATACAGCTATTGCATCGTTCTCGATGATGTCGCGATGCCGAATGTTCTTGGTGCGAACGTTATGTTATCACGGTAGCAACCAATGCAACTGTAGCTCTGCAGAATTACAGGAAAATTGGGCTACCAGTGAGGCAGTACTAGCAACGAGGGTGGGTTAGGGCACACTAGGAATCGACTATTCCCTTCTGTGCGCCGTTAAGAGTTCTATCTCGATATGCAACTCTTCATTCTCCGCTTTGACCGTAGCTACCTGATGCAGCAAATACTGAACCACTTACTGGTTTGACACTTTCGCACCGGTAGGCAATTTGCTTAACTGTTGCTACCGCAATACGTACTAAATACTCAAGCGGAAAGAAAAGAAAAGGAGAAGGCTAAGGACGGCATTTACTTGTATTCGTGTTCTGAATACGTCCACTGCTGAATCACTGTCATTGTTGCCCTCCACTGGTCAATCACTTCAACCTCCAACATCCCACTTCTGGCACCGTGTAACGGAGCGTGCGAGTGCCCCTGTGCTGGATGTGAGTGGAGAGGCTGATACTGACAGCAATCATGAACGAATTTGGTGTTAGTGTATCTGTAGCAGCTACTTCGTGCCTCGGACCATGATGCGGCAGGCCTCAGGCAGTGGTTGAAGGTTCGCAGCCTGGCTGTGAAGATGGCAGCTACTTCAGGAGGACGTCGTCGATATCGTGACTGAGACTGACACACGGATTGTGCTGAAGTATAGCTTTGTTGTGGTGTGATATGCCCTGGAATTTATATACGGAGACTCTGAGCTTGTCAAAGCAGAAGTCAAGCTCTGATGCATATTTTCAGTTCCGTCGAACTCCCTTGCTAAAGTGGAACACGAGTATTGCTGCATTGTTCAGGGCCATTGATACACTCTGCATGCCAGTCATTTCCCAGAGAACTGGGGCGCAGTCGAAGAAGAAATGATGCTTGGCTAGTTGCAGCTAACATCATGCATACTGAGTCCTGGCTTTTGCTGGTGCCAAAACTGGTAGAACTGATAGAAGATAAGCAGAAAAGAAGTAGGAGCCATGCACTGTTCATCACAGAACAAAGGGAATGTAGTAAATGATGGTTACATACATAATACGCTGACTTACAGAGATAACATGTAAATGTAAAACATGGTATATCAGAACATAGCAGCTTTCTTTTAACCTGCAAGTGATGGCTACTCGCATATGCTGGATACGCCAGTATTTCAGCTGTAAGGACAACTGTAAGTGTGGCTACAACAATGCCAATTTAGCTCATCATCAGAGAAGAAATATCGCTAGCAATTTTTTCTCAAATTGCATGATTTAACTACTGGCGATGTCCAACATTTTTCACACGTGAATTAGAAGCAGCGTGGTATTTACTTGAAAATCACTACATGTTGATCTGTACCCAAGAGAAACGCCTTACATACTCATCCAGCAGTACAATATGCTGCTGACCATATCAGACCTCAACAGAGGTTATGACACTGGATACATTGTGAGGTAGGAAATGTTAACCTTCTTCGAATGGATTCTTGGAATAGTGCTCAACTCAGACTGGGCTCTTCTTGACTTTATAAATACTGGTCAATGCTTTTTGTCTGCTCTATAGCTACCACTAAATTTCGACCCTGTATATTCTAGTGACATGGCACTGGTAGGCAAGCGATATCAACCATCAGCAAATTTTCACGATTATCAGCTGGGGCGACTCTTAACTACTGAAAGAACTGTCCGTAACCGCTGGTACTCAGAAACTCAATCACAATCTCTTTCATTCCTTACAAGAATGTGTGGATGCTCTCACATCTCATTCCGAGTCAACCAAAGGTTGTGGGGCGAGACCAAACAGCGAGGTAATCAGTCCCATCGGATTAGGGGAGGAAGTTGGCCGTGCCCTATCAAAGTAACCATCCCAGCATTTGCCTCAAGAGATTTAAGGAAATCACAGAAAACCTAAATCAAGATGGGTGGATTTGAACCGTCATCCTACCGAATGCGGGTCCAGTTTGCTAACCACTGTGCCACCTCACTCGGTAGTCAACCAAAGACTTAACTTCGACATGTGGCTTTGTTTTACAGTTCTGCATAATCATTTTATTGGATCATGTTGGTCAATTGTGCCTTTTTAACTGTCACTGTTACGCCAACAACTGACTGGACTCCAGAATCTGTGGCCAGATCGATCACCTTGCTGCCTGCTTAATGTTGGTGTGTGGGGCTGAAAAGCGCTGGGTCAGCGTGGCGAAGGCCTCCACTTCGGGCATATGGAAAGCGTGGATACCACACGCTGGGTCCTAACGCTTGCTGCTTGGGCCCCGTATGTGCTGAGAAACGGTGCCTTGTCATAAGAGCACCGGGGCGAACCCGTATAAATAATGGCCGCTACAGCCATGCAGTATTTGTTGTCGACTGCTGCTTGCACTGGGAATGGTTCCACTCCAGCTGGCGACCCTAAGTGGGCCATCCAGTCTCATCTACAACTGGTTTCTACCTCCTCTAAGTACTGGCCAGTGGGCCGCACCAAGGCCATATGCTGCTGGGGCCTGAACTGCTGCCTTCCAGCTTGGGCCTGCTGCTGGCTAACATCATTCGACTCTTGGGCAGCTCCTAGCGATCAAAGGCTCAAAGTCTGCACATGCTTGCCTTCTGCACGCGATCCATTGCGGCTGCTTGCTGTATTTACGCCGTATGGCATGACCGTCCCGCATCAGATTTTGCTACAAAAACAGAAATTCCACACTACATCAAATATGTTTTCGTTGGTGCTTTTCATCTCAGCCTTTATACGATTATGAAGTCACATGGGTGCAATATATGTATGTATATCACGGCTAGAAATAAAGGGTGAATCACGTATAATTTGCACCGCAAATATTGCGGAAACAGAAAATGCTATTGAAGTGGAGTTGACACAAAATGAACTGTTAGTCAGATTGTAATAATACTTAGAAAGCGTATTTTTTTGTGCAAGCATACACTTTTTAAATACAGTCATGCTCATAAATTGAGGATAATGCTGATAAATGGTGAAACATCTCTCTGGTGGGCGGTTTGCAGGTTTAAACCACCTCAGGGTATGACCACGTGGTGCGTTTGATCTGCGGTCGTCGCGCGATGGCTCTGGCAGCAGTTCACTTATGCAGACGTGCGTTGGTTCATGTCAGAGTGCAGTGCAGCGAGTAAGTGTGCAGACGTTTTCAGACGTGCTAATAGTGACTGTGTGTTGAAAATGGCTCAAAGAACACATATTGATGACGTTATGAGGGGTAGAATACTAGGGCGACTGGATGCTGGTCAAACACAGCAGGTAGTAGCACGGGCCCTCTGTGTGCCACAAAGTGTGATCTGAAGATTATGGCAACGATTCCAGCAGACAGGAAACGTGTCCAGGCGCTACAGTACGGGACATCCACAGTGTACAACACCACAAGAAGACCGATACCTGAACATCAGTGCCCGCAGACGGCCACGGAGTACTGCAGGTAGCCTTGCTCAGGACTTTGCCGCAGCCACTGGAACAGTTGTCTCCAGACGCACAGTCTACAGACGACTGAACAGACATGGTTTATTCGCCCGGAGACCTGCAAGGTGCATTCCACTGACCCCTGGTGTGTCAAGAACACAGTACATTGTCATTGGAACAGTGGTCCCAGGTTATGTTCACAGACGAGTCCAGGTATAGTCTGAACAGTGATTCTCGCCGGATTTTCATCTGGCGTGAACCAGGAACCAGATAAGAAACCCCTTAATGTCCTTGAGAGGGACCTGTTTGCAGGTCGTGGTTTGACGTGTGAGGTGGGATTATGATTGGTGCACGTACACCCCTTCATGTGAAACTTCCTGTCATATTGAAACTGTGTGCCAGACCGAGACTCGACCCTGGGACCTTTGCCTTTCGCGGGCAAGTGCTCTACCAACTGAGGTACCCAAGCATGACTCACACCCCGTCCTCACAGCCTTACTTCTGCCCGTATCTCGCCTCCTACCTTCCAAACTTCACAGAAGCTCTCCTGCGAACCTTCGTGAGCACCGAGTAAAAAGAGTCTTTGGCCAGACCAATAAAACACGGGCATTATTAGGGAATGTCAAAGAAGACATCGGTTGGCGAAAGACCAGGTTATATCAGATTCTGTGCCTGTGACAAGACGTATATTGGACAAACAGTGTGCACAATCGAACATTGATGAGGACAACACCAGCGATACAGTAGACTAATGCATCCCAAAAAGTCAGCGGCCGCAGAACACTGTTTATCGGTGAATCATGTTCTGCAATACGAACGTACAAGGATTTTAGCACAGACTCCGAAATACTGGGATAGCATCGTTAGAGAGGCCATCGAAATTCGCAGCAAGGACAATCTCATCAATCGGGACTGCGGCTATAATCTCAGCAAGGGTTGGGAACCAGCACTGTGTCCAATTAAGAACATACTCAGCAAACAAAACGATCTGGCGGCCAGGGCGAATGGAGGAACTGTACCTACGTTACCACAGACACCCACGCCATCGCCTTCGCAATGCGCACCCTCCAGAACGGGCTGCATAGGGAAAGGGTCGCGCACGCCCTGCAGCTCAGTTCGTCAGGGCAACTGACGATGGCGACATGTCTGGTCGCTGAAACATTGTGACTACTGGAAACTGTGAGCCGGCAGTTCCCCGTGGACTATTAAATCGATATTTGTAATGCTCGCCGGTAGAATCACATTTGAGTTTAGACAGTTCTCTTTTCTTGTGATTCGTGTCTCAGAGTAGTGACTTTTTACACACAAACACACGAATGTACACGAGGGATTTCTTATAACGAGATTATCACCATGCCACTGTTCTTGAGTTTTTATGAAGTGTTCCCGGATTACATCTCTGTTCCCATGCCGTTGACCAGCTTCATAATTCTTCCCCCTTTTAGGACAGCTTCCCCCTCCCTAGGACAAAGAAATGCCCTTACCTCTGTCCGGTCACTCTCTCTCTCTCTCTCTCTGGTGAGGATGCAGGCACGCGGCACCCCTCATCCTGCCTGTGTTAGTGGCTTACGGCGCCGCCCACTGGCTACAGCTGTCCAGGAGATGCAGGACACGATTTCCTCTTGCTCAAGAACAAGACCCTAACGTTCGCCCATACTATGAAAATGAGGAAAGCAATATACGATGCGTGTTTTTTAAGTAAGTACCGTTTTGAAATTAAAAAAAAAACGTGCCAAGATATCAATAATTTTATTTTTACATGAAAGCCTGTACCTTAATCTACTTTTCTACATAATTTCCGTCAATATTGAGGCACTTGTCATAACGTTGTACCAGTTTTTGGATACCCTCCTCATAGAAGTCTGCCTCCTGACTTGTTCACCACTGCATCACCACTCTTTTGACTTCGTCATCGTCTTGAAGACGCTGACCGCTCAGGTGTTTCTTCAAGCGCAGGAACAGATGGTAGTCACTGGGCCCAAGATCGGGGCTGTACGGAGGATGATCTAGAGTTACCAGCGTCTTCAAGACGATGACGAAGTCAAAAAAGTGGTGATGCAGTGGTTAACAAGTCAGGGGGCAGACGTCTATGAGGAAGGTATTCAAAAACTGGTACAACTTTATGACAAGTGCCTCAATATTGACGGAAATTGTGTAGAAAAGTAGATTAAGGTACAGGCTTTCACGTAAAAATAAAATTATTGAGATATCTTAGCACGTCTTTTTTTAATTTCAAACCGGTATTTACTTGACAAACACGCCTTGTACATTGCTGGTTATTGAAACTGTAACACTGTGGAGGCGGCATGCAACAAAAATGAAACTAGCCTGTCTGGTTACGTAAATTAATTGAATTTCAATGCAACGAACAAAACTCGTATATAAGGGAAGATTAGTAAGAATATTTCTTATTCTTAAATCACATTTCAGTGTTGGTTTCTTGTGAGGAGATCGTGCCTAATGTCCCGTGTACGAATTAGAATCGTCAAACAACACAAATCGGAATTTGAGAGCGGCAGAGTCATAGTCTATCGCGACTTCAGTTTATCTTTCCCCGGTATTGTTGCTCGTGCTGGCTGGGATACCAAGACTCGAAGTGTGCTGCACAGGGCCCTGGTGCTTTACAAGACGTCTGTGTAGGCTCCGCGAAGGTAATAGCAGTCTAACGAAAAACAATACTAGTCTTGTCAAACAATCAGAAAAACTGCTGTTATAAATATCACATCAGTGTTAGTTACATACAACTTATATTATTACTCAGTGCTTAATAGCCTCAAATGATGTGACAGCCAGCATAACAAATGCTGTCATCAGAATCACAAACAAAAGAATGCAACTTGCACCAGTAGGTATGTGGAGGGTCGATTCTCGTTACCACATTCACGCAGCGGCCGTGCTGATGCTTTCTCCCCCCTCCCTTCCTCCCCCCCCTCCCCCCTCCCCCACCATCCCCCAATCTTTCTATCACTGTGCTCTGTCTCATCTACACGTGCCGCGAACATAACACTACACTACATTTCCTTCATCTCTATTTCTCATGCACAAACACTTCGAAGGCTACATAAACCACGCAGCACACTAGACACTTGCCACTCGAGTTTACGATTGCAAAGTGCATCCAGTTCTATATTTCTCGTATTGTAAAATGAAACTGTTGATTTTAAAAGACGAAATGAAGGTATAGTATTTTGGGTCGGGACATCCTATCCAGGCCTGTTCAGCTGCCTAGTACGAGTCTTTTTTATTCGAAGTCATTTCGGCGATTTTCGCGTCGATGATGACGAAATGATGATGCGGGCAACACAACACCCAGCCCTCGAGTAGACAAAATCTCCTATCTAGCCGAATTCGAAACCCGGCTCATTTCATGGTAGGCAGCCATGTTGACATCGCAGCTAAGGAGGTGGATTTGTTTTAAGAGTGTTGAATCAAAACCTCGCATTGGAAGTTCAAAAGTGGTTCGCCCAGAAGATGCAGCATCAGCCTCAAAGATCTCTGATCATAAATATGAGATGTAAGAACCTGAAGTTCCATAGTATCCACCAGTATGACACATAACGACTCACTAAGGATGAAAAACAATCTTACATCAATCTCGAATTTATTGAGTCTAATCACTCACCTTTATTCATCTAGATGTGCCGACATTTGCAAACTATACATCCCGATTTCAAAGTCAAGGCTGAGGAATTTTTTATGCTTAAGAAAGAATAGCAACTGATCAGTAAGAAACTAGGAAGCATGCGACCCAAACTGTGAATGAAGTGTCAAGGAGACATCCTATCCGGTCAGCTACTGCATTACACAAGCAGACGATGCTCACACTGTTGCTGAGAATTTAATAAAACCATGTGTGGCAGTCATCACACAAGGAATCCTCGACGAAAAATCTGAATAGCAGCTTTCTACAGTGCCGCTTTTGAACGACACTGCCGGCCTGTGTGGCCGTGCGGTCTAGGCGCTTCAGTCTGGAACCGCGTGACCGCTCCGGTCGCAGGTTCGAATCCTGCCTCGGGCACGGATGTGTGTGATGTCCTTAGGTTAGTTAGGTTTAAGTAGTTCTAAGTTCTAGGGGACTGATGACCACAGCAGTTAAGTCCCATAGTGCTCAGAGCCATTTTTTTGAACGACACTATTCCGCGTCAGATCAGTATTCTCCCGGGCATATCAAACAAGAACTAATTGGTAGCCTTCAATACAACAAGTTCGTCTTGCAAATGGATGAGTCAACTGATGTTGCTGGACTAGACATGTAGCCGATAATTGTATGATATCCATATAAACATTCACTCGAAGTAGAGTTTGTCATGTGTGCCAATTAACACCACTGGAAAAGAGATTTTTAACACAATTTTTCTAAATAAAGAATCTCGACTGGAATGATTTTTTGGATATTTGTACAGATAGGCCAAGGCAATGACTGGTAAAACAGCAGGGGCGAAATCACTAACAAAAAGCAAAGTGCCAACGTAGTTCCAGCCAACGATCACTGTATACACCAGCAAGCACGATAATAAAGATGCCGCCATATCTAAAACAGATATTTGATGAAGCTGGAAAAATAGTCAGTTACGTCAAATCATGATCTCTTGAATACCAATTGTTTTCAATATTGTGTGGGCACTAGTGCTCCACACTGGGAATAGATGGTTATCTCGGGATAAGACTACAACAAAATTATTCGAGCTATGAACTCAATTACAAGCTTTAATGAGTGACATTTATGTTACACTGAAAGACCGTTTGAGCGACGTGACTCTCTTGTTCAGACTATTTTTTTTAATGATATATTTAGACATATTAATGGGTTAGGTCTGTCCTTACACGGAAAACAGACAACAGTTTTTTGTATTAACAACATAATAACCACCCTGAAAACCAAATCAGATATCTGGATTGCATGTGTTTTAATACTGAATGTGTTCGTTGGTGAGACTCCAGAATTATCAGATGAAATATTTCAACAATTGGTCCAATGTGTCCATGAAAATCTCACGTCTTTTGAGACGTACTTTGCTGAAGAGCTGAGTCAAAGTTGTAAATGAATTCATGGGTTCACAATCCATTTGCACAGAGTTTGCAGACGCAAGAAAATATGTCAAACGAAACCTATGAACCTTTTTACAAATGACATCATATTCAGGCAATGGATCATTGTTCAAAACAATGTCACTTGATGATTTTTGGTGCAGGATTCGTGACGAACATTCACAACTTGCCACACAGGCTCTGATTGTTCTTCTCGACTTCCGAACACTCATTGCATGAAACGGGATTCTCAGCATGAGCAGCTACAAAGACAAAATACCGCAACAGACTAGATGCTGAACCTGACATGTACCTTCACTCCCTTACGTCAAGTCTAAGATTCAGCGTTTGGTGAAAGATAAAGACACGGCTTCATACTTCCAATTAAACGGGAATAATTTTGTCAGTTTACAATTGACTCAGTCCAGTGCTATTTTGCGTATACTATTATTGTGTGTTGTTTTATATATTGGTGTAGAAGACAGTAGGGTGTAATGTACCTATTTTTGTATGATTTCTATTAAATGATTATGATTATGGAATGAACCTAAAACCAGGTTGTGCTTGCTTTAGCTCTCCGTAAAATACCCAGTATTTCAAGAATTTCCCTTGCCATAACAGTTTGAAGACCGCTGCTCTACGCCATGTAGGCTCTCTGCGACCCCGATGACTTAAAATCCGCAAGAACATACACATTGTTCGTTCGGCCGTCCAGGATAGCACAGCCACGTGACATACATTAGTCAGGAAATAGGGTAGTTTGCGGAACGTAATTTATAGACCTACGGGTAGTGGAAAGGCGTCTGGAGCACCACGAACTGTCAGAAAAGCCACGGTTGTTTCGTGTTCCCCTGCCGCGGCAGCAAGGAGAGACATGCCGGCAACGGTGCCGGAAACAACAAGCTTTGGAGACAGAAGTGGCGCGATCGCGAGTCCCAGTTACGCGTGCACCATCGCGATGGACGTATCCGTCTTTGGAGCCTCCAAGGAGAAAGAACGTTACCAGACTGCATTCTTCATCGTCAAACAGGCGCAACACGTGGCGGAATGGTATGGGCTGCCACTAGGTACACCATACGATCACGTTTGATGGACGTAGCTGGTTACTGAGCAGCAGTGATAAGGGTAGTGGATATGTCCTGTCTTTAAGGCCTCTCTGATGTTATCTTTCAAGAAAATAATACAAGAGCTCACGGTACAACTGCCGTGCTGAGCTACCATTACACTAAGTACTCTTGCCAGTATGCGCTCCAGATCTCTCACTTGTTGGAAACATCTGGTCATTTGTTAGCAAGAGTCTGGCACGTCGCTACTCACCAGCCGCTCATTGATGAACTATGGCACAGAGACAAAGTAGCGTGGAATACGGCAACGGTGTCTTAACACCCTATAGTCGAGTAGCTGTAAGAAGATCCCTGACAGGCGCAGTGGGCTTGGCACAGCAGCTCTGCGTGCCTACTGCAACCAGTCACACTACACGATTTTGTAAACGTCTCTATGGCAACGCTGCAATGTTGCCGAAGCTCTGTAGGTGGCTACCGTTTCCGCGTGAAACTGTTTGTACGCCGTAGGTGACAGCTGGCAACAAAGCTGCACACAAATTTAGTCACGAACTCTTCCTGCTGTACCCTAAAGTCCATGGATGGGCAACCGGCGGCCACCGGAACGGACCCGGCCCGCGACTGGTTTCAATCCGGCCCGCAGAAGAACTTCTTGGGAGAGGGAGCGACTTAAGGGACTCTCACACGTACAATATTATTATCAATTGGTCAATATTATGACTGTCTGCGGGTGAGTGTTTTCAAATTGTCAACAGTAGATACTGACGAACTCTACTGTTGCCGAACAAAATATTGTCAGTATTACCAATACATAGCCAGTGGCCCTGCCGCAGCACTGATACAGGTTCCCGTCAGATTACCGAAGTTAAGGGCTGTCGGTCTTGGCTAGCTCATGCATGGGTGAGCGTCGAGGGTCTGCTGAGTAGAGATGGGTAGTTCGCGAACGAACGGATTCAAAGGAATGGTTGACTAAGATGAACGAAAGGACCGAGGAACGAATTCCAAGGAACGATCGGTTCAGAGTTCACTTCGGTCGCGGCGGTCTACTTACAGTTCCCGAGTACGAGGAACGATCGGTTCATAGTTCACTAGTTCACTTCGGTCGCGGTGGTCACTTCGGCAGTTCTCGTTCCAGCCTCGGTCGCGTGCTCGTCTCAGTCTGTGTCTCTCTGGGTCGCACTCGTCGTTCTTCGCATGACCACCTGTCTCAGTTCCACTGCCGACTGCTCCTAGTTAGTTCAGTTTCCAGTTGTTCGTTTCGTTCACTGCGCTCGCCCATTTTACATGTATTCCAAACTTTTCTTGCACTTGGTTCTGGCTATTCAGCACCCACGACCGGTAATCAAAAAGTATTTTATAGTTACGTAAATTACATAAAATTACGTTGTATGTAATCGGTACGTCTTTTCAGGTAACAAAAGAGCATATCAGCTCACTTCATTATATCGATGAACAGCAGAAGACATACTTATAACAAGGCAAGTTTTTTTTGTTATTCATATATTTGTTTAATTTTTAGTGTAAGAAAATTCATATAAAACGATTTTCGTGTATCTTTCATACACAAAACATTAGATTTAGGAAGGCTCTAATTATTTTTGAGTTTGGTTGTTTCCAGTTTGCATTACCTGCTAGTTTGGTTTCTTTGTAAAAAAATAGTGGGTTGTGGGTCATTTTGGCTCAGTGGGAAAAGCGGTGCCTCTCCATTTCAAAAGACATAGATTGCCATAAAATCGTATTTACTTATTATCTCAAAAATATTTGTTCAGAAGGAGCTTTCAAACCAAAAACTTTATAACTGCGAACTTAATTATTATTACTATTGCTGCATTAACTTTAATAATGTAACATAAAAACCTAATTTTTACTAAGCGTGTGACGCAAGTATGAGAAAATCACATTTTATTTTATGCTTCCATAAAGTCTCTACTTCGCCTAAGAACTCAGAGAGAACGTGAAGTATATAGAGGGTGTAAACGATTATTGTTTACAACGTAGCATAGCTATGCAGTGGAAGTCGAAACGAAGAATTTCATACAAGACACTTGTGGTCTTTTAAGTTGGGGAACAGCCACCAACAGGTTTTCAAGACTACATGAGCTATAGCCCATGCGCGTCGCGTGATATTTTCATGTTCCCTTCTCCAGCTCTCTACACATCGTCATCGATTGTTTCGCAATTGTTGCTTGCATTAGCTTGTTATTTCTTCACTGCCTAATTATTACATATTTGTCTGTTTGTTATATCTGTTCGCAACGGGCAACACGTCGTCCGTAATTGGCGAGCAGTCTGTACTCGGGGCCGGTTTTCCGTGCGCCACCCAATATTATTTCCCTGCGATCAGCCACACAAGGCTACGGTTGGCTAAACGAGAGTTCTGCAGAATCACATAAATTACTTCTTAGAGTGTGTAAGAATTCTGCAATGAATAAAAACTCTATACTCCAGGGGAGAGGCAAGTGCCCCCTCTTGGTGCCCTCCATCCTTCAGTCACCTACACCACTAGTTTTCAGTTTTTCATATACCAAGCACAAATGAAAGGTGAACGAGTAAAAATTAACGGTTCCCAAAAAAGAGCTATCAGCAGTGAACTAGTTCCCAAGGATGAACGAGTTTGCCCGTCTCTACTGCTGAGCGCTGTTGGCGAGCGGTGTGCACTGAGTCGTTTTGAGGCCAAATGATGCGCCCGTTGACTGACAACTGACAGGTAGCGGCTTCGGTCACGAAAACTGACAGCGAGTGGCAGAGTGGTGTGCTGGCCACGTTTTCATCGACATCCGTATCGAATCACGCCCACCGATGAGGATGACGCGGCGGTCGGTCCGTGCCGTTGCGCCTTCCGACGGCAAGTATTATCGGTTTGGCAATTCGCGTTTTTGCTATTCGCATTTCTACCGTTTCGTTTCTGTGTAATACAGCTGATTTTGCTAAGTTCAAACGTTACAGACTTTTATACTTTTTAAAATGAACAAAGAAATGATGGCTTAATTTATTTAATGTTACAGAAACAGCCAATACCTATGCACCCAGCCATAAAAAGTATTTTTGGACAAACATTTGAAAAATACTTGCTAATAGTGTTTGTTGATATTAACACGCACTAATGGCCTGCCTGTGGCCAAATAGCGCAGCGTTACTCCTAACTGCTTGCCGACTGCGATTGCCTGTCTCACTGCCGTATTTTGTTTTTCTGTTCCTTGTCGTATTAACACTAGTTACGAGGGTGAGTCAAATGAAAACCTTAATTATTTTTTAAAATATTATTTATTGTGCAGAAGTGGTACAAAGCTGTTTTACTTTTCATCGTAATCTCCTCCACGCTCAATGCAAGTCCTCCAGCGCTTACGAAGTGCATAAATTCCTTTAGAAAAAAATTCATTTGTTAGTCCGTGCTACCACTCATGCACCACGTGCCGTACCTCTTCATCCGAACGGAACTTCTCTCCTCCCATTGCGCCATTGAGTGGTCCAAACACATGGAAATCACTTGGGGCAAGTTCTGATGAGTATGGTGGATGAGGAAGACACTCAAAATGCAGGTCTGTGATTGTTCCAACTGTTGTACGAGCACTGTGGGGCCTTGCATTGTCATGTTGCAAAAGGACACCTGCTGACAACAATACACCTCGCTTTGATTTGATTGCAGGGTGCAGATGATTTTTTAGGAGATCTGTGTATGATACACTGGTGACAGTAGTCCCTCTAGGCATGTAATGCTCCAAAATGACGCCTTTTTCGTCCCTAAAGGGATTCAGCATATCCTTCCCTGCTGATGGTTCTGTTCGAAACTTCCTTGGTTTTGGTGATGAGGAATGGCGCCACTCCTTGCTCGCTCTCTTCGTTTCCGGTTGGTGGAAGTGAACCCAGGTTTCGTCCCCAGTAACGATTCTTGCCCCCCCCCCCCCCCCAATGAACCATGGACCTTCCCGTTGGTGGGGAGGCTTGCGTGCCTCAGCGATACAGATGGCCGTACCCTAGGTGCAACCACAACGGAGGGGTATCTGTTGAGAGACCAGACAAACATGTGGTTCCTGAAGAGGGGCAGCAGCCTTTTCAGTAGTTGCAGGGGCAACAGTCTGGATGATTGACTGATCTGGCCTTGTAACCCTAACCAAAAAGGCCTTCCTGTGCTGGTACTGCGAACAGCTAAAAGCAAGGGGAAACTACAGCCGTAATATTTCCCAAGGGCATGCAGCTTTACTGTATGGTTAAATGATGGTGGCGTCCTCTTGGGTAAAATCTTCCGGGCGGGGTCTACTCAAGAGGACGTCATTATCAGGAGAAAGAAAACTGGCGTTCTGCGGATCGGAGCGTGGAATGTCAGATCTCTTAATTGGGCAGGTAGGTTAGAAAATTTAAAAAGGGAAATGGATAGATTAAAGTTAGCTATAGTGGGAATTAGTGAAGTTCGGTGGCAGGAGGAACAAGACTTTTGGTCAGGTGAATACAGGGTTATAAATACAAAATCAAATAGGGGTAATGCAGGAGTAGGTTTAATAATGAATAAAAAAATAGGAGTGCGGGTAAGCTACTACAAACAGCATAGTGAACGCATTATTGTGGCCAAGATATACACTAAGCCCAACCCTACAACAATGGTACAAGTTTATATACCAACTAGCTCTGCAGATGATGAAGAAATTGATGAAATGTATGATGAGATAAAAGAAATTATTCAGGTAGTGAAGGAAGACGAAAATTTAATAGTCATGGGTGACTGGAATTCGAGAGTAGGAAAAGGGAGAGAAGGAAACATAATAGGTGAATATGAATTGGGGGAAAGAAATGAAAGAGGAAGCCGCCTGGTAGAATTTTGCACAGAGCATAACTTAATCATAGCTAACACTTGGTTCAAGAATCATAAAAGAAGTTTGTACACATGAAAGAATCCTGGATATACTAGAAGGTATCAGATAGATTATATAATGGTAAGACAGAGATCTAGGAACCAGGTATTAAATTGTAAGACATTTCCAGGGGCAGATATGGACTCTGACCACAATCTATTGGTTATGAGCTGTAGATTAAAACTGAAGAAACTGCAAAATGTGGGAACTTAAGGAGATGGGATCTGGAAAAACTGATTAAACCAGAGGCTGTACAGAGTTTCAGGGAGAGCATAAGGGAACAATTGTCACAAATGGGGGGAAAGAAATACAGTAGAAGCAGAATGGGTAGCTCTGTGGGATGAAGTAGTGAAGGCAGCAAAGGATCAAGTAGGTAAAAAGACGAGGGCTAATAGAAATCATTGGGTAACAGAAGAAATACTGAATTTAACTGATGAAAGGAGAAAATATAAAAATGCAATAAATGAAGCAGGCAAAAAGGAATACAAACGTCTCAAAAATGAGATCGACAGGAAGTGCAAAATGGCTAAGCAGGAATGGCTAGAGGACAAATGTAAGGATGTAGAGTCTTGTCTCACCAGGGGTAAGATAGATACTGCCAACAGGAAAATTAAAGAGACCTTTGGAGAAAAGAGAACCACTTCTATGAATATCAAGAGCTCAGATGGAAACCCAGTTCTAAGCAAAGAAGGGAAAGCAGAAAGGTGGAAGGAGTATATAGAGGGTCTATACAAGGGCGACGTACTTGAGGACAATATTCTGGAAATGGAAGAGAATGTAGATGAAGACGAAATGGGAGATACAATACTGCGTGAAGAGTTTGACAGAGCACTGAAAGAGCTGAGTCGAAACAAGGCCCTGGGAGTAGACAACATTCCATTAGAACTACTGACGGCCTTGGGAGAGCCAGTCCTGACAAAACTCTACCATCTGGTGAGAAAGATGTATGAGACTGGCGAAATACCCTCAGACTTTAAGAAGAATATAATAATTCCAATCCCAAAGAAAGCAGGTGTTGACAGATGTGAAAATTACCGAACAATCAGTTTAATAAGCCACAGCTGCAAAATGCTAACGCGAATACTTTACAGACGAATGGAAAAACTAGAAGCCAACCTTGGGGAAGATCAGTTTGGATTCCGTAGAAATATTGGAACAAGTGCCGCAATACTGACCGTACGACTAAAATACAGGGAGCGAAAGGCTATTTACAATTTTTACAGAAACCAGATGGCAGTTATAAGAGTCGAGGAACATAAAAGGGAAGCAGCAGTTGGGAAGGGAGTGAGACAGGGTTGTAGCCTCTCCCCGATGTTATTCAATCTGTATATTGAGCAAGCTGTAAAGGAAACGAAAGAAAAATTCGGAGTAGGTATTAAAATCCATGGAGAAGAAATAAAAACTTTGAGGTTCGCCGATGACATTGTAATTCTGTCAGAGACAGCAAAGGACTTGGTGATTTCAACTCGATTTCTAAACTGAAGGAAACACTTCACGGCATTCGCTTCAGAATTGCTACCAATTCGTGGGGCAATAGACCGCGCCGCTCGAACTATCAACACAACTGGCGCTGCTAAGAGTATCCTAGGACTTCCACATCGCTGAGCAACGGGTTATACATAATGCTGGTGACTGCTTTTGAAACATGTGTCTATTTTGTACAAGCTGTAAATAAATAGTTGCCACTCTTAAAGTTCCAACCCTCACATATTTGAAAAGTTGGATTGTAAACAAAAATTCAGTGCACGACATATCCTAACATACCGTCTGTTTGTAGATGACATGTGCTAATTTAGGTCTGTGGCAGATTTCGGTTGACAGCCAAAGGACACACACAATGTTTAATAAAAGGTAAGGTTAAGTACATTTGTAATTTAAATAACAACAAACTTCGAAGTAACATATTTATTAAACTAAACGTAATCTGTAGGAATAAACTTAATAAAACAATAGCCTGTTGAGGATGCCACAACTGCGGTGAAACATGTTTGCTTATTAAAGCAAAACAAAATTTTTGTACTTGCAAAAGAGAGGACGCATTCTTAACTCATTATTAACGATATTATTCTTGTGTTTTTTTTTTGTCTAGATATGGAAGTAAAGTGTTATATATCTTTAAAAAACGGTCTTAGCACTGCTGCGAACTCTCACTGATGTCGTGTTGACTGTCTGTTTAATATTAAGTTGTCTGACGACGGCCGAGAAAGCTGGCAGCCGGTTCGAAACAAACCATTAAATAAATATTGGTTGATTCAGGAGGGAAGAACTGATTTCAGTTGATTATTACAGAGAAGCAACGGAAGATAGAAACACACAGCGCGTGTCACTGGCAGGAATCCTGACACAACTGCACTGTTGTGTGTTTGTAGCAGCATGGCGACTACACTGCAAGAGAAATCATTTTCTGTGTCGGAATTTTCGCGAAGTCAATCCATTGTTCAAGTGCAACGTGCGTTTCACCGTCGATCCAGCAGGAAGCCACCTCCGCACGAGTAGATTTGTCACTGACGTATAATATTCTCGAAAATTAGTTGCATATGCAAAGGGAAGAGCACTGGTCGCCCACTCTGGCCTGATTTAAATGTCGAGCGCATCTGAGATGGGTTCACACAGAGCCCTCGGAAGCCCACAAGATGGGCAGGCCAGAAACTTCAGCTTCCACAGTCAACAGTCTTGCGTGATCTGAAACAACTCCTGCATATAAAGCCTTACAAGTTGCAATTACTGCAGCAATTACATACCGGCAACCATAACAGAAGGTACGAATTTTGCGTTTCATTTCTCCAGGTTGTGGCAGAGGACATTTTTCCGAACGATTCATCTTTTAGGACGAATCGACGTTTCATGTGTTGGGTAAAGTAAACTCCACAATATAGGAATTTGCAAGATCACAAGATCCTGGCGTCGCTGTCGAACATGTGTGACTCATCGAAGCTGAATGTGTTTTGTGCCGTTTTTGTTTACAAAGTTTACGCACCTTCCTTTTCTGCGTAGGAAACTGTGACAGGAATGTGATACCTGGACGTGCTGCAAAATTGGTTCCTTCGCCAACGATTTCATTTTTTAAGCATGGCACCTTGCTTTCACCTTGAGGACCGGCATTATCTTGATAAGACCATCCCACTAAGGTGAACTAGAAGACGTGAACAACAAGACCCTGTTCCCTTTTTTTGCGCTTGCCAGGTCACTAGACCTCACACCTTTCGATTTTCTTCTGTGGTAGCACGTAAAAGACAGAGACTTTGTCTTACGTGTGGGACCTACTCTTCAAGACCTAACAAATCGAATTGTTGAAGTGGTCGATTCAGTAAGCAAGGACCTGTCGATTCGTGTGTGGAAAGAAATGGACTACCGTTTCGATGTTTCTCGAATAATGCATGGTCCTTATTTTATGTATTTGGTACAGTACATAAAACTTGGCACCTTCTACTATCCATTGACATGCGCAATGTGCTTCTATTTTTCACAGTTTGTCTGTAATAAAGAGTTGAAATCTGTTCTTCCTTTTTGAAAAGCCCTGCAATTTCCTGCACTTTTGTTCTGCTTATGACCTACAAAAATAATTTATAGCGCTTCCTTCTCCACCACCTTGAACCTCGTCTCAGCCACGGATGCAGCGCATCTGCAGGAAATTGAGATAAGCTAAACTGCCGCCTACGTAGCGATTCTCTGCCGCCGCTCCAACCTATACATTACACTCCTGCTCAACGGGGCTCACGACTCCATAAATATCTGCGCAAAATAACGCTTGACGCACGACGTAAATTGAAGGTACGCGGGCAGTAATCCTAATTCACGAGTCAGCGTGCTTGGCAACTAAAAATGGAGAAGCCGAAAGCTTCAACACACTCTGCGCGCAGGGATGGACGGCGAAAACAAAGTTCCACGTTGACCTCTACGACATTATTCTTCATAGAATAACGGACATGTCATAAACAAAGATGAAGGTGTCAACTTCTTTCATCTAAAGGGAGATGGAGAGCTTCCGCTGGAAATAACACTATGTCTTCCTGTGACGGTAACTACCTTCGGCTTTCCCAGCTATAACATAATGGGTTAGTAGGCGCAGCATATAGAGGTGTTCCACTTTGGTTACTTACTATGTGGTACGACATAGACGTCTGAATTATCTAGTTTCTCACACCGAAGGAGGTCTTGAAAACAATTAGCGTGGCAGTTTCACTTTTATTTGAGATAATCCAAATTACGACACTTGTCGCGTTCTTATACATGCAATCTGGCCCCCGACGCTCATAACTTTTTTCGTTGCTGACGTTTCGTTCATATCTGGGTTCAGCATCTTCTGAAGTGTTTCTGGTTCCGCTGAGTCTTGTCGAATGAAGGATCAGACGAGGAAGAGCGACTTAACTACCATGGGATGAAGGTTCTCATTCGCGGTATTTATGTCGCTCTCCGAAGTTCGACCAGACAATTGGCGGGAGTTAGAGGAATCTGGAGCACCATTAAGGATGTCAAATGCGGCTCTGAGCGACGTATTAAGAGACGAATAAGTTTCGTGGACCATGACTACGGAAGATCCACCTGCATCTAAGACAGCCAGTTATGAAAGCGTTTAGTAGAACGTAGGTTCTAACTAATTCAATATACAAACAATACTGTTGGAAGAACATCCGCAGCTGAGCATTATACGAGAGGTTGAAAATACCGCTTCAGTTGTAAATTTCTTTTATTATCACGACTGGTTTCGGACTCTCGTAAGGCCATCCTCAGGACGCACTAGAAACACCAACAGGCGGGAGATAATTTTCATACGCCGCAACACATATAAAAAACAAAACAAAAAATCATAAAAAAGTTTTAAGAAACGTTTCGAAACCGCCGGTTGGGCTACGTGCTGTGAAACCTTTGACAATGCGAAAGTGACACCACACAGTACTATGGACAACTGCCTGGGTGGAGAAATATACAAATAATAGCAGGACACTTAAAATGTGCTGTGGGAGTGGCACATGTGTGTGCTTTTTTTAACTGATGACTGTGGCGCGTTGTTCAACGTTGCCGCTTATATATCCCCACTAAATTTAAAACTTGTTTGCCACTCATGTAAAAGAAAAGTTTCACTGCGCTTTACGGTTTATACAATAATCTTATTTCGCAGCTTGCAATCAGTTTTACCGCAGCTCTGTACCGACCTGTTCAATACGATCCTTTACTACGCATAATGCACTTTTAACTTATTTCGTGTATTTATATGTAATTTTTTGTTTTTTCTTAATTTTAAAATCAAACCACTAATTCAAATTGTCAACGGTCGGGCTAGTGGCCCCCGTTCTTCTCGCCGTCAGTAGATGGCAGCACTTTTGCCACTCTGGTTTACCAATTTGCTACCTCGTTCACATCCGCTGCTTCCTGTTCTGCGCTCACAGATAGCACACCGAGCCCAGTACGCGTCCACGGCGGCGCTCGGGGGCCACAAAGCTAAATGTAAGTGTCCTGCTACTATTCGTATATTTCCCTACCCAGGCAGTCGTTCGTGATACTGTCTGGTGTCAGTTTCGCATTGTCACAGGTTTCACAGCACCTTGCCCGACTGACACTTTCGAAATTTTTCAAAAATTCTTTAAAACTTATTTTTACGAAATTATTTGTATTTTATATATGTTGGAGCGTGTGAAAATTATCTCCCGCCTCTTGCTATTTCCAGTGCGACACCTGAGGATGGGCTTATGAGAGCTCGAAACGGGCCGCAATAACAAAACAAATTTACAACTGAAGCGGTATTTCCAACCTCTGGTAATTCAATATGCTCGATCAATTTGCCAAATCTGACCTAAACTGTAAACGAAAAAGGTATTAATTTCATGGAACAGTAACGCCCTACCAAGAAACACGATATCATCTGGCTAACTTCAATCTGTATATTGAGCAAGCAGTAAAGGAAACAAAAGAAAAGTTCGGAGTAGGTATTAAAATCCATGGAGAAGAAATAAAAACTTTGAGGTTTGCCGATGACATCGTAATTCTGTCAGAGACAGCAAAGGACTTGGAAGTCAGTTGAACGGAATGGACAGTGTCTTGAAAGGAGGGTATAAGATGAACATCAACAAAAGGAAAACGAGGATAATGGAATGTAGTCGAATTAAATTGGGTGATGCTGAGGGAATTAGATTAGGAGATGAGACACTTAAAGTAGTAAAGGAGTTTTGCTATTTGGGGAGCAAAATAACTGATGATGGTCGACGTAGAGAGGATATAAAATGTAAACTGGCAATGGCAAGGAAAACGTTTCTGAAGAAGAATGGTTCAAATGGCTCTGAGCACTATGAGACTTAACTGCAGTGGTCATCAGTCGCCTAGAACTTAGAACTAATTAAACCTAACTAACCAAAGGACATCACACACATCCGTGCCCGAGGCAGGATTCGAACCTGCGACGGTAGCGGTCGCGCGGTTCCAGACTGTAGCGCCTAGAACCGCACGGGCCACTCATGTCGGCTTCTGAAGAAGAGAAATTTGTTAACATCCAGGATTGATTTAAGTGTCAGGAAGTCGTTTCTGAAAGTATTTGTATGGAGTGTAGCCATGTATGGAAGTGAAACATGAACGATACATAGTTTGGACAAGAAGACAATAGAAGCTTTCGAAATGTGGTGGTACAGAAGAATGCTGAAGATTAGATGGGTAGATCACATAACTAATGAGGAGGTATTGAATAGAATTGGGGAGAAGAGGAGTTTGTGGCACAACTTGACAAGAAGAAGGAACCGGTTGGTAGGACATGTTCTGAGGCGTCAAGGGATCACAAATTTAGCATTGGAGGGCAGCGTGAAGGGTAAAAATCGTAGAGGGAGACCAAGAGGTGAATACACTAACCAGATTGAGAAGGATGTAGGCTGCAGTAGGTACTGGGAGATGTAGAAGCTTGCACAGGATAGAGTAGCATGGAGAGCTGCATCAAAGCAGTCTCAAGACTGAAGACCACAAGAACAACAACAACAACGTTATTCATTTAGTTAATTCAAACAGTATGAAAACGTCGTACTTTGTAGATAACTTTAAATTTTAGTTTTTAACGACAGTCCACACACTATAACAGTGCACAAGTAAGCAATACTTTTGCGCTGTTCTTCAGATGTAACAACAAGCTATGATAAATTATTAATCTCGAAGATTCGGCAATATGTCAGATATCTGCGTGGTAAGACGTATATTTTGCGTGCCTGTGCAGGTATTATAATTTTAGAGTACGACTTACCAGTAATTTTAAGGCCAGCTATTTTCCGTCGCCTCAGATTCCATGCATCAAAACTCTGTAATGTTTATTACAACCAATCACAGCTTAAGATTACGCATCACTTTCTACGTATAGTTGCAAAATTTGTTTCATAGGATTGCGTGTGTACACGTCGACTGTTGGTACCTGTGGAGGGCAGGTTGAACGACCTCAGGTAGTGACCCAGTTGCACCTGTGGGTGACTCAGCAAACTGACTTCCAGCAGGGCTCGGGGAACGTGTCAGCAATTTGCTGCAAGCTTCCCAGTGACGCAGACAGCCACTTGTCGAAAATAACACACAGAGCATCGTCACCAAACGTAAGGCCGCCCACTTGTTTTGCTCCACTTGGTTTCTCTGCCTCCAAAGTTCAGTTACGTGCTAAGGGTGACATTTAAGAGGACAACTGCAGTAGTAGACACCTGTCAGAGAGGTCACAGTTCGTAGTAACTGACGGAAAGTCATCGAGTAAAACAGAAGTGATTTCAGGCGTTCCCCAAGGTAGTGTTATAAGCCCTTTGCTGTTCCTTATCTATATAAACGATTTGGGAGACAATCTGAGCAGCCGTCTTCGATTGTTTGCAGATGACGCTGTCGTTTATCGACTAATAAAGTGATCAGAAGATCAAAACAAACTGCAAAACGATTTAGAAAAAATATCTCAATGGTGCGAAAAGTGGCTGTTGACACTAAATAACGAAAAGTGTGAGGTCATCCACATGAGTGCTAAAAGGAACTCGTTAAACTTCGGTTACACGATAAATCAGTCAAATATAAAAGCCGTAAACACAACTAATTACCTATGTATTACAATTACGAACAACATAAATTGGAATGAACACATAGAAAATGTTGTGGGGAAGGCAAATCAAAGACTGCGTTTTATAGGCAGGGCACTTAGAAAATGTAAGTGATCTTCTAAGGTGACCGCCTACACTACGCTTGTCTGTCCTCTTTTAGAATACTGCTGCGCGGTGTGGGACCCTTACCAGGTAAGACTGACGCAGTACATCGAAAAAGTTCAAAGAAAGGCAGCACGTTTTGTATTATCGCGAAATATGGGAGAGAGTGTCACAGAAATGATACAGGATTTGGCCTGAACATCATTAAAATAAGACGTTTTTCGTTGCGAGGGAATCTTGTCGCGAAATTCCAATCACCAGCTTTCTCTTCCGAATGAGAAAATATTTTATTGACACCGACCTATATAGGGAGGAACGATCACCGCGATAAAATAAGGGAAATCAGAGCTCGTACGGAAAGGTAAAGGTGTTCATTCTTTCCGCGCGCTATAAGAGATTGGAATAATAGAGAATTGTGAAGATGGTTCGATGAACCCTCTGCCAGGCACTTAAATGTGATTTGCAGAGTATCCATGTCGATATCCTGAATTATGAAAATTACGCAGAAACCAATATCGATCATGAAAGTTAGGACAGCCGCGTACAGTGCGGCCAGTTTCTCGGACTTTGGCTAGTGGCATATCCGTTTTAGACGACAGAAATGTTATCTTACCTTATCGTATCTCATGGTTACCAGTAACATCACGACTATGATCAACCCGGCCCCCACAATACCCCCAACGCCCACCTTCCTTTCCCCTCTTAGGCTTAGGAACATGGTTTCAACTTTGGAAAGTGTTTCGACAAAATCGTTGCGCCATTTAGCAGATTATACTAGCGTCGGTAGCGTCTGCTCAAAGACCTGTGCACAGGCTCATAATGAAAACTTGTAGATCAACTATATCGTATCTGCGGACCAACTGAGAAAGTCCCTCAACCCCCAAGAAACAAATCTGCCAACACAGATACTGTTGTTCGTCGTCAGTACTGCAACTGGGTTTTGCAATCTGTGCACGAAGTTGAGGTCGATCCTGAAATGATTTTTTTGAAACATGGCTGCATTTACCAGGGCACGTCAGCACCCAGAACAACCGACGCTGGAGTTCTAAAAATACACATCAGGTGCATCCACAGCCTCTGGATGACAGAAGAACAGGAGCTCTATGTGGAATTAGCGCAGCTTGAATTGCTAAAATGGTTCAAATGGCTCTGAGCACTACGGGACTCAACTTCTGAGGTCATCAGTCCCCTAGAACTTAGAACTAGTTAAACCTAACTAACCTAAGGACATCACACACATCCATGCCCGAGGCAGGATTCGAACCTGCGACCGTAGCGGTCTTGCGGTTCCAGACTGCAGCGCCTAGAACCGCACGGCCACTTCGGCGGGCTTGAATTGCTAGATTTACCTGTTTCCGCCAAACCGTAACGTCTGATAGGTATGTGAAAAACATACCGTAACCTATTTTCAAAGATTTGGCAACAAAGCTAGAGACCTACGGTCATTTAACGCAGGACACAGCAAGAGCATAGATTGCCAATACGTCTATGACAGTACTAGAAGGTGGTCTATCCTGTGGTAATTACAATGGTATACAAAACAAGGAAGAATGAACTTTCGCGTTATGTGTAACTGATACACGCGATAGCTCGAAGAAACTTGGATCATACATAGAAAGAAATGATACAGTATTGTAAAGAAAGTAAATGAGAGAAAAAAGCAATAATTCGAACAGAAACGACACTTTTCTTCAGAGAGAATAATTGAACTGAAGTCCACGAAATTTATGATGGTCCCATGCCCATAACAAAACGCGAGACTTGGTGCTTAATAGGGTCTGCGATCATCGCAGAGCTCCCATGCTGTCCACAAGGCGAGTAGTGTTCTTATAGTAGGGCATTCCATTACTCCACCAGCGTGGTGAGCAAGCTACTGGTCGTTGGTGCATATGGCCGCGCTGTAGGCGGTTGGATCTGAGTTGAGGGAATCGGCAGGCGGGTCCATTCGCCGAATAGCCCCTCTTACTAAGAGCTACTCCACCTGCGCTGTTTGAAGCGTTCACGGATTGCCATCCATAATAATTAAATCAGGCCCGAATACACCCCTGAAGAGAAGCACATGGAGAAGGAGTACAGTGTCACAATAATGGTGACCGGTGAGAGTACAGTGTTAAAAAATTTGGAGGAAAGTACCCTCACGCAACGTTATGCCGCCGCAAACCGCAGCAACCTGATGGGATACCAGCTAGATTTTACACAGAGTAGGCGAAGGAACTCCCCCCCCCCCCCCCCCCCCTTTCTTGCAGCAGTGTACCTTAGGTCTCTAGAAGAGCGTAGCGCTCCAAAAGATTGGAAAAGGGCACGGTCATCCCCGTTTTCAAGAAGGGACGTCGAACAGATGTGCAGAACTACAGACCTATATCTCTAACGCCGATCAGTTGTACAACTTTGGAACACGTATTATGTTCGAGTATAATGACTTTTCTGGAGACTGGAAATCTACTTTGTAGGAATCATCATGGGTTCCGAAAAAGACGATCGTGTGAAACCATACTCGCGCTATTCGTTCACGAGACTCAGAGGACCATAGACACGGGTTCCCAGGTAGATGCCGTGTTTCTTAACATCCGCAAGGCGTTTGATACAGTTCCTCACAGTCGTTTAATGAACAAAGTAAGAGTATATGGCCTATCAGACCAATTGTGTAATTGAATTGGAGAGTTCGTAGATAACTGAACGCAGCATGTCATTCTCAGTGGAGATAAGTCTTCCAGAGTAAGAGTGATTTAAGGTGTGCCCCAGGGGAGTGTCGTAGGACCGTTGCTATTCACAGTATACATAAATGATCTTTGGATGACATCGGAAGTTCACTGAGGCTTTTTGCGGATGATGCTGTAGTATATCAACAGGTTGAAACAATGGAAAGTTGTACTGAAATGCAGGAGGATCTGCTATTGATTGACGCATGGTGTAGGGAGTGACAATTGAATCTCAATGTAAAGTGTAATGTGCTGCGAAGACACAGAAAGAAAGATCCTTTATCATTTAGCTACAATATAGCAGGTCAGCAACTGGAAGCAGTTAATTCCATAAATGATCTGGGAGTAGACATTAGGAGTGATTTAAAATGGAATGACCATATAAAATTGATCGTCGGTAAAGCAGATGTCAGACTGAGATTCATTGAAAGAATCCTAAGGAGATGCAGTCCTAAAATAAAGGAAGTAGGGTACAGTACGCTTGTTCGCCCACTGCTTGAATACTGCTCACCGGTGTGGGATCCGTACCAGATAGGGTTGATGGAAGAGAGAGAGAAGATCCAACGGAGAGCAGCGCGCTTCGTTACAGGATCATTTAGTATTCGCGAAAGCGTTACAGAGATGATAGATAAACTCCAGTGGAAAACTCTGCAGGAGAGACGCTCAGTAGCTCTGTACGGGCATTTGTTGAAGTTTCGAGAACATACCCTCACCGAGGAGTCAAGCAGTATATTGCTCCATCCTACGTATATCTCGCGAAGAGACCGTGAGGATAAAATCAGAGAGATTAGAGCCCACACAGAGGCATACCGACAATCTTTCTTTCCACGAACAATACGAGACTGGAATAGAAGGGAGAACCAATAGAGGTACTCAAAATACCCTCCGCCACAGACTGTCAGGTGGCTTGCGGAGTATGGATGTAGATGTAGATGTGGAACCCGACCAGCAAACCGAGCTTGTTTGGAAATGCTGGAGGTGCCCTCATTTGACGTAACGTGGGAACCTGTAACGCACTCATAATCTAACATGACCGTTTCGAGCTTCCGCGTGTTCTGTAAGGGGAGGATTAATGTTACTAACCTCACAGGGTCAACGTTATTGTGAGTTGCTCCTGCCCCACGCGCGTATTTTCAGGGGTGCGTTCATCCCTGTCTCCATTTTTATGGATGACAATGCCCAGATGCAGGAGCTCTTGGAACGAGTGGCATTCAACGAATAGAGTGGCCCGCCTGTGCTGCTGACTTAAATCTCATCGATCGTGGGTGGGACGGGTTGGGGAGAGCTACTACAGCGCGTTCAGTTGCTGCCGACCGCACTGGTGGACGAATGGGACGCCCTGCCACGAGAACTTCTCGCGACCTTATGGGCATCGTGGGAGCACGTTGCGGAGCATGCTTTGCCGTCCATGGTGATCAGGCGCCCTGTTAAGAACTGTCTCCCGCTTTTTTTGAAGTCCAGGGGACCATCGTAAATCGCGTTGACTTCAGTACTTTTATTTTGTCTTTGAATAAAAGTGTCGTTTCTGCTTGTCTCATTGTGTATTTCTTTCAGTTACTGTTGTGGGCTGGCAGGAGGGCCCGCAGGACTTTTAGAGGAAGCCGAAAGGCACGCGTTATAGCTCACGCAGGCTGGCGTGAGGTCTGGAACAGGACAAGGATTTTAGACTTCAGAAAAAAAGGAGGTAACCGGTGGAATACTTAACTTTAATCCATTAATGTTGAACGCAGCTCTTGTCTGTACATTACTTACAATATCAATGGTAACTGAACATGGCGCCTTGCCAGGTCGTAGCAAATGACATAGCTGAAGGCGATGCTAACTATCGTCTCGGCAAATGAGAGCGTAATTCTCAGTGAACCTTTCCTAGCAACGTCGGCTGTACAACTGGGGCGAGTGCTAGGAAGTCTCTCTAGACCTGCCGTGTGGCGGCGCTCGGTCTGCAATCACTGATAGTGGTGACACGCGGGTCCGACGTATACTACCGGACCGCGGCCGATTTAAAGGCTACCACCTAGCAAGTGTGGTGTCTGGCGGTGACACCACAGTTTCCTTCTGCAGTACACTGTTGCATTTCGTTCCATGTATGGTCCTAGTTTCATGGAGCTCTACTACTTGGCACTGACATTTCATACAAAAATTACTTTCACTCTTAAGCTACGCTCACTACTGTAGTTGCAGCAGTGACGCAAAGCAAAAACATTTCCATCGGTTACTTGATGCACTACTGTTATTTAGTAAGGTCTCAATTGAATGGTTCAGCGGTACAAGAGGTAACCGAGGAGAGCGCACTTTTTAACTCAATAAACTTTGCCAGCAGCCGTACACTTTAAGGTATTTTTTTTAATTCTGAAAGCAACCAGTTTCGGCAATTCATTTAGCATCTTCAGGCCCCGTACGCTTTTCTCAAATCAACGAACTTAGCGTATGGCGTCATAAAACTGGATATCGTGAATTACAATAGTTGTGCAGCTGATTCTGTTGTGGACTGGCAAGACAGCCAGTCCACAGTGACGGGTAACCGAAAGGCACGCGCTTAAACTCACGCAGGCTGGCGTGAGGTCTGAAACAGGATACGTAATGAATGCTATAAAGAAAAGTACGTAGCTGCTGGAATACTTAACTTTAATCCACAATTGGTGAACATTGGTCTTGTTGATACAGTATATGCGTCATTAGATACATAGCAAAGGATAATTGGCGCCTTGCTAGGTCGTAGCAATTGACTTAGCTGAAGGCTATGCTAACTATCGTCTCGGCAAATGAGAGCGTAATTCTCAGTGAACCTTTCCTAGCAACGTCGGCTGTACAACTGGGGCGAGTGCTAGTAAGTCTCTCTAGACCTGCCGTGTGGCGGCGCTCGGTCTGCCATCACTGATAGTGGCGACACGCGGGTCCGACGTATACTAGCGGACCGCGGCCGATTTAAAAGCTACCACCTAGCAAGTGTGGTGTCTGGCGGTGACACCACAGATTCATACGAAAGCGTGACAGTAAAATGTTTCGAAACAGCGATGTGAACCGGGCGCCACTGTAATCTCTGGCAAGGAGACGGCACGACCGTGGTGTCGGGAATTTGTCCGAAATTTTGTGTGGTGAAAGAGGACCCCTAACACCTCACGTGGTTAAAATATTAGGACGCACTACCCAGAAAATCCCGGGAAAAATCGATCCAAAGTTTCTTAGGCGCTTTATGAGTATGAAACGTTAGCCCACTGCTGCGCCGCCGTCTGGCTTACATGGGTAGGGCTCGGACTCTTCCGCTAGAGGTCTCGGGTTCGATTCCTTCTCCAGCACTTTTTTTTTTCTTCGGGCGATAACATAGCATCGCGAGGGATTTCTTACGAAGATGTCGATGATATTAAATTATTTTCCGTCAACAGCTTTTCATACTACACCACTGCGTCCTTCAATCGTAATCAGGGCTTTCTTCTCCTATTCCAGATGAGCCAGCAACTTCTTCAACCGACATGTTTAACCTCGGATCGGAATAACACGTTGAAATTTGAAACAGGCACGTCTGTTCACGAAGAAATCGAAAAACGAACTGCCGTTTACTTCTCACGGCTCGCGCACGGTCCTATACGCAGATGACCGTTACAATTCCAAGGGGGCTCTTACAAAGTCCCTTTAAACCTTGAAACCCCATAAAACGAAGTAGATCAACGAGCTCGAATATTTTTCAGTGAACGAAAACCTTTACGTTCTTAAGCTAAAATAATGTTTTAAAAATAATGTAGGTTTGAGAAACTTTTTGAGTAATGATGGAATAACAAAAGAAGAACAGAAGAAAAAAAAAAGTGCCGGAGGAGGAATAGAAACCAAGACCTATGGCGTAGGAGTCCGACCCCTGTCCATCTAGGCCAGACGGCGGCTTAGCAATGGACTAAGATTTTATTCTCATACCGCACCTAAGAAAGTTTGGATCGATTTTTCTCGGGATTTTCCGGGTAGTGCGTCCTAATATTTTAACCACGTGAGGTGTTAGGGGTCCTCTTTCACCACACAAAATATCGGACAAATCCCAGACCCCACGGTAGTGCCGTCTCCTTGTGAGTGAAGCGGGCGGAACGTGTATAGGCTGCATACGAAATTGGTCGGTCGGTCGGTTGGTGCCTGTGTAAGACTCTTACGTCAATTGCTCACTTGTCACAGAGGGTCGGTGGCTGTTGAGTGGAGCGGTGCTCGCCGTTCGGCGCTCGACAACTGGCGCCACTTGGCGGAGATACTGCGACCTAAGAGAAGAGTGCGGCGCCGGCATTCCTCCCCTAGCCGGCCGCTGGAAGCGAAGCCTTGTTTTGCAATGGCTGAACCGCAGCCCGGCCCATCGGTTTGGAGACCCCCATCGCTTCCAGCTGAAGGATGGGCCGCGGGGTTGGGTTTCGCCCAGTATGTGCCGCAGCATCGTCTCTCAGGCCAGCACAACCGCGGGGATGCCGTCAGATTCCGGTGGGCCAGAAGCCACTATCTTAGGCTGGCGTGGTTCATCGAAGTGGCCTGCAGAGGATTGGAAGAGTTTCGCGAGGAAGTGAAACAGATCGCGGTACGTTTGTCATTCAGTTTTTATCTTACATCCATCGTTCTGATACTGAACTAACCGGCATTATTATTTGTATTAATATATTTGGCTTGAAAACACGTGGCTATTGAGACCGCCACTTACTGCGCATCGGATCAGGAACAACACACACTCAAGATAATACATAACGTTCTTAGTTTCTATACATACGTCGGGTTCATTTATGTACATCAGAAAAATAGAGTAATTATAATTACCAACACTGGTAATGACTGTTATTCTCTTGTGTAGTATCATAAAGACGGGATTATTAAAGACTGAATGGAGAGTGACGGTAATAGTTACGAAAGAGCAGACATTAAATAGATGACTGTGTAAGTAAGGAAGAGGTACTTCACGAGAGTTAGCAGCAGACTGGTAGATGGGGGTGGGGCGATGTCGTATGGGGACTATTAGTTGTCTTTAGAAGTTAGGAACGAAGTTCATTTGATACTTTAAGTTCCTTCGAAGTTCGTGTTGCTCAAAGGAAAAAGATTTTAAGACAGCTGTGTTAACTAGCAGTAAAGATTGAATTTTATTTTGTTGAGAACGAGCATGTCCGTGCTTTCCAGTTGAATAAGAGGCTGTGAAATAACTGGGATGATAGTGTAAACACAAAGCATGATAGTGTACGCTTATCGGCACATAGCCCTGGTAATTGTTCGTAGGCAAATCTGTCGAACACAGTTCATCGCCAGTCCCAGCTGGCATGAGCTTCCATACGAAAAGTCTATGGAGAGTGGGAGCACCATAATCATGAATAGTATGTGATAGACTGCAGCTGCGTACTCATTAGAGTGTAAGCGATGGTTCAAAATTATCCAGTTGTTTCCAGAAGAGTTACTGGCGTGCGGTTTAGGATTAAGAGTGGAAGAGTTTATCTGAATTGAGGGGTGATCTGTCTTTTGCAAGCGACTAAGACCTCTTGCCCTCGAAGTTCTTTAAGCTTCTCAGCTACATTGTTCGTCCACTCGGATAAGATAAAGAAATATTTACGTGGTGCATGGCTCTGCATGGGATTTTCGGGCTTGCACTTACGAACAATTGGTCAATTTGCGATGTTTGCAAGGGGAGTGAATTGTCAACGTTAAAGAGAACAGTAACTCTGAATCAAATGATATCCGGGAGTGGGAGCTAGACAACCATTAGGTAATATGTCTTGATAGTCGTTCGATCACGAGAGTGAGTTTCCATGCATGAGAAGAACTGAAATTTTTAAACACTCGCCTTGATTTTTACGCAATAAGTACAAATGAGAAGTGAAACAACGCTGTTGACGTGACTATTACTGGTATAGACGGAATTACAAGCTTCAGTTACTCGTTGATTAGTAGTTTTGTGCTTAATGCTATGTTACACACTTTTTACTGTCATATGGTGCAAATGTCACAAGGAACTGGTGATAGTTGCTTTACATTATTTAAATAACTCATCTTGAGAAATTAATTGAAGTCTGTAACACCAATTGCTGATTGAAATTCAAATGTTCTTTTGTAGCTTGAAAAAGTTTTTTGTGAATCGCAATAACACCGTATAACTAATATCTGAAAATAACTCACTGAAATTTGACTCTTTGTTCGGTTTCTAGTTTAATACGAGACGTACTGAAATGTAAATGTAGTAGAAACGGGAATATGTAGCCAGTCGTACAAGACCATGTACCTGAAATACACTAGCAATGTTACCTATTTAATATCAAGGGGTGGACATTTGGGCACGAGCTGTGATACCAAGGAAGTGGTTAGGATGTCTTTCCTCATTGCAGTAATATAACACTGGGTCTCTGTGGTACGTACAGTGACTTTTCGTCTGTCACTGTGCGGAAGACTGAAAGATGTGACGCTAAATTTTCGCACCTATTCGTAGGGAATTTTTTCTCTTGGTATGGAGTAGTTTGGCGAGCCTTTACAGCAACGATGGTTCAGACTTTTGTGTTGTAGGCAAAGGCTTTTTAGGCTGTAGTTATAGAATGAACCGTTGCGAAGCCCGAAGCCTAAGTTCAAAGTCGAGTAAGTTGACTAAGTTGGCGAAGCAAACAAATGTCATGACAGTGCTTACATTAATATCCATTGAATACTTCATAGTTATATTTAGCTCCTTCTGAAAAACCCAGTTTACCAACCTAGGTCTAATATTTGAAACTTCCTGATACATTAAGCCTTAACGACAAGATTCCTTTCTTAAAACCGCCTGTTCCACTGTGGACCCCATTGGTGTACATTATTATTTTGGTAACGTTTTCCCGGTTTCCAATGTGAACCATTGATCATTTCTTCATGATCATATCTCCACCATGTTCATTAAATGATACGTGGTACCGCATCGTTAACTGTCTATATAACAAAATATGGTGAGTGTGAAGATCGTCGTCCTGGTTATTAGACTTAAAACTTATTTTGCTCATCGGCTTAACAATAATAAGGCGTGATTTTCTGTCCAATAAGTAAGCGCATTAGGAAACTCCGTCGAACATCTGAATTTTTAGTATTGTGCTTTTGAAGAAAGTGCCCATCTAATAAACAAAAATCTACCGTTAAATATATGAAACTTGAGCTATTTTGTCACTCTAGTTCTGCAGGTAGTTCGAAAGAAACAAGTCGTGGGGTCCCGTTTTTCTCGTTCGTATCAAATCTCTGCTGCTACAGTTACAGCAGCTGGAGATGAAACTCCGTAGTCCACTCAAGCCGGAAAGCGGCAGAGGAAAAATAGGATTAGTGAAATCAGAGCATTTAGGCTGTTTCGCACCTTTCCTTAGACAATATGGCACTTTGCCACAATACGAGTGACTCAATGAATAGAGTCCATCGGTTCGTTTCATGTAACTCGATGTCACCTGAGCGTTATAGTTATAGAATGTGCGATGCCAGTCAACATCCTGGCAAGATCGTAATAAATCTCTCGAGAACTGTTGGTCCAAGCTACTTGTTTTCGCATGTTCCAAAGGACATTCCTTCCTTTATCCTGTATACCGCGAGCGAATGTCATTGGATGATGGCGTTGGTGTTTGAAAAAGAAAAGTATAGACAGAGAATCCAACAAGTGAGAGCTAGCTAGGCATTTTAAATTCAACAAATCTCCCCACCACTTTTTTGAGGACGTGTTTCGCGTGCGGGGGTGGAGTTGGGTTATTCGCAGGCTTTGTAAAGTGGACAGGCGTGGTTTTTCGTGGCAGTTCTGTCTGGTCTTGGGAGACAGTTATTGAAATGTTACTTCTGGGATTATTTTCGCTTCCTTTTACTTATGACAGGGAAGTGTACGGTGTTATTGTATGTTGACGGTATTTTGGATTGTTTAGGAATACGTAGTAAAGTCAGCTTGGATAATCGTGGTAGTCGGTTAAGTGAGTAACTCCCTGCAATTTATTACCATCTGAGATTCCTCACTGCAAACCTTTGCCTCGTATTATCTTGTGGCAGACGTTGCTAACGTAAGTTTGAAGATAAGCGTGGACAGCGCCTGGTAAACCAGGTCTTCACCATTCTTGATATATTTCCATCAACCCACTAGGTTAAACTACAAAAATACCTACCATGAGGGAGCCACAAGTATAACTTCCCTAGCTTAACTATAGAATGCTCAGTGTACATGAGAGCGACAGTCTATTCCTGTGAGTGGACCGATGGTAATAACACCTGGTAATTGCAAACTTAGAATTATAGTCTGTTGTCTGACATCCGTATCAGATCGGAGTAATTGTTACCGAGAAGTCTATATCATTTTCGGCGGGTTTGTTGTTGGGATGGCAGAACGTTGTAACACAAAGTTCTGGTAAGTAGTTAAGTGATAACAAGTAAAGTCATAGCCAAGGTAAAGAATTAAGGCAACAGTCGACCAAATGCGATTAATCACGACGCAAAGGGTTAGTCCACTCTAATTATAATCTGTGGCTCTGGAAACAAACAGCAGTACATCAGTGTTAAAACACATGGCAGAGGCAATGACGCAAAAAGTATTCGAGTTTTGGTGACACAGAAGTTCCACCAGGCCAACTCTCCCATGTATAGGGGAACAAGAAAATGTCATTCTGAACGGAAACTGCATATGGACGTAGGTCCTATTTCGAATGATTTCCGATGTAGAATTTTGGTAAGATTTTCTTGACCAGCTAGAAAACCAAATCCTTCAGCCAGAATGTGCCGCGACACAAAATCAAACATTAAATTTACTGTAAAAAGGGTCACATCGATGTTTCTCTAGGACTAATAGTTCGCATGAAGAGAACGCGATAATATTGATAATCTCGCGCGACGCGCCTGGGGTGTAGCTTAGGTATTTCTTGTAAGGCAATTGTAGATAGCTTCTCAGCTTGATCGACCACAAGTGTCGCGTATCAAATTGTCTCAACTTACTCTACACAACTGTGATACGTTGTAAACAATGAAAAGGTTTAAGTATATCGAAAACAACTCACATTAAATGTTGTAGCTCTGAAACCATTCGAAATAGGGCATATATTCGTATTAAGTTTTTCGTTAAGTCACTACCACTCATCAAAGCATGTACCTTCCCTCCTGGCTCACCCTTCGTATAACTTGCAGAGGGTCGACAGAAGCGTCCGATCCCACGCGTCGGCTTTGACCCGTGACGTAAGGGTGTTGTCGTGTGTGACGTCATGACGGCGCGGAGTTTGGTTTGAGTGTGGCTGTCTCCAGTTCTGTTTTATCTTGTTTATTTACTTTTCTGATCTGTTCGTTCTATCTCGTGAGATTTCTTTATAAATTTAAAAACACTTATTACTTATTTTAATTATCTGTTTCCTCGAATTTCTGTTTTAGTTTATTATATTTATCTTTCTGATCTGTTCGTTCTATCCCGTGAGATTTTTTTTAAAAAAAGACCAACACTAATCAGCTACTGAAGCATCTTTATCTTATATGGGTTGCAGGGGTTACGACCCCTGGGAGGTGGGTGGGTATTCATGCATGGCTGTCTTCACTTACACGTTGTAGCTACGCAAGGCGTCTAAATTTGTTTATATTTAGTTTGCCCCCCCCCCCCCCCAAACACCCCATTTCCCGCGCTTGTCCCGTTAGTGTCATTAGGCTTCTTGTGGAAAGTGTGTCTGTTTTTGTTTCCGCCATATTTGTGACGTCATGGGTCAAAGCAGACGGGTGGGATCGGACGCTTCCGTATTTCCCTTGCAGATACTCTTCTGCCAACAGTGAAATGACTACTTTGCACCCATCCTCATCACGATATCTGATCCTCCTATGATTTTTGCCGCTTCCCTAGCACAACAAACCTAAAAGGGCATTGTTATGCGTAAGCAGGAGAGACGGAACAAATATTAGACACAGTAGACTAAGGAAATATGAAAACAGATTCCTCCGATGTGACACTGTCTCATGATGCAGTTAGGTGAACAGAGAAGTGCTTAGCAGAGTCCCCTAACTAGAGAACCCTTAACTATTGCCTCTGCGGTAGTAATTTTCTTACCAGTAACGTGCGTGTGCGTGTGCGTGTGCGTGTGCGTGTGTGTCGTGTAAATTAATACGCAATGTGTATTAAGAACTAAAGCTGAGGATTTCATTTCAGATATGAACGCAGTTTCTAAAAGGAAAGTGTACGCCATCATGATGCAAAATACATGCAGTGAAGCTGGGGCATTTATAAGACCGGACTAAAAGCTGTTCAGTTAGGATTACAAGAATTATTGTAATAGGCGGTGCTACTTTTTCGATACTAACACTGATTCACACAACTATGAACTAAGAGAATTTTTTATTCTGAATTTTTTATAATCTGAATGTCTGACCTAATCATTAAATAAAATTATTACACAAGAAATACACACACAATATTGGAAATAAAGTAATCAAAAGAATGCACAGAAACTGAACAATGCCATCACATTCCATCACGACTTAAGTCCGATGCACTACAATGGGATTCATAAAACTGCAAGGAGTGCAGCCTCGATGTGCAGTGTGATTTAGCTGCCTCTATCCATAGGGCTTACGCAACACACGCCGCCTTCAAATACCACATGGAAAATTTTCATATTCTCTCACTATGTGCAAACTGTTGCTCCTATACAAATTGTGAGCAAGGCCTTTCTGTAGGAAATGTAAGGTAATACTACTTTGTACTGGGATAAATTTTCGCTAGAGGCGGTAGTCTTCGAATTGTTCAAGAAACACTTAGAATAGTGACCTTCAAACGCGTTTTTATTGACTAATTCGAAAACTGTAGCCTCCACCGGAAATGTGTGGCAATATTTTGAATAATTAACTGAGATTGCAACATAAGCCAACATGCTGTACTGTGCACGTATTGTACACACCTTAAAGCAAGGAGAAACTTCAGCTGTTAATTTTTCCAAGGGCATGCAACTTTATTGTACAAGTTAATGACATCTTCCTGGGTAAAATATTCCGGAGGAAAATGATTTTAAGGTAGTGTAAATTAGTGAAGTGCTGTAGCAGGAATAGTACTTCCGGTCGGGTCAGTACAGGGTTACCAACACACCAAAGGAGGATAATGGAGTAGGTCTAGTTACGAATAAGGAAATAGGAGTAAGAGTATGCTATAATGAACAGCTCAATGAACTCATTACTGTAGTAAAGATAAAAACAAAACCAACACACATCGCAGTAGTGAAAGTTTAGCCAACTGGCTCTGCAGATACAGTGGTTACAAGGATGTCTAATAAAGTAAATTGAGGTACTTAACGAAAATGAAAGTTTGTGGTGGGTGACTCAAATTAGGCAGTAGAAAAAGGAAAAATGAAACAAGGACTGGAGGAGACCGAAAGAGAAAGCTACCTGACAGTTACGGACAGAGGATAAGGAAATTATCGCTACCACTTGGTTTAAGTCGCGGAAGAGACCGGGAACACTGGAAGATTTCAACTTGATTGTATAATAATGGTAGATTATATCTGAAGAAACAGAAAGGTAGGAAATTAAGATGATGGGTTCAACATAAGTTGAAAGAACCATAGGTTACTGAAAATTTCAACGGGAGCATTAGACAACTAATCGAAGCAATGAAAGGAATTCACTAGAAGACGAATGTGGCGGCTTCGAGATGAAATAGTGACGGCAGCAGAGGAGAAAATAGGTAAAAAGAAAAGGACTAGTAGAAATCCTTCAATAACACAAGACCCTGAATTTGACGAAAGAAGCAAAAGTAGAGAAAATGAAGTAGGAGAAAGCGAATACAAACTGTAAAGATGATTCATAGAACGTGCAAAATGGTTAAGCGGGAATGTATAAATGACAAATTAAGAGTTGTAGCAGCACCTATAAGCAAGGAAAAGATAAAACCCCTTTAGGAAAATTCAGAAGAAAGAAGCTGGCTTATTTGGTGAGCAAGTACTAAACAAAAGGGAAAGCTGAAGGATCAAAGGAATATTGAGCGTATATATGAGAAACTTGAGGACAGTACTGCAGAAGAGTTAGGTAAAGACTGGTTCGGTATATGGTACTCCGAAAATAATTTGACAGAGCTCTGAAAGACAAAAGTAGAAAAAAAGGCCCTCATGGCGTAGATTGTATTCCTTAAGAGTTAGAGATCCTTTCGAAAGCAACCCATAACATACTTATTCGACCTGGTGCACAAGATAAGAGATCGGCGTAAAAACCTCAGACATTGAGAAGTAAGAATTCGAATTCCGAAGAAAGCATTTGCTGGAAGGTATGAATACTACCGAACCACTAGTTTAATAAATCGTCTTTGCAAAATATTGACACGAATTATTTACAGGAGAATGGATAATAGGTAGAATCTGATCTTGGATAATACCAGTTAGGGTTCTGGAGAAATGGAGCATGGTAAGCAGTTCTGGCACTACGAGCCGCGGGCCGCTTTCGATCAGTGATGTTCAATCCGACCCACAGAAGAAACACCCGGTAGGCAAAAAACGCGTGTATGGAGGCATAACTTGCCTGCGTGGCATGTCGGGAATGGGGTTGCATTCATGTTGGTGCGTTAGCCCGTAAACAGCAACTCAGGGGCACCGTAGCTTTTACTTCGTGACAAGAGTGCTGCTTTAGTGACGAGGCGGCCCACCAGCTTGTTTGTGATGCAGGTTCGTGGGTTACCAAAGGCTAATCCTCACTCCTGTCTCACTGCCTCCCACGATGTAGGCTGAAGAAAGGGAAAACTACGTTCATGGCATACAATTTTAACAAGGAGACGAGGTACTGGCAAAAGTAAAGCTGTGAGGATGGGGCGCGAGTCGTGCTCGGGTAGCTCAGTTGGTAGAGCACTTGCCCGCGAAAGGCAAAGGTCCCGAGTTAGAGTCTCGGTCTGGCACACAGTTTTAATCTGCCAGGAAGTTTCAATTTTAACAATGTTCATTAGACTAATCTTCGAATTTCTGACGGTGGCAAAGATTAACAGGAAGCGAAAGGTTTCTACATCTTGCCCAGAAACAAGACAGCAGTTACAAGAGTCGAAGGAAAGTGAATCAGTTAAGTAGGTTGCATGACAGCGTTGTAGCTTCTCCATGATTTCATGTTGCCTGTACATTGAGCACGCGGTTAGGAAACGGAGAGATTAGGAAAGGGAATTAGTTCAGGGTGGAGGAATCAGAACTTAAAGGTTTATCGATGACATAGTAACTCTGCTAGATGGCGTCTTCAGAGCTGTTGATTGGTGTAGATTCTTGAAGAGATTACATGATGCACTTCATTGAAAGTAAAAATAAGTTGAATGGAGAGTAGTAGTCAGTCAACTGATCCTCAGGAAATTAGATTAGGAAATGAGATACTAAAATCGATCGATCAGTTTCGCTATTGGGGTAACAAAACTACTGACGATGGCCGAAGTAGAAGATACGAAATGCAGGTTATGTAGAACAAGAAACATAGATGAAAAAGAAATTCAGCATTCGATGTACGTTTAAATGTTACTCAGTCTTTCCTAAAGGTATTTGCATGGAGTGTAACCGGTGACTATACGGATATATTGGCTGATCCCCGACAAGTATGTGTAACGTGACTCAATAGAAACGGAGGAGCCTACTTGTGACTGTCCAGAGTCCACGAAACAATTATTCAGAGAACTTGTAGCTGAGTCCCCAAAGGAATAAGCATGAATAAGAGACTGTAAATTAGTCACACTCTTTATAGAGCCTCCGAATGCGTTGTCGGATTTTTGAGCGTTGTGTACGCTACAATTTATCGGACAACTATTGCATCTGCCACATTACCCCAAACAAAATTCGAATATGTGCAGGCAGGAATTTTCGATGAATCTGATGTTCACCAGTCAAAGTATTTAAAAGTTTAATAAAACTGTTCATTCGATAACTGTTACGTCAACACTTTAATGATGTCACTGAATTAATATGAAAGGGGGGTTAAATGACAGAATCTCCAGTTCGCATAAACTTCCAGAAAGTGTTACTTTAGTGGAGGTTGAATGTAGTTCCAAACTATCGAACTAAGCAAATTAAGAGTGCACCTTTCACAAAAACAGCCCCCCCCCCCCCCCTGCGGGTTCGGGGATCAGAATAGGCCCGCGGTATTCCTGCCTGTCTCAAATGTTTCGGCCTTCTGTGATGGTCCCCTCTCGGGTTTGACCTCCATCTTTCTAAATCATTCCGAAGAGCGAGCCAATTGGGGAAGGGCGCCTTACATGGTGCACTCTATCCGTCGTGCGATCAGACCTTTAGCCGGCTTTCTCGTCGTTGCAATGGCGTCCCGCTCGTTTTCGATCTCTTGGGCGAGGATACGTCCCTGGGTGCGATTACCACACTGCGCTCTGCAGTGTTTCTTTTACCTGCGACGACGACCTTGGACATTTTTGCACCTAAGATCCAGCACGGTAGCCAGTCCGTTGTGGTGGGGCCGCCATGTACCCTCTTGGTTGTAGCCCCCTGACAACACAGGGATCGCTCTACTGATGCCTGCGCCGTTAACTCCCCACGTATGCCAAGGAGTAGATGCCTATCCTCCTGGGGTATCGGGACTCCCGGCAATGGCCATCCTGCCAGGTGGCTATTGCTGCGGCTGGGTGGCGCCCGTGGGGAGGGCCCTTGGTCAGAGTAGGTGGCATCAGGGCGGATGACCCGCAATGAAGCGTGGTACATCATCTCTCGCTGGTGGCCAGCCGCCAGCAGTCTCTAAGCGTTCTCGGGCTCAATTTAATGCTCAGAAGTACGATACGAAAACGTTCCCCTCCCTGGCCACGCCGTGGGAAGAGCGTAAGTCTCAGGATGGAGGTAAGTTATTCGCCCCGATTCTTGGTTTGCACGAGAGCTGATGGGGAGTCTTTTCTCTCTACAAAGCCTCAGTTCTTCGTCGAGCATTTAGAGGACAAGTTTGGGGAGGTGGAGGGCTTGTCTAAAATGCGCTATGGGTCAGTACTGATACAAACGGCATCCTCCGCCCAGTCACGCAGGTTACTTGCTTGTGACAAGTTGGGGGATGTTAACGTTACTATTACACTACATAAGAGTTTAAATATGGTCCAGGGTGTTATTTTCCATAGGGACCTCCTTTTGCAGTCTGATGACGAGCTGCGCGCTAACTTATAATGTAGAGGTGTTCATTTCGTCCGGCGCGTCCATCGGGGTCCGAGGGACAATCAGGTTGCTACCGGTGCCTTCATCTTGGCCTTCGAGGGTGATAAGTTACCGGAAAAGGTCAAGGTGATGGTCTACTGATGTGACGTCAATCCCTATATCCCTCCCCCGATGCGGTGCTTAAAGTGCTGGAAGTTCGGCCATATGTCTTCCCGCTGCACTTCCAGCCTCACATGTCGAGATTGCAGACGCCCATCTCATCCCGATACTCCATGTGCCCCGCCTCCCATCTGCGTCAACTGCGGGGAGCACCATTCACCTTGCTCGCCAGAGTGCAGAGTGTTCCAGAAAGAGCGCAAAATCATGGAATATAAGACCCTGGACTGGCTGACCTATACTGAGGCCAAAAGGAAATATGACAGACTCCATCCCATGAGAATGACATCTTCTTATGCAGCTGCTACAACTGTGCTAGCCCCATCAGTTTCGCGACTTCCAGCCAGCTCGATCAGCAGTAAGACTCCTCCTGCCCCCTTGCCCGTGGGGGGCTCTACCCAACCGGTTGCTCCTGCACCACCTACCTCAGGAGCAACCTCCTCCCACCCTTTGGGGACGTCCGTCCCCGCTTCTCAGCCGGAGAAGCGTCTAACTTCTTCGGCTACTCTCGCCCATAAGAGTTCCCTTGGGACCCTCCCTTCCCAGGGTTCCCCCAGCGGGAAGGATGACGGCCGCCAGTGGCATAAGTCCTCACCAGCGGCCGGGCGTAGGGCTTCACGATCCTCCTCCTGTCCCGGAGACTGAATCGGTGAAGCCTTCCCAGCCGGTGAAACCCAAGGTTCAGCGAGAGAAGTCCAAGAGAAAGACCTCTAAGGCCAAAGAACTTGCGGTGGCACCAACCCCACTGCACCTTTCGCGCTCTGCATCTCCGGATGAAGTCGAGATTCTGGCGTCCGCTGAGGACCTTGATCTCGCTGGTCCCTCAGACACCATGGATGCCTCTCGTACGGGTACTGAATCGGTGGCAATGGGTGAACAGGCGGCGTAAATTGACTTCCCAGTCCTTTCACGCCTTTCTCAGCCATGGACAATATCATCCTCCAGTGGAACTGCGGCGGTTTTTTCCACCATCTAGCTGAGCTCCAACAACTTATCAGCCTTCGCCCTTTCTTCTGCATTGCTCTTCAGGAAACTTGGTTTCCAGCAATGCGAACCCCCGCCCTCCGTGGCTATCGGGGTTATTATAAGAACCGGGCAGCATATGAAAGGGTGTCGGGTGGCGTCTGCCTCTGTCCTTCACACTCTGCACAGCGAGTCTGTCCCTCTCCAAACACCTTTAGAGGCTGTCGCTGTTCGGGTGTGGACGCCACAGGCTGTTACCGTCTGCAGTCTTTACCTTCCGCCGGATGGTGATGTCTCGCAGCATGTCCTGGCTGCGCTGATAGCCCAATTGCCGCCACCTTTCTTGCTATTGGGAGACTTCAACGCCCATAACCCTCTGTGGGGTGGGTCAGTGGCAACAGGTCGAGGCGCCATCGTTGAGCATTTATTGTCGCAGCTCGATCTCTCGATTTTAAATGATGGTGCCTTCACACACTTCAGTGTGGCGCATGGCACATACTCCGCCATTGACCTTTCAATCTGTAGCCCTAGCCTCTTACTGACTGTCCAATGGAGTGTGCATGACGATCTGTGTGGTAGTGACCACTTTCCAATCTTTCTGTCACTACCACAGCGTCACTCTTCTGGGCGCCCTAGCAGATGGGCTATGAATAAGGCTGTCTGGGATTTGTTCTCCTCCACTGCCGCTCTTGAGCCTCTCTCTCATGACGACATTGATGTGGTGGTTCAATCGGTCATCACCGGCATCGTTACTGCCGCCGAATCTGCCATTCCCCGCTCCTCCGGGTCCCCTCGGCGGCGGACTGTGCCTTGGTGGTCACCTGAGATCGCTGCAGCGATTACAGATGGCCTGCGGGCGCTACAGCGTCACAAGCGACATACCTGCATTGAACACCTGATCACCTTCAAACGGCTGTATGCGCGGGCCCGCCGCCTTATCCGCCAAAGCAAGCAGGAGTGCTGGGAGCGGTACGTGTCCACCATTGTCCTCCATGTCACTCCATCGCAGGTCTGGGCCAAGATTCGACGCGTCTACGGCTATCGGCCACCTGTCAGCGTCCCTGCGCTCTCACTGAATGGAGCAGTTTGTACTGACTCCGACGTCATTGCAAACCACTTAGCAGAGCATTTTGCTATGAGTTCCGCTTCTGCGAATTACCCTAAGGCCTTCCGCTCCATTAAAGAGCGGATGGAACGTCGGAGCCTTTCGTTTCGCACCAACCAACCAGAATCGTACAATGTTCCATTCAGTGAGTGGGAATTCCGCAGTGCCCTTGCCGCTTGTCCTGATACCGCTCCTGGACCAGATAGCATCCACTGCCAGATGCTGAAACACCTCTGTGGACTGCCAGCGGCGGCTCCTAGACCTTTACAACCGTATTTGGGTCGAGGGCGAGTTTCTGTCGCAGTGGCGGGCAAGTATCGTTATCCCCATTCTGAAACCAGGCAAGAACACTTTGGCGGTGGACAGCTACCGCCCCATTAGCCTCACCAACGTTCTTTGCAAGCTTCTCGAACGGATGGTGAGCCGGCGCTTGACTTGGGTACTGGAGTCTCGGGGCCTTCTGGCTCCATCTCAGGGTGGGTTCCGTAAAGGCCGCTCCGCCGCCGACAATCTGGTGAGCCTGGAGTCGGCCATCCGTACTGCCTTTGCCCGCCGTCAGCACCTGGTCGCTGTCTTTTTCGAGATGCGGAAGGCGTACGATACGACATGGCGTGATCACATCCTTTCTACGCTTCATGGATGGGGTCTTCGGGGCCCTCTGCCGATATTTATCAGAAATTTTCTGTCGTATCGTACCTTCCGCGTGCAAGTCGCAGCCTCATATAGTTCCACCCACGTCCAGGAGAACGGTGTGCCACAGGGTTCTGTTTTAAGTGTCTGCCTGTTTTTAATAGCCATTAACGGGCTCGCTGCGGCCGTGGGAAATTCTGTCTCTGCTTCCCTGTATGCTGACGACTTCTGCCTTTATTACAGCTCTACTGGCATTGCAGCTGTTGAACGTCAGCTACAGGGTGCTATCCGCAAGGCGCAGTCTTGGGCTGTAGCTCATGGGTTCCAGTTCTCGGCAGCCAAGACCTGCGTAATGCATTTCTGCCGGCGACGCACTGTCCACCCGGAGCCGCGGCTTTATCTTGCCGGCGAACTTCTTTCAGTGGTGGAATCACACAGGTTTTTGGGGGTGGTTTTCGATGCCCGGTTGACTTGGCTGCCTCATATCCGGCAGCTTAAACAGGCGTGTTGGCGGCATCTAAACGCTCTGAGATGCTTGAGCCACACCCGCTGGGGCGCCGACCGATTTTCCCTGTTGCGGCTCTACCAGGCGTTAATCCAATCCCGTCTGGATTATGGGAGCCTGGCTTATGGCTCAGCATCCCCCTCTGCGTTGCGGGTGCTGGACCCAATACTACACAGCGGAATCCGACTTGCCACTGGTGCCTTCTGCACCAGCCCTGTGGACAGCATCCTTGTTGAGGCAGGTGTCAATCCACTGCGGGTACGACGCCAACAATTACTGGCTGCTTATGCTGCCCATGTTTTTAGTTTGCCCGGGCATTCAAATTACCATGTCCTGTTCCCGCAGTCGGCCGTCCATCTGCCGGACCGTCGGCCCCGGTCGGGTTGTCCGATCGCCGTACGCATCAAGGAGCTTCTCTGCGGGCTTGGGTTTTTCCCTGTTCCACCTCCTTTCCAGGCGCCTCTGCATACACCCCCGTGGTGTGTTCCTCGCCCTTGCCTTCGGCTCGATTTGGCACATGGCTCGAAGGACTCGGTCCCTCCAGAGGCCTTCCGCCGCCGCTTTTATTCCATCCTTGCCACGTATCAGGGCTCTGGAATTGTTTACACCGACGGTTCGATGGTTGCTGGTCGTGTCGGGTATGCGCTAACTCTAGGGGACCATTCCGAACAACGGTCCTTGGCGGGTGGCTGCAGCGTTTACACTGCTGAGCTAGTCGCCATCTTTCGAGCCCTAGCGTATATCCGCTCCTGCTCAGGTGAGTCCTTCGTGATCTGTAGCGATTCCCTGAGCGGTTTACGAGCTCTTGACCAGTTTTTTCCTTGTTCTCGTCTGGTGATGGCTATCCATGAGTCCTTCCATACTCTTGCGCGTTGCGGCCGCTCTGTGGTCTTTGTGTGGACCCCCGGTCATGTCGGTATCCCGGGCAATGAACATGTTGACCGCCTGGCGAAAGAGGCCACGTGTAAACCATCTCTGGATGTTGGCCTCCCAGAGACTGATTTGCGGGCAGTCCTCCGCCGAAAAGTTTTTGCGCTTTGGGACGCTGAATGGCGCGATCTCTTACGTCGATCTCTTGTAGAATTTTAGAACATGTTTTTTGCTCGCGTATCATGTCATTTCTAGGACCCAGAATCTACTATGTAGGAATCAACATGGATTCCGGAAACAGCGATCGTGTGAGACCCAACTCGCCTTATTTGTTCATGAGACCCAGAAAATATTAGATACAGGCTCCCAGGTAGATGCTATTTTTCTTGACTTCCGGAAGGCGTTCGATACAGTTCCGCACTGTCGCCTGATAAACAAAGTAAGAGCCTACGGAATATCAGACCAGCTGTGTGGCTGGATTGAAGAGTTTTTAGCAAACAGAACACAGCATGTTGTTATCAATGGAGAGACGTCTACAGACGTTAAAGTAACCTCTGGCGTGCCACAGGGGAGTGTTATGGGACCATTGCTTTTCACAATATATATAAATGACTTAGTAGATAGTGTCGGAAGTTCCATGCGGCTTTTCGCGGATGATGCTGTAGTATACAGAGAAGTTGCTGCATTAGAAAATTGTAGCGAAATACAGGAAGATCTGCAGCGGATAGGCACTTGGTGCAGGGAGTGGCAACTGACCCTTAACATAGACAAATGTAATGTATTGCGAATACATAGAAAGAAGGATCCTTTATTGTATGATTATATGATAGCGGAACAAACACTGGTAGCAGTTACTTCTGTAAAATATCTGGGAGTATGCGTACGGAACGATTTGAAGTGGAATGATCATATAAAACTAATTGTTGGTAAGGCGGGTACCAGGTTGAGATTCATTGGGAGAGTGCTTAGAAAATGTAGTCCATCAACAAAGGAGGTGGCTTACAAAACACTCGTTCGACCTATACTTGAGTATTGCTCATCAGTGTGGGATCCGTACCAGGTCGGGTTGACGGAGGAGATAGAGAAGATCCAAAGAAGAGCGGCGCGTTTCGTCACTGGGTTATTTGGTAACCGTGATAGCGTTACGGAGATGTTTAATAAACTCAAGTGGCAGACTCTGCAAGAGAGGCGCTCTGCATCGCGGTGTAGCTTGCTCGCCAGGTTTCGAGAGGGTGCGTTTCTGGATGAGGTATCGAATGTATTACTTCCCCCTACTTATACTTCCCGAGGAGATCACGAATGTAAAATTAGAGAGATTAGAGCGCGCACGGAGGCTTTCAGACAGTCGTTCTTCCCGCGAACCATACGCGACTGGAACAGGAAAGGGAGGTAATGACAGTGGCATGTAAAGTGCCCTCCGCCACACACCGTTGGGTGGCTTGCGGAGTATCAATGTAGATGTAGATGTAGACACCCAATAAACTCCGTGCCATTAAGGAGACGACGACTGTGTGGCGGTCATCCATGCAAGCCAACCGCAGGGACTCAGTCGTCCTTTGTCGGCTCCGCATTGGCCACTCCCTGCTAACACACGGTTATTTACTGCGCCGGGAGGACCCTCCTGTCTGTCGCTGCGGGGCGGCTTTGACAGTGGCCCACATTCTGTTGGCCTGCCCCCTTTTAGCTGTGGTCAGGCAGACATTTGCGCTGCCTGATACGCTCCCTGCCGTTTTATCTGATGACCCTGTTATGGCTGCCTTAGTTTTACGTTTTATTAGGGCAGGGAGTTTTTATTCTTTAATCTGAGTTTCTGTTTTATTTTATTGTTTTGTGTTGATTCTGGCCTTTGGCCTACGGTTTTAAACCAAGTTTTTAATGTGTTTTCGGTGGTTAGCTTTTCCATTTTTTTTTGTTCCTATGGTCGGCCAACCACCGTCACACTCCGTGTGATTTTATTTCGTTTTGTCTGGTCCTTGTCTGTTTCTTTTGTTCTGTGTCGTCTGTCTCCTATTCTGTTGAACATTTTTTATTCTCTGTGGGTATTTTTAGTATTTTGGAAAAAGGGACTGATGACCTCTGCAGTTTGATTCCTTTGATCCTTAAACCAACCAACCAACAAAAACAGCCACAGTTAAGTCTGAGCTCAGACTAGGTCGCCTAGTTCAAAAATATTAGAATATTCACTAGCAACAAATGTGAATATCACATGTCCACGATGTAACACTGAAAAATTTCGAGACACCTGAGGCGACCTACTGCTTCTCATATAGTCCCTTCCACAGATCTCAAACACAAGTCACAAAATAATGCCCCTTGCAAAAAAGCTGCCTCCTATTTACGCTCTTGCATTGGGGTGAGTCAAGCACACACATTTCACTCTTTCACAGCATACTTAAAACTATAAATTTAATCCATACAAATAATAAAAATTTATGTATGAATATTCTGCATCTGCTCTAAACAACTGGACCGATTTCAAACTAATTTTGCACACACATCACTTACTGTCTGGGAAGAACCATAGTGGGGATAAGATCAATGCGAGAATTACCGTTTTAAGTCGTCGGGTATTTCAGGAGGAGAGCACTGAGTCACTTGCGAATTCACACATGATTTCAAACTCTGCGGAGTTGAGTAACCCTCCAAAATGGTGAAAGGAAAAATAGAGTTTTACAGTAAATTTTCATTTGTCATACATTGATACTGCCACAGGAAGCATGATAGTTACATTTATTACTTTTCTACCAACTTCACTCACAAGGCATTCCGCTGACAGTGGACACACATAGCGTGTGTTCTACCTTCGAAATTGTCATTGTACACTGAATATTTCAGGAAATATGCTGCAACATTAAGCTGTGTGAAAATAAAACTGCAGGACGGAATTTGTCAGACATACAGGTGAACCGTTCACAAATTGATGTGAAAGATTAAACATGTATGAAATATATTCGAAATGTGCTTATGCGAGCGAAGCTTTGGGTAAAAAGTTAATTCTTAATCCCTGGCTAGGTTTAAATCAAAATTCGTTCACGCCTGAGCTGGAAAGAAAGGGCAAAAATAGTTTCCTATTGGCATAAGAGATAACATGGAAACAGACGGGAGGGTAAAAGATAGGAAGAGAGGGGAATGAGATACGCACGTGAGAGATGTTCATAGGCAGACGGGGGTAGGGGCGGGAGGGGGGCGAGATGAGATGGACTAATATGACTGGGCCAGGCTCGGTTTCTCAGTAGTCACACACAAATGTACCATGTATAAATCTGAATGTAAACTTCCTCAGGTTTATGTACGTAGTAGTTCTTCAGCTTGAAATTTATTCAGAAATATTATTCAGGTACACACTACTCCTGTCACTGGTAAACAATTTAAACTAAGTACATTCGTACTTCAAAAAATGGTTCAAATGGCTCTGAGCAGTATGGGACTTGACATCTGAGGTCATCAGTCCCCTAGAACTTCGAACTACTTAAACCTAACTAACCTAAGGACATTCCCACACATCCATGCCCGAGGCAGGATTCGAACCTGCGACCGTAGCGGTAGCTCGGTTCCAGACTGAAGCACCTAGAACCGCACGGCCACACTGGCCGGCATTCGTACTTCCTATCTCTCTACTTCTCTCCCTAATTCTAGTGTTTTCTTTATTATTTTTGTGAGAATTTAGTTTTCGACGTGCTGAGTGCATACGCCAGTTGGAAATAAAATATAAAGAACGCTTTTAAAAAAATCTACTGTAAGAGTCATCTAGTGCTCAATGTACCCTATGTGTAGAGACATCTGTTGTAAAAATAACTAAAGACGTTGTCGAAAAATTAATTTCAAAGTTAATTTTATAGAGTATTTAACAAGAAGTAACTTACGAACTACACTTCGTATGGAGGGCGCGTTTCCAACTACACACTCGTCTTGTTACTGAATTCCCTGCAGCTAGTTGGGCTAGGGTTTTATTGGTTTGGTTGGTTGGTTGGATTGGGGAAGGAGACCAGACAGCGTGGTCATCGGTCTCATCGGATTAGGGAAGGATGGGGAAGGAAGTCGGTCGTGCCCTTTCAGAGGAACCATCCCGGCATTTGCCTGGAGTGATTTAGGGAAATCACGGAAAACCTAAATCAGGATGGCCGGACGCGGAATTGAACCGTCGTCCTTCCGAATGCGATTTTATTGGTTTAATCTGATATTTGTTCAGCACCTCATTTCAATCATATTTACCCATGGATGTTTTGCCCCTCTGGGGTTCGGGGATTAGAATAGGCCTGAGGTATTCCTCCCTTTCGTAAGAGGTGACTAAAAGGAGTCTCTCACATTTTGGCCTTCGGGATGTTCCCCTGTAGGGTTTGACCTCCATTTCTCAAAATTTTCCCGCAGAGCGAGCCAATTGGGGAAGGGCACCTGACATGGTGCATCGTGTTCATCATGCACTGAGACCAATCACATACTTCGTCAGTGTGGATCTGCACTTCTACTCATTCTCCAACAGTTGGACGAAGTCACCCTTCTGGGTGCGTATTTTTCCAATCAGCTGTGCAGTATCGTTTCCTACGCTGACGATGATAATGGACTAGTTTGCTTGGGTGCACCTGTTATCCAGCACGGCAGCCAGTCCACTGTGGTGGGGCCGCCATGTACCCTTTTGGTTGTAGCCCCCTGACCACACAGGAATGGCTCTGCTGATGCCTGCGTATGCCGAGGAGTAGATGCCAGTCACCCTGGGGTTTGCTACGACTAGGTGGCGGTAGCGTGGAAAGCCCCTGGTCGAAGTGGGTGGCATCAGGGCGGATGACACGCCATGAAATGTAGTACGTCTCTTGCTAGTGGTCCAACACCAGCAGTCTCTAAGCATTCATGGGCTCAGTTCAATACACAGAAGTAAGGCTCCAAATCGTCCCTCTCCCTTGCCACACTATGGGCATAACGTCAGGCTAAGGATTGCAGCAGCTCTTATTCACCCCTGTACCTTGTACTACGATGGAGAGCTGATGGGGAATCTTTTGTGACGATGAAGACTGTTTTTTTGTTGAGCACTGAGAGAACACGTTTGAGGTGGTAAGGGCTTGTTAAATATGAGATCTGGGTCAGTCTTGATGAAAACAGCACCCTCTGCCCAGTCACGGGAGTTACTCGCTTGTGACAAGGCTGGGGGGAGGTTTCTGTAACCGTCATGCCCCATACGAGCTTAAATATGGTCCAGGGTAATATATTTCACAGGGACCTTCTTTTGCAGTCTGATGAGCTGCAAGCCAGTTCAGAGTGGCGAAGTGTACATTACGTTTGGCGTGTCCACCAGGGTTTGAGGAATAATAAAGTTGCCACTGGTGCCTAGATCTTGGCCTTTGAGGGTGATAAATTACCCGACGTCAAGGTAATGGTTTACCGCTGTGATGTAAAGCCCTACATCACTCTCCCAATGTGGTGCTTTAAATGCTCGAAGTTCGGCATATGTCGTCTCTTCTGTACTTAGTCACATGTCGAGATTGTGAATGCTAATCACATCCCAATAGTCAATGTGTCAACTACAGAGAACACCATTTACCTTGCTCGCTTGACAGCAGGATTCTCCAGAAAGAAAGGAAAATCATGGAGTAAAATACAATGGACCGACTCACCTACACTGAGGCTAAGAGGCCTGTACATATGACATCGTCTTACGCCACTGCTTCAACAGTTACAGCGCCATCAGCTCCACCAACCCCTGTCACCTTCTCAGAGCTAGACGACTACACCTGCCCCCTTGATGGTGGTGGGCACTTCTCTCCCTGTTGCTCCTGCACCACCTACTAGGGGAGCAACCACCTCCCAATCATTGGGGATATTAGTCCCCACGTCTAACCCAGAGAAGCGTAAACTCCTTTCGCTAGGAAGGGGTCACTTGGGTCACTCCGTTTTCAGGTTTCTGCTAATGGAAACGATGACACCTGCCAGTGGCTGAAGAGCCCAAAAGTAGCTAGTCATAGGGCTTTAAGCTCATCCTCAGTCCAAGAGAATGAATCGGTGAAGTCCTCTGAGCCAGGGGGACCTGAGGAGCAGCGAGATAGTTTCCCAAGACCAAGGAATTGCGGTTGCACCCACACCACCACTACCTACAAGCTCTGAGTCTTCAGATGTGGTGGAGATTCTGGTGTCTGCTGAGGACCTAAATCTCTCTGGATCCTCAGACAGAATAGACTGCCCAGGAAAAATGTCGGTGGGAGCAGGTGACCCTGAGGTGTAGACCCCCTGCAGGTCTGGGGGTTAGAGTAGGCCTGAGGTATTCCTGCTTATCGTACAAGGCAACTAAAAGGAGTTCCAAACTTTTCAGCCTTAATGTGATGTTCCCCTGTAGTGTTTTACCCCCATTCTTCAAAATGTTCCCCAACAGCGAGCCAGTTGGGGAAGGGCGGCTTAAGAGGTGCATCATGTCCATCATGCATTCAGATGTTTATCCCACTTTCTCATGACATTGCAGTCCTGCCCATTCTCCATCTGTTGGGCGGGGACACCTTCCTGGGTGTGTTTTCCACCATGCACTATGCAGTGTCAGTTTCTGCGTCTTGGACTTTATTGCGCCTGATACTCAGGTGGCCTTTGCTGCAGCTGGGTGGCGCTGTGGGGAGGGCCATTTGTAGGAGTAGGTGGCACCAGGGCAGATGACACGCGATGAAGCATAGTCCTTCTCTTGCTGGTGGACAAATACCAGCAGTCGCTAAGTGATCACGAGCTCAATTGAACATACAGAAGAAAGATCCCAAATCGTTCCCCTCCCTGGACACACGATAGGAGCAGATCTTATTGGCTCTGGTACCCTGTATGTTAGAGATCTTATAGGTAATCTTTCATGACGATGAAGCCTCAGTTTCTTGTTCAGCATTTAGAGTCTCGGTTTGCGGAGGTGGAACACTTGTCCTAAATGAGATCTGGGTCTGTCTTGATCAAAACAGCATCCTTTATCCAGTCACGGGAGTTACTCGCTTGTGACAAGCTGGGGATGTTCCTGTAACCATCACACCCCATAAGAGCTTAATTATGGTCCAGGATATCATGTTTCAGAGACCTTCTTCTGGAGTCTAACGATGAGCTGCGCGCCAATTTAGAGCAGTGAGATACACATTTTGTCTGGCATGTCCAGCAGGGTCTGAAGAATAATCAGGTTGCCGCTGGTGCGTTCATCTTGGTGTTTGAGGGTGATACATTGCCTGAGGAGGTCAAGGTAATGGTTTACTAGTCTGATGTAAAGCCTTATCTTCCTCCCCCTGATGTGGAAGTTCAGCCATATGTCTTCCTGCTGCACTTCCACCGTCACATGCTGAGATTGTGGACGCTGGTCACATCCGAATACTCCATGTGCCCCAGCACCATTTGCCTTGCTCGTCTGACTGCAGGATTCTCCAGAAAGAAAGGAAAATCATGAAGTAAGACCCTGGACAGACTGAACTACACTGATGCTAAGAGAAAATTTGAATGTCTGCATCCTGTGTGTGTGACATCGTCTTAAGCTTCTGCTGCAACAGTTCTGGCACCATCAGCTCTGCCAACCCAGGTCACCTCCTTGATGGTGGGGGGGGGGGGACGGCATTTCCCTCCCTGTTGTTCCAGCATCACCTACTTCGGGAGCATTCCACCCAACCATTGAGACATCTGTCCTAACTTCAAAGCTGGAGAAGCGTAAGTCGTCTTTGGCTTCTCTCGCTAGGAAGGGGTCCCTTCCGTCACTCCCTTCCCAGGTCTCTTCTAGTGGGAAAGATGAGACCCACCAGTGGCTGAAGAGCCCAAAAGCAGCTGGTCATAGGGCTTCATGCTCATCCTCAGTCCCAGACACTGAGCCAGTGAAGTCCTCCCAGCCAGGGAACCCAAGGAGCAGCGAGAGAAACCTAAAACGAAAACCTCTAAGACCAAGGAAATTGCGGTGGTACCCACACCACCACTACCTAAAAGCTCTGCAGCTGAGGATGGGGTGGAGATTTTGGCATCCGCTGAGGACCTAGATCTCGCCAGACCCTCAGACACAATGGATATAGAAAGCTCAGGCAATCAATCGGTGGCAGCAGGTGACTGAGGCGTAAACTCTCTCATTGAATGTTTCATACCTTCCCAGTCTCACGTTGTCATCCTCCAGAGGAATTGCGGTAGTTTCTTCCACAGTCTGGCTGACCTATGGCAGCTGTTAAGCTTTAAACCTGCTATCTGCATTGCCCTCCTGGAAACATGGTTCCCAGGAATGCAGACCTATGCCCTTTGTAGCTATAACGGATATTACAGGAACCGAAGCGACCATAAGTGTCTCAGGTGGAGTCTGCGTTTAAATCCTAAACTTGGTCTGTAGTGAACTTGTGCCCATTCAAACTCCTCTTGAAGCTGTGGCAGTCAGGAGGAGGACGACGCAATGTATATCTTCCTCCAGATGGTGCAGTACTGCTGAATGTATTAATTGCACCGATTGATCAACTCCTAAACCTTTCCTACTTCTGAGAGATATTAATGCCCATAACCCCTTGTGGGATGGTACCATGCTTACTGGCCGAGGCAGAGATGTCGAAAATTTTTTCGTAACTCGACCTCTGTCTCTTAAATACTGGGGTCACCACACATTTCAGTGCAGCTCATGGTAGTCACTCGGCCATTAATTTATTTGCAGCCCTGGACTCCTCCCATCTATCCACTGGAGAGCAAATGAAGAGCTGTGTGGTAGTGACCACTTCCCCATGTTCCTGTCACTGCCCCAGCGTCAGGCTCACGGACGCCTGCCCAGATGGGCTTTGAACAAGGCAGACTGCGAACTTTCACCTCTGCTGTCACAGCTGAATCTCTCCCACACGGGAACATCGATGTTGTGTGAATAGCAGAATTGTTACTGCGGCAGAAAACGCGATCCCTCACTCTCTAGCGTGCCTGAGGAGTAAACAGTCCATTGGTGGTCGCCAGAAGTCACTGAAGCAATTAAGAAGCGTCGGCGACCTCTACAGTGGCATAAACGGCACCCTTCCTTGGAGCACCTCATAGCCTTTAAACGGCTCCGTGCCCATATTCGCTACCTTCTCAGACAATGGAAGAAGTAGTATTGCGAGAGATAAGTCTCCACCATTGGGTGCCACATGTCACCTTCCCAAGTTTGGACAAAGATTAAACGTCTTTTCAGGTACCAGGCCCTAACAACTATCCCCAGTGTTACCATAAATGGAGAGTTACGTACCGACACAAACGCGATTGCCGAGCACTTTGCTAAACACTATGCTGTTGCCTCAGCATCGGAGAATTACTCTCCAGCCTTACGAACTCTCAAATGGCGGATGGAAGGGAAAATCTTCTTCTTCGCTACTCTACAGTGAATCCTGTGAACGCCCCATTTACAGAGTGGAAGCTCCAGTGCTTGCACATTGCCCCAACACAGCTCTTGGGCCAGATCGGATCCACAGTTAGATCAAACATCTCTCATCTGACTACAAGCGACACCTATTCATCTTCAACCGGATCTGGTACGATGGCGTCTTTCCATCGCAATGGCGGGAGAGCACCATCATTCTGGTGCTCAAACCTGGTAAAAACCCGCTTGATGTGGATGGCTTTTGGCCCATCAGCCTCCCCAACGTTCTCTGAATGCTGCTGGAATGTTGGTGTGTCGGCAGTTGGGTTGGGTCCTGGAGTCACGTGACCTACTGGCTCCATATCAGGGCGGCTTCCACCAGGATCGCTCTACCAGTGATAATCTTTTATCCCTCGAGTTAACCATCCGAACAGACTTTTCCAGACGCCAACACCTGGCTGCAGTCTTTTTTGATTTATGAAAAGCTTAAGATAAGACCTGACTACATATCCTTGCTACATTTTATGAGTGTGGTCTCTGGGGCCCACTCCCGATTTTTATCCAAAATTTCCTGGCGCTTTGTACTTTGTCTCAAAATTGGCGCCTCCCATAGCTCTCCCCTATATCCAGGAGAATGTGGTCCTGCAGTTCTCTGTATTGACTGTATCTCTGCTTTTTAGTGGCCATTAAGTCTAGCAGCAGCTGTAGGACCGTCAGTCTCACCTCTGCATGCGGACGACTGCTCCAGTACTGGTGTTGATGAGTGGCGCCTACAGGGAACAATCCAGAATGTGCAGTCATGTGCTCTAGCCCACGGCTTCACGTTTTCAGCCGCGAAATCGTGCACTTGTCGGCGTCGTACCGTTCATGCAGAACCAGAACTTCACCTTAATGACGATCCTCTCACCATAGTGGAGACATATCGGTTCTTAAGGCTGCTTTTTGACGCCAGATTGACTTGGCTTCCTCACCTTCGTCAGTTTAAACAGAAGTGCTGGCTGCCTGAGGAGCACCAGCTGGGGTGCAGATTGCCTTACGCTGCTGCAGGTCTACAGAGCCGTTGCTCAGTCCCACCTTGACTATGGGAGTCTGACTTATGGTTCGGTGGTGCCCTCAGCATTGGATTTATTCGACCCTGTTCACCACTGTGGCGTTAGACTATCGATGGGAGCTTTTAGGAACAGTCTGGTGACCAGTGTACTGGTAGAACCCAGAGTCCCTCTACTGAAGATTAGGTGTGCCCAATGCTCGCCAGTTATGTTGCACACATTCGTAGCTCTCCTGAGCATCCGAATTACCGTAGTGATTTCCCAACCACTGTGGTTTATCTTCCGCATGGGTGGCTGAGGTCAGTGCTTAAGACCACGATTCACGTCTTATCCTTTCTGTATGAACCGGAGTCCTTCCCTTTACAGCCTCTACTCGAGGTCCATTCATGTATACCTTCATGATGTGAGGCTACAGCTAAGCTTCGCCTGGTTCTTTCACATGGCCCTAAGGACTCAGTTAACCCTGCTGCTTTCCACTGTCACTTCATTTCCATTCTTGACGTGTTCAGGTTTCTGAAGTGGTTTACACGAACAGCTCGATGGCTGGTGCTCATGTTACCTTCGTCTACGTCCACAGAGGCCCTATTTCCACAGAGGCCATATTAAACACCATTCCTTGCCTAATGGCTGCCTGTATTCACTGCAGAACGAGTGGCCATATCTCGTGCCCTTGAGTACACCTTCTCATGCTCTTGCAAGTAGTTTCTTCCCGTGCTAACAACCTGAGTAGCTTAAAATCTATCTACCACTGCTGTCCTCATCATCCTTTGATAGCGTCCATCCAGGTGTCCACCTATGGCCTGAAACGGCCCGGTCGTTCAGTGGTGTTTGCCTGGGCCCCAGGTCACGTTGGAATCCCAGGAAATGAACTTGCCGACAGGCTACACAGAAACCGCTTCTGGACATCAGAATCCCCGTTACTGACCTACATACAGTATTACGCCACGAGGTTTTTCGGCTTTGGGACACGAAATGGCAGTCTTTGTACATACAACAAACTTTGTGTCGTTAACCAGACTAGGAATCTGTGGAGCCCCATGCAGGCTCTCGCAATGACTCTGGTCCTGTGCCGGCTCCATAATGGCCATGCATGGCTCACACACGGTTGCCTCCTCCGTTGCAAGGAACCACCTTGGTGATGTGGCTCCCCTATGACAGTCGTCCACATCTTAGACTGCCCAATTTTTAGCCGCTCTGTGGCGGACTTCTAACTCTCCCACACCCCACCTTCGATGTTAGGCGACAATGGCTCAACAGCAGATTTAATTTGGCGTTTTATTCGTGAGAGGGGTTTATTATACCATTTAAGGTTGCTTGTTTGGCCTTCTCTCTGGGGCCTCCATCCTGCCTCCATTTTAACTCTATTACCCTTTCTTAACATATGTCTGTCCTGGTGATCGTCTTTCCCCTTCATGTGTTCATCTTTTTAGGTGGACATTTGAGTGTGTTGCAGAGTGGCTGGGTAATTCTTTTATTCTTGTGATCAGCCAGCCCAGACTTTAGACTCCATGGTTTTAATACCCTCTTCTACTTTTGCTTTTGGTGTAAGTTTTCCCCATTTTTTGTTCGTTCCATTTGTTTCCTTTTTAGGTGTGGTTCTGCATTCATTTTCCCTTTTACTTTCCCAAACGTACTTCGGGTGGTGGTTTCACCGTGAACCTTGTTTGCGTCAGGAGAAAGGGACTGATGACCCTGTAGTTTGGTCACTTTATACCTCAAATCAACCAACCACCGTCGTACTCATACCTAAGCTTCCTTGTAGTTACCTCCACATCTTTCTTACTAGCTGCGTTTGCAAGGTTATGTAATGTGTGATTCATGTCCAGCTGGTATGGTGGCTGGAATCTCGCAGTTTATAGTCGAATGCACAAAGTCTGTTTCGAGCGTGACGTTGTGCAGTTGACCATCTCGTTACTTTGCCTTCCCATCTCACAACTAGTTTTCTGCGGAAATCCTATATTAGTAGTGTTTCTTGATATGGAGAAGGCCTAAAACTGCTGGAAAATTGGTATCCTCTGTAATCTTTACACGTGGGGCTTCCATTGCCACCTCCCCTGTTGCCTTCAGGCAGTTTTAAAAGAAAATTTTCTACGTGCATGTGGGTTCCGCCTTGTCGCACACCTTTATCCATGAAAACGGTGTGCCTCAGGGTTCCGTCTGGAGTGTCGTCCTCTTCACTATCGCCATTAACCCTATAATGGCATGTCTCCTGCTGGACATCTCTGGCTCCCTTTTTTTTGACGACTTTGCCGTCTGTTGCAGTTTTCCTAGTACCTGTCTCATTGAGCGGCGTCTTCAGTAATTTCTTGATCGTATCTACTCCTGGAGAATCGACAGTGGCTTTCGGTTTTCCACCAACAAAATTCTCTGTATGAATTTCTGGCGACGCAATTGGTTTCTCCCATCTTTACATCTTGAGCCTGTTGCGCTTTCGTTCGTTGGAACTACGAAATTCCGGAGCGCTCTTGGTCTTCCCATGTCTCTTACCTGGCAGCCCCCTGTAGTTAGTTCCTCAATGTCCTACATGTCCTCAATGGTACTTCCTGGGGTAATGATCGAACCACCCTCCGTTTTTACTGGTCCCTTGTCTGTTCGAATCTCGACTATGGGTGCTATATTCTTGCATCTGCGCATACATCACTCCTACGCTGTCTCATTATTAACCCACCATCGTGGTATCCGTTTGGCCACGGGCGCTTTCTACACTAGCCTGGTTCAGTCTGTATGCTGAAGCTGCTGAACTACCACTCTACCACCGTGACTTTCTCCTCAGCAAGCAGATTGTCGGCCAAGCGCTGACAACCACCTTCTGTCACATCCTTCGATGATTGCTTTGATCACCAGTATGGGACGTATCCCTCTTCTTTGTCACCTACTGGACTCCGTTTTCGGCACTTAACACAGTGGCCTAACTTCACGCTACATGCAACTTACCAGTGGGTGTGAACCCCTCACCACCTTGGCTTCGTGAAGAGGCCCACGTTAACCTTGGCCTTCCTTCGCTTCCTGAAAACACTACTCCAGCCTCGGTCTATTGCCCTCAGTTCCACGCCAATAGCATGGAACTTCGCGATGGTACCCTTGTATACACTAATGCCTCTCGGATTGACTGTGGGGTCAGATGTGCCTTCGTCATTGGCACCTGTGTCTTTAGATATCGGCTTCTGGCACACTGCTCAATGTATACAGCTGAGCTCTTCACCATATATCATGCCATAGAGTACATATGTCGACACACTTTCCAATTGTCTGCTCAGACTCATTCAGCGCCCTTCAGAGTCTGTGCGCTGTACGCCACCCATCCTTTAGTGCAACGGGTCCTGGGAAACTGTCACTTGGACACTATTGGTGGCGCCAGTGTGATGTTCGTGGGTCCCTGGTCATGTCGGTCTGCCAGGAAACGAGGCTGCTGACGCTGCTGTGAAGGCTGCAGTCCTCTTACCTCAGCGTATATTCCCTCCGATCTCTTTGTTGCTGTCAGGAGGTGGTGTCCCTTTGGAATCGCCTATGGTCCTCCCTTCACGGGAAGCAGCTCCGGCTTATTAAGCCTCTTCCAGCAGCTTGGACGACCCCCTATCGGCCCTTCTGTCGGGAGGAGATCATTTTAAGTAGGCTACGTGTTGAGCATTACATTTTTAGCCATTGTCATTTGCGCCCAAGTTTTAGCTGTCCGCCACTTCCTGAAGGAATGCCCATTGTTTAGTCGTTTACGTTCCCTCTTGGGTTTGCCATCTAAGTTATCGACAGTTTTAGCAAATGACGCATGGGCTGTCGATGGCGTTTTAATTTTTATCCGCCAAAGCAATATGGCAAAGGCCACTTCTTTTTTAGTCTTGGACCTCTGTCTCTTTACGGTGTCCTTTATAGCCCTTTTTCCACGTGCATATTTTGCTTTCTTCTGTTATGTCAGTTGGGACTGAAGTATGGTCGTTTCTTAACTCGTCTGTCTTCTTGTTGTCTAGTTTTCTTGGGCGCGTATGACGCCATTTGTTTTTGCGCGAAACAAAACCAATCTCGTTGCACAGAGAATGTCCCAGTTCCTCGTGTGCCCACTTCAATTGCAGTATCATACTAAAATAAACCGAAAAGGCTTAAATTAGTCTTCATGGTTTCTATCCATCTTATGATACACTACCGTACAAAAGTTCTCCAGAAGTAAATTCTCAAATTTTTCTGAAGTTAAAACCTCTGTTTGATATAGCTGTACGTTATTTAGCCGTAAATGCTCAGTTCTCCTGTACTACTCTGCTTCTGTCATCCTTGCTTCGTCCGTAGTATTTTATTATACAACGAAGCAAAATTCATTCACATCGTATAGTACATTGTCTCCAGTTCGATTAAGTTGATATCTCGAATCATTAATGCAACTTACATTATGTTTCCTTAGCTTTACCGTGTATCCACATCTGTGCCCAACAGATGGTTAATTCCACTGATTAGGTCTTTCAACTCTTCTTTCACAGCAGCAGTAACAACGAATTTTATTGGTATCCTCTCATCTCGTACTTTAATCCCTCTTGAATCTTTTTCTTCCACCATTGCATCTAGTATAAAAAACTTAAGCAGTAGAAAGTTTCATTCCTGCATTACGCCATTTGTAATTTTTAACTTTTTGTCGAGTTAAAGATACTCACTACATTTCTCCTTTCTCAGGAAAACCTTGAAAAGTATCACGTGGATACAACGTTAAAGGCGAGCCGGGTGGATGCTGTGTTGCGAAAAAAGACGACGAAATACATCTCGTCTGTCCTCACGATTCTGTTAGAATTGGAAGCTGCGCAGGCAGAGATCGGCTACGTTCTAGAGAGTGGCGAACTGGACGAGGTGTCTGACGGAGAGTACGAGCCAACTGGCGAGGTGCTGGTTACACTGCCGAGATGTCCTGCTTCTCACGGGCGCAGTCTCAGCGTTGGACATAAGACGATGTGGCTGTTGTGCGGAACCTGGGGGCAGAAACACCTCAGGTGGGTACTAAAGACTGAGCCTTGAATGTGTATATGTTTGAGGATCTAATAAAAATGTTAATTTTTAAAAAATGAGTAAAAAGATGTTATTTAACTACTTGCATGGGAGCATACGTGTGAATTGAAATGAGTTGATGCCTGTTCTAATGCCTCTTGATATAAACATCATTTAGTTCCCAGTCGTAGTGTAATTAAACTGGCTCCCTTCGGAATACTTTTTTGTACCCAACTGTTCTCTAATGTTACAAGTTTTGCTAATTAGTTTCGACAGTACTTTGTCTCTTGTCTGAGGCGATGACGTCTGAATTGTTCGTCAGATCTTGTGTATAAGTTCCGTCGCCGTGCAGTTAGGACTTCATTTCCTTGTTGGAGAATATTTTTCGGTAAGGCTCCTTTGGTGCGTAACTTGAAATAATTTGACACGCATTTTTCTATTCTGTAACTCACTTACTTCACTTCATGGAAGTACATGCTTTCAACATTAACTTCAGAACAGAAGGCACAACTGCAATTATACAAAGTACGAGGCAATATTGTCTCCCATCTCAATGTTGTCCCGTTCTGTGACGCCTCAAGACTGACAATCCGTAATGTCTGCTTGGGCTCAACAACCGTAACAAGAGACCAGCTCAGATATACCTACCATTTTCAAAGACTGCTCGTAACTCGTTCTTAATCCGTGACAGCACGGTTTCCTATGGCGTTCTCACAATAAAGTTGACGCTGTATCCTATTTCACATTTAATTTAAATTTCATTAAGGAAATAAATTATTACAGGAATAATTGCGTAGATAATTTGTGCTTCAGGTCCGTATAATCATTCATTGTCACTGTCGTAAAGTCCTGTCAGGTAAGCACCCCAAGACAACAGAGTTCTTCAGGAAATATGTCACTGTAATGTAATAAAATTAGAATTATTTGTGACTTTTTCTTTGCTATCAGTGTAATGTAATAGAATGAATATGGCCGTGACTTACATAAAAGAGTCACACATTAATGCAATGGCTCAGCATAAGAGAAACAACTAACGTAGGAATATTGTTAACAATGTAATATGTTGTTCAATTTAGCCGACGTGTATAAGCACCCACTAAACTAGCTCAGTTCACAGGTTAGTTATCTCTGACTCGCCAGGATACTATAGTTCAGGTCTTCCTCTTCTGGCTTGAATTATTCCTTCCACAACAATAGCTAACAAGCTATTGTCGGTTGTTGCGGACAATTAACTGATTTCATTTTTTCCGTACTGTTGGTAGTAGAGATCTTTCATTCTTTCTTCTAAGAACATTTGTGAGCTTCGCTGTCCACCGTATCTTCCACATTCTCCTCCAGTACATCTGATGCCTCAACATCTCACTTGCTGTGGGTGCACCAATGTTCTAAGTTCGCAACCATAAAACTCCGTTTCCCAGACGAAACTATTAACAAATATATTTTGGTCTCCACATTTGTTTTTAATTTAAGCAGTACATCTTTGCATTAAGATACATTTGCCAGTGTAATTATAATCCGTCGGAGGGACTTCAGTAATGTGAGGCGAATTTACATTCTAAGTAGTTCAGGACGCGTAATTACCTCGGTAGTATGTCATTCACTGTGTATACTAAGGTGTGTTGGCAGCTGCATACCGTAATTTTTGTTACCGTTAACACATCTTGTTTACTACCCCTAAAGATTACAGCAGTTTTTATTAGTTTCTGCGCGACACCTGTGTTAATGAATATTCGTTTCCACTCTTCAGCTATATCATTTCATATCGGCCTTACATTCCTTAATGGCTTTCTCAGTACCAAAGTTCAACAAAACTGTAGAGAAGTCACATTCCTCAAGTACACATGTTCGTATGTAATCCTCTTCTAGTGCATCATTTACATCGTCTCTGTCTGGTTTCCGTACAGTTCAAACACTAACGTCTCTCAGAAGTCTGTACCAATAGCATAAATGTTATTCATTCAAGCCTAGCAGTTAACATGACTGAAGGCTTTTCTAGATCTACAAATGCCATAAATGATACACATGAGGAGCATTTAATCCATAGCAGCTCGCAATATAATTACTTGTATTTGTTCTGTCTAAAATCCTAACCAAATTTCAGCTAAATTTTATTGAAATTTGTCATTCGATTACATATTGTGTTCAGATTCTCAACATTAGAGAGCAGTCTGAGTGCAACGGTCTCGTAATTTGTGTTCTTTACTATGGTGATTGTTTTTCTTCAGTTCTCCCGATTTATTAAATTTTCATGGCAATTAAAATATCTTTCCATTATTCAATCTGTTTAATTTTTGCAGCAGCTTAATCACATACTGGTGTGATATTAAAGTTCAACAACCTTGAGTTTTAAGATGGTCCCAGCTTATCATATGGTATGCTATTTCCATTTCCGAAATCGCATGTCTGTTGGCGTGATTAATCATTCAAAACGTTATTTTGCTAAATACCTTAAATAATACCAAAACTTCAAATATTATTGGAAGTTACATTGCTTGTAATACTTTCTCTATTTTAGCAAGATGGATGGTATTAAATGTCTGTAAATTTCTAGCAGTGACACTGAAGCTTCGTTGCTTCAGACAAGATCATTTGATACATCAGATGAACTGCAGTCAGATTCGGAACGAGAGGAAGGGCAGTCATTTGCTAATAACGCTGCAGCACACTACAGTATCAATGGAAACGCAGGTACGATAGGACTCTAGATACTGTATCGAAAGACTTATAAACTAAAAGAATCACTACAAGATTATATTACAGTGCAGCTTATCTTGTTCCAGGTGCTACTGTTGTATGCGGAGACAGTGAAACTATGAGAGATGGAGATGGACTCGGAAAGGAGAACTCAGTAGTAAGTATGGTCCTAACAGCACTGGTTTTCCAATGTGTCTGACGTATGTTACTGGTTTTCCTTACATGTATCCCTGGAAGAAACGCACAGTGGAACGAGGCATAAGTCTGATTATACATACATACATACATCATACATATATACAAAGTAAGCCACTGTACAGAGCATGATGGAGGGTGCTTCGTACTCATAATACAAATGTCCTGTCCATCCTACCCTTAGGCCTAACAAAACATTCGACGACGTCCACCCAGTATCTTTAACATCTATACCTTTGTTTCTCTTGCGTCCTTCCCTCTTCCTTCCCCCCCTTCTCTTTCCTCCTCCCTGGTTCTTTCCGTTCTTTCCACTCACGGAACTGCTCCTTGCCCTCAGCTAAAGGAGAAAGCCTCTTTCCTGGCAAATGCAGTGGCTAGCGCTTCCTCTAGTAACTTACGAACTCCCCTCTGTGGCGTCTCTAGGACAGTGTCTCAGGACCCGTAGTCTGTATTCATTAACACTGTTCGTTCCCTGTCGTACTGTGATACTGCTCGGACTTTCTTCCTGACAACACCCTCTCTCGCCTCTGAAGGAGATATGGAACTATCGGGAGGAGACCCGCCAACAGCCCTGAGGGTGTTGCCCAACCCTCTCAATCAGGATCTGACCAAACATTCATGGATGTCATTGTCTTCATTGGCAACGAACACTGACTCATCGCAGTGACCAATTCTGATCCATTTCATGTTCATCTAGCCTTCATGTACTACTCCCCTCAAGCTGTCATGGTTACTGCCTTTACCTTCGAGAACTGCAGTCTCTTCGTTCTCTGTACTCTGTAAATTGCTGTCTTTCGTGAAAACCCATGCGCTTTCACTTCGTGGTCTCCAAGCTTTCTTAATTCCTGAGTTCCTTGCCATTCTGCGCTGGAAGTTATGACCGTTGAGATTTATTTGGAGTCTGTGGTAGCGATATGCAGTCTTTACATCCCCTGGACCAGCCTCCTAAGCCATCTGACAATTTACCCTCTTTCAACAGCTCCCTTTATCTTTGTACCTCCTTGCGGATTTTAACGCCCAACAATCTGTGCATCCCCCCCAGGGGGTCCACAACTCTTTTGTGGACACGTGCGTAGCGAGCACGGGACCCCGAGCTAATGTGGCCCTCCTTCCTTTTCCGGGCTGCATACCTTCCCTTCCCTTCCCTTTCCGCATCCCTCCCCGTCCCCCATCTTCGCCCCCCCCCCTCACCTCTGTCTCTTTCCTTCCTTTCTCCCCCTCTGGGAGTATGGTTTGTGCCTACGTCCGGAGACGGACGCTCGAAACTGTTCCAAATTCCTTGCTCTTACACTTGCCAGTCCTCGTCCTTCCTCTGTCCTTCTCTTTTCCTTCCCTCTTCTCCTTGCCCTTTTCTCCGCTACGGCGTTTGAGACCCCCTCTTCTTTCCTTTCCCTTTCTCTTCTTTCCTCCCTGTGCGTGTCTGAAGGCCGACCCACGCACTTCCATGCGTAGCCGGTGACGGGGTAACGCGTAATTCCCCGCCCCGGGTAGACAGGTAGGACACGTACGTACCCCCTGGTAACGGCCAGGCCCAGGGAGGGGTGATTACCCGAGCTGATACCTTCCGAAAGTGCCGATTGGTCCCTCCGTCCGTTTGTCGGGAGGTGTGACCTGAGGTGTGAACAATCACCTAAGGCGGGTGTGCCCTCGGCGAGGGCCCCCACAAGGGAGGAGCGCGCCATCGGAGACGCCGGTAATCATGGGGGATTCTTCCGCAATGGTTTCCTCACCTTCCACTATGTCTGCTCACAAACGTAAGTTCACTGAGTCTCAGCCACAGACTGTTCTTCCATCGTTGCCACAGTTCCTTGTTGTTTCTCGGTCTGACGAAGGTCACGACTTTTCCACGGTCAACCCTTTCATTATACAGAAAGGCGTCGACGCAATTGCGGGTCCTGTAAAGTCTTGTTCCAGATTACGGAACGGCACCCTGTTGTTAGAAACACACAGTGCCCTCCAGGCTCAAAAATTGCTGCGTACTTCTCTGCTCCACACCTTCCCTGTCCGGGTGGAACCGCACCGTACCTTAAATTCCTCGCGTGGAGTCGTTTATACGCGCTCCCTCGATGGATTGTCTGATGAAGAAATTCAACATTACCTGTCTGACCAGGGCGTCACAGCTGTTCATCGGGTTATGAAAAGGGTTGATTCGAACATCATTCCAACCCGCACTGTCTTCTTGACATTTGACAAAGTTCAACTCCCATCAAAAATCAAAGCAGGCTATGAGATAATTTCCGTTCGCCCTTATGTCCCAAACCCTACGCGTTGCTATCGATGTCAGCGGTTCAATCATACCAGCCAGTCCTGTTCCAATCCGGCCAAATGTGTTACTTGTGGCAAGGATGCCCATGAGGGTGCTTGTCCACCTCCATCCCCTCGCTGCATCAACTGTATGGGTGACCACGCTGCCTCCTCTCGAGATTGCCCCGTTTTTAAGGATGAAAAGCTCATCCAGGAAATAAGAGTGAAGGAAAAGGTGTCGACCTTTGCTGCTCGAAAGTTACTCGCCAGTCGACAGCCCACCGTGCCTCAGAAAGGTAAATACAGCGCTGTCCTTGCTTCTCCTCGACCAACAAAGGAGGCGGCCACGCAGACTTGCGACTTCACCTTTAGTACCACGGTCGTCAGATCGGCCAGCGCAAAGATCGCCCGTTCAACCTCACCCCTTTCGCCTGCCCACTCTTTGGCTCACCCTTCATCGGGTTCTGTTAAATCTCGAGCCCAAAAGTCAGACGCCAAGTCTTCGAAAAAAGAGCATTCTCGTGAAGAGTTTTTACGTACCGCAACTTCACAACCATCGGTTCCTCCTTCATCTAAACATCATACTTCTAAGAAGGCTACGAAGAAACACAGTTCCTCTCCTTCTCCGCCAAGGCGTGTCCCATCTACAGCACCACCTGGCGGAAATCGCCCTCGGCCATCTTCTGTGTCGCCGAGGCGCACTGCTGGTGGCCGGTCAACTGGCCGATCGTTGGTGGCAGGAGCTGCTCCTGACCAACCTATGGATCAGGATCTTCTGCCTTCGACTGAATGCCATTCCATGCTGTCGGTCGCAAGCTCTGAGCAGTCGTTGAGTTGACAGCACCCTTGGTCACGTTCCTCCATTTTCTGTTCACCCTATGTCCATTATCCACTGGAATATCCGCGGCATTCGCGCCAATCGGGAGGAATTGTCGATCCTCTTACGATCCTACTCGCCGGTCATCTTCTGTCTTCAGGAAACAAAGCTGCGTCCCCATGACCGCTTTGTTCTCCCTCATTTTCAGTCCGTCCGATATGACCTCCCCTCTGTTGAAGGCACTCCAGCCCATGGAGGACTCATGTTTCTGCTCCATGATACTCTCCATTATCACCCAATCCCCTTAAACACTTCCTTCCAAGCTGTCGCCGTCCGTCTTTCCCTTTCTGGATACACGTTCTCTCTTTGTACGGTATACATTCCATCGTCTACACCAATGGCACGAGCTGATCTCCTTCATCTTCTTGATCAGCTTCCACCCCCCTATTTGCTGGTTGGGGACTTCAATGCCCACCACCCGCTTTGGGGATCTCCACATCCTTGTCCACGTGGCTCACTATTGCTAGACGTCTTCCACCAAGCGGATCTAGTCTGCCTCAACACTGGGGTCCCCACATTTTTGTCTGCCTCCACGGCAAATTTATCTCATTTGGACCTTGCGGTCGGTACTGTTCCGCTAGCTCGGCGCTTCGAATGGTTCGCCCTTGATGATACACACTCGAGTGACCACTTTCCATGTGTTCTTCGACTGCAGCCTCAACTGCCACATATGCGCTCGCGTCGCTGGAAGTTTGCCCAAGCCGATTGGACACTTTTTTCGTCTCTAGCGACATTCGATGACCGTCGCTTTCCCAGCGTCGACGATGAGGTCACACATTTTACCGACGTTATTCTCACAGCTGCGGAACGTTCAATACCACGCACCTCCGAATTGCCCCGGCGCCCTCCAGTTCCTTGGTGGAACGAGGCATGCCGTGACGCAATACGTGAGCGGCGGCGTGCTCTTCGCATTTTCCGTCACCATCCAACTTTGGCCAACTGTATCCGATATAAGCAGCTCCGTGCGCGATGCCGTCGCGTCATCCGCGATAGCAAGAAGGCAAGCTGGGAATTCTTTACTAGCTCATTTAACACCTTCACTCCCTCCTCGCAAGTTTGGAGTCGGCTTCGACGGTTCTCAGGCGCGCCTAGTTTCTCCCCGGTCTCCGGGCTCACTGTCGCGCATGATACCTTAGTGGACCCCGTCGCAATTTCTAACTCATTGGGTCAGCACTTTGCTGAGATTTCGAGCTCTTCAAATTACCCGCCAGCGTTTCTCCCGAAGAAACGTGCTGCGGAAGTGCGACATCTTGCTTTCTCCTCTCACAATCGCGAAAGCTACAATACTGTTTTCTCCATGCGCGAACTGCAACATGCACTCTCTTCTTCTCGCTTCTCCGCCCCAGGACCGGATGGTATCCATGTCCAAATGTTGCTGCATTTATCAACCCATAGCCTGCGTTACCTCCTTCGCCTTTATAATCGAATTTGGACCGACAGTACCTTTCCCAGGCGATGGCGGGAAGCTATTGTCGTTCCCGTTCCGAAACCTGGAAAGGACAAACATCTCCCCTCTAGCTATCGCCCCATTTCTCTCACGAGTAGTGTCTGTAAGGTTTTGGAGCGTATGGTGAATTACCGTTTAGCTTGGTGGCTGGAGTCCCGCAGTCTTCTAACACCAGCCCAATGCGGATTCCGAAAGCATCGTTCTGCCGTTGACCATCTTGTTGCTCTCTCCACTTATATCATGAACAATTTTCTCCGGAAACGCCAAACGGTAGCAATATTTTTTGATCTGGAGAGAGCATACGATACCTGTTGGAGGACAGGCATTCTCCGCACACTGTTCTCTTGGGGCTTTCGAGGCCGGCTGCCCCTTTTTCTTCGCGAATTTATGGCAGAGCGCACATTTAGGGTGCGGGTGAACACTACTCTCTCCCGTACTTTCTCCCAAGAAAACGGGGTACCCCAGGGCTCCGTGCTGAGTGTTGTACTGTTTGCCATCGCCATTAATCCAATTATGGATTGTCTCCTTCCTGATGTCTCGGGCTCCCTCTTTGTGGACGATTTTGCGATCTACTACAGCTCTCAACGGACCAGCCTTCTTGAAAGACGTCTTCAAGGATGTCTCGATCGCCTCCACTCGTGGAGCATCGAAACCGGCTTCCGTTTCTCACCCAGTAAGACCGTTTGTGTAAATTTTTGGCGACGTAAGGAGTTTCTTCCGCCCTCCTTACATCTAGGTCCTGTCAACCTTCCGTTTTCCGACGTCGCTAAATTCTTGGGTCTTATGTTTGACAGAAAACTGTGCTGGTCCTCCCACGTTTCCTATCTTTCGGCTCGCTGTCTGCGTTCGCTTAACGCCCTCCGTGTCCTGAATGGTACCTCTTGGGGAGCGGACCGAGTGGTCCTTCTCCGCCTCTATCGCGCCTTAGTGCGCTCGAAATTGGATTATGGAAGCATAGTCTACTCCTCTGCTCGGCCGTCTATTCTTCGGCGTCTCGACTCTATCCACCACCGTGGATTACGTTTAGTATCTGGAGCTTTTTACACCAGCCCTGTGGAAAGCCTTTATGCTGAGACTGCTGAACCTCCGCTGTCCAATCGGCGGGCAGTCCTTCTGAGTCGTTATGCTAGCCATCTGTCTTCCATGCCTGCTAATCCAGCGCATGACCTTTTTTTCGACGCCTCCTTTGATGTCGGGTATGCAGGCCGCTCCTCCTCCCTACTACCCCCGGGAGTCCGCTTCCGTCAACTGCTCCATTCTCTTTCCTTCCGCTTTCCTAAAACCTTCTTGACAACTTGGGGTACAGCACCGCCTTGGCTCCGTCCCCGGATCAGCTTGCTCAGAGACCTATGTCAATTTCCCAAGGATGGTACCCCTACACTTGTTTACCGTCGGGCATTTGCTGCTCTATGTGCACAAATGACGGAAGCCACATTTATTTACACCGATGGCTCGAAAACATCGTTAGGTGTAGGGAGTGCCTATATTGTTGGCGACACCCCAAATAACTTTCGGCTTCCCGACCAGTGTTCGGTTTATACTGCGGAGCTTTACGCTGTTCTCCAGGCTGTCCACTACATCCGCCGCCATCAGCGGATACAGTACGTAATCTGCTCAGATTCTCTCAGCTCTCTCCTAAGTCTCCAAGCTCTTTACCCTGTGCACCCTCTGATCCACCGGATTCAGGACTGTCTGCGCTTGCTCCACCTGGGGGGCGTCTCAGTGGCGTTCCTCTGGCTCCCGGGACACTCTGGTATCTGTGGAAATGAGGCGGCCGATATAGCGGCCAAGGCTGCAGTCTCTCTTCCTCGGCCAGCTATTCAGTCTCTTCCGTTTACCGATCTACGGAGCGTTTTATGTCGCCAAGCTGCTCATTTATGGCATGCGCATTGGTCAACACTTCCCCACAATAAATTGCGGGAAGTGAAAGCCCTTCCTTGCGCTTGGACCTCTTCCTCCCGAACGCGTCGTCGGGAGGAGGTAATTTTAGCTCGACTCCGGATAGGGCACTGTCTTTTTAGCCATCGACATCTTTTAAGCGGTGATCCTCCCCCACTCTGTCCCCACTGCTCTCAGCTGTGGACGGTCAGACACCTTTTAATTGAATGCACCTATTTTAATCCGTTACGCTCCCGTCTACAGCTATCGCCTGATCTATCGTCGATTTTAGCAGATGACACGCGCTCAGCTGACCGCGTTCTACAGTTTATTAGTGACAGTGAAATGACGTCAGTCATTTGAAGCTTTTTTTTTGGGGGACAACCAACCCCTTTCTATAGTGGATTTTTAAGCATTCCTTCTGCCTTTAGTTACTCAAATTTTATGATTTTGTTCCCATTGCTGCTGATTTTAAATTTCGTTTTTTTCCTGTTTTCTATGTCACGGGCTGGGCGCTAATGACCATAGAAGTTTTGCGCCCTAAAACCACAAACAAAAAAAAAAAAAAAAAAAAAAATCTGTGCATGGCTCTGCGTCCACGGATGGTGGACGAGCATTGTAGATGATGTGGTTATAGGGCTTCATCTCCCCTCAGCCCTGGAGCCCTGACACACTGCAGTGTGGCACTCTGCTCTTTCTCGCCCATCAACCTTTCCATCTGTAGCCCTGGCTTCCTTACCCCCATTCAATGGAAAGCATATGACAATTTGGTTGACAGAAATAGTTTCTGATCGTCCTACCTTTTTGCTCAGCATCATCTGCCTAGACGCCCTCCCAGATGGGCTGTAGGGGCCACGCTGTTGTTTGGTGGGTTCGTGCTTGGTTACCATGGGGCCTCAGCCTTTGCAGCATCTTCTCCCTTCCATTGTGCTTGCAATTACTGGCCCTGTGAAATCCCGCTTTTTTTACGCAGTGACACTTCATAATTGGAGACTACTTCAGATTCTCAAGCACAACTGCTTGCAGTTCCGCTCCTCCCTGGCTATCCTGTTCATGTAGAGGCCCATCGAAAGGTAAATTCCTCCTGTGGTGTTAATTTCACTAAGATGCTCGATTATTGGACTGAGGCAGAAATCCAAACATAGCTCTGATCAGGGTGTCATTGCTATTCATCGGGTGATGGAAAATGAGATGCCTTCTTAGTACCCACACACGCTCTTCAGCACTTTTGATAGTGGTTCTTCCATCAAACATCAAAGCAGGTTATTACATTACTATTGTCAGCCCTGGTGATACATTGTTACCAGCGTCACCTTCACAACCACACTAGATAGTTCTCCCAACACCAAGCCAAATGTGTAACCTATGGTAGGGATGTTCATGAGTGATCATCTGCCGCCTTCTCCCTGCTGCAGCAACTGCAATGGCGACCATGCCGCCTCCTCCCGCGTTTGTCCCCTGTAACTTTCATCAGTAAATTGTCAGGGAGAAACAGGTGATGGAAAAAGTGTCTTAGCCAGGCGCTCGCAAGTTGTGAGCTAGTCGGAAACAATGTGTTCTGCCACCTGGCACATACAGTTCCGTTCTTGCTATATCTCGCTCCACAAAGGACATGGACACGTAAACATTCAGCTCTGAGGTTGTGAACCAGCGTCATGGTACTGTCCCTGTCTCTTCCTCTAGCGGTGGAACACGCCACCAAATTTACGCCTCAAGGAGCGAAGTCACCAGCTACACAACCAGCAAACCAGAAAGGTCAGTTGGAGTATTCACATGAAGACTTCCTATTTTCCTCCAGCCATCATCTGATTGTTCCTCTGCCAACCAGAAAGGCTTGAATAAGTCAAAGACAACCCCAAAGGGGTCCACAAGTCTCCTGAGGATGTGTGTGGCGAGCACAGAACCCTGAGCTAGTGCAGCTCGTTCCTTTCTGGGCCACATGCCTTCCCTTCCTACATCCCTCCCTGTCCCCGATTCTTCCCCCCCTCCCCTCCCTTCCCCTCCCCACCCCACCCCTTCCTCTTCTCCCACTCTTTGGGAGTATGTTTTGTGCCTATGTCTAGAGACCAATAGGACATGTACTTTCTCCATTTGGTAAAGGCCAGGCCCAGGGAGGAGTGATTACCTCAGTTGGTACCTTCCAAACGTGCCGATTGGCCCCTACATCTGTTTCTCGAGAGGTGTGACTTGAGGTGTCGACAATCACCTAAGGCGGTAGTGCCCTCAGAGAGGCTCCCCACTAGGAAGGAGAGCGCCATCGGAGGGGCCGGTAATCGTGGGGATATTTTGCCAATGGTTTCCTCTACTTTAAACTCCACCCACAAGAGAAAGTTAGATCCGTCTCCGCCACGGATAATCCCTCCATCAAAGTTCCTAGTTGTTACTCGGTCTGAAGAATTGAAACAGTTCTCCAGTCAACCCTTACATAATTCAGAAAGGTATCGACGCAGTTTCAGGCCTTGTCAAGTCCTGTTCTTGGTTACGAAATGGCACCTTGTTGTTAGAAACAGATAATGCCCTCCAGGGACAAACATTGCTACAATGGTACACACCTTTCCAGTCCGGGTGGAAGCGCACCGTGCGTTTAACTCAACGTGTGGGGTCGCTTATACAAGATCACTCGCCAGATTATCCAATGAGGACATTCAAAATTACCTGTCTGATAAGGGCATAACGGCCGCACATCGTCTCATGAAATGGGTTGAAAAAGAATTGGTACCAACCTGTACACTCTTCTTGACATTTGACTGATATAAACTTCCATCCAGCATTAAAGCTGGATATGAATCACTTCAGTTCACCCTTGCGTTGCTATCTGTGTCAGCAGTTTAATCATACTAGCCAGTCGTGTTTCAATATGGACAGATGCATTACATGTTGCAGGGATACCCATGAGGGTGATTGCCCATCTCCATCCCCTCGTTGCATCAACTGTATGGGCGACCACGCTCCTTTCTCTAAAAATTGCCATATATTTAAAGATTAACGAAATATTCAGGAAATGGGAGTGAAGGAAAAGGGTTCTACCTTTGCTGCTCGTAAGTTACTCGCCAGTAGAAAGCCCACTGTGCTCGCAGTGGGTAAATCTAGCATTGTCTTCGCCTCTCCTCCACCTACTGAGGAGGTTGCCATGCAGACCTGCGATCTCAACTTTAGCGCCACAGTCGTCCGATCGGTCAACCCAAAGATCGCCCATTCAACTTCCACACTATCACCTGCTCTCCCTCTAAGGCTCAACCAGCATCGGCTCCTGCTAAATCACGAGCCAAAAATCAGACGCATGAACTTCCAAAAGAGAGCCTAGTCTTGAAGACCTTAAGTACCCAGACTTCCCAAGTATCGATTCCTTCCTCTTCCCAACGTCTTGCTTCCAAGAAGGCTCATAAGAACCAAGTTCCTCTCCTCCTCTGCCACACCGTCTGTTCTACGGCGCCACCCAGCGGTAGCCGCCCTCTACCGTCTTCCGTGTCACTGAGACGCACCGCTGGCGGTTGATCAACCAGCCGATCACTGGCGGCAAGAGCTGCCCCCCAAACAATCAATGGATCAGGATCTTCTGCCTTTGGCTGAATACCGTTTCATACCGTCGGCCGCCGGCTCTCAGAGGTTGTTGAGTTGACGGCAACAGTGGTGAGATTTTTCCTTTACTGTCCACCCTGTCTCAATTATCCGTTGAAATATCCGCGGAATTCGCTGTACTCCGGATGAATAGTCAATCCTCTTACGATCCTATTCCCTGGTCGTCTTCTATCTTCAGGAACCAAAGCTATGTCCCCACAATAGCTTTATCCCCTCATTTGCAGTCAGTCCAGTTGGATGTCCCCTCTGTTTATGGCACTCTGGCACATGGTAGACTAAAGATTCTTCTCCATATACTATCCATTATCACCCAATCCCCTTAAACAGTTCCTTCCAGGCTGTCGCTGTACATCTTTCCCTTCTTGGATACACCTTCTCTCTTTGTACCAGATACATTCCATCCTCAACACCAAAGGCAAGAGCTGGTCTCCTTCATCTGCTTGGTCAGCTTCCACCAGATCTTGTTTGTCTCAACACTGAGAACCCAGATTTCTGTCTGCCCCCACGTCCACCTTCTCTCATTTGGACCTTTCAGTTGGTGCTGTCCAGCTAGCTCGGCGCTTTGAATGGTTCGCTCTTGCTAATACACATTCAAGTGACCATTTTCCATGTGTCCTTAGATTACAACCCCCTGCGGGTTCGGGGGTTAGAATAGGCCCGCGGTATTCCTGCCTGTCATAAGAGGCGACTAAAAGGAGTCTCAAACGTTTCGGCCTTCTGTGATGGTCCCCTCTTGGGTTTGACCTCCTTTTTTCTTCCAAATTTCCGTCGTCAGTGCGTGCCATTTGGGGAAGGACACCTTACGTGGTGTTTTTCTATTGGTCCATCATGCTCCACCATCTTGCATGTTACCTATTGTCGTGTGGGGGGGACTACGCCCAACATCTTCTGGGTTGTCTCCTTCTCGCCTTGTGCGCACTCTTCTTCTTAGCGCCTACGACAGCTGTGGACCCTTTAAACACCTAAAATCCAGCACGGTAGCCAGTCCGTTGTGGTGGGGTTGTCATGTACCCTCTTGGTGGTAGCCCCCTGACAACACAGGGATCGCACTACAGATGCCAGAGCTGTTTCCTCCCCATGCATGCCAAGGAGTATGTGCCCATCTTGTCTGGGGCACGGGGACTCCGGGCAACGGGATATCGGCCAGGTACCCATTGCTTTGGCTGGGTGGCGCCCTTGGGGAGAGCCCTCGTTCGGAGTAGGTGGCATCTGGGCGGATGTGGCGCAATGAAGCGCAATAAATCACACCAAGCTGGTGGTCGCACGGCCACCAGCGTCTCTAAGCGAGGTAGAGTCGACTTCGATGCTGCGCAATATGACCCTCAGACGTTCCCCTCGTTGGCTGCGCCATGGGAGGGACGCCGATCTAGTGCCAAGTGGGAGCCTTACGTACCGCAATATCTTGTCTGCAGCAGGACTGATGGTGACTCCTTTCTTCTGACGAAGCCTATGTTTTTTGTGGAACACCTGGAGGATAAGTTTGGGGAAGTGGCAGGGTTGTCAAAAATGAGGAATGGGTCCATCCTCCTCAAGACGTCCTCCCCAGCCCAGTCACGAGCGTTGCTCTTGTGTGATAAGCTGGGTGACGTCCCTGTTACCGTCACTCCCCACAGTAGCTTAAATATGGTCCAGGGGATTATTTACCATCGTGACCTCTTGTTGCAATCCGATGACGAGCTGAGAGCCGACTTGGAACGACGTGGTGTGCATTTTGTCCGTCGTGTCCATCGAGGACCCAAGACAAACAGGGTGGCCACTGGTGCCTTTATCTTGGCCTTCGAGTGTGATGTCTTGCCCGAGAAGGTCAAGGTGATGGTTTACCGTTGCGACGTCAAGCCATACGTGCCTCCCCCGATGCGGTGCTTCCAGTGCTGGAAGTTTGGGCATATGTCCTCCCGTTGCCCATCCAGCGCTACATGTCGAGATTGCGGACGCCCCTCTCATCCTGATTCTCCATGTGCGCCTCCGCCTGTATGTGTCAACTGTGGGGAGCACCACTCTCCATGCTCGCCGGATTGCCCCGTTCTTCATAAGGAGCGGAAGATAACGGAATTTAAGACCCTGGACCGGCTTACTTATCGAGAGGCTAAACAGAAATATGAAAGGTTGTATCCTGCTTCCCTTCGAACATCTTATGCTGCAGCCACGTTATCGTCGCCCACGCGAGCGACGGTTGTCGCTTCATCTGTGCCGCCTTCAGTGGGCCCTCGGGGCCATGTATCTCTGTCTGCCCCCCTCGTGCCTGGGGGCAAGCCTTCCTCTGTTGTCCCCACAGCAGTTGGGGGCAAACCCTCTTCTGTCGCTCCCCCCACGCTTACTTCGGGAGTGACATCTGCTCCACAACCGGGAGGCTCATCCCTCCCCCTCCTTCTCCGCCGGCGTTGCCTCCGCCGGTTCCTCTCTCGCGGAAGGGGTCCCTCGGGGTTCTCCCTTCCTCCATTTCTTCTCCTTCCCAGGCGGATGTCAGCCAGTGGCTGAAGGTTCCGCCACCTGCTGGTCGTAGGGCTTCTGCGTTGTCGTCAGCCTCCGACGCTCCTTCAGAGAAGCTCTCCCAGCCCTCTCACCCTAAGGGCCGACGTGAGAAGGAGGAACGGCATGTGTCCAAGAAGGAGGACGTTCCGGCGGTTTCAGCACCGCCTGCTGTACATAGTCCTGGCTCCGGGGATGAGGTGGAGATCCTCGTCTCTGCCGCGGATCTCGCCCTCACGGAACCCTTGGGAGCCTCTCCTATGGACTCAGCTGCCTCTCCCCCGGTGGCGGCAGTTGGCTCTGAGGCGCTGTCTGCCTCTTAGTCGCATTTACGCCCTCCCAGTCCCTTCCTGCTTCCATTCTCCAGTGGAACTGCGGTGGTTATTTCCGCCACCTGCCTGAGCTCCGGATGCTTCTGAGTGATTCCCCTGTTCTCTGCATTGCTCTGCAGGAAACTTGGTTTTCGGCACTGCGGACCCCCGCCCTTCGCGGTTATCGGGGATACTATAAGAACCGCGCTGCCTGTCAACGAGCGTCGGGTGGGGTTTGTCTTTTTGTTCACCACTGTGTTTGTAGCTCGCCAGTACCCCTTCAGACGCCTTTAGAGGCAGTCGCTGTCAGGGTTGAGCTCTCGCCGGCTATTACTGTTTGCTCTGTTTACATTCCTCCGGATGGGGAGCTCCCTCGACATGTCTTGGCTGCACTGCTGGCTCAACTCCCGCCACCTTTGCTGCTTCTGGGCGATTTCAATGCCCACAACCCTCTATGGGGTGGGACTGTCTCCGATGACCGCGGTCGGGCCGTGGAGCATGTTTTGGCTCAGCTCGACCTTAGCCTCTTGAATACCGGTGCTCCCACGCATTTCAGTGTTGCCCATGGCTCGTTTTCGGCCATCGATCTCTCTATTTACAGCCCTGGACTTGTCCCATCCCTCCACTGGAGAGTGCATCCTGACCTGTGTGGTAGTGCCCATTTTCCCATCAATTTGTCGCTGCCCCAGTGTCATTCTTCTGGGCGCCTGCCCCACTGGGCTCTCCACAGGGCTGACTGGCCGGGTTTTACTTCTGCGGCAACCATTGAGTCTCCCCTACAGGGTGACATTGACGAGGTGGTCCGTGTTTTAACCACGTCCATCATTTCAGTGGCCGAGGCTTCCATCCCCCGTTCTTCTGGCCTCCCTCGGCGGAAGGCTGTCCCCTGGTGGTCGCTGGAGATTGCTGAGGCTATTCGCGACCGTAGGCGGGCTCTTCAGCGTCATAGGCGGCACCCGTCTCTGGAGACCCTCATCGCCTTTAAGAGGCTCCGTGCCTTCGCCCGTCGTCTTATTGCACGGCGTAAGCAGGAGTGCTGGGAGAGGTATGTCTCATCCTTGGGCTCCCATGTCTCCCTCTCACTCGTGTGGTCCCGGATCCGGCGGATTTATGGATACCAGACCCCTATTGGTGTCCCTGGGCTCTCCTTGGACGGCGCTGTCTGCACGGACGCTGCCGCCATTGCTGAACGGCTTGCCGCGCACTTTGCTCAGAGCTCTGCGACTGCATCTTATCCCCCCGCCTTTCGCTCTCTAAAGGAGCGAGCCGAGTGGACGCAGTTCTCATTTCACACGCGTCGTTCTGAAAAATACAATGCTCCTTTCAGCGAGAGGGAATTCCTCGCTGCCCTCGCCGATTGCCCTGATACAGCACCAGGACCGGACCGCATCCACGCGCAGATGCTGAAGCATCTCTCCCGGGACTGCCAGAGTCACATTCTCGCGGTATTTAACCGCATTTGGAGCGAAGGCGTGTTCCCGTCGCAATGGCGAGAGGGTGTTATTGTCCCCATCTTGAAGCCCGGTGCGGACCCACTGGCTGTGGACAGCTATCGTCCCATTACCCTCACCAACGTTTTGTGCAAATTGCTCGAACGTATGGTGGGGCGGCGTTTGTGTTGGGTCCTTGAGTCGCGCGGTCTCCTCGCTCCATCCCAGGGTGGCTTCCGTCGGGGCCGGTCTGCCACGGACAATTTGGTGCGGCTGGAGTCTTCTATTCGTACGGCCTTTGCCCGACGTCAGCATCTCGTTGCTGTATTTTTCGATCTGCGGCAAGCGTATGACACCACATGGAGGCATCACATCCTCGCCACGCTGTATGAGTGGGGTCTTTGTGGTCGGCTCCCGGCTTTTCTTCAAACCTTTCTATTGCACCGCTCTTTCCGGGTGCAAGTCGGTGCCGCCTCTAGTTCTTCTTATACGCAGGAAAATGGGGTCCCGCAGGGCTCGGTGTTGAGTGTGTCCTTATTTCTGGTGGCCATTAATGGTCTGGCTGCAGCAGTGGGGTCGTCGGTGTCTCCTTCTTTGTATGCCGACGACTTCTGCATCTCATTTAGCTCCACGACTACGGGAGTCGCCGACCGCAGGCTGCAAGTCGCCATTCGCAAGGCAGCTTCATGGGCTCTGACTCACGGTTTTCAGTTCTCTGCACCCAAGACTCGAGTTATGCAGTTCTGCAGGCGTCGGACGGTCCACCCTCATCCTGAACTTTACCTCGACGGCCACCTGCTTGAAGTGGTGGACACTTGCCGCTTCTTGGGACTCGTGTTTGATGCCCGGCTCACATGGGTTCCTCATATTACTCAGCTGAAGCAAAAGTGCTGGCGGCACCTCAACGCCCTCCGCTGCCTTAGCCACACGTCTTGGGGTGCAGATCGCTGCACGCTGCTGCGATTGTACAGAGCCCTTGTGCAGTCCCGGCTTGATTATGGGAGCCTGGCTTATGGGTCTGCGTCCCCCTCAGTGTTGAAGTTGTTAGACCCCATACACCACTGTGGGGTTCGGCTTGCAACTGGCGCTTTTCGCACTAGTCCCGTGGATAGTCTACTGGTGGAGGCCGGGGTTCCCCCGCTGCGGATTCGCCGCCATCGTCTGCTCGCCGACTATGCTGTCCACGTCCATTGCTCGCCAGGCCATCCCAATCGTCGCCTGCTTTTCCCTGCCACTGTCCTCCATCTGCCCGAACGGCGACCTAGGTCTGGGCTTTCCGTAGCTGTCCGTGTCCAGTCCCTGCTGTCAGAACTGGGGTCATTCCCTCTTCTGCCTCCCTTCCGGGTCCGTACACCTACGCCTCCCTGGTGTTTGTCCCGGCCGTCTGTCCGTCTGGATTTGGCACAGGGCCCTAAGGACTCGGTTCCGCCTGTGGCCCTCCGTCGCCGTTTTCTTGCGCTCCTCGAATCATTTCCGGCCTGTGAGCCTGTCTACACTGATGGTTCCCTGGTTGATGGTCGCAATGCCTACGCCTTTGCTCACTCTGCCCATGTTGAGCAACGCTCCTTGCCGGCTGGCTGCAGTATTTTTACTGCAGAGCTGGTGGCCATCTTGCGCGCTCTTGAGCATATGCGTTTCTGCTCAGGTAGGTCCATCGTGATCTGCAGTGACTCCCTGAGCAGCCTTCAGGCCATCGACCGCTGCTATCCCTCCTCTCCTCTGGTGTCCTCCATTCAGGAGTCCGTTTCCGCCATTGCCCGTTCTGGTTGTTCGGTGGTCCTGGTTTGGACGCCCGGTCATGTTGGCATCCCAGGGAATGAACGTGTAGACAGGCTGGCCAAAGGGGCGATCGACGCCCCGGCTTTGGAGATCGGCCTTACGGCTCGCGACCAGCAGCTGGTGTTGCGCCGTAAGCTGATTGGGATGTGGGCTGCTGAGTGGCGTGGGATGACAGCCCCGAATAAACTGCGGGACGACCGATGTGTGGCGTTCCTCCCTGCGGGCTTCTCGCAGGGACTCGGTAGTCCTGTGTCGGCTGCGCATCGGCCATACATACCTGACGCACGGCCATCTGTTGCGTCAGGAGGATCCCCCCCTTGTGTCGGTGTGGGTCCCGGCTGACGGTCGGCCACATTTTGCTGGAGTGTCCTCGACTGCGCACACTCCGGCAATCTCTTAATCTCCTGGGCACTTTGGCTTTGGTTTTATCCGACGATGCCTCCATGGCTGACAATGTTTTACATTTTATCCGTAGTAGTCCTTTTTATGGTTCGATTTAGGGAAGTCCTGCGCCTTTCCCTTTCTGTGTCTTTTGTCCTTGTGTCTGTTGCTGTTCTGGTGTGCCGTCAGATGGTTGACTCTTTCCCTTTTTTTTTTCTCGTGGTCAGTCATCCAGTCTCCGGCGATCCTCCTTTCTTCTGTTTCTTTCTGTCTGGTGTTCCTCTGTCCTGTTCTTGTCTGTAGTGTTTGTTGCTGCATTTGTGTTCTTTTAGCGCCTGGGGGGATGTCTCCTCCCCCTTTGGTTTTTACCCGCTCCGTAGATTTACGGCTCGCCTGATTTTGGAATGGGGGACTGCTGACCTTCGCTGTTTAGTCCCCCTTAAACATCCCAACCACCACCACCACCACCTTAGATTACAACCACAACGGTCATCTATGCGCCAAAGACGCTGGAAGTTTTCTCAAGCTGACTGGACACTTTTCTCATCTATAGCAACATTTGATGACTGTCCACTTCCTAGCATCGACTATCAGGTTACTCATATTATGGAAGTTAATCTCACAGCCAAGGAACATCAAATACCTTTTACCCCTCCGCCCCTCCGCCCCTCCGCCCCTCCGCCCCTCCGCCCCTCCGCCCCTCCGCCCCTCCGCCCCTCCGCCCCTCCGCCCCTCCGCCCCTCCGCCCCTCCGCCCCTCCGCCCCTCCGCCCCTCCGCCCCTCCGCCCCTCCGCCCCTCCGCCCCTCCGCCCCTCCGCCCCTCCGCCCCTCCGCCCCTCCGCCCCTCCGCCCCTCCGCCCCTCCGCCCCTCCGCCCCTCCGCCCCTCCGCCCCTCCGCCCCTCCGCCCCTCCGCCCCTCCGCCCCTCCGCCCCTCCGCCCCTCCGCCCCTCCGCCCCTCCGCCCCTCCGCCCCTCCGCCCCTCCGCCCCTCCGCCCCTCCGCCCCTCCGCCCCTCCGCCCCTCCGCCCCTCCGCCCCTCCGCCCCTCCGCCCCTCCGCCCCTCCGCCCCTCCGCCCCTCCGCCCCTCCGCCCCTCCGCCCCTCCGCCCCTCCGCCCCTCCGCCCCTCCGCCCCTCCGCCCCTCCGCCCCTCCGCCCCTCCGCCCCTCCGCCCCTCCGCCCCTCCGCCCCTCCGCCCCTCCGCCCCTCCGCCCCTCCGCCCCTCCGCCCCTCCGCCCCTCCGCCCCTCCGCCCCTCCGCCCCTCCGCCCCTCCGCCCCTCCGCCCCTCCGCCCCTCCGCCCCTCCGCCCCTCCGCCCCTCCGCCCCTCCGCCCCTCCGCCCCTCCGCCCCTCCGCCCCTCCGCCCCTCCGCCCCTCCGCCCCTCCGCCCCTCCGCCCCTCCGCCCCTCCGCCCCTCCGCCCCTCCGCCCCTCCGCCCCTCCGCCCCTCCGCCCCTCCGCCCCTCCGCCCCTCCGCCCCTCCGCCCCTCCGCCCCTCCGCCCCTCCGCCCCTCCGCCCCTCCGCCCCTCCGCCCCTCCGCCCCTCCGCCCCTCCGCCCCTCCGCCCCTCCGCCCCTCCGCCCCTTTATGCTGTTATCCAGGCTGTCCAATACATCTGTCACCATAAGCGGATACAGTATATTATTTGCTCGGATTTGCTCAACTCTTCTCAACCTCCGAGCTCTTTATCCCTTCCGTCCTCTGGTCCACCGGATTTAGGACTGCGTCCATATGGTCCACTTCGGAACCGTATCTGTGGCATTCCTATGGATCGGATCGTGAATGGTTGGCCCAACTGCCTGTCTCACCTAAGCGAGTGTTAGTGTTTGAATTATAGGCCGATCCTCGAACAGATGAGTGCCGTTGTGTGCATTGCCCTATTTATCTTTTAATTAGTTCTTGTTTGTACTTGTATGGTTATTAGCCGATTTTTTAGTTCTTTTGCTCTTAGGGCCTTCAGCCTAGTTAAAAAAACTGTTTCACGTAAGGCCTTCGGCATTTTAAAAACGTTTAATGTTGTTGAATTTTACGTCTTGGGCCTTCAGCCGATTTTGATCTTGAGGTGTTTCTAAGACGTTCAGCCCAAATTAAAGAACTGTTTCACTTAAGGCCTTTCGTATTTAAAAAATGTTAGTGTTTTAAATAACTAAAGAACTATCTTCTGGTAAACCTTGCGGGATGTAAGGTCGTGGTCCATGAAACTCTTCAGCTCCTAACGTTTCGTCCAGTGCTTCGCTGGACATCTTCAGAGGGGTGTTTCTCCTCCGGTGAGTCTTGCCGACTGACCAAGACTCACCGGAGGAGAAACACCCCTCTGAAGATGTCCAGCGAAGCACTGGACGAAACGTTAGGAGCTGAAGAGTTTCATGGACCACGACCTTACATCCCGCAAGGTTTACCAGAAGATATTTCATCCGGTCGTGAAAGCCTTCATACTATGAACTAAAGAACTGTTTTAAGATAACGATTGCCTTTTAAATTTCTGACTATAATTGAGTTTAAAGTTATTGGCCTTCAGCCGTCTTTAAATTAATGGCTTTCAGCCAGTAATTCTCAGATTAAAGCTGTGTTTTAAAGATATTTAGGGTCTTGTAATGCTTGATCAAATAATAAAGTTTTATGTTCGAGTGTAACTGACAGCCCCCTTACTTTGGCCCCTTTCCACACTTCATACCGCCCTGTCCTGCGGGTTAAGGAGGGCGTTTCAGTTACAAAAGTAGAAATTACGAAGTTGTCCTCACTGTAACGAAGTAAAAGTTCCTCTTCCGTGTTTTAGTCTTGTCACTTTTTTGTATAGATATTCAGTAAATAAAATGTAGGTCATTATCCGCTAGCGACGCATTTCGAAAGGTGTCTCAAATAGTTATGCCGCAGTATGGTAGATTTTTGTTGTACCGTGCTTTGCAATAAACTGGCGGCGACCGCGAAATCGGTAAATAAAATAGTTACCTCAATTTAAAAACGCGGTTGCCTAACGCAATGGAAAAACTGCCTGCTAGAAGAAAGACCCGAAGCCTGAGCCCCATGAACAAATGCGCACATGTAGGCCCAGAGCGACAACGACGGAAATACTTCGACTGGGATGATCAGGTGCGACAGCCCGCGATAGGATCATCCGCTGCACGTCTTGAAGTCACATGATCAAAATTCGCCATCGACTTTTGCGGTATTTCCCAAATTTTGCGGAACCCATGTGTCTTAGATTTATGCATCTACTCATCTACGTCTCGCGTGTGCGTCATATATTCCACTAAAGCAGTCGTTCAATGTTCTGCGTTTTCTCATTTCACAACTAAAGGTATTCGATTCAGCTTCTTTGTCTATGCCCTTACGATTTCAGATCTGTAATGAAACATGTAACTAATCAGCCGATTAATGTTGAAGGGAACTAGTGTCCTTTCTTCTTCCAGATCACTGTCGACGATGAGGAATCGGACGGGTCGTCACTGTACAGCACGGTGCTCAAGTTGTGGCGGCTGCACGCAGCCGTGCTGAGAACACTCGTCTTCCACACGAAGAACCTGCGCGCTAAGCTGAAAGAGCGCGGTCGGATGCAGGTGGTCCTCCTCGGGCGCAGACTGACGCAGCTGATGGTGGCGCACCAGATGAACGCAGTGTGCGGCGTGGAGGGTGACGTCCGCGACGCCGTGCTCCAGATGGCGTTCCACGCCGAAGCTCTCCAGAAGTTGGGCGATGAGGTGTGGCCTGGCGAGCCGCCTTTGCAGGCAGCCTCGATCAGACATTCCACTCACGCAGATCTTAAACAGTCAAGCAAGCAGCGCACAATCGTCTGGAGAGTGTGTAGCCTCTTCTGCTGTGTACGAAGACGCTGATAGCTGCAACATCCACACAGTGTCGGGTTTGGTCATTGCTTGCAACTGTCTATGGAAGAGTAAAGACATTTCTGAAGTGCATCAACAATTTTTAACTCTAGTTTTAATAATTTCCACGTACAACCTGTTTCATATACTGACTGACAATCATATCCCATCAAGCACATGGTTTGTTTCATAGTGCGTCATCCAGAATTTGAAGACGAATTGGTCTAGTGTACCGCATGTCAACAGTTGCTGAGTATTTAGTTTACAATTAGTGCATGTACGCTATTTATGCATGTTTAAACGATATCTGTCTTGCTGGATGTGTCCTGTGCTTCTCTCTAATGTAGCAATGTTTTATAGTTCAACCATTCCCTGTATTTGGGTGTTCTTGTGGCGAGGCTATCGACTCTTCGTATTGAGTGTGTATTAGTTAATAAAAGTATTGTCCATTGCAGTTCGGATTTATTTTGGTGACGAGGTAGATGTAGTAGTGCAGATCCGTGACCCAGTTATCTATACAAAACATCTGTAAAGAGTAAATTACAGCTAAGTTACCAGTAATTTGATAAGCTGCAAAAGATACTATACAGGATAATGGTCCTAGAACTGAGGACTGGATAATATACATGTAGTGCATCTGATAACATAAGTTACGAATTATAAAATGAAGATAGTGGGACGTCTTGAGTTCTCACATTATTGCTCCGCTTGTTATACTGGCATGCTGTTTACCTGGCGACAAGGTTTATTTTTGTCACAAGGCAGCTACTTACAACACTACTGCCGTAGTAAATTTGCCAGATCTGGCCTAAACTTGCAGTAAATGTTAACCTCTGAGAGGAATTTAGAAAAGTAATGCGGTAATACCTAATGGTTTTGGCTCATCAAACTTAATACCTATGTTACTTCAGGACAGAGAAAGTAACTGATCCAATTTAGAAAATGTTTCAGCTAATCACATTTACTCAATTGAAATAGAACACGGTCGCCAGCCTAATTAGGCATAGAAATATAAAACCTTTCTTCAAATAAACAGTGAATAGTTCTGATGGAAAAACAACCTATACTTCCATCTCACAGAACTGCAACGAACCTTTTTACAAGCAGATAGGTAGTATGGTAGATATAACCAGTTTCAATAGGGAATGCAAGTTCTCACAAACACAATTGATACTTCAGCACTCATCAACAGTAAATACTTTACCTGACATAAGTTATTTCATCAACAACAAAAGTGGAAATCAATCTTAAATTAAAAATGGACATGGGCCCAGTCCTATTATATCAGACAATTTCTAAATAGCACAAATGTAATTAAAATTCACTGGCAGTAAGATTTACACATTCCTTGATAAGCAATGTTGTACATGCTTTCAAGGATAATGGCACTCACGGTAGCTTTACCTTTGGTAAGAAAAAGTCAACGGGGGCTCAACAGATATTACACTAATTATCACAATGTGCACAAAACTAAATATTAACTTCAAATGCATTCAGTATATTCATTAACTAATTAAATTTATGCATTTTGAGCAACTTAAAATGGCGGACACTTTTTCTTGACCATCTCTATAAAACAATCTAAACTCTTCTTCATGAACAAACTGAAGAAAGCAAACTTCGGAAATAATCTTTCACAACTTTCATCTTGTATGAATTTTATGACTGTCAATGCAGAAGATCTTTCAAACAGGATTTACAAATGAATTTTCATTTACTTCTAAACAACCTCAAAATCGTGTGACCTATTTATCAGAACAAACATATTTTCAGACAGTTAAATCAGTTAATTCTCTTAATACTGAAACTTTGAACTACAGAAATTCAGTTACTGCGGAGGTTTTCGGAACAGCAACATTTACTTCCCCCCTCAACTTCAACAAAATCCAGAGTAATTTTGGGAAACTTCTTAGCACTCAGATTTAAGCAAAAGTAATTAAACACTTAATCAGGGTACTCAGGAATCACTGTTTGATAGGAATGGATCTTAAGAGGTTTAGTGATAGGAAAGAAATCAAAGTTGGTACATAGATTTAACATGAATTACCTTACATTTGCACATACTTCAGTAAGTGTGCTGATCCATTCACTTCAAGAAGATCTGACTTCTCCTCTCTGCTGAAGTGATAGCTCAATGTTGGTGGTGAATACGTAACAGGTGGACTTCCTGTTGTAAGTAATCTGCTCTGTTATCTTCTTGGCGATGATCATCAACTTTTATGGTTTTATTCAGAAACACAGAAATATTTTAGAGCCATCTATCCACCAGAGGCTTTTCCATAATAATTCAAAGTACTGAAAGCTTCACTCTGCGCCTGCGCTGTGCACTTTCCGGTTACTAGCTGCCAACTGTACGGTTGCTAGTCTCCGGCTGACTATCGTTTCCACCTTGCCTTCGCACCAACCACATTTTGAGCGCGCTAAATCACTTTCGATGCAGAGGGGAAGTACACCAGGTTTTAACTCAATATAAACCAAAAGCCCTAAGTGTGGATCAGGGTGTACATCTTTTGCAAAAAGTCCTTCCATATCAACATATCAGCAATTCAACAAAAATTACATATTATTAATATTCCTCCTCCAAATGAGGCAAAGTCTTTAAACGGTGAAGAGAAAACATATTATACATCTTTCTATGTGTTTCCAGCATATCCAAGATTACGTATCAAGCAAAACATACTTTATACAAAGCATAATCAATCAGGAAAAAATTTAACTACGGTGTTACTCTGTTCTGGAAGGCTTACCGAACTAGTATAGACTAATATGCATGAGAACGAACTGTTCGATTTGGTATCTTAAACATACTTAAAAAGGTATTAGGAGTTTTTGTAAAACGGTAAGTGGAACATTACTTCAGCAATGTAGAGGGGTAGAAGAAAAATGCCAGCATTAAGGCGCTTGTAATTCAAAAGTCTGGTGGTAGTAAAGAGTGGTGGTGTCCGTCTGAGAGGTGGGCAGCATCATTTGCCTAAACGTCATTGACTTAAAAATTTCAATTGAGACGAGAAACCAAGAGAAACTCAGTTCTCATTTAAAATTCAGTAACACAACTTGCATTCAGCACAATGCATAAATACAAAAAAAGGTTAATATAGGGAAGCGTAAGATAGACAGATTTTACTTGAGTGATCAGCTGTCATTGCCAGAATTTAAAGAATTTCTAGATGTATCTATATATATTCCGAAAAACACAAACATGGTTTCATTAAAGATAGGTCCTTCCAAAATAAATATGTGACCACTAGAGGTTTAAGGAAATAACGGAATAGTCGAATCGGAGCAGTCTCCATTGTTGCCAAATTTATTAAAGATGGGTGACCAACGCCCCCCCCGCCCCCCCCGCCCCCCCTCCACATCTCTTTCCCATGGCGGTACACGAGACAATATCGCATTGTCACCACCAACACATTCTCCTCCCCCTTGTTCATCTCCCCGCCTTCAGCTACCCTTCTACTCACGAACTTCCCCTCCCTAACTCGTGTACCACTTGAAATTAGGGCGAACTGTCTCATTGCTGATGCTGGAATAATCGGCTGCCACTGAATCAGAAGTATACAGCTACGGAGGCACTTGTAAACAAATAAGTGGTAAGAAGAGAGATGGCAGCAAACTACCGACGAGCTACCTCAACTGTCAGACAATGCTTCACTGCTCAAATTGTGAAAACACTTCTAAACAACAAATGGTAATGCAGTACGTGCACTGGGAATCGAGAGCACACATTGTAATAACACAACTAATGCAAAAATATTTCGCCAGTATTGTTGCCTGTCTCAAGACGCGACTACAACATGTCTCTCAAGTATCGGCCTTCGTGATGATCCCCTGTAGGGTTTAACCTCCATTTTTCAAAATTTCCCGAAGAGCGAGCCAATTGGGGGAGGGCGCCTTATATGGTGCATCGTGTCTGCACTTCTGCTCATTCTCCAACTGTTGGGCGAGGTCACCCTCCTGGGTGCCTATTTTTTCCATCAACTGTACAGTATCGTTTTATACGCTGACGATGATGGACTTGTTTGCTTGGTTGCACCTCATATCCAGCATAGTAGCCAGTCCATTATGGTGGAGTCACCATGTACCCTATTGCTTGTGGCCCTGGGATCGCCTTGCTGATGCCTGCGCTGTTAACTCCCTATATATGCCAAGGAGTAGATGCCCATGACTAGGGCATCAGGAGCCCCGGCAATGGCCATCCTGCCAGGTGGCATTTGCTGCGACTGTGTGGCACCCATGGGGAGGGCCCCTGGTTGGAGTGTGTGGCATCAGGGTGGATGACATGCGATGCTCTTGCTGGTGGTGAAACACCAGCAGTCTCCAAGCATTCACAGACTCAATTCAACACACAGAAGTATGAAGCCAAATCGTTCCCTCCCTGGACACACCATGGGAGGAATATCAGGCTGTTACTCGCCCAGTACCCTCTGTGTGTGAGATCTGATGGAGTCTTTCATTATGATGAAGCCTCAGTTTTTTGTTGAACATTAAGAGGACAAGTTTCAGGAGGTGAAGGGCTTGTCCAAAATGAGATCTGGGTCACTCTTGATCAAAACAGCACTACCCAGTCATGAGTTACTCGCTTGTGATAAGTTGGGGATGTTTGTTTCCATCACGCCCCTTAAGAGATTAAACAGGTCCGGGGTATCATATTCCACAAGGACCTTCCTCTGCAGTCTGACGAGCTACCCGACAATTTAGAGCGTCGAGGTGTACCTTTCGTTCAGCGTGTCCACCAGGGTCTGTGGGATAGTCATATTGTCATCGGTGCCTTCATCTTGCCTGTCAAGGGCGATACATTACCTTAGGTCAAGGTGATGGTCTACGATTGTGATGTAAACCCCCATATATCTACCCTACTGTGGTGCTTTAAATGCTGGAAGTTCGGCCACATGTCTTCCCTCTGTTCTTCCAGAGTCACATGTCGAGACTGCAGATGCCCATCACATCCCAATACTTGATGTGTCCTGCCTCCCATCTGTGTCAATTGCGGAAAGCACCATCTGCCTTGATCGCCAGACTGCAGGGTTTTCCAGAAAAGGAAAAATCATGGAGTACAAGATCCTGCACCGACTGACCTACACTGAGGCTAAGAGGAAATTCACCTACGTCTTGTATGTATTATATCGTCTTATGCCACTGCTACAACAGTTGCAGCCCCATCAGCTCCGCCAACCCCAGTCACCTCTGTCAGAACACTTGATCTGCACCTTTGATGGTGGTGGGCACTACCCTTTCTGTTGCTCTTGCACCACCTATGTCAGGAGCAACACCTCCCAACCATTGGGGATATTAGTCCCAACTTCTGAGCTGGAGAAGCGTAAGTCGTCTTCAGCTCCTCTCTCTAACAAGGGGTCCCTGGGGTCACTACTTTCCCAGGTTTCTGCTAGTGAGAACGATGACACCCGCCAGTGCTGAAGAGCCCAAAAGTAGCTGGTCGTAGGGCTTCACGACCATCCTCAGTCACAGAGATTGAATCAGTGAAGTCCTCCCAGCCAGGGAAACCCGAGAAGCAGCGAGAGAAATGCAAAAAGATGCCCAACCGAAGGAATTGCGTTGGCACCTCTGTGTGGTGGAGATTCTGGCATCAGCTGAGCGTATAGATCTCGCCAGACACTCAATGGATATAGACAGCTCAGATAGTACGTCAGTGGCAGCAGATGCTCCTGAGGCGTAAAGTGCCTCATTGAATGTTCCATACTTTCCCAGTCTCACGATGACTTCATCGTCCTGTGGAATTGCGGCGAGTTTTTCCACTGCCTGGCTGAGCTACGGCAAATGTTACGCTTCACACCTACTTTCTGTATTGCCCTCCAGGCTGCCAGGTTCGTGGAGATGTGGATCCCAGCCCTGTGTGGCTATAGGGGATATTACAAGAATTCTAGTGACTGTAATCGAGTGTCAGGTGGAGTTCGCGTTTATGTCCTGAACTTAGTATGTAGTGAAACTGTGCACTTTCAAACGCCTCTTGAAGCTGTGGCTGTCAGAATGACGATGCAGGAAATAACTGTTTGCAATGTTTATCTTCCACCACATGGTGCAGTACACCTGAATGTATTAGCTGCACTGATTAATCAACTCCCTAAAGGTTTCCTACTTTTGGGAGATCTTAATGCCTGTAGCCCCTTGTGGGGTGGCACTGTGCTTAATGGCAGGGGCAGAAACGTCGAAACATTAATATCTCAGTTCGACCCTTTCCCTTAAATACTGCGGCAGCCACATATTTCAGTGTGGCTCATGGTAGTAACTCGGCTATTGATTTATCAATTTGCTGCCCAGGACTTCTCCCATCTAGAAACTAGAGAAAACAACACGACTTATGTGGTAATGACCACTTCCCCATCTTCCTGTCACTGCACCAGCGTCAGGCCCAAGGACGCCTGCCCATATGGGCTTTAAACAAGGCGGACTGAGAGACTTTCACCTCTGCTGTCACTGTGAAATCTCCCCCAAACAGCAACATCGATTTGCTGGTTGAACAGGTGACTAAAATCCTTTCTGCTTCAGAAAACTCGATCCTTCGCTCTATCAGGCGCCCCTGGCGAAAGGCATCCCTGCCACCAGAAGTCGCTGAAGCAATTAATGATCGTCCACGAGCTATACAGCGGCGTAAGCGCACCCTTCCATTGAGCACCTCATACCCTTTAAACAGCTCTGTGCCCACGTTCGGCAACTTACCAAACGACGGAAGCGGTGTTGGGAGAGATACACGTCGACCATTGGGTGCCATACGTCAAATTTTCAAGTCTGGGCAAGGATCAAACGTGTTTTCGGGTACCAGACCCCAACAGGCGTTCCCAGTGTTAACATAAATGGCGTGTAATGTACCGATGCAGTCGCGATTGCCAAGCACTTTGCTGAGCACAATGCTCGAGGCTCTGCATCGGAGAATTAGTCTCGAGCCTTTCGAACTCACAAACGGCGGATGGGACAGTCCTCTCGTTCACTACACGCCACAGTGAATCCTATAATGCCCCATTTACAAAGTGGGAGCTCCTCAGTGCCCTTGCATATTGCCCCGACACTGCTCCTGGGCCAGATCGGATCCACAGTCAGATGATGAAACATCTCATCTGACTACAAGCATCACCTTACCTTCAACTTGATCCATGATTTAGCCATGTGAACATAAAGTGAACTGTGTTATACTGCCTACGTCACATGACACAAATATTGTTTACTAGTGTGGGAAAGAGCCAGAAGCAAAGGGGAGATGGAAAAACTAAGTTCCTCAGCGGTAACACTTTACAAATTCGTTAAGATGATATTACGATTGGCCATCTCTTCTTATGTGGATGGCAGTCGCGAAGTATTCTCGTATTCGTACGATGAAGTCGGAGACTGAGAGCTCTCACCAACACCTTTCATTACCACCCCAACAAATGAATAATATCCATAGCAGTACTGGGTCCTCCGTTTCGAAACGAGCTGCCCATTAGTTAAACCTATCTGCTAAGGATCCTGAGCTACAATCTAGATGGTCTTTCTCTGTATGCACCTCGTCATTGTTCCCCTGTTGTTAACCGACCCTCCCTGAAACATAGTCTCCGATTTAATACAGAACTGAACAGAACTAGCAGGGCACTGTACCTGCTACATTCGACGTCTCGTGGAGGAGAACAATGAGCTGAGTTCCACGTAATCAATACGCTTCGATATTTTGCTTTCGGAAAGAACATAAGTGTTGAAGACTTGCACAACGACCAACGTTAGTGATACAGAGCAGTATTCTCATTCCAACACCGTAACTGCCGTTCTGCGACAACTGTTCCGTAACAGTCTTAATCACGTCACCCATTCAAGTACACACGATCTCTCTAGGTCCCTGCATGCTGAGAACATTAGTACTTCCTATTGGTGTGTGGTAGAGATGAGCCTGAATGTCAGCCCGTCTATTTTTTAAAAAAAGTAACTGAATACCTCACTTTCTGGTGAACTAAAAGTATCGTATGTTCTCCAGCTGTGATTCTTACGCCTGCTACAATGAAAATTGTACCGACAGACGTCTCAACAAAGGAAACGGAATGAAAGATTGGCATCTTATGAGGCATTAAACAAAACGGGTGGCGGCGGCTTTTGATGTGTGAAATTACAGGCCATGCTCTAAAACTCTCTGAATAGAACATTCATCCACAGACTACTACTGTCAAACAAATGCATACAAAGAGATTGCAGTACCTCACAACCCCCTGTCACTGGTTCAGAATCACTGAAGTTATGAAACTGAAGATTTATGTCAAAGACCTGTCAGTGACTTGGAGTACTTCTCGGGTATCTTTGTTCACATAGGGGGGGGGGGGGGGGCTGAAATAGGTTTCCATCGGTTCGGTGGACGCGATTCATCCCACATGCGTTGAAGGTCCTCAGGCGGTTCTGCTATGCGGAGGTTTGCTGGTAAAGATTGAAGGTAGATAGCGTTGTGTCAGTCCGACAATTGTACACGAGCGAACCCACGTTCTAACACAACTGATTCATACCGAGAGAACATCTGGAAAAAATTAGAGTTAAAATTGTGATGAATGACCTGCCACATCTCATTCTCTCTAGAATGCATCACTCTTCCTAATTGCAACCTCTCTCAACTGGTTAATCCATCTTGATTCTATCATTCTTTAACGCAAATCATTGTCAGTTTAGAAATAGGCGGTTCTCTTTCCTAGGAACGCATCTCAGACAGCAGTCAACTTTCTGTGACCCTATTGCCTCAATGGACATGCTGCAGAATGTTGTTAAAATCCATACATCAAGTGTTCTGTAGGCGACTCCACATGGTTGTGATGCGTAGTGTGTACAGTGAAGCGCAGTATAAATATTGTTTGATTTTAAAACACTTGAACTGTCTTGCACTCGCGATCCATTCTGGAGGTACGTATTGCAATCCCCATGCTGGTAACAGAATGCTCTTTAGCTAAGGGTGACGTAAAGTTTAAAGTAGTCGCATGTCCGAACACTTCATAAAAATCTGTAAGATGGTTGCCGACAACTTGGACTTTCACACACGTGTTTTGATCAAACATATTAAATCACTCTATTTGTTTAAAGTCATCCACATTGGGCTACTTCAGCCATCTAATCGTGGTCGTTGAACAGTTGATGTTTTGCTGGTTCCCAGTGCTTATACGTTAACTTTCTCGTACTTTTGCTGTCACACGCACGGTCTCATGTAAAAGAATTTTCCTGCACCGAGCACTCGGTCATTCTTCCTCAATTTTCCCCCCTTTTGTCGTTTTCCCCCTTCAGTTGTATACGTATTTCCCATAATTTTTCGTAATTTTACCAACTTGGTCATTTTTCACATTTTTTCGATATGCGTATGCGCTTACTGCTAAAATAACCTGGTGTATCTTCATTTTATATGGGTAATATTCGTTGACCTACTAAGAAATCCTGGGAATTCCCTATGTCTAAAGATGTATATACATGGATTTAGGCTGGGATAGGCATGAAAGTAATCGAGTTACATAGCTGCGACTATAGTAACGCTCATTTCGTAGCTACATGAGACTCGAAGAGTGAAAAATCCAGCAGAAACTAGTCTGGAAACACTTCTGTATGAAGATTTGATTCCCACTCCAACGTGTAGGGAGATGCAACAGGGAGTTGAGCTGAGTATGGAACTGACTTCTCCAACTTCTGCTGCTGCCACCGCTGCTGCCTCGATTTTCTGTGAGTATATGCTCCTATGATCCTATTGTTTACCAGGATTGGTCTGCTGCTTCTGTTCATACCACCCAAATTTGATACATGCCCCAACCCAGCTCATTCTGTTCCTTCACGAGACGCCGAATGTAGCAGGTATAAGTCCTGGTCATTTTCAAATTAAATCGGAAACCATGTTTCAAGGAGCGCTGTTTAAAGACAGGAACAGTTACAAGAAGCGTAGAGAAACCATCTGGAGATCTGCTTAGGATTTCTAGCTGATGGGTTTGACGAAGTGGCTGCACGTTTCGAAATAGGGGCAGTGTGCTACTGTGAAAATGATTCCTTTGTTTGGGTGGTAATCATCAACGGTGTTTGAGGGATCTTCCATTCTGACTTTATGCTAAGAATGCGAGAAGGCCAGTCGTTAAATATCTTGCCGAATTCGTAAAGGAACTTAGTTTCCGCATTTCCTCTCTGTGCTTGCTATGTCGCACGCTACGAAAAGACATTTGTCTCATGTGATGTAGGCATTATAACGGTTCACAAAATCTCCGCATGCATATAGCACTCTCAAAGTAATGGAGGCAGTGGTTTATAAATGATACAAAAATTGAGAACCATGCTGCAATCTCACGTGCTGATAGTATCGCGAGATCGATGCGATGGGACGTTTGCTTGACGTGACATGTTGTCCAGAGTAGTGGTTTGGAACTAGAGCAACTGGGTGAAATGCGGTGGAATTACTGAAAACCTGGTAAAATTGTGAAAATTTATGCAAAATGCATAAAATTGAGGGAAGCAGGACAAAATGATTCTTATAGCTCTCTGACCTCGAGAGTTTGCTCATCTTTCATCGGCAACAGTATCGTAGACAGAGTTCGTAGTTTCACTTAGTTTTTTGTTACGAAACAACGAGGAGGGAGAGGAGGCTTATTGTAAGTTGCTGTCGTGTGTAAAAATGGCTTTCCGTGTGTTGCATGTCTAACAATACCCCCACTTGCAAAGTAGGTTAGAAATCAAATTAATAATGTTGCTCACGCAGCATATGTTCGCCTTATCGGGCAACAATAAAGTTATTGACTATGGATGGTATCGTCAGAATGGAAATAATGAAGTCACTGTAAAAAAGTCATTAATTTTGGCACTTACCTTGAATGGATTCCCACGTAGATTTCGTCGAAGTCGTTATGGCTCATCTTGTTGATTCTAGGGTGATTCCACTTTGACTGCTAGAAGGTCCAGATCTGGATTTTAGCAATATTTGAAGACCTAAAATGCGTTTTTCAGGAAATTCTTATTGATCAAACAATCCCAGATCAGAACAACGGCATGGCAGAAATAATTTTTGACTTGGTGTTCACGATCCACATTTTTTTGAAGCTTTTTGTAAATTCACATACAATTCTTCTTAATTGTCGCATCATCAAGATAACAGTTTTCTATCAATCTTCATATATTTAATTTCCAATTTAACCAAACACAAGACTTGACCGTTGTTTTACAAAGCGAAATAACAACTTCTGCAAAGTGAAACAAAGACTGCTCTGTGCGTAGTCGCGCCAAACCGGTTACAAGTAGGTCAAAGAGTATGACAGTCTCACAGAAATGATACAAGAACCATATCACTGTAATATATCGATACATCGGAGTACGTATACATTAATAAAACCAACTGTGAATATTGTCACAAAAATATGTCTGTCACTTCGCAGAAAAGTAGTACGACATTACTGGTATCGAGAACTGGGGTTGGAGTGCCGTAATGGTCACGTAAATAAAGAACCATTACACATGGTAAGAGACAGCGTGGAAGCAGCATTTCTGTATTCATACTTATGCATCTGAGACGTACTTACTACCTACGTATGTGACAATTTCGTAACAGGATTTCCACAGACACTAACACTGAGTCTTCGAAGGCTAGGAGAGTGCTCGGGCTGTAGTTGGTTGCTGGAAGCGGCCCGCCTCAGCTGGGGGTCGGTTTGCGGCTGTATGTTGAACAGCGACCACCTGCAGCCATCTCTACGGCCACTGATCGCAGCACCCACACTCTGGTGAGGTCTGCCTTTAGAGCTGCCTTTTCTCACCACGAGACGTAGCAGAGGGCCATAGCTTGCTGTTCGCCTTTCTTTTCCTAGAGAGTTATCCATGGCTCATCAGTGATGAATAGTCAAGTATTTCGTTATTGTTGCAGAGGTCGGCATTTTCTAGAAATACGTCTGTTTTCTGCAGACCTGAAACTACATCAGAGTCTACCTAACAGCGGCCATAGCAGAACACTGCAGTGTGTGGATGTCTTTGTTACCATCAGCGACAGGGTACAACAGTCTAATACATTCTTAGTTGAAGTGTGGTAGGTGATGGACATATTCATTAGAGCTGTATTGACTTGCGATTGTATCTGTAACATAAATTTTTTGTGCAGGCCAGGAAGAATGAATATGATATACATATTGGAAAGCGAAGAGAATATAAATTTTGAATAATGTTATTTCTCAAGAGAAGTTGAGGTAAGACTGCAGCTAATTTTTCAGAATAATTATTATTAGCTAGTTAACTTCCTCAGAGCAGAGAGAGAAAGCAAGCCCCGCTTCACTGTGTTATGCATTAACATACCAACTGATTAAGCTGTTGTTTTTTTTTAATTAAAGAAATTCTGTTAGCATGGCACCCTTTTTAAATCGTTGTTCACTGTGTTAAGTATAGTGTTCAGAGCAGAGTTATGCGTGTTGACCACGCGAGTTTCTACTATGTCTTTTTGAATACATAGTTCATTCTAAAATCGTTGTCTTGGATGTCATTCCATACGAATAGTTACTTTCCCCATTCCACTATTAAAACATGGTTTAACATTGCGCAATACCACATTGCACCATATGGTATGCAGCAGTCTGTATATTGTCTGGAAATCATCTTTTTAAAAAAGAAAAGCTAGCTTAGCCGCTGCCTCCTTGCTGTTGTTTTCGACAAATCTGCAACAATGTACTCAAGACGCAAGGTAATTGGAAATTTTGGTTAGGGACAGATAATTGGTTTACTTCAGTTGCGCATTTGATATTAAGGTAAGTTGTATTGAGATCGGCTACAGTTAACTTCAAATTAAGTTATGTTCAATCAACGGTTAGCTTAGGAAGCGAGTTTAACTTGGATAACAGTTTACAGGTACGTAGTCTTGGTAATACGCAGATTTTTTATAGAATGGGAGGTAATTCTGGGCTAAATTTCATACAGAAACATATAGAGGAGAGGTTGTGGCCGGCCGTTGTGGCCAAGCGGTTCTAGGCGCTTGTCTGGAACCGCGCGACCGCTACGGTCGCAGGTTCGAATCCTGCCTCGGGCATCTATGTGTGTGATGTTCTTAGGTTAGTTAGGTTTTAGTGGTTCTAAGTTCTAGGGGACTGATGACCTCAGAAGTGAAGTCCCATAGTGCTCAGAGCCATTTGAGCCATTTGGAGAGGTTGCAAGTTATACAGCCAGTAACATCGGTCTGCGTCTCGAAGCGTAATATTAATTTTAAAGATACCAAGGCTCAGTCTTACAGTAAATAGGAACTAGTTTATGTTTAGAATTACATTATTACAAGTGATCCTCTTACAAAGAGAGTAAATGAAGTTAACACGAAATTACTGGACTTACGCAGATGGTGTCATATTCAGCGATTAATAGTGTGTGAGCCTCAATTCATGTGCCGACCGCCAGAAGAGTCTGCCATCCTATAGCTCAGGCAGAATTTGCAAAATTTTTAACAGATCCAAACAAGTACACAACAAATTCCTCTAACACAAAGCGATTACTACAAGTAGCTAACCGTACATAGAAATACATAAGTTGTATCAAGAGCTTAAAATGGAGTTTTAGTTATTCGTTCTTCTGTACTCACAACAGTTCAGTCTGTACTAGAACAAAAAAATAACGTGCTAGGCAGCCAGGTCAGTGTAAAGTTAAGCATTACTTATGACACTGCAAGTTTCTTAAGTACTTAACGACGTTTTGTGAGATTTCACATAAATAAAAGCTCTTGAACCAGAGTGCTAAGAACTTGACACTGTACAATTTGTCACTTTTTTTTTTGGTGGACCAAACGTTTTGAGCACATCAAACACGTTTCCTCAAACTTGACTGAGGGCAACGTAGTGGTGGCAGGCTACCGGAGCCAGGAAGTACGAACAAGACTCCTCTGATTAGTTTGTCACAACGCCGAGAACGTGCCACAGCACCGGTGAGAATGGAACTCTACGTGTATTCCAGAATGATGGCTCTTTCGCAATGGACTTCACTGCGCTGACGGGGCACCGCCGAGGTATGCCCACCACTCGCACAAGTAAAGACTGCCCTCGCTACTACATAGTGCGAGTTCGCAGGCGCGCACACACGGGGAGCAGACTGTACCGACGCTAGTCGCGAATTTGAGGCCTTAACCTCCGGAAGCACGCCGTCGCCTCACTGGTCACTCGACGTCCCACAACCCTACTAATCCCTTGTGTTAACGCGCAGGCACCTCTTAGCGCAGTCCTCTGCCTTTGCTATCCTCCGGAGGGAAAACCAAAGACTTGAATAGGGGAAGCAAACGAGACTCTTCCATTCTTTTGCAGGGTTCGCTCAAGAGAGAGGATTATAGCTGAGCAGAAAGAGAAAATTAGAGCCCTTCAGGTTGATTTTAACAGAGCGAGGGAGGAACTGAAGAGATTAAGGGGGGGAGGAGGGTGGTGGGAAGTGGTAGCTGGGAACAGGGGCCACAGAAACAGGACAGTGTCTGTCAGTTCCCCAATTGGCACAACCGATAGATTTGCCTTGCCACCACAGTTAAGTGAGGAAGAGGCTCCAGTAGAAGTAGATGCAGTTGAGATGCAACAGAATCTCACTAGGAAGCCACCTGTTTCAAAAAAAGTAGGAAGTAAGAGGAAAGTTCTGTTGCTAGGTAGCATCCATGGAAGAGGTGTGGGCCAGATTTTGCAGGAAAAACAGGTGACAGGTGACAGGTGACAGGTACCAGGTCACAAACTTTTTCAAGCCAAGTGCATGTCTTAGCCACGTGGTAGAGGATATAGGTTCCCTGTGCAAGGGTTTCTCAAAGCAGGATCATGTGATGATAGTGGGTGGAGTGGGAAACAGTTTTGATAGGGATCAGGGCTACAGTATTGAGTGTGACCAGGTGAAAATAGCTTCGGCAACGACCCATACCAATGTTGGGCTGGTGCCTGCTTTCGTGCGGCATGATCAACCCCAGTTGAACCGATCTGTCAGGAGGGTAAATATGGAGTTGGATCAGTTGCGAATGGCGGCCACTCTGTCAGATATTGGTCTGGTTCCTGTCGAGGCTATTGATAGGGGGGTTTTCACAAGGCATGGCCTACACCTCAATAGGAAAGGGAAGGGTAAACTGGCAGGGTAGTTAGCGAATCCATAAGGGGGGACACTAGTACTCATGGATGTACCTCTTTTTTACACTAATATCAGTGTCCAATGAGAAGTTCACACAGGCAGGTGCTAAAGAGGTCCAAAACTCACAAAAATCTCGCAACAGGAAAGTAAATAATAATGATATCATATTTAACCAAAATATTGGTGTATTAAAGAAAAAAGTAGATTCTCACTAAAGTAAAGTAAAAAATGTTACCATTTTTCACCAAACTATTCTGGGATTGAAGAATAAAGTAGATGAGCTCCTGATTTGTTTAGATGACATTGATCTGATAATGTAATAGATCTACTATGCCTGTCTGAGCATCAACTTGTGTCTGACATGGAAAAGGTAAATATCAGTGGTTATAAACTAGCTGCACATATGAGCAGAGGGAATAAGGTGGGAGGAGGAATTGCCATATATGTCAAAAGTTATCACTGTGTAGAAAGCTTAGATACAAAAATGTATTGTCTAGAGCAACATATAGAAGCATGTGCCTGTCAACTTAAACTGAAATAGGCCTCTTTTATAATTGTAACAGTGTGTAGGTCCCCATCAGGAAACTTTCATTTATTCCTGGAAAACTTGGATGTCTTGTTGTGCTATCTGTCAGATAGGGGAAAGCAAATTATTATTTGTGGGGACTTCAATGTTGATTCACTGAAAGAGTGTAATAGGAAGAATGACCTGGAAGTCTTGCTTGGTTCTTTCAATTTGTCATCTGTCATTAATTTTCCTTCTCGGGTAGTAAAGGACAGCAGCACATTGATAAATAACACTTCTACAGACCAAGATAGGTTTAAAAACATAAATTTTGTCCTGTTGAGAATGGGCTTTCTGATCATGATGCTCAGCTAGTTACAGTATATGACATAGCTCCATTCAGTAATTCAAAATACCCTCTAAAGTTGTACGTTCAATTAATGACTCAACAATTAGAAATTTCAGAGGAAATCTTCAGCAGTTAGACTGGAATGAGGTGTACAAGGAACCCGATGCTAATTAGAAATATAATTTATTTCATGATACACTTGTAAGAGAATTTGAAAACTGTTTCCCCAAAAAAGTAGTTAAATGTAATTATAAGAATCCATGCAAAAAACCTTGGCTTACAAAAGGAATAAAAGTATATAGTAACCACAAAAGGGAACTGTATCTAACAACAAGAAAGAGTAATGACCCAGAAACAGCCAAATATTATAAAAACTACTGTGCTACATTAAGGAAGGTTATTAAAAAGTCCAGAAGCACATGCATCATGTCTGAGATTAATACCTGTGATAACAATATCAAAACAATTTGATATATTATTACAAGGGAGACAGGGCAACCAAGAGTACAGGATGATGGCATCACTATCAAAGTGAATGGGAAACTTTATAAACAACAAGACAGACTCGAAAACATTATGAATAATCATTTTTTAAATGTTGCAGAGAAAATAGGATCTAAATATTCATTAGAAGAAGCAAGCCAGTTAATGGAAGAGGCCCTACCCACACCATTTGATACAACTGAAATTCCACCCACCTCTCCTCCTGAAATTAGGAAGATAATAAACTCTCTCAAGAATAAAAGCTCACATGGAATTGATGGCATTTCCAGCAGGACAATAATAGCTTGTTCCGAAGAAATAAGTGGGATTCTTAGCCACATATGTAATAGCTCTCTGAAGCAGGGTATTTTCCCAGATAGACTGAAGTGTGTCATTGTTAAACCACTGCATAAAAAAGGGGATACGTCTGATGTCAACAACTACCACCGAATCTCTCTTCTGACTGCCTTATCCAAAATTCATGAAAAAGTAATGTATTGTAGAGTAGCTTCACACCTTTGTAAAATAAAATTTTAACAAAATGTCAGTTTGGTTTTCAGAGAGGTTTCTCAACGGAAACTGTTATATACACTTTCACTAATGAAATATTAAATGCTCTGAGTAACCGGAAGTCAACCATTGGGATTTCATGTGATCTCTCAAAGGCTTTTGATTGTGCAAATCATGGAATACTTCTAGATAAGCTCAAGTACTGTGGTATGAATGGGACAGCGCTCAAATGGTTTAAATCATACCTAACTGGAAGAGCGCAGAGCGTTGAAATAAGTAGTTCACATAATATGCAAAAAACTGGTGATTTCTCAAAATGGGGAACAATCAAGAATGGGGTACCCCAAGATTCGGTCTTGGGTTCTCTGCTGTTCTTAATATACAGGGTGATTCACCTAACGTTACCGCTGGATATATTTCGTAAACCACATCAAATCCTGACGAACCGATTCCACAGACCGAACGTCAAGAGAGGGGCTAGTGTAATTGTTTAATACAAACCATACCAAAATGCACGGAAGTATGTTTTTTAACACAAACCTACGTTTTTTTAAATGGAACCCCGTTAGTTTTGCTAGCGCATCAGATCATATAAACAAATACGTAATCAGTGTCGTTTGTTGCATTGTAAAATTTTAATTACATCCGGAGATATTGTAACCTAAAGTTGACGCTTGAAACCTCCGACGTTCAGTTGCGTGTTGTAACAGACACGGGCCACGGTCGGCGAGCAGCAACTGCAGGGACATGTTTACGATGACGACCGTGTTCAGGAGTGTGGCTGTAGTGCACTGTTGTGGTTTCGTCTAGCTGTCGCAGTGTCCGCATGTAGCGCTTGCTGCTTTTGTTATTCTGCATTCGTCTCCACACGCAGACCAACTGTAGTACACAGTGTTACCAGACGTCTGTGATAGTGTAGTGTTGTAGGAACTGTGACCATGGTGTATTCGAACTCTGAAAAGGCGGAGATGATACTCATCTATGGCGAGTGTCGACGAAATGCAGCTGAAGCCTGCAGGGTGTATGCAGAACGGTACCCAGACAGAGAGCATGCAACGTGCCGCACATTGCAAAACATCTACCGCCAACTGTATGCAACAAGTATGGTCGTAGCACGCAAACGGGTCCGTAACAGGCCCGTCACAGGAGAAGCGGGTGCAGTTGGTGTGTTAGCTGCTGTTGCCATAAACCCACACATGAGTACACGGGACATTGCGAGAGCCGGTGGACTGAGTCAAAGTAGTGTCATGCGCATACTGCATCGTCACCGCTTTCACCCGTTACATGTGTCGCTACATCAGCAATTACATGGTGATGACTTTAATCATCGGGTGCAATTCTGTCAATGGACATTAACAGAGAATGCGTTGCACTTCTACCTGTTTACCGATGAAGCGGATTTCACAAACCACAGGGCTGTGAATCTACGGAACATGCATTACTGGTCCGTGGACAATCCTCGCTGGCTCAGACAGGTAGAGCGACAGCGACCGTGGACTGTAAATGCATGGTGCGGAATCATTGGCGACCACCTCATTGGTCCTCACTTCATTACAGGGGCCCAAACAGCTGCAGCATACATCGCGTTTCTACAGAATGATCTGCCAACGTTGGTTGAAAATGTCCCACTGGAAACGAGTCGACGTATGTGGTATCAGCATGATGGTGCACCTGCACATTCCGCAATTAACACTAGGCTGAACCTTGACAGGATGTTCGAGGGGCGTTTCATAGAACGTGGAGGACGCATAAATTGGCCAGCCCGTTCTCCTGTAGTTACACCTCTGTACTTCTTTCTGTGGGGTACGTTAAAGGGGAATGTGTACCGTGAAGTGCCTACAACCCCAGAGGATATGAAACAACGTATTGTGGCAGCCTGCGGTGACATTACACCAGATGTACTGCAGCGTGTACGACATTCACTACGCCAGAGATTGCAATTGTGTACAGCAAATGATGACCACCACATTGAACATCTATTGGCCTGACACGTCGGGACACACTCTATTCCACTCTGTAATTGAAAACGGAAACCACGTGTGTACGTGTACCTCACCCCTCATGGTAATGTACATGTGCGTCAGTGAAAAAGACCAATAAAAAGGTGTTAGCATGTGGACGTAATGTGCTGTGCCAGTCTCTTCTGTACAAAGGTCCATCACCGTTTCCTTTGGATCCCTACGTAATTCGGTGCTCTCTGATACACACAATCGAACAGCGGAGGAGTGGTACTCAAGCGTCAACTTTAGGTTACAATATCTCCGGATGTAATTAACATTTTACAATGCAACAAACGGCACAGATTACGTATTTGTTTATATGTTCAAATGTGCTAACAAAAGTAACGTGGTTCCATTTAAAAAACGTAGGTTTGTGTTAAAAACATACTTCCATGCATTTTTTATGGTATGTATTAACCAGTTACACTAGCCCCTCTCCTCACGTTCGGTCAGTGGAATCGATTCGTCAGTATTTGATGTGGTTTACGAAATATATCCAGCGGTAATGTTAGGTGACTCACCCTGTATATTAATGACTTGCCATTCTATATTCACGAAGATGCAAAGCTGATACTTTTTGCCGATGATACAAGTATAGCTGTCACACACAACAGACAAGAATTAACTGGTGACATTGTAAACGATGTTTTTCAGAAAATCATTAAGTGGTTCTCTGGAAATGGGCTCTCATTAAACTTTGACAAAACGCAATACATACAGTTCCACACAGTAAATCGAATGACACCATTAATAAATATAGACTTCGATCAGAAATCGGTAGCTAAGGTAAATTATTCAAAATTTCTAGGTGTATGCATTGATGAGGGGTTGAACTGGAAAAAACACACTGAAGATCATCTGAAACGTTTGAGTTCAGCTACTTACGCTGAAACGTCCCCTTTGAACAATTATACATGACTGTGCTTATACTGACACACAATATTTTTAGCGCAACGCAATCTGACTTTGAAAAATCCCTACAAAAGAATGGCCCTGACTAACATTAACCTATACCTTTCACAAATCACTTACCTCGCCAAAAATCTTCGTTACTCGAACTACTGCAAAACAGCGAGCGCCACTACTGCCAGCTAAATAAAAGATTCAAACTACTGAAGGCACTAACTACTAATAGGCATAGTTATCAAATGAAAGATTTTGACAGAGAACAAACAATGTATTTAGCTCAATAGTGTTCAAATGTCATAATGAATATAGCAGTTCATGACATCCAGTCTTACAAATTTCAAAGCTCCGCCATCTCTCTCCCCACATCCACCACTGCTGGCGGCTCACCTCCAACTGCGCAACGCTACGCGCTGTTCACATCCAGCTGCCGTTGCCCAACACTACAATGGCAGACAACAATGCATACTAGCCACAGACTGCACACAGCACAGCCAGTGATTTTCATACAGAGCGCTACGTGGCGTTACCAATAAGAAAACATAAACAGCCTACTTACATAGCCCCCATGCTCCCCACAAATAAATTTACAAATTGTTTTGGTCAGTGGCCAATAATGATTTGTTAAAATCTTTCATAATTACAATAACAAAGATATCAAATGCGCACACTTATTGATACAATGTTGGTCAACAGCTAAAATTGTCTCACACTGCATAAAGACAGTCCTGATCATTTATCACAGTAAAATTGCAGTGTTTTTCTCAAAGGCTGAGCAGTAAAAGAAAATGCACACCGAAGTAGTGGATCTCCATGCAATCTTGAAGAAGTAGTGTTGTCCTTCCAACTGAAAGACAGTGCTGACTCTTGACATGCAGACATGTATTGGTCCACAACAGAGCAAACCCACAGCAGAGTCAGTCGAAATTTTGAAGAGTATTGGTAGGTAGGTCATCACAGAGCAGACCCACTGCAGTCCTGGTAGAGATTATGGTATTGGTGGCCTGGCAGAGGTGCAGACCCACTGCAGTCCTTGTAGAAATAATGGTATTGGTGGATCATCAAAGATGCAAACCCACTGTAGTCCTTGTAGAGACAGCCAGCAACCATCTGTTGCGACTGTGCAGGTGCACAATCACCGTTGAAGAGTCTTGCGGACAATATAGCAAGTCCATAAACCACCACTTGTGCACTCACAAAAAAAAATTTTTTTTGGTCCTTAGAACCAGCAATGCTCTTATCCAGTCTCTTGCTGAATTATTTACATATGTGCAAACACTATGAGTCCCTACTTCTCACATATTGTCCATATACTATGACCAACAGAAACGTGTGCAGTGAAATGTAACTTACAAGTCAATAATATGAAGAAATGGTATCAATTACAATTTTATAACATTAGAATACAAAAACAACGGTACAAAATACATCATTAAAAACATAATAATACAGATAACATTTGTAGTAATAGGGGCTTTACAAAAGAATAGAAATAAACATATACATCAGTGTTACAGGAATTATGACATAAGTAAATACATAAAAGATCAGAATAACTTTTGAAACATCAACTTCACACATGAGCATTAAAGCAAAACAGAATAAATAATGTCTAAACATCTTTACAAAGTAAATAACATATTATTAATGCAAATTATATTTGAGGATAACAGTATTCCTCATCATAGTTCATGTAGCTGAGTATTAGAAAAATTCTACAACATAAGTCTTATCAGATAAACATATAAAGACAGGAAGAACATAAATACACAAGGATACACAAACACATAGTGGGATAACACAAGGAAAGGACAGGGTTTGTTTTACTGCAGTATTTTGCAGACAAAATTTTCTTTACTTCTCGGAGATCACCCTTCATTCTTCATTATTGCATAAAAGTCCTATCTATACCTGCTTTCTGTACTTTTATCATATAGCCTCTCAGAGCAATTCTTCAAATTCATCGCAACTCATTCTCTTATAGGCTACCCCCTCTTAAGCTAACTAAAATCTACTGAGCTCAGATGCTAAACTAAGGGACGAGGCTATGCAGCAGCACAAAACAAAAAACACAAACATCAATGACAAAAAATTCAAATTGGCAAAGCAATTGCAATATTACAACTAATATAAGGCACTGTGCAGCAACAAGAAAAATAAATCTGTAGTAAAACTGGCTTAACAGCGTAATACAAAGTCAAATTCAGTAGCACTATGCCTGACAAACAGCAGCAGAAAATGCAATAACTTATATCTAAACATGACATAGCTCAAGCAGTTAAAATATTACGCTAAAGACAACAATGCAGACAAGGGAAATGTATATTCACATCGTAATGTCTATGTAATTAAAGTGGTGCACCACAAGAAGTTATTCTGCCAAAAAAATTACCAAGTTGTTGAAAAGAAAATTCCGTATGCAATTCCTGTGAAGGGAAATGTCTTTTTATGCTCCTTCGTTTTTTTTAACAGATTATAAAATTATTTACTGGATCTGTAGGCATGAAATATTTATATTAGTACATCTATTAAATTTTATTTTAACCAATGCTGCAGCGCAGCTAGAAACTAGATATTAAACAAAATGAGTAAATAAATTCATAAAGCAAGCCATATGGCATTTCTCTCAACTAGCAAGACAATAGCCATGAAATGTTTCTCATCGTTTCATTTGGCATTTTAGTAAATATCATAAATGAAGAGCTCCAGAGTATAATCATACGTTTTCAGGTTTGAGCGTGTCGTATTTGTGATGCTTTCTACAAAGGAATGTCAATAGCGTGGATAATGGCCTCCCCCTTTTTTTTCTACCTGTGCCTCTGAAAAGGCACACACTAATGGTTTTTTCTCCAGGCGTCTGACACAGCTGGGTGCCCACAAAGCATTATGTGCAGTTGGTCACTTAACTTTCTTACGGAAATATTTACGACAGCAGTTTCCGCTACAGTGAGTCTCATATAAAATATTTCACAGGTCAAGAATTTGCATTACAAATCTGTAGAAACAAAATCCTGTTGATATAACAGAGTTCAAAAAAATTTTCGTCGGCATTGTAATACATTCACGCATTTACATACATTTCATAACTCTTAAAGTACAATTCTTGGTTTCCAACAACCTTTTTCACAAACCAGAGTCCCTAACCACAACTCATTATTCCTTACCTTATTCGTCGACACTTCTTCAATATTTCATCATAACAGATACGTAGCATGCTCAAATAACTCATATAGCATCAGCTTATTGATCATAAACATACCGCAACAGCATAATACACATAGTCATCGTAATAATAACATCATAGCACCTCAGTCAACTCTCAAAATCGTCGTAGCTTCCTCCAATAATTTCAAAACCTAAAAAAAATTCTCTGCTCATTTAAATAGTGTCATCTACCTCAAACGTACTTTAAAAACCGTGATCCCATACCAAATACATCATTCAAAGCTCTTACAGTATCACAATGGTTCCGAAAAAAAAAGAACAGTTCACAAAGTACAGACAAAATACAATTTCATAAGTAGTTACATAAACATCTGTCACTGAGGTAGTAAAAAATGTTTGTTTCTCTGTTAAATAATCAAATAGCTGTGTAATTCTGTGTTAGAGAAATATGGTACCGATGTGTAAAGTTGTATAAGAAAATACCATATTAGCTAGGGCTCCTTGTGCTTGCCAAACACGTTGTACACAAAGAAAGCGTGTACCCCCTGAGGATTAATGTAATTATACCCTCAGGTGTTACAGATTACAGCAATGGAATGAAATGTATCACGGAAAACTTTGTTTGTAATTCAAAAATCTTGAAAAATGAATGGTTCAAGTACAAAATTAATCAGTAAAATGTGTGTCCTGTAGTGCTAAATGTGTGTCTTGCTCTAAGATAATTCTGTGGAACTGTCGTAGTTATCGTCCTCCGAAAGCTAAGTTCTGCAGAATTCAATGTACTTACCTCATGATAAACAAAAGTGAGATGCTTTCCGTATAGATATCGTAGTTATTATGCTTATTGCTGTGATGAAGAAAGTACTATAATGTAATGGATTGTTGTGCTACGAAAAAGGCTGTCTCATTGTAGCTATACCACAAAAGTAACTACTAAAACATGTTTTACTTTCCAGAAGAATTCAGAAAACCTGTGCAGACATAAAACAGATAAACTGCAAAAACAACATTGTAAATTGTCACTCATTAGTAGCGTCATGATAAAATCGTGTAGCTGTCACATAAACTAACCACTGTGTCATCTGGTATCTCACAGAAAGTACTTTAAATCCAGAATGTATTTTCAAGTAAACCAAAATGTTGCATTAAAATCTCATTAGCAGTACTGGTAAATGTTCTAAGTATGTGAGCCTTATAGTCTTTACATAATCGTGCAACTAACAAGCAAGAATGTACACACACAATACTGCGTCATCTGTTCACTATAACAATGCATTCGTAATTTCTGTTTAAAAATGTTCCCTAGGTTCTAGACTGGATATTTAACTTCAAACATTGTTGCATGTTAACAGTTTCTTAAGTCTGACAAAGCATACTAGAAATGTAAAGTGAAAAGTTTTATGGCAAAGACAAAGTTAAAAAACAGATTATCTTTCAATTAACGGTTTTTACATGTGAAATGTGGTGTAAACCTTTACTCTTCCTAGTACACAGAGTTTCATCTTCAATGCAATTATCGTGCGGCATACGTCGGTAAAGAATACTGGAATTTTTCTCAAGGTTAGCGTCTATGTTATTTTTCGCTGAGCCAGCCGGCGCACGCGGCTGCCCGCGGTGGGAATCATTGTCTGTCTCATTGTTGGCGCGCGCCGTTATTGGGATTAGGAGACCTAATTTCTACAAATTCTCCTTGTCGAGAGGGCCCTGCTCTGTTTGAATCCCGCCAGTTCTGATGCTATTCAGGTCTGTCGTTATGATCATATCGTCTGTCGTCATGTTGGTAGATTCCATAGTTTCATTCTTGTCGGTCACGTGGTGGAGAACTTCTCCCTGAATCGTAACTGCGCGCTGGTCCGTTGCATCTAAAGTTATTCTGTCTGCCTTGATAATATTTATTTTGGTTTCCATATTGTCTGTTTCTCTGATTGTCTCTATGATAGTCATTACCGCGGAGAGGTGATTTTTCCCTGTAGTTATTACTACTCTGCCAACGGTTGTCATACGGGTGGTGTCTGTTTTGGTCACGATTTGTGTTGTGAGAATAGCCTTGTCGTGTCCAGTTATTATTTCTTTCATCGCGGAATTGCGACAGATGTGACCTGTAATTGTTGTGTTCCTGTTTTTGCGTTCCGCGATTATCAGTGTCAATTTCTAATTCTTGTAAGAGTCCCTGAAAAGCTTCAATGGCGTCTTTGCAACGTCCTGCCAAAGCAATATGTCGTAAATGTTCAGGTAATTTGATTAAGCAAATGCGGATGAGTTCTAAGGGGCTGTATGGGTTTGACAGGTACTGATTCTTTTGCAACATGTCTTCAAAATATTTCACAAGCCCAGAAAATTCAGATTGTTCGAAATGTTTCATCATTATGATGCTATGTTTTACTCGGTCTTGTGTAGCGTGAGACCAATATGCTGAGAGGAAGGCATGGTAAAATTCTCCTTCACTGTGACAATCGTGAATGACCGATCGCATTCTTACAGCTGGTTCATTCTCTAAGTAGCCACACATAAATTCTAATCTGTGCTCTAATGACCAGTTGGGAGGAAAACAATGAGAGAATTGATGGAGCCATGCTTGTGGATGAATGTCGTTGCCAGAATTCTTAAATGTTTTGAATTTACGTGTAGTAATGAACAGCTTATAGTCAAAATCATCATGTCGGCGAGTCACATGTCGGTCATTGTTACGTCGTTTCGGCGGTTCCATCTCAAAATTCGGTGTGCCTTGCCAATTTCTTTCATAATTTCCGAAGTGTCCTGTGTTATTATTTTGTGGTTTTTCCGTATTTCTAAGTCCCTCTTCCCCTGTTGGAGCGCGAGTGTCCTCTGAAAAATGTAATTTTTGTATTATTTGTGTCAGCTGATCTTATACTTCCCGGATTTCTCTTGGTGTTGCGTATTAATTTGATTCTGATTTTGTTTGAATTTCCTAATTTGTTCGCACTCTTCTGTGTCATTAAAGACTACCGGTTTTGTGTCATTCAGATTACCATCTACCTTCGTAGATAAATTATTTAGCTGATCCGAAAGTTCAACTATTTTCTCTGATAATGAACTAATTTCCTCCATGTGTCTTTCTACTGTGTCCTTTAAGTTTTCCTGAGTTTTTGCAAGTTGCGCAACCGAATCAGTAGATGCAACTGAGTCAGTTTTAGCTTGCAATGTCTCATGATTTTCATGAACAATAATTTGCAGTTCTTTTATGGCTGCTTCGTGATTCTGTAATGCATTTTCTTGCTGCGAAAAAATATGTTGGAAATGCTCACAAATTTGTGTTTTTACGTCGTTACAGACTTTTTGACATTTCGATTCGATTTTATGTAACTCAGTAGTTAAATCTTCACGTGTTTGTTCAAGCGTGGTGTGAAGATTTTGTTTCATTGCGTCTAACTGCTGCTGTGTTTGTCTCTGGTGTTGTTCCATTGTGTCTAACTTTTGAAGCTTTTGCTGTGTTTGTCTCTGATTTTGTTCCATTTGTTGCATTAGCTGTAATAACAATGCATTAGTGTCTGGAATCTGTTCCTCTACGCTTTTCGCCAGTGCATTTGCACCGGCAACATTCACATTTTGACAAGCAGAAAATGTGTCTTGACTTATTTGAGAAAACGGTGAGGACACAAAACCTGAATCTACAGTATTTGCAAAATTGTGTCCTGTCAATTCGGATTCCTGAGGCGAGCAATTGCCGACCGATCGATCGATAATGCTTCCCTGTTCACTAATTGTTTCACTGCCTACGCCATTGTTTGCCGCCCGCTCCATTTCCCTATGCACAATTACCAAATTACTATGTTGAACATTAGTTAATTCATTACACGGTGGCGCTAACACACTGCTTTCGTCTTCACTGTCATTCCTCAGTTTACTTTGGAGCCTAGTACTACGTTTTTCACACGCCATTATTGTCACAATATTTCACACGACAACACAGAAAAACACAATTTGAAGAACAAAAATAAGAGAACACATTAACATAGCACCGAAAATAATATCTAGTTAATTGCAAGCGCAGCTGCGAAATACTTGGTGCAAATCTACATGCATGCCACAACAAAAAGCACCTTCAAAGGAGATTCTCTCTACAATTACGCGCTAGCAATAAACAATAACTACACTAATTACACAAACTACAAGAAAAAAATCAGAAGATTCCAGTGAGGTAACCTCGGGTAAGGGTCGAAATATGAAACGTCCCCTTTGAACAATTATACATGACTGTGCTTAAACTGACACACAATATTTTTAGCGCAACGCAATCTGACTTTGAAAAATCCCTTCAAAAGAATGGCCCTGACTAACATTAACCTATACCTTTCACAAATCACTTACCTCACCAAAAATCTTCGTTATTCGAACTACTGCAATACAGCGAGCGCCACTACTGCCAGCTAAATAAAAGATTCAAACTACTGAAGGCACTAACTACTAATAGGCATAGTTAGCAAATGAAAGATTTTGACAGAGAACAAACAATGTATTTAGCTCAATAGTGTTCAAAAGTCATAATGTATATAGCAGTTCATGACATCCAGTCTTACAAATTTCACATCCAGTCTTACAAATTTCAAAACTCCGCCATCTCTCTCCCCACATCCACCACTGCTGGCGGCTCACCTCCAACTGCGCAACGCTACGCGCTGTTCACATCCAGCTGCCGCTGCCCAACACTACAATGGCAGACAACAATGCAAACTAGCCACAGACTGCACACAGCACAGCCAGTGATTTTCATACAGAGCGCTATGTGGCGTTACCAATAAGAAAACATAAACAGCCTTGCAAATTTTGGCGATATACGTCTCAGTAAATTAGCTTACCACGCCTATTTTCATTCTCTGCTTTCTTATGGCATCATATTCTGGCGTAACTCATCATTTAGTAAAGGAGTGTTCATTGCACAAAATCGTGTAATCAGAATAATTGCTGGAGCTCATCCAAGATCATTCTGCAGACACTTATTCAAAGAGCTAGAGATCTTCACAATATATATATTCACTTATGAAATTTGTTATTAACATTCCCAACGAATTCAAAAGTAATAACAGTGTACATGGCTACAACACTAGGAGAAAGGATGATTTTCACTACTCAAGGTTAAATCCCACTTTGGCTCAGAGGGGGTAAATTACGCTGACACTAAAGTCTTTGGTCACTTACCTAATTACATCAAAAGTCTGAAAGATAGCCATATAGCATTTAAATGGAAATTAAAAGAATTTCTTAATGGCTACTCATTAGGTGAATTTTTGGATCTAGTAAGAGGGTAATTTCCCCAACACCCACAAAAAAATTAAAAATTAAAAATATTAAGTGTCATGTAATATTTTGTGTAATGCAATATCTTGTATAGACACCGTTTATTAACCTGACACGTTCCACATCATTACGAAGTGTCGTATTCATGATCTATGGACCAAGTACTATTCTAATGTAATCTACCACAATCGATGGAACCAAAGAGGCAGCAACACGTGGTAAGTTTGACAAGGACAACCAGAGACCAACATAGCTGGCGCACGGCTCAGTTCAGTTTGCCTTCCATGTAATTTTTAATCGAGCAGAATGTGGAGAGGCGTACACCTGCCACGTTATGTCGATGGTTATGGAAGATGAGATGCAACAGCAGTGCAGAGTGAAAAGTGGCTGAAGTGGGTGGAAACCACGCCCAGAGAGGGCCGAAAGACAGGCATCTCGAATGTTCTACAAAGTTGGCACAGGAATACTTCCATCAAACTTCTAATCTAAGATGCAGGCGCTTGGCGAAAGGCACGAGACTGTGCTGCCGTCGCTGGCAGCCTCTTCTCAGTCGCCATGGTAAATACCGCTCTCAAATTACGCCAGTTCTTTTCGAATGTAGGGCGGAAATCACACTAAAATGACACCATTCTTCATTCAATGACTGTTAGTACGCACACAAACTGCACGAGAACATTTTTTGTAGCGCGCTCTCAGGGATAACTAGAAACCAGTGTCGAGCGCTGAAATGAGTCAGTCGTGCAATGGCCAACATACAGAAGTGACGCAGCTGTCTGTCTCCTACCGTGCATGCTTTGTTGTGACGTCATCCCTTCTAAGAACACTAGGTTATTCACAACATCAGGCATGTATTTCTTTGATGTAGCATACAGTGGACAAGTGTAGAAATTAGGACTTTTTAAATAATAGTTATTGTAATGATATTGTGGGTTAGTGGCATAAAGTACAGATTGATAATATGCAGACCCAGGTTCAGTTCCTTTATTCCTCACAGTGTTAAAATATTAATTATAATATTTAATACTTCACTTAATACACGTAAAATTAATATATTCGATATAGTTACGATTACTGCCCTTGTAAGACGAAAGCCTGTAGGCTAGATGGTGGTAAAAAAAGTTGAGTATGAAAGTGTTTCCTGTCGATTGTTTGCTAAAGAGGCCCTTCTCCAGTAGATGTTCGGAGGAGAAAGTAAGATACAGAGTTACGTAGGTGTACTTCAAATGTAAATGTAACAGGTGTGGGACGAGGCTCACTGATCTGACTTACGTAACACTGAAAATTTCGATATATCTACAAAACATTTGATCACCGTCTTAATAGCCCAGCACCATTCCCCTAAGCTAGATATTTACCCCAAATTATAAAACAAATGGAAGTTACTGGAACATTATAAAGCTAATGGAGAAGACTCTGCTACAGCAGAACTTTTTGAATGATCTCTGCAAAAATTTTGAAAGGAAACTAAAATTAATCTCTGTGCACTCGGAAAAGAAAACTCCCAGGAGTGTGGAAGGTGGCCTTGGTACATCCACTACACATGATGTCAACAACGGAATTTCTTGGCAGCCAGTTGCATGCAACATATTTTTCAAGACTACTCTAAACATAGTAGAAAAAAATACTAGAGTAATTTAGGTGAACATCGAAGTGAGTTTAGGAAATGCAGATCATGCCTCGAAAGAATATTTAAACGGAAGTTAATTATTTGTTACAAAATTACTGAATTCAGGTCAGTATTTCTCATTTAAAATGGATGTAGCATATTACGTAAGCACAGTCTATAAGGGATTTTTGCAGTGCAGTTTTCATGACTCCGTATCGCACAGATACCAACTTTATTTTATTCCTCGCAATATTAAACCATTAATTATAAAAATTAAATATACAGAAAAAGTTTAATTCATATCAATACATTCAGTTAAGTTATGATTACTACTACTGGAGATCAAGCGGCTAAACACCACCATATTTTAGCACACTGGTATAATTTTTACACGACACACACCTGATTATAAATAGTATAAGAACGACCTCCTGGTATATGACAATTATTGAAGGGACTGCACTCCATAATGCTACCTACAAAGCTCTGTCGCAGTTTACAGAGGAGAATGTTCCGAATTACAGAAGAAATTATAGGGACTCTGTGTGTCGTTTGTGAAGGAACAAATCAGTTACAGACCAACTTTCTACGCCCAGGCAGGTAACCGAGAAGGATGGGAACATGACGTTGATCGTCACGTGGTTTTTACTGACTTCAATAAAGCTTATAACAGTTTGAATAGGACAGTCACTAATGACTTGAAGTTTGTTTCGACAAAAGTTAACACGTCTAGTACAGATATGTGAAGAGGAATTCTACTGCAGAGTAAAGATCACTACAAGAATCTCAGAGGATTTTCAACGCAGATACGTTTTTAATTTAATTTCAGAAAAGATGGACACAGAACACAAAAAATTAATCCAAGATGAAAAAATAATTGGGTAACAATACAATAAATCGGCTTGCATGTGCGGACAATGTGGTTGTAGTAAGTGAGCTTGCAGCTCGCGTCAGATTATTACAGAAATATATCAGGGAAATGAGATTTACAAATTAAAGAGCAGAAAACAGTACGAGGTCATGAGTGAAGCACCCAATAAACGTACTGCAATGGCAGACGATGAAGTAGCTCTTAGAAGAACAGAAACATTTCAGATATTTGAGAAGCACTTTTAGTGGGCAGACTAGACTGGAAACTTACATTAAGGCCAGTATTGCAGTGGACAATGGAGCGTATTTTGGTTTTATGGGCTGTGCTGTGAAGTAGAGCTGTATAGAGAAGTTTCGCAATCAAACTGTACCAGAGTGTAATTCTCCTGGTAGCCTTATGCGTTTCTGAAACCTTTACATAAAGGAAAACAGATAAACAAAGCTGCTGGTGTTAGAGACAAAGATATTAAGGAAAATATTTGGTCCCAAAAGGGACAGCTAGTCACAGGAATAAAAACAAACAACCAAAAAAAAAAAAACAGGAAACGGAAAACCTGCACTCACAAGCTGATAGAGTCCATGGGAAGAAGAGAAGAGGACTGATATGCGCAGGAAACCTGACTACGGTGGAAGAGGAAAGACTACCACGAATAGCACGCTCAGGAGCTGCGAAAGGCAGGAGGGGCCAAGGAAGACCTGAGACAAAATGGAACGATCATATCAATAGGAATACGGGGCGAATGGAATGAGGATAGGACAACAAGCCACGCAAGCCAGGACAAAAAATGAATGTTGGAAGAATATAAGGAACGCATGTCGTCACCCAAGGCAAAGCGACAGTTGAGAAGTAGGCGTATGTGACACCACAAGCACAGAAAACTTTACAAGTAGGGGTAGTGTCCTCTTACTCAAAGCAGACCGTGGCTGGTGTTGGCTGAGTGAGAGCAAAGCACATACGTGGAGGTTACTGTCTCAGATGTGAAATAAACTTTATTCATAGTTCGTCTGCGCAAAGTAGTCATGTACAATGACAATGGAAATTACTTTCATTGGCGCTCGAGCGTTTTCTTTTGAACTGTGACAATAACAAGACTTAGACGCTGCTATATCAGGTGAACAAAGCATTCATTATCCTACTCTCATATTCCACATCGGGGTTTTGGCGAGTAGAGCTATGGTCACTATGTTGCTGTGTACGTTGTCTGTGTTGTTGGCTCTGATCACTATGGGACTCAATTTCTGAGGTCATTAGCCCCCTACAACGTAGAACTAGTTAAACCTAACCAACCTAAAGACATCACACACACCCATGCCAAAGGCAGGATTCGAACCTGTGACCGTAGCGGTCTCGCGGTTCCAGACTGCAGCGCCTAGAACCACACGGCTACTTCGGCCGGCTATCTGTGTTGTGATAGGTAATTGTGGATGGGCTCCTGGCCACGGTTTTGTAGAACGTGTTAAAAGTAATGCAGAGTTTTGTGGAAGGAACGGTGTCAATCACAGTCGTACATATCTTGGCATTGTGTGTATAGTCACATGTGGCTGCATATTTTGTGCAGGCATCCTAGACTCTGTGTATGTGTGTGGAAATGCTCGCTGGTTGAATGATTTCTCACTGCAGTCACCAGTTTGTTATTCAGTATATTAAGGAGAGGATTATTCAGTAGTAGTAGCTATTTCAATGACCTCTAAAATTCTAGTGTGATGCACATCTGACTTTGATTTGAGTATGATACTGATGTATATCAACGCAATTGGAGGGGACAGGGCCTAAACAGTCTCGTCTGCTTCTACCAGACGTGTAGTGAATACTTATTTTCTGGCCAACCAACCTTTTCAAGGCCAGTCATTTATTTCAAAGTTCGCTCATGTGCCACCAGTAGGGGCCCAGCTTCAGAACTGGTGCGTTGGAGGTGTGGCAGGTGAGTTGTTGCAGGTTGCAGCGTCTCTGATGCAGGCTGACTGGCAGAAATTAAAAGGCGAAGAGATTATCTATGTTGTGCTTTTCAACTCACTTGCATAAATCGATGCATAAAACTGACAGATTAACATGTTTCCAACCATGGAAAGAATGTGTTCTCAGTTTAAAGTGATCTCCTGGAGAAACTGTTTCACAGTACCCTCAAGATGGTGAGTCTCTGTTGGGGATGTAACATGACTGCAAAATTTGCAAAGTTTTGCGGATAATTTTAAGGATCTCCACTAAACTGTCGACGACTGTTATTGTCAACGAATATTGAGCTAAATATCTTGCTATGGTAGTTCATCCATAAGAAATGAATACTCTTAAAACAACTGGCGTATCTAGTGTGGCGATGGCACAAAAACTGCATGCCATTTCTGAAAACGTATTAACAGAAAAATAGAGAAATTCACAGCGAAGTGCATAATTAAACAAAATAATTTTGCTTAAGTGTACATTCTCCTCATTCAGCAAATAAAATAAGCCATTTTTATCATTTTTTCGGAAAAACTAATAAAGCAATCAACTTAAATCTGTTTGCACATTGTTTATTTATTCTTGAAAATATTTTCTGATTTCTCTTAAGACATTGAGTCATCAAAATCATTAAAATAACTCTGTCTACAATAATGTGCATCCATAACAGAAGTAGTAAAGTCTGCAAATCTTACCTGAAATCAACGAAAGAAAAACATTGTCAATCTATAAGATATTGACCAATGGACAATAGCATAGTTATTTGAAATGTGAAAAAATAATAAAACTATGTGCATTTGAAACAAAGATGTAGTTTTGTCAAGTTTTTTTCGGTCGGCCTTTTTGCAACAACCAATGAATAAATCGAAATTATAAAAGGTTCTTACTCCATGCAGTCATGTCCAATAAGTAATTCAGTCAAATTTCATAGAGATATCGTTGCTACTGTGCCCACAATCCATTGTGTCAGCTTGACATACCAGCACACTACCCAAGGTATTTTCCTTAAATTTGGCTGAATCCTCTGATACGTGTGTTTTAAGCTAAGTGTATGGATTGTAACCACACTAGCAAAGACATGTTTCTGAAATTTGGCTGAATTACGGTTCGGGCATGTTGACAAGTAGTAATAGACTGTTTTTTTGTTTTAATTTATTCATTAGTTATTGCAAAGAACATGACCAAAAACAGAAAATAAAACTGCATCTTTGTTTCAGACGTCCACCATTTTATTATTTTTTCAGATCACAAAAAACTGTGCTCTGTGCACAATATCCTATACATAGAAATTTTTTAAAAAAAAATTGTAGATAAGATTTGCTGACAGTACGACTTTCTTCATGCACACACATAATTTTGGACAGAGCAAGTTTAATTCCTCGGATAGGAGGTGGGGGTTAATAATGACAGAATTTCTTTAAAAAAATCAGAAAAATGGTCTCCAAGAATCAAAATGAGATGTGCAAAAATATTTACGTTGATTGCTCAAGTATTTTTTGCAACAGAAAGAAAAAACTAAAAGTCATATATCTTATAGGTTGGCTGAGAATGGACGCTTATAGCAGCTTAAATATCATGTTATCACATTTTTAACTTACTAAGATATGTCAAGGAGCAAAAGCAGTTTATAAACCTTTATTGGGAGAACACAGAGATTAACACAAATCCGCAACTTACTCTCCCTCAACCTTTATGCACTTGACAAGCTTCCTAGTTCCATTCCAGAGGACCTTTATCACATCGTGCACACCCAGAGGACCTTTATCACATCGTGCACTCCCTCCACAACTTCATCTGATGAAAACTTTTGTTCACTCTGGTGACCTGTCAAAGGAGTAACAAGGTGAAAATTACTTGGATCTAGGTCAAGACCGTACCGTGGTTTGTGCAGGTGCTCAGAAACCTAGAAAGATGCAAATTATTGATGATATAGATTGTTCAGTACTACTATGAGGTGAAGAGGTTGGCACAGGAGAGGAATTCGTGGCAGGCTGCATCAAACCAATCAAAGACTGAGGACAAAAAAATTATTTTCTCAGTTGTATGCGGAAAGGGATGGGGTTGATGGAAGCAAAAGTGCGCCTTCAGGAAGCTTTGCTCCCTTCTTCGATTTGAGTTTTTTTCTAATATTCCAGCTCACAGTGGTTGCCAATATTCACTCGACCTTTACCATCCCATAACACTGTAATCAACTCGATTGATTTTTGAAACTTTTTGGCTGTAGGCGAAGATGGTTGCCACATGATACTCTGATTCTTACTATGTGACTCATAGTGATGCGTCCACTTATCATCAGCAGTTACTTTCCAGCGCACATTAATTGTGATTACGCCGTGTCAAATCGTTCCTTTAGGTGTACGTTGGTGAATGTACTTCAGTTAACGTGGTGCCCAACGACCGCAACACTTCGGGATTGACAGACGACTGGAAACGATTAACTATGGTTAACGTTGGTCATGTAGAACAAAGATTCTGACACGACGATCATCACGAATTATTACTCAGCTGTCTTGATGGTCACGTCAGTTTTGGATAGGTGCCACCCTAACGTTCTTTGTAGTCGATATTCGCGTCCACTTTTATAGCGATTTATCCACTTCCTAATTTTTTATTCACTAGGACAGTTGTCACAATACTGCATCTGCTTTCAGCGAATAATATCTGCAGCTTTAATACCTTCAGAATACGGGTACCAATCATTCCTGACTCGTTCCTTGGTGCACGAGCAACGCTCTCAAATCACTACGAATAGAGCTGTTTACTCAATCGACACATGTTAAGCACAAGAAAAACTGTGAGCTGGAAGCTAGTCAACGAACGGAGCGGAATGTTGCCTCTACTTACAGACTAGCCATCGTATATTTTCATAATTCAAATTCTTTTGGATCTTTAGTGGTGTAAAATGTTACAGACTGGATAGGTAGGCGACAGTGAAACGGTAAGGATCCAGGGATCTGGGATTGGTCAACTGCTAAGCACACACTCAGCCAAATAACATTTCATAATGTATTTCGCACCAACAGTTTTACATAAGGCACACGTTTGCAACCTGAGCACACTTGATTATTAAAAACTCGTAACGTAATTATTGAATTGTTTGAAATCACCTACAAGTAAGTCAGACACTTCGAACATCAAAATAAAGGGTGATTATAATAGAAGGAAAGCTACTCGCAGAGGTCCAATGTGAGATGCGATTATCGTATGGCTTCGAAACTTGGTAGATACTCTAATCCGTTAAAAAAAAAAAAAGTTCAAATTTTCTCCACCTGCTATAGATCTGGTGCTCATATTAAACAAATTGTGTAAACGTCACTTAATAAAATCAGTATAATACGTTTCTCACTTGTTTGAACTTTCCTGTCCACGTCCTGTTCCTAATCCATTAAATATGGAAACATTTTTATACACTCCTGGAAATGGAAAAAAGAACACATTGACACCGGTGTGTCAGACCCACCATACTTGCTCCGGACACTGCGAGAGGGCTGTACAAGCAATGATCACGCGCACGGCACAGCGGACACACCAGGAACCGCGGTGTTGGCCGTCGAATGGCGCTAGCTGCGCAGCATTTGTGCACCGCCGCCGTCAGTGTCAGCCAGTTTGCCGTGGCATACGGAGCTCCATCGCAGTCTTTAACACTGGTAGCATGCCGCGACAGCGTGGACGTGAACCGTATGTGCAGTTGACGGACTTTGAGCGAGGGCGTATAGTGGGCATGCGGGAGGCCGGGTGGACGTACCGCCGAATTGCTCAACACGTGGGGCGTGAGGTCTCCACAGTACATCGATGTTGTCGCCAGTGGTCGGCGGAAGGTGCACGTGCCCGTCGACCTGGGACCGGACCGCAGCGACGCACGGATGCACGCCAAGACCGTAGGATCCTACGCAGTGCCGTAGGGGACCGCACCGCCACTTCCCAGCAAATTAGGGACACTGTTGCTCCTGGGGTATCGGCGAGAACCATTCGCCACCGTCTCCATGAAGCTGGGCTACGGTCCCGCACACCATTAGGCCGTCTTCCGCTCACGCCCCAACATCGTGCAGCCCGCCTCCAGTGGTGTCGCGACAGGCGTGAATGGATGGACGAATGGAGACGTGTCGTCTTCAGCGATGAGAGTCGCTTCTGCCTTGGTGCCAATGATGGTCGTATGCGTGTTTGGCGCCGTGCAGGTGAGCGCCACAATCAGGACTGCATACGACCGAGGCACACAGGGCCAACACCTGGCATCATGGTGTGGGGAGCGATCTCCTACACTGGCCTTACACCACTGGTGATCGTCGAGGGGACACTGAATAGTGCACGGTACATCCAAACCGTCATCGAACCCATCGTTCTACCATTCCTAGACCGGCAAGGGAACTTGCTGTTCCAACAGGACAATGCACGTCCGCATGTATCCCGTGCCACCCAACGTGCTCTAGAAGGTGTAAGTCAACTACCCTGGCCAGCAAGATCTCCGGATCTGTCCCCCATTGAGCATGTTTGGGACTGAATGAAGCGTCGTCTCACGTGGTCTGCACATCCAGCACGAACGCTGGTCCAACTGAGGCGCCAGGTGGAAATGGCACGGCAAGCCGTTCCACAGGACTACATCCAGCATCTCTACGATCGTCTCCATGGGAGAATAGCAGCCTGCATTGCTGCGAAAGGTGGATATACACTGTACTAGTGCCGACATTGTGCATGCTCTGTTGCCTGTGTCTATGTGCCTGTGGTTCTGTCAGTGTGATCATGTGATGTATCTGACCCCAGGAATGTGTCAATAAAGTTTCCCCTTCCTGGGACAATGAATCCACGGTGTTCTTATTTCAATTTCCAGGAGTGTATGTCTTTCTTGGATTCACAGCGAAAGACGTTCACCTGGTGGCCAAAATTGGAACTAACTTTTCTCTGGTGTAAATCTGTTCCACATTAGACCATTAGAGAGTCTACCAGGTTTCTGTGCCATACGATAATTACAGCCCGCACTAGACTGCTGTGAGTCGTTGCGCATTAACTGTATCCATCAAGTGTTTTCTGTTAAAAGGATGTATGTGCCTTAGTTTTCGGTTAATTTAAGGCATTAGACATGCCGCAGTCTGACTCATAGACTGTTACACTTTCGTTGGTTATTCAGTATTTTTTCTCAGGGTTACGTCCCTCCTGGTTGTCTCCACATTAGGCAATCACTTTTTCCCGCAAAATAAATAGCTTACAAAACACTTGTTTGATCGAGCCAAGGACTCGCTGCGGCTCGCATCGTCACCGTCGCTCGTGGACGCCAACGCCACCAGCCCAACGCCATGGCAGGACGCGGAAAGGGAGGCAAACTTGCTGCTGTGGCAAAGCTTCTGCTCACGCTGGCGGGAGACAGCCGCGGCAGCAACAAGAAGAAGGAGCGCAGCCGACCGCAGCACAAGAGGCAGTGCTACCGCTGCCAGAAGATGGGACACGTCGCCAGGACGTGCAGGGACGCTGTCGCGAGTCTGAAATGTGCAAAGGCACACGATACACGCGACTGCGACAAGCCGCCACACGTAGCGCCAACGTGCATTAACTGTGGCGGCGCGCACGCCGCAAACGCACGCAGCTGCGCATACCTGAAGCAGCGGACACCAACAACCGCCAATAAAGTGGTACATGAAGAAGAGGCAGCCGTCCCGCCACCTCCGCCCAAGGGAGAAAACGGGGCGGCCGCAATTCCGTCCATCGCCGCTACCAGCGACGCCGTGGCGGCAGAGAGAGCGGCCATGCAGAAGGAGATCGTCGGTCTCCACCGGCAGCTGCAAGAGCTGCGGGAAGAAATCCGGACGGCGCAGAAGAAGACACCCGCCCCCGTTGCCACCCCCACGGTGGTACGACAAGTTGGGGTGGATGTGTCCACGCAAACGGATGTGTCCACGCAGACGGATGTGTCTGCGCAGACGGACGTCGCTCTGGAACCTGTAGCAATACAGGAGACCGGGGAGACGCCCATGGACGTGGTACAGTCCGTCTCGCCGCCGCCGCCGGAAGTGGTGAAGCAGCACCTGCAGGACATAGAAGAGGCAGGAGGGATGTACTCCACAACCATCCCCTTCCCGGACGCCACCAACCTCCCAACGGTCTTGAAGAAGATCGCGACTACGGTGCGAGATGGGCGGTACGACGTCCGTAGAAAACCCCGTACCTTTTCGGCGGAAGCGGAAGGGAAACGGAAGCCACCGCTTCCACACCGGCCGATTGAGATACGTGGCGGGCATCGCGGGCAATTCTGCTCGAGTTCGTCACAAAGAAAGATCTCAACACCATCAACGCGAACCCGGTCTTCACGCCGAGCGACTGGGGATACATCTTTTAGACGACGCAGTCGTGCGGCTGAAGAACGAGGTTCGCGACGGCACGAGGAAGCTGTCTGCAGACCTACAGACAGCGCTGTAGAACGTCTCTCGCGAGACGAAGAAGACGTAAAACACCGAAGTCCACTAGTATGCCTGCATGCTAGTAGCCAGGACAGGATAGACACTGGACAACGAGAAGACACACCACACAGTGGGGCCACATCATCATCGCATCGCCAGGAACAGGAGGAACGACTGTAATAAGTCTAAACTCCTACACCTCGGACCAAGACCAGGTCCGTTTGCAAAGCGTCAGCAAGTGTGACTCATCGATATGGGGCCAGAATATGGTTACACTAATATAAAAAAAAATACAGTATACTGAAAGTCATCATCGAACTCCAGGAGGAGACGATACAAGAGAGGCGTTGTGTATTAAGGAGAAATTTAATATTTGAATGCGGAACGTATACGCCCGAGAAGTTAGGTGAAACTTGGTAGATACTGTAGAGCGTTAATGCGGAATCGATTTACGCTGAAAAAGAAAAAAAAATGTTCTACTTCTGGCCAGCAGGTGCGAATCTGGCGCTGTGAATGCAAGAAAGACATATAGAAATATAGAAATATTTCCATGTGAAATGAATTAGGAGTGTGATTTGGGCAGAAATTGCCACACAAATGAGAAAGACAAATGTTGATTTTACTTGTGAGTTAACGAGCATTTCGTACTCATTTAAGTATATGGCTGAAAGGGTCAGTCTCCAGGAACTGTAAACGAACTCTGTCGTCGAGGACCGCGTGAAACAAAGAGCGCAGATTCACCACAAGATGGGAAAATTCTCAGGACTCTATTGCACTGAACGAGGCCTAAGTGCTGTAGTGTGCCACTGAGACCGACGAGAACCTGCATCATAGGGAAACCCAGTAGAAGCTGTTTGTGGCCAATGACAGGAAGCAGTGTTAAATATGGCGGACCTAAGATGAGCCATAAAGGGAAACATTTACGAAAACTATTTAATTCTATAGTAATTCAGGGAATGAAGCCACAGAAATTTTAATCTAAATTTTAATCTACCATCCTTCATAAATTTTCATGGTGATCTCATTAAAACTTGAATATTGATCATATATATAATATAATATAATAGTTCAAGTCAAATTAACAAGTTTTTGTAACAAAGACCTGAATGCTAAAACTGGCACGCTTAGGTCGATCTTCACGATTGACATTTCATACGGAAGCGCATCTTTAAAATGAAAAACGTTGTAAATATCAACTCTGTAGTCTTATTTGTTTAATCATCAGATCATCATTTCCTCCGCACAATACTCATTGAACGGGGACTGTATGATATATTATTGAATCATTAGGTATCAGAATATTTGTTGTTAAGTTTAGTGCATAATAGCTACTTTTGTTCCTTATTTATTTATCAGAAAGCACATTGGTGCAAGGCTACTGGCCGTCACATTCAAAGTTAAGAACGAATTCTAGTAGTTTTACGTAAAAGAATTTAACGTTCATTGTGTAATGGATGTTATTGTTACTTTACTTAGAACGTGAAACTAGTCAAGCTTTGATTATTTAAATATTTTAAAATGTAAAATAATGTAGAATAAGCGGTAGCCAATCAGATGGACGGCTTCAGGGAAGAGAACTGCCCTAGTCAGTTGAGCGAGGATATACGCGCGCGCGGAAACGTGAAATGACTCAGAAAATTTCGTGTTGTGTGGTATCACGGGACTTAGTCTCTGAGCGGTGAGCAGCCATGTGCATGATGTGAACTCTTTAACTTTTTGCGTAGTTAACAAGGTGGAGTATTCGACCTGTAATTCGCGATGAGATTGTAAATGATCGAACTGTGCCAAACGGATATGCGCACGAGTTTAATAGTAATTCTAAATACGACAATTTTCGCTACTAGTTTGCTTTCTGAATAAACATTAGTCTAACTAAATCGCGAATGCATGATTTACATCATTTATGGGTTGTTAATTTAGTTCCCGGTATTATTATTACTGTTGATATATGTTATATTAACATTGTATGTTTCATACAATTTCGCAAACTTACCATTGGCCAGACAATTTAACCAAAGGGTAATACGTGTTTAATTTAGGGCGTGTGATGCGACACATGCGATTCAACTCCTAGACGAGTTCCAGCCAAGACATTTCGACGAAGAGGAACCACGTATGTGCCCGAACATCTTTGGGGTGTTAGCTCGCATACTATTAACCGCCGCTTGCACAATTGCTTCAGTGAGATCACCGGAGAGATCGAGGAGATGCTGCGCCTGTCTTACCATCTGGTGCTAGCAGCAGTTCTTGTTTAATCTAAGCAACGTGTTGGGATATACAGGCCTTCTGATCAGGCAGTGGCCAAACGTGTCCGTGGTAAACGCGTTCTTTTAAATATCCTCAATGCTAAAAGTCACTTATATTCAGTTGAGGTGATTTTTAGGCCATGCCTCTGGAAAGCCTCTGGAAATGACACTTTCGTGGAACGTGACTTAGGAATATCTTTGGCCGGGCGAGTGAGATGAGATGTTTTCACACAGCTGCACTCTTCGGAAGCAGGAATCACATGTTGCACAAGGTCTCGCTAATGGGCAAACGTCACATTACAGTTGACAGACCTGATGGGTGTATTCTCTGCAAAAGGGACCAAAAATAAAGGTGTTTCTGAATCCATACTACACCACACGGCCACATACGGCGTGTGCAGTGACTTTTCGTGAAGAATACATGGTTTGACAATGTCCCAAATTTGGCAGTTGTTTGTATTCACTGGACAGTTTAGAGTAAAATGTGCCCGGCAACATGTCATCAACTTCTATTTGTGCCAAAAACTGAAGAGCAAATTCGGAACGTTGCTGAGGATCATGAGGTTTCAGTCGCGGCACTAACTGAAGTTGTGCCGCTACTGGTGTGAAACAGACTGCAGAGCGTTTCGTACTGCTGACCATGGGATGGACAACGCTCGTGAGCCTGCATGGTTAGATTATCGAATGTAAGTTTATTTGAACTATCGAAACAGATATTAATATTACACTTTCCAGCGTAAATTGGTCCTGCATTAACGCGTTAACGTATCTACCAACTTTCGCTGCCATACGAGGATTACAGCCCATACAGCACCTCCGTGAGTAACTGCACTATAATTATAATCACCTAGTATGATAACAGACAGAAGGAATTGTACACGATTCACAGACAGATGTCGCACATCAATTCCCTCGCCTATGTCACCTCGACGACTGACGTTATGAAGGGCATCCATCCACAAAGTTAAATAATAAAATAAAATTTCCCAAGTCCTGAAAGAGCGGAGACTAGTGGACATTTTACGTCAAGTTCGTTGAAATTTGACATTTTCTGTTTTCTACTCCATAATGTACTCCGGACTTTCCTGAACATTTTGGTATATAATACATTAAAGTTAGACAGTTGTGAGACCTGCAAATAATACACTCCTGGAAATTGAAATAAGAACACCGTGAATTCATTGTCCCAGGAAAGGGAAACTTTATTGACACATTCCTGGGGTCAGATACATCACATGATCACACTGACAGAACCACAGGCACATAGACACAGGCAACAGAGCATGCACAATGTCGGCACTAGTACAGTGTAATCCACCTTTCGCAGCAATGCAGGCTGCTATTCTCCCATGGAGACGATCGTAGAGATGCTGGATGTAGTCCTGTGGAACGACTTGCCATGCCATTTCCACCTGGCGCCTCAGTTGGACCAGCGTTCGTGCTGGACGTGCAGACCGCGTGAGACGACGCTTCATCCAGTCCCAAACATGCTCAATGGGGGACAGATCCGGAGATCTTGCTGGCCAGGGTAGTTGACTTACACCTTCTAGAGCACGTTGGGTGGCACGGGATACATGCGGACGTGCATTGTCCTGTTGGAACAGCAAGTTCCCTTGCCGGTCTAGGAATGGTAGAACGATGGGTTCGATGACGGTTTGGATGTACCGTGCACTATTCAGTGTCCCCTCGACGATCACCAGTGGTGTACGGCCAGTGTAGGAGATCGCTCCCCACACCATGATGCCGGGTGTTGGCCCTGTGTGCCTCGGTCGTATGCAGTCCTGATTGTGGCGCTCACCTGCACGGCGCCAAACACGCATACGACCATCATTGGCACCAAGGCAGAAGCGGCTCTCATCGCTGAAGACGACACGTCTCCATTCGTCGCTCCATTCACGCCTGTCGCGACACCACTGGAGGTGGGCTGCACGATGTTGGGGCGTGAGCGGAAGACGGCCTAACGGTGTGCGGGACCGTAGCCCAGCTTCATGGAGACGGTTGCGAATGGTCCTCGCCGATACCCCAGGAGCAACAGTGTCCCTAATTTGCTGGGAAGTGGCGGTGCGATCCCCTACGGCACTGCGTAGGATCCTACGGTCTTGGCGTGCATCTGTGCTTCGTTGCGGTCCGGTCCCAGGTCGACGGGCACGTGCACCTTCCGCCGACCACTGGCGACAACATCGATGTACTGTGGAGACCTCACGCCCCACGTGTTGAGCAATTCGGCGGTACGTCCACCCGGCCTCCCGCATGCCCACTATACGCCCTCGCTCAAAGTCCGTCAACTGCACATACGGTTCACGTCCACGCTGTCGCGGCATGCTACCAGTGTTAAAGACTGCGATGGAGCTCCGTATGCCACGGCAAACTGGCTGACACTGACGGCGGCGGTGCACAAATGCTGCGCAGCTAGCGCCATTCGACGGCCAACACCGCGGTTCCTGGTGTGTCCGCTGTGCCGTGCGTGTGATCATTGCTTGTACAGCCCTCTCGCAGTGTCCGGAGCAAGTATGGTGGGTCTGACACACCGGTGTCAATGTGTTCTTTTTTCCATTTCCAGGAGTGTATTTTGAATGTTGATGTGTGACTGTCAAATTTCGCAGCTATGCATATACTGCCCCAGTTGAGCAGTCGTATCTTGGAAACAACACAATCTAGAAGGCTGTGAATTGCTTTGTTTCGTGCCTACTCCTACGTCTCAGAAGTTGTCATTACCCAATAAACAAATGAGTTCTTTGTTTCTGACACTAATTTTTATTGAAAGCACTGTGATTGTCGCCTATTTTTGTAGTGAGCTAACTTCAGTTGCTTTCCGTACGTAAATAAAATGACTAAGTGTAAAAGTCACTTAAGGAATGCGAATTTGCGGGTAACAGATATTTGAGACATGCATTTTCTTGTGAGGTAGTTGAAAATACCTCCACCAAACACCTGGTGTACATATAGGCAAGCTGAATTTTGTGGGACCCTGCATGAACATTGTCTTTCTTTGGCAGTAAAGAGGCAATCAGACCTATTTGCAGAGATTTGGCAGATGCTAAGCTTCTAAAGAAGTGTTTACGTGGGAAGAACCAGAATGTGCATGAATCCTTCAATAATGTTGTGTGGTCCCATGTGCCTAAAAATGTATTTGCTAACCTTATGACTCTATAGTTAGCAGTGTCCGATGCTGTAATAACTTTTAATGGTAGGAGCTATGAAGGGAGTTATGTTCTGGAGAAGTTAGGGGTAAGATTTGGACAGAACACAGCTAAAGCACTGCGGGAACTGGATGGGATTCGTGTACGTGAAGCAGAGTTAGCTGCTCAGTAAATGACAAAAGAAGCGAGAAAGAAAAGAAGGAGGCAAGTACTGGACTGTCGTGACAGCGAAGAAGGCACAGACTATGGGTCGGGGCAATTCTACGGCATAAAAGGCGCAGAAATGTAATTCTGTATAAGAATTTGTAATAAAAAAGTTTTAAAGTACTAATGGTAGAGACAGGAAATTTTCACAGCATGCCAAGTGTGACATTCAACACATATGGAACTAGAATAATTCAAATATCCTGAGTTATTTTGTTATTGTGTTCATTTATTTACAAAATTGTGTCAAAATATTGAGTGTCTGAAAACAAAAAAGGTAACACGTCCCACAATATAATTTTAGTAATAATTCTATTTCAATGTGTCTAGAAAGGTGTATTAAATAATTATGGAAAATTGCAAGATGGTGTCTTAAAAAGTTTCCAATACAATGGGCCACAATATTCGATAACTTAACATTGGCGGCATAGAACATACTTTGTACACTTAATATACGGGAGAAACGCAAGGTAACTAATTAAGAAAGTTTGACAGTTTGATACATTTTGTGGACGTGCTTAATTCCTGCGTTCAAGTGAGCTGTTGTTCTCGCTGGTTTGTTTGTCGTTTGTTGAGGACGCTTATCTGCTCCTGGTGACAGTAGATAATAGTTCCTACAACGTTGACTCAGGAGTGTGTCACCAGTGCAGACAACAGGCGGCTGTGAACGGGCCGGCAGTCTGCGGATGACCAGCCATGGCAGCAGGACGTTCTTCAGCTATGGATCTTCCTGCTGCTGCTCTCTCTGACTACCAGGAGAAGCGTAAAAGTAGCTACCCGAAAGAACTGGACGCGGAGCTCCACATCGCAAGCCCAATGGATGCTAGAGACTACTACCTCTCTCTGGCAAACGCCATCGAATTGACCTCCAGCAAGATCCAATTTTTCTACTCGCAGTTGCAGAGTATGAAGGTATGTTCATATATCAACTACGTATTAACATCTGAGAGAATTATTAGAGCAATGAAACTGACCCGTTGACAGTCTGTATATTAAATTACTTCATATCGTATCAATTCAGCGTATAATTTACCGGTCAGTAGTTCAGATACGAATAGATTTAAGCTGATTATACTTGCTACTTCTGTCGTGAATTGGCCGCGTTATAGATTTATTTAGCAATTTTCTTATCCAGTTAATTGCCTCTGAGCGAGTGAAAAAGAATAGCTCGTTACCGTACGCCCTTCACACTTACTTTCGTACCATCTTTAGCGACCGTTTCGTGTTGTCTTTTTAAATTATTTGACGCAATAGAACTGCGTTTAGTTACGTGCAGTCCAGGTTGACCTTATCTTATTACACACACCTACAATTTTCGCTGTTGTAAATATTACGCAGTATAATTGTTAACTGTGCACTCAAAAGTCAGGGAAAGAACATCCTAGACTGTGTTTAAATCAACTCACTACCACTACGGCCTAAATGAAAACCGGATATTATCGGACACGTAAGATGTTCTTCGAAAGTATTATTTTTTCCAGAAAGGTGTATTGGAACACTTCGTAGTAAACAATTCTATAGTACAAATACAATTATGAAACTAAACGTCACAAGAAAATACGTTCGCTAAAAAAGTAGGCTTTGCATTACTTTGAAAACATTACACTAAAGTAAGTACAAGTTATACCTCGTTAGGACTAAGTTTCCAGGCTAGGACAAAGTTAACTCAAATAAGCAAAACTTCATAATCAAGTTATTATGTTACAAATAATGAATTATAAGCTGATCTGTAAGAAATTTAGCGTTTTACTATAAAAACTTCAATAAACTGTTTTAAATCTATAGCCCGTACGTAAAACCGATTTTAGTACACCCACTGAAAATGCCTTATAACTAAGGCGAAACGCGGCCGGGTGCACAAGTTAAATAAACAAAACTTAACGTGCAGGACGCAAAAGTCGTTTTTCTTTTGAACTACTGTAACTGACATACAGCAGCTGCGAAAATGTCCACCATAAAGAAATATGTTATCATGTTAAAGAATTGAACAGGATAGCCCACAATCAAGAGATTAGATTAACCTTTAGTGAAAAATTCCTCACACGTGAAGACTGTGCAGCTCTGTAGGGACACATTTCTCATGTGCTTAACCGTCATAAATATGAGGCTGTATCCAGGTTTCTGCGAACGTTTACTGATCGTTCTTCAGTGTTTCCTATCTATCACTGAATGTTTTCGGAAAAAAATGTTATTTTCTAAGACAGGTTCCGATTGTTATTCAAAAATATCCGGTGTAACCACAGATACAATAACAATGTAGTATTGCTGAGTGGCAATGAAACACTTCACTCCCAAGCGAAGTTCGTGCAATGAAGAACTCACTGGGAATAGATAGCTTGTTGCCACTCGGAAACGCACTGTTTTGATTCAGAATCGTGTGACCTGTCTAGCTCCGTTCTTCTATTGCTCACACTGCAGCGGTACAGTTGGTGCTGCGAATAGGCGACTAGTGCTGAAGTTTGGAAACAATTGTTGTCCGATACAATCCACCGACTTTCCCTTATATGTGAACCACATGACGTTCCACAAAACACGACTCAAAAATAACAAAGCAAAACGCATCTGGCAGCCAGTGCGTTTCATCTAGTCGGACAGAGGAAATTTATACTTTAAGAAGATAGCAATATGTGCAGAAATTTCATTGTAGAACTGTGACATTGTAGGACAACTAAAATGAAAATATGATCGTATGATCCGGGATGTATTTGCAACGAAACTGTGGGCGAATATTTGAATACGTAAAAGCTGAGGATAAGATCAGTTGCTGTGCAGAGGGTGGTGGAATTGTTCGTCGGTCGGGTATGACTGGAAAGAAAGATGTCTTGATAGCCGTCTTTAAGTGATCAATAAGAAAATAGCCGGAGCAACTAACGTTGGACAGAAAAACTAAAGTCATCTTTAATGCCATAACGACTGGAAATCTCGCGGTAGTGGATTTAAGTGTAAAGGACACTTTGGTACAATCTATGAAACTGAAATTGCGTAGCTGCTTGGACGGAAATTTCAAATACCTCACATTGGAATGTAACTGCTTTACGACGCTGAAAGTACTTGAAAACTCGGCAGAATTGTTATGGTTATCGATAAAGGACGCCTGTTGCGACCAGTTACAGCGATATTGGGACTGTTTGTGAAACATAGGTACTCCTAAAGCAGTGATAGTCCACCTAGTACCTATCGCTGAATAGATGGCGTTCCAGGTTTCATGGTGGAGGGATTAAAAAAAAATTAAAAAAAACTTCATCACGTTTTCATAAAATGTTTACGTAAAATATTTGGTAAGTAATTACTGTTACACACTTTAACTTGTTACATGTCTGCTTTATAAATTTTATAAAGTAATTGCCCAACTTTATAAATCCCCATTACTATGGAACCGGTGGACGATTACAAATTTTTGCTACTAACAGAGATACATGAGAAAGCCTTGGGTAAATAAGGTTGACTACCCCAGCTCTAAAATCATTACTTGAACCATAAAATTTCAACCTATCGTATTGTTTTGCTACACTATCATCGTATATTTCACTAAAAGTACGCGCAGAGTGCTTATGTGACAAACAGCAATTCATTCATCTGTATCAATATACACTCCTGGAAATTGAAATAAGAACACCGTGAATTCATTGTCCCAGGAAGGGGAAACTTTATTGACACATTCCTGGGGTCAGATACATCACATGATCACACTGACAGAACCACAGGCACATAGACACAGGCAACAGAGCATGCACAATGTCGGCACTAGTACTGTGTATATCCACCTTTTGCAGCAATGCAGGCTGCTATTCTCCCATGGAGACGATCGTAGAGATGCTGGATGTAGTCCTGTGGAACGACTTGCCATGCCATTTCCACCTGGCGCCTCAGTTGGACCAGCGTTCGTGCTGGACGTGCAGACCGCGTGAGACGACGCTTCATCCAGTCCCAAACATGCTCAATGGGGGACAGATCCGGAGATCTTGCTGGCCAGGGTAGTTGACTTACACCTTCTAGAGCACGTTGGGTGGCACGGGATACATGCGGACGTGCATTGTCCTGTTGGAACAGCAAGTTCCCTTGCCGGTCTAGGAATGGTAGAACGATGGGTTCGATGACGGTTTGGATGTACCGTGCACTATTCAGTGTCCCCTCGACGATCACCAGTGGTGTACGGCCAATGTAGGAGATCGCTCCCCACACCATGATGCCGGGTGTTGGCCCTGTGTGCCTCGGTCGTATGCAGTCCAGATTGTGGCGCTCACCTGCACGGCGCCAAACACGCATACGACCATCATTGGCACCAAGGCAGAAGCGACTCTCATCGCTGAAGACGACACGTCTCCATTCGTCCCTCCATTCACGCCTGTCGCGACACCACTGGAGGCGGGCTGCACGATGTTGGGGCGTGAGCGGAAGACGGCCTAACGGTGTGCGGGACCGTAGCCCAGCTTCCTGGAGACGGTTGCGAATGGTCCTCGCCGATACCCCAGGAGCAACAGTGTCCCTAATTTGCTGGGAAGTGGCGGTGCGGTCCCCTACGGCACTGCGTAGGATCCTACGGTCTTGGCGTGCATCCGTGCGTCGCTGCGGTCCGGTCCCAGGTCGACGGGCACGTGCACCTTCCGCCGACCACTGGCGACAACATCGATGTACTGTGGAGACCTCACGCCCCACGTGTTGAGCAATTCGGCGGTACGTCCACCCGGCCTCCCGCATGCCCACTATACGCCCTCGCTCAAAGTCCGTCAACTGCACATACGGTTCACGTCCACGCTGTCGCGGCATGCTACCAGTGTTAAAGACTGCGATGGAGCTCCGTATGCCACGGCAAACTGGCTGACACTGACGGCGGCGGTGCACAAATGCTGCGCAGCTAGCGCCATTCGACGGCCAACACCGCGGTTCCTGGTGTGTCCGCTGTGCCGTGCGTGTGATCATTGTTTGTACAGCCCTCTCGCAGTGTCCGGAGCAAGTATGGTGGGTCTGACACACCGGTGTCAATGTGTTCTTTTTTCCATTTCCAGGAGTGTATTTCGTAAACATAGTAGTTCTGTACTGAATGTTTATGAATAAAGATTGTTTGATTGTGTATTCCGATTATGTTTACATTAAGTTACGAAGATGTCTGCAGTATGTTGCGTTCGAGACCTGCAAGCTTAAACAATTTTCATGGCAAAATGGATTTTTCGCCTGCCAAACATTCCCGCCAAGAAAAAATTTAGATTTGCATCCTTCTGAGGAGTCGACGCAATCTCTCCCCAGTTGCATTAGACGTTACTAACTTTAATGTATTCGTAATTAAACTAGATCCGTTGATATCTTGAGATAAAACCTTAATTTATGCTACAATAAAAAGTACCCTCCGCTGCACACTTCATAGTGATCCATAATATGTAGATTTAGAGCCACCTCCGTCAGTGTCTATAGGCCCTCGGGTAGTAAAACCTCAGCGTGAAGAAATTTCTAATTTTTGCCTTTCTTAACAGTGGAAGAAATAGTTTCAACCTTTGCTGCACTAATTTCCTGCGGTAAAATTTTTTGTGAACCTTAAGTCCCTCACAGTACTATTTTTCGCTAGAAATGAAAGTAGACAAGACGCTGAGTGTAAGTTTTAATTCACGTAGGGCCGCGCGGGATTAGCCGAGCGGGCTAAGGCGCTGCAGTCATGGACTGTGCGGCTGGTCCCGACGGGGGTTCGAGTCCTCCCTCGGGCATGGGTGTGTGTGTTTGTCCTTACGATAATTTAGGTTAAGTAGCGTGTAAGCTTAGGGACTGATAACCTTAGCAATTAAGTCCCATAAGGTTTCACACACATTTGAACACATTCATGTAGTAGGCTATTCGATTAATGCCCGTCTCGGGATTAACCCCACCTCCGACAGCTGTCGCTAGTAATCATACAGGAAAGATAGAACGAGATATACATTTTTATTGATATATCCAGACTGAACGCTGAAAGGCATAATCAGTCTTAAATGATGATGATGTTCATGATGATGATGATGATGATACAGTATGCCATTTATATTTTCACTACAGAATGTCAGTAACCGTCTGTCCGCTGCTTAAATATGACATTAGTAAGATATTCTCCCTTTTGTTGTTTACATCTCAATAGCCTTTTTATTGAAACGCCCGACTACTCGGTGCAGCATGTCTCGAGGAACGGCAGTGATTCCGTTAACATGTCTCGTGCAACGGCCATGATTTAGTCCTCAGTTTTCTATTTCACTTCTTGGACGAGCACAAGACGTCTGCTACACACATTGCTTTTAAGATATCCGACAACAAGATATCGCAGACATGAAGGTAAGTGAATCTCGGATGCTATGCAATGTCACCTTTACAGGAAATGATGTGCCTTCCAAACAAATGGCGAACGGTATCCATCGATTGTGGAGCAGTATGAGTCGTTCGTTGTTTCATCTGTCTGTTAACGTGTCTCTCAAGGCAAGGCGGAAGTGGGATTCCTCTGACAATCTTCTTTTTTCTTCTTTTTGCCTTAGTTGTTGATTTTAGCAACATCTGTGCGCTAAACTGCCTACACGACACAGGGTTTCGTAGACTGAATCGCCGCACAATCTGTGACTTACAGGGGTGAAACTACAGGTCGTGCACTATTGTTTGTACGCTTCGTCGGCCAGTCTCTAGCGCAGATGCATGTCGTCGAACGCAGTAGCGAGGGCCCCTACAGATGGGAAGTCGAGCAGTTGCAGTGTTCTCTGGGATACGAACCATTCGAACGCTGCTTGGGGGGCTTCTTCTTCAAAGCTGGACCAGTTTCTTCAAAATTATGGACCTACGCTGTAATCGCATGAGCAGATAGGTCACTTCCATTACGGTCTATCTGGTAACGCTATCGAAATACCCTTTGCGCAGCAGTCGGTCACACTAATACCCTGGTTGTAAAACGCTTTCACAGCGTTATGCGCCACTCCTCTGCTGTTTGATCACTAAATGGCAAAGCGTTCAGAATAACTCAGCATCGTTCGCGAATGACTGCCGGCACCAAGGTGCTGACAACAAAAATTTTCGAAATTACGTTTTCCTGAGCCACTCCGTAACTGCGTAACTCGGTTTCACCGAGTCGCAGAGACCTCAGCTTGTGTGGTATCATAGTAGCTGTCTTTATTTGTTTCTGAGTCACGTATGTCTGTAAACATAAAGGTCACAGTAGTATCTAGACTGAAGTTCAGTGGGCGATTAACCGACAGATAAGGCTCGAGGATGAACATGAACCCTCAACACCTCGTCTTAAAACAGCGGAAATTATGAAGGGTGAATCACCTACTACTTGCACCGCAAATATCGCGGAAATGGAATGTAGTATTGATTTTCGGTTTTGACAGTCACAGGCTCGTATTGTTAGGCAATCAACGGATTACAATAAGGTGTATTTTTGTGCAAACATACAGCTTTTTAAATGGAACAGTGCCTGTTGACTTAAACAAACGGAAGTAGGGTAAATTAGAATGTCATCGATATCTGATTTAGGATTATAGTGCGAGTCGTATACGACACACCGTATTTTGAAAGGTTTCCACACCGACACTTGTTTATACCACTCAACTAGCATAGTTCCTAGGTACGACGTTTTTATGTTTGCTTGCAGTGCGCTTGTGTGTTCCTTGAGTGCACTGCCACTTGCTAGTCAGGTAGTGTGAGACAGTTCAAGCAGCAGGTCGTGACTGGACGACGAGCTTCACCAATGCAGAAAATGTCGATTTGCTTATAGTGTATGTGGAGTGAGGCAAGAATGCAGTTCATTCTTGTACGGTACATGCGTCAAGATATCCCAATAGAAGTCAACCATCTCGACAATTATTTTTCAACCTCTTCAATAATTTACTTGAAAGTGGTAGTAACACGTAGAGAACGTAGCACAACGAAACAAGTGACGACAGGAGAGGAAGAAATCAATGTTTTCGCTGCTGTCGCAGTTCATCCGCACGTCGGCTTCCGCGCAGTCTCACGAGAAAGTGGCGTAGTCAGGCGACTGTCGTACGCATTCTCCATCGACAAAAAAAAAGGGTCAAATGGCTCTGAGCACTATGGGACTTATCTTCTGAGGTCATCAGTCCTCTAGAACTTAGAACTACTTAAACGTAACTATCCTAAGGACATCACACACATCCATGCCCGAGGCAGGATTCGAACTTGCGACCGTAGCGGTCGTGCGGTTCCAGACTGTAGCGCCTAGAACCTCTCGGCCACATTGGCCGGCTCCATCGACACAGCTTCCATCTCTATCACAGCTCCCTCCACCAAGAGCGGCTGGGAAACGATTATCGGAATCACCCTATCTTCTATACGTGGGCATTCAGACAAGATAATCCAGATATATCACATATGTGGTACAGTGGTTAAGCCACTTTTACTAACCTAGCAAGCTAACATCCCAAAGATGTTCGATCTCACATGCGGTTCCTCTTCGACGAAATGTCTTGGCTCAAACTCGTCTAGGGGTTGAACCGCACGTGTCGCATTACACGCCCTAAATTAGACACTTGTGACCCTTTGGTTAAACTGTCTGACTGATGGCAAGTTTGCAAAATAAGAAGTTAACATAACATATAATAACAGTAATAATAATATCGGGAGCTAAATTAACGAGCCATAAGTGAAGTAGGCCACACAGCTGCGACTTGATTAGAATAATGTTCATTCATAACGCAAACTAACAGCGGAAAGTGGACGTATTTAGAGTTACTGTTGCACACGAGCGGTTATCCATTTGATTTAGTTATATCATTCACAATCTCACCGCGATTTACAAGTTCGATACTCCACGTCGTTATCTTCACGAAAAGTTAAAAGAGTTCACTCCAGGAGTGCGGCTGTTCACCGCTCAGAGACTAAGTCCCGCGATACCACACAACGCGACATTTTCCAAGTCGTTTCACTTCCTGGCTACCGAAAGACCGACCGTCTGCTTTCGCGTCTACACCAGCACTGTTCCCTTTGGCGTCTAGACCAGAATTGTCAGCTTTCGCGTCTGGATCAGCACTCCCTTTGCTTGTCCCCGGCCGCGTTTCCCGCGCATCGAAATCCTCGCTCAACTGACAAGTGCTGCTCCCTTTCCTGAAGCCGTCCATCTGATTGGCTACAGCTTATTCTACATTATTTTACATTTCAACATATGTAAATAATCAAAGATTGACCACTTTCACGTTCTAAATACAGTAACAATAATATACATTACATAAGAAACGTAAAATACTTTTACATAAAACCAATACAATATATTTCTTAGCTTTGAATGGCATGGCCAGTAGCCTTGCACCATTGTGATTTCTGATAAATAAATGTAGAACAAAAGTAACTATTATGCACTAAACTTTAGATCAAATATTATATTACCTGATGATTCAATAAGGTGTCATGCTATCATCGTTCAATGTGTTCTGTGTAGAGGAAATGATGATCTGATGCTCAACTGAAAATACTGATAATTTAAATTTACTATATCATTTAAACAAATAAAGTTACTGAGTTGATATTTACAACATTTGTCATTTTAATGATGTGCTTCTATATGAAATGTCGGTCGTGAAGATCTACCAAAGCTCGCAGATTTTAGCATTCAGGTCTTTTTTACAAAACTTATTAATACTACATTAACAATAAAACTAAACTATTACAGATACGATCAATACTCACAATTAATTGGGATCACCTAGAAAATTTATGGAGGATGGCAGATTAAAATTTTGTGCCTCGATTCCCTGCATTACTACAGAATTAAATAGTTTTCACAAATATTTCCCTTTATGGCAGATTTTAGGTCCGCCATATTTAACACTGCTACGTCTCCTCGGAAACGTACGGATTCCACTGGGCTTCCCCATCACGTACGTTCTCGTCTGTCTCACTCACACACTACAGTGCTTAGGCCTCAATAGACAATAGAAGGCTTTGGGTTTCCCCATCTTGTGGTGAATCTGTGCCCTTTGTAGCATTCGGTCCTGGACGACAGGGTTCGTTTCACAATTCCTGAAGGCTGACTCTTTCAGCCATATACTTAAATGAGGGTGAAAAGCTCATTAACTCACAATCGTGATCAGGTGAACGGTCGAAACATGCACTATCGTTCTGTTGACAATCTCTGTTGGTTTCGTCATGTGGAACATCAGCGTCCATATCTTGTAAACGAGTGCTGTGAGATAGCGAACCATCAGATCAAATGCGCGTGTTTCACAGACGGAACACCAAACGCACACAAGTATCTCAGCCTCGTAACGGACCATCTTCCATGAATACTAGAAGACGTTTCTAAGCAGACTAGGAGGAATGCGTGGTACCAACATGATGGATGTTCAGCCCATAGTGGACGAAATACTACAGCATGTCTTCACAAATTGTTTCCAGATCGTTGGATTGGCAGCAGGGGACCTTTACCTTGACCGGCCCCCTCCCGGCTTTGACCCCTGTTCACTTTTTTCTGTGGGGAAAGCTGTCTGCAGGGTTCAAATGGTTCAGAGCACTATGGGACTTAACATCTATGGTCATCAGTCCCCTAGAACTTAGAATTACTTAAACCTAACTAACCTAAGGACATCACACAACACCCCGTCATCTGTCTGCAGGGACATACCAGCTACACCCAGTGATAAGAAACGACGTAATACTGCAGTCCGTTCGTACATCTCCGCTGAAATGATGGCACGTGTGTAGCAGTCGTTGCACAGCAGACTGGAAGCATGTACTGCCGTCGCAGGTGGTCTTTTTGAACCAAACCTGCGATGGTCAGTTGTCTTGTTACTGATCAGAATCCACATAACCACCAGTGCATGCATTTCTGTTATTCTTTAGTGTGTGCTACTACAGGTGTTGTACAAGTGTCGGTGTGGGAACTTCTCAAAATACGGTGTCTCGTAAACTACTCGTACTGTAGTACTGCAATAAACACCACTGACATTCTAATTTACCCAGCTTTTACTCTGTTAATGTCAACAGGCATTGTTCCACTGAAAAAGTCTATATTTGCAAAGCGATATTCTTTCTAAGTATTATTACAGTCTGGTGACTGGTTAAAAATACGAGCCGCTGACTACCAATCCATTACGTGAAAACCGCAGATCAACAGTCCTTTTGAATTCCGCAATATTTACGGTGTAAGTTTCAGGTGGTTCACCTTGTAATCGACCACTAAGACAGTACTGTAGTGCGGTCGAATATGAAAACGAGCTAAGACAAAGGGTAGGCGTAACATGCACTGCAAGTGGGAGCGGAGGGGTAACCTGGCTAGGCTACCTATCGCCCAGGCCAAGTTCGAACAGCGCCCCCCTCACCCCCCTACCCCCCCCCCCCTCCCCTCTGGCCAACCTCAGCCCATTCTTTTGCCAAATCCTCATCGGTGCTTATGCTGTTTACACATTTAATGTGATCAGTACGACTTGATAATGATGTAAAAGGTAAACGCTTTAATAATCTTCTTTGTACAACATTTAGTGCAAAGTCGCATTACTTGCAGCAGTGGCCAAGACTCATGTTTCATTGCTGATAAACGCAAAGCCATACCAATCAAAACAAAGAAGGGACACAGCTCTCTCATTACAGAACATTTTTATGCACACTACTATAAAATTGCTAAAATTTTTAGTATCCTACAGCTATTTTCACCACTTTGTCGTCCGACAGACTTAAGAAGATATTACTGTCGAAAGTAGATGGCCCATAATAAAGATTTTAGGAGCTTTGTAATGGTATACATAACAGATGCCATTTTTTTATAAAATTTGTGAACCACAAAATTAAGATTATTTTATACTCTTTATATTTTTTACATTTGCGTACTCTTTTACGTACATACTCTGCAAATAGCAGTAGGCTACATAACGAAGTGTTACAACACTACGAGTCACTTCCTCTCCAGTTCCACTCCAACAGGAGAGGGAGAAAACAAGTGGTCGTTCGAACTTCATTTGTTCTCAATTTTAATTCCTAGGTATTTGGTAGAACTAACAGCCTTTGAGTGATTTATGGTGTAACCTAAATTTAACCGATTTCTTTTTGCACTCATGTCGACAACCTCACGCTTATTCACAGAAAATTACCACATTTTGCACCATAGAGATACCGTACCTAAGTCATTTTGCAATTGTTTTTGATCTTGTCATGACGTTAGGAGTCGGTAAATTGCAGCATCATCTGCAAACTACCTAAACGGGCTGCTCAGATTGTATCTTAAATCGTTTATGTAGATTACGAACAGCAAAGGTCCTGTAATACTTCCTTGCGGTAAGCCCAGTATCACTTCTGTTTAACTGAATGATTTTCCGTCTGTGACCTCTCAGAGAAGAAATCTCGGATCCGGTGAAGATGGCCGCCGAATGAGATCACAGGTATTTTCTTCATTCGCTAAAAGAATATATGTAAGGGGAATTGTGTCAAATTTAAATTTTCTTTGTTTGATATACTTGCTGTAGTGTCCGTTCTTGTCACACAACTGAATATTAGCTTCCCAGCAGGACTTGTTCTTGAAAAAAAATTGTGTTGCCTGAAGTCCCAATAATTGCGACATAGCCCGAAATTTATCGTGACATAAACAAAAAAAATTCTGAAACTTCCTGGCAGATTAAAACTGTGCGCCGGACTGAGACTCGAACTCGGGACCTTTGTCTTCATGGGCAAGTGCTCTACCAACTGAGCTACCCAAGCACCACTCACGCCGCGTCCTCACAGCATTACTTCTGCCAGTACCTCGTCTCCTACCTTCCAAACTTTACAGAAGTTCTCCTGCGAAACCTGCAGTACTAGCACTCCTGAAAGAAAGGAGGCGAGGTACTGGCAGAAGTAAAGCTGTTAGGACGGCTCGTCAGTCGTGCTTGGGTAGCTCAGTTGGTAGCGCACTTGCCCGCGAAAGGCAAAAGTCCCGAGTTCGAGTCTCGGTCCGGCACACAGTTTTATCTGCCCGGAAGTTTCATATCAGCGCACACTCCGCTGCTGAGTGAAAATCTCATTCTAAAAAAAAATTCTATTCAAGCTTCCTTGATAGTGCAAAATTCACTAAAAAAGGCAGCTACTAGTTTCATCAATGTCTATTGTGGAAATAAAAGTGTAATTAAACGTTTGTAAAACGTATTTAACTAACATATTTCGTATTGTTTACTAGTACATAGACGCGATGTACGCCCAAATTTTCCGAGTTATAAACGTTTAAAAACTGACCGAACACGATTGATAACTTAAATTCTCTAAAATCAAAGTAAATACTAATTCATTCTTCTGTCATTGTATCTCTGAATCAGTAAAAAACAACAACGATCGTACATAAGACCTTTGTGTCGTTTTTTGTTTACATACAACTACTATCGCGTCCATGACAAATTTGAAAAATTCTTTAAACTTAATTACTCTTTCGAAACTGACCATGACTGAGAAATGTAGGTGCTTTTAAAGGGTAGTGAATAGAGGGATCTGTTGCCAATCTTGTAGGGAATATTTTCAGTGGGGGGGGGGGGGGGGATTCTGTGAGGCGAACGTTAGGAGGACAGAAGAGGCTCTCTCCTGGGACTGCAGAGTATGCAGTAGGAACATTTTGATTGGGGAACAGGAAAGGAAAATCTGTGCGCGTCAGGGACTGATAAGGATCGAGGGAGATAGGGGGCAGAAGGGTTGTTGGGAACTGGCAGCTGGTAGGAGGATAGGAAGAAAGAGAACGCGATCTGACAGTTTTATCATCAACACCATAAACAGGTATCTACCACTAGTCGAGTTAAGTGGAGAAGATCCTCAGGTAGAACAAGGAGCAGGAAATGTGCTGCACACTTCAATCGAGGCCAAGATGCCTAGGAATGTACAAAGTGTTAGGAAGGAGAAAGTGCTGCTACTAGGTAGTAGCCATGGGAGAGGTGTAGGCCGTCAGTTACAGGAAAGTTTAGGGGCAGCGTACCAGGCCACCAGTATCTTCAAGCCAAATGCAGGGCTTAGTCATAGAGGACTTAGGGTCTTTATGTAAGGACTTTACAAAAGAGGACCATGTAGTGATAGTGGGTTGGTGGGTTGGGCGGGGAAAAGTTTGGACAGGGATGGGGCATATGACATAAGTGGTGATCCAGACAAGATAGCTTCCCTGACTCATGGCACCAACATACAATTTGTTGAGCTATTTCGGCGTCATGATCGACCACACCTTGATGGTGCTGTGAGGGGAATCAATGTGAAGTTAGGAATGGCTCTGAGGGCAACTAACGGCGTTCATGTTTCTCTGGTGACCGTCGGGACTATCAACAAATGGGGTTTCATTAGGCATGGCCTGCTCCTAAACAGGACTGGGAAGGAAAGATTGGTACAGCTGATTCATGAAAGTGTAGGGGATGGATCTCAGGCCACACATGGTCAAATACTGTTGTCATGGGTGGGAAAAGTAAGTCTTTTTTAGGATAAATCCAGACAACAGGTTCCTCTGACTAAAGAGTACCTCTAGCAGTTTAAAAATACTAAAACAATCACTCATAAGACAGATTTTAACACTCCAAATATCGTACATGACAGATGGCACAAAGAAAAACAAACAATAGGTAACATGGGGCATTGCACAGTAGTTTGTGGTACTGAGCACTGGTGTATAGACACAGAAATCCAACATGTAGTATTATCATTCTATGAAATGGCAAACTCTTATTGCAGAACTGTTTCAAGGGGTGGGGGAGTATGCATTTATATCAGAAAAGGAACACAGTTCAAATCAAGACAAGAGCTCGGTACAGTAGGTGACGACAAACACTTTGAAATATCAGCTATTGAAATAAAAGGGCTTGATATCACCAAGAAATTAATCATTTTGTATGTGTGTAGATCTCCCAGTGGTGGTGTGGACACTTTTTTGAATAAATTAACAGAAGTTCTAGATAAAGTCTCAAGTACAAAGGTCAACATAATTCTGTGTGGGGACATTAAAATCAACACTAACATCGTAAATGAATCCAGCAGCACCCTCATAAATATCCTTCAAAGTTTTGGCATGTCCCTATTGGTCAATAGTTACTACAATGACTGCATTAGTAATTGACCATGTGGCCACAAATATGGACAGGGAAAAATGTGATGTAGCTTTAAAACCTTTTGGATTATAAGACCATATCTGTCAAATAACAACAGTAAAATCAGGCATCGAATCATTCCCTAAACTACAAGCCTACAAACGACATCTGTCAGAACTCGCAATAAAATACTTTTTAAAAGAACTAGCAACACAAAACTGGAATCAAGTGTATGAGGAAACCAATGTGAATAGGAAATTCTCTAAATTTTCCACATTGTTTAAATTGAACTTTGAAAAGCCATTTACAAAAGTAAGCATGTATGTATCAACATCTCAGAAAACAGATGGATAACAACAAGGTATTACGAAATCCTCCCAAACACTTAAATACCTCAGTTCCATGAAAAAGAGTCGCAATGATCCAGAATTCCTAAAACTCTTTCATAGATACAAAAAGATCTATAGAAAGGTGCTGATTGCTGCGAAAAAGTCATTTAATGACGAAATAATATATAATTCAGAGAATAAAAGCAAAGCAGTCAGGGATGTTACAAGAAAGACAATGGGAAGAGGAAACCAAACGCAGAATAACGTACTGCTAAGGAAGGGGGATAAGATAACAAATGATCCACAACACTCAGCGAACTATATAAATGAGCATTTCTCAAGTATTGCATAGAATTTACAGCAAAAATTGCACAAAACAAATTTAACACCTGTAAATAATGCTGCACTAAATACGATGATGTTACTTCTGACCACAGAAAATGAAGTCAATAAAACTGTTCAAAAACTAAAAAATAGAAAGTCAGCTGGCTTAGATGAAGTACCAATGTGTGTACTGCAAAAATGTAAAGAGATTATACAAGGCCCCTTTAAAAATATAATAAATGAATCCTTGACATCACGGACATTTCCAGAGCAGTTAAAACAGGCAAGAGTTATACCTTTGCTTAAGAAAGGTAATGCAGAAGACGTAGAAAATTACATACCCATTTCCCTACTGTCACCATTCTGAAATATAATAGAAGGAAATATGAAAGAGAGATTAATGAATTACCTAAATAAATACAATATTTTATGCGAATCACAGTTTGGTTTCCAAAGTGGCAAAAATACGGAGTCAGCCATAGTTGAATTCACAAAAGATGTGCTTGATGCTCTTGACAAAGATGAGTGTGTCAGAGGCATATTTCTGGACCTTTCTATGGCCTTTGATACAGTCGACCACAAGATTCTATTAAATAAATTAGAAGCATTAGGAATAAGAGGGGTAGCTAATGACTGGTTTCGATCATGTATAGCAGATAGGGTACAAAGAGTAGAGATAACACATACTTCAAATAGATCCAAACAATTAGGAAAACACTTATCAGAACCAAAATACATTAATATAGGGGTTCTGCAAGGTAGCACATTAGGACCAATACTATACCCGATATACATCAGTTACTCTCTCAGTAGTGTTACTCATGGTGAAAAAATACTCTTTGCTGATGACAGAAGTATAATAGTTACTGAGAAAACAGGGGAACTCCTTGCAGCGAAACTCTCAAGGAAGTTTACGTTTGGTCAGTAAGCAATAAAGTGGCATTGAACATAATGAAAACTAATGCCATGAGTTTCAGTTTGAAGAGGGAAAATGACAAAGTTAAATTAAAAGTAGATGGCACCTCTGCGTAACAAATGCAAAATTTCTAGGAATGAATATTGATCCTCAGTTGAAGTGGTGTGAACACACAAAGGTACTAGCAAACAAAGTGTCATCAGCATGTTATGCCCTTAGAATCCTGTCATCAGTGCGTAACATGCAGTGTCTTTTAGTTACATACTGTTCACATGTACCCTCGATTCTTAGCTACTGCATTCTTTTTTTAGGGAACAAATGCACAAAATATGAACACAAATTTCAAACTCCAGAAAAGAGCCGTAAGAATAGCAACCAGAAGTAGTAGTCTAGCTCATTGTAAATATCTGGCATTTCAACTGCTCCATGTGAATACATTTACCAGTCAGTTGTACACATCAAAATAACATTGGTAATTACTGCACAAACAGCTCTGTCCATGACCAAGGAACAAGAGCTAAACTCAACTTAACATGCACCAAGAAAAAATAAACATAAAACTCAAAACAGTATTTTCTACCAAGGCATAAAACTGTACAATAAATTACCAAAAGAGATTAAAGGAACTGCACAAATACACTTATTTAAAAAGGCAGCTAAAAAGTGCCTTATATGAGATACATTTTACACATTGAAGGATTACTTAGATATAACATAGAAGGGGTTTGGTAAAAAAAAGTTATACAAATAAACAATAATAGTGATTATAAAACATCCAACATGCCACATAACACCTTCAGACTACGTTTTTTTCCTTCTTATTTCCTTTTCTGAAAACATTACCCCAAAGCTATGTATAGCACAGTACTAACACCTCTTCCTCTTTCTGAGCTCAATATCTCACTCATTATACAGGGATGCTGACTCAGTTTTTCAGGATAGCAAATGGGAAGTTGCGGTACAGAAAATGGCCCAAAGATCACCGGTGCGTGTGTGTTTGTGTGTGTGTGTAGTGAGTGAAGTATTATGAAACAATGTATGTATAGTGTGTGCAGCGACTGATAGTGAGATATGAGTGAACAGTGTGGCATTACATTATTTACTAAATTATTTGTAAAAAAAGTATAGCAGGAATAAATCTAATGATTGTCTCTAACTAGAAGTCTGTAAATGTATGTGTATACGAATTAGCTTATTTTAAATTGGTCTAATCTTGTAAATAGTTTGGCATGTCCTACATCCTTGTAAATAGAGATCTACGGATGAATAAAGCTACTACTACTACTACTACTACTACTACTACAGTCGCACAGCGGAAGCGAAACTCCGTCGGCACGCAATCTGATTACAAATTTTGTTGGGAGTAACGGTGTCAAAGCTATTCGCGAAGTCTAGGAATGTGGAATGAATTTGACGTCTCCTATTGATAGCACTCATTATTTTGTGCTAATAAAGATCTAGTTGCGAGTACAAGAGCGATATTGTCTGAGTTCGTGCTGACTTTGTGTCAATACGTCGTACCTTCGATACAATTCATAACGCTCGAAAGCTGTGTATGTCCCAAAAACCTACTACAAATCGACTTTAGCGATTTGGTCTATAATTCAGCTGATTACTCCGATTATCTTTCTTGAGCACGCGAGCGGTTGTAATTGATTGCTGAATCTGGGACTACTTTAGCAGTACGCTCTAAAAGTAACCTTATACGTATGCTATCTGGACCAGAAACTTGACTGTATTAAGTGCTTATGTACATGTTGGCAGTCGTTCTGAATTCGAATTTTGGAATGTTTACTTTGGTGAAGGAACTTCGGAGAACTGTGTTTAACAACTCCGCTGTTGTGTCGCTGTCATCGATTGTATTACCGTTGCCGTCGTGCGTTGGGGTACTGATTGTGTCTTGCCACTGGTGTGCTTTACATAGGACAAAAATCTCTTCGAATCTTCTTTCAGATTTCGAGACAAAGTTTAACTATGGAAACTGTTAAAAGCATCTTGCAGTGAAGTCCGCGCTAAGTTTAGAGCTTCATCTCCAATCTTGGAGATTTTGTGTTTTTTTAAATTTGACATGCTTTTTCGTAGCTTTTGCAACCGTGTTCCGACATGTTTTGTCTACCTTGGGGGATCAGCACAATTTTTATTAATTTATTTGGTACAAATCTCTCAATTGCGTCAGTTACTATTTCTCTGAAGTCAAGACACATCTAGTCTACACACACGAAGTTAGTTGGAAAAGAGTGAAGGCTGTCTCTTAGGAAGGCGTCAAACGAATGTTTATCTCCTTTTTTAAGCAGATTTATTTTGCGTTTATTTTTAATGGATTTGTATGTTGCGGTCGTCAATCTACCTACAACGGTCCTGTAGTCCCTAATCCCTGTATCCGTCATGACGATCCTGTTTGCTCAGGATTATTTGTTGCTAAGTGATCAAGTTTGATTTTGGAAGCATTTACACTTCGAGTTGGCTCCTGAACTAACTGCTCATAATTATTTTCGGATTTGAATGAATGAGCGTATGGCATCGTTGGCCGGGAGGCCCCATCCAGGAATTTCGGCCGCCAAGTGCGAGTCTTATTGCAGTCGACGCCATATTGGGCGACTTGTGCGCCGGTGATGAGGACAACGCAACACCCAGTCTCCGAAAGGTTAAAATCTCCTCCCCGCCGGGAATCGAACACGGACCCGCTTGCATGGCAGACGAGCACGTTACCACCCATCCAAGCAGGCGGACATTATTTTCGGAAAAAGCGTTCGATACAATATCTGGCGTTGTTTTACACTTACTACAGACTTTGATTACGTATTTTCGCCAACAATCGAGCTCGCGCATTGATGCAACCCACCGGTAACTAATCTAATCGCAGGGTAGCTTAAATCACTTAATACAGTAGAGTCTCGATTATCCATCCTAAACTGGGTGAGGCAAGGTCGGATAAGCGGGAAGGTCGGATAACATGGAAAATAATACAAAAAAACCACAAAAATTAAACTAAAGTAGGTGAAATGAGTTAACATTTAATACAATACAAATCAGATTACACTCAATAGATATTTACTGTGTGAAGATGTTAGTAATTGTCTTTTGTTTGCCTGCTGTTTGCCGTTTCTTTGCCGCTAAATCACGTAGTCTCTTAAGAAGTAAAACCTCGGCAGATGATGTTTCCTCCAGTTGCTCTACATATTTTAAAGTAGTTTCTAAGGCCTTGTGTCCTTCGTTGTGAGAAATCTTGGGCGCACTTTCATCCACTATATCCGCTTCTTCGTTTTCTTTGTTTTCATTTACCATATTGACTATTTCTTCATCTGTCACTTCAAATTCTTCATCTTTGACAATCCATTCGTTTATGTCATCTTCTGTGACGTCAGCACATTCCGGAACTTTTCGTAACAATGAAAGCAGGTTAGTATTTTCTGGTTCGGTCTGCTGCTGTAGATTTTCATCATCTGGAGAATTTTCTTGATTTTCCTGTAGCAAAATTTTCCACGATTTTGCAATTGTATTTGCTCCAAAACTCTCCCAATATTGGGCCAAGTCATAAGCTACGTCTTTCAAATTAATACGGCGCAACTGCTCTAGCGTGTCTTCTCCCTTGTCCATAGCATTAATTAAAGAGGAAAGCAAGTTTCTGCGGTAGTTTCTCTTCAGTGTCTGTAAGGTCCCTTGGTCCATAGGCTGACATAAGGATGTGACATTTAGACGCAAAAACATGACCATTATATCTTGATCTTGAAGTTCATCTTTATTAGGTTGACAAGTGGCATTGTCTAGAAGCAACAGTGCTTTGCGGGGCAAGTTGTTGGCTTTCAAAAACTTTTCAGTTTCTGACACGAACTCGTTAAAAAACCATTCTTTAAAAATGTCTGAGCTCATCCAAGCAATTTTTTGGTTGTAATACTTCACCGGTAAAGCATTTTTAGTTACATATTTAAATTCTCTCGGTTTTTATGGCTTACCTATCATAGACAGTTTCATTATCAATTTTGCTGTGGCGTTACTGCATGCAAGAATTGTCACTCTTTCTTTGCTACGTTTGTAGCCTGGCGCTGCCTTTTCGGCCTTTGACGCTGATGTTTTTCCGGTAACATTTTGTAATTGAGACCACTCTCGTCGCAGTTACAAATTTGGTCGCCTGTTAAGTTTTCCTTGTCCAATACCTTCTGAAGTTTATTCCTAAACAATTGAACAGCTTTGCTGAAAGCTTTTCACCACAGACATTAAGTTGCCGAATTCCGCATCTTTTCTTCCATCTAGCGAGCTAGCCTGCATTAGCTGTGAAATCATGTTCACTTTCGTTTTGTTTGTTATGAAACTTTAAGGCTTTTTCCGGCAAAATAGGGCCCGGCATGGATACACCTTTATCTCTATGTTGAGTAAACCATAGGAACAAAGCTTCACTTACTTTTTCATAATCACAGTATTTCACGGTTTTCCGATCTTCCAAAACAGCCGAGGTTGCTCGCTGATAACACAACTTCTCAATTTCATTGCGGCTCCTTTTCCAGTCTCCAACTGTTGTTTTCCCGACGTTATAATCTTGCGCCACTTTTAATAAAGTTTCACCATTGTCTACTCTTTTTAATGCTTGAAGTTTTTCTTCCATTGAAACGACCACCTTTTTCCGTTTTGAAGCCATCACCACAAATTTTTACCATAAACAAAGTGCAACACGTCCACTCCACTACATCCGGCCGAAGTGGCCGTGCGGTTAAAGGCGCTGCAGTCTGGATCCGCAGGACCGCTACGGTCGCAGGTTCGAATCCTGCCTCGGGCGTGGATGTTTGTGATGTCCTTAGGTTAGTTAGGTTTAACTAGTTCTAAGTTCTAGGGGACTAATGACCTCAGCAGTTAAGTCCCATAGTGCTCAGAGCCATTTGAACCATTTGAACCACTCCACTACAGATCTAAGTTGGCACTGAGGATTGAGGAGTAGCAGACGGCGACAACTGAGTATCAACAAACAACACGTTAGTCACTGACTTGTCGTCGGCTGGGGCACGGCCGGCGCGATGAAACGGTCGGGTAACACTGGAGGTCGAATAACCGAAGATAGGATAATCGAGACTCTACTGTAAAAGCAAGGCTTCCGGTCCAGATTGCATACCAGTTACGTTCCTGTCAGAGTATGCTGATACAATAGCTCCATATTTAGCAGTTATATACAACCGCTCGCTCGCACAAAGATCCGTACCTAAAGACTGGAAAATTGCTCAAGTCACACCAATACCCAGAAACGGAAAGAGGACCAATCCGTAGAACTTCAGTCCAATATCGATTTGCAGCATGGTTTTGGAACATATGCTGTATTCGAACATCATGAAGTACCTCGAGGGAAACGATTTATTGACACGTAATCATCACGGATTCAGAAAATATCGTTCTTGTGAAACGCAACTAGCTCTTTATACTCATTACGCAATAAGTGCTATCGACAGGGAATGTCAAATTGATTCCATATTTTCAGACTTCCAGAAGGCTTTCGACACCGTTCCTCACAAGCGTCTTCTAACCAAACTGCGCATCTATGGAATATCGCCTCAGTTGTGCGACTGGATTCGTGATTTCCTGTCAGAAAGGTTACAGTTCGTACTAATAGACGGTAGTGCCCCCCTGGTTAGCCGAGCGGCCTAATGCACGGCTTTCAGGAGTGGGAAGGAACGCTTGGTCCCCGGCACGAATCTGCCAGGCGGACTTCTGTCGAGGTCTGGAGAGCCGACCAGTCTATGGATGGTTTTTAGGTGGTTTTCCATCTGCCTCGGCGAATGCAGGCTGGTTCCCCTTATTCCGCCTCAGCTACATTATGTCGGCAATTGCTGCGCAAACAAGTTTCCCATGTACGCATACACCACCATTACTCTTCCACACAAACATAGGGTCTACACTTGTCTGGTGTTAGACGTTCCCTGGGGAGGGGGGGGGGGGGCGGTCCACCGGGGGAGGGGAGAACCGCAGAATGACCCTGAAGGACTGGTTCGGTGTGGGGCGGCAGAGGGGTGAAACGGACTGGGATAGTGGTCGTGGGGTTGTGGACCACTGTGGCTGCTGCGGGGATGGAGCCTCTCCGTCGTTTCTAGGTCCCCTGTTAACATACAGTACAATACAATACAATACAATAGACGGAATGTCATAGAGTAAAACAGAAATAATATCCGGCGTTACAAAGAAATTGTTATTGGCCCTCTACTGTTCCTGAACTATATTAACGACAAAGGAGAAAATCTTATTAGCCGTCTTAGACTGTTTGCAGATGATGCTGTCATTTACCGTCTTTTAAAGGCGTCAGATGACTAAAACGGATTTCAAAATGATTTAGATAAGGTATCCGTATGGTTCAAAAATTTGCAGTTGACCCTGAACGAAGAAAAGTGTGAAGTTATTCACATGAGTACTGAAAGAAATCCGCTAAATTTCGATTAGGCGATAAGTCACACAAATCTGAAGGCTGTAAATTCAACTAAATACTTAGGGATTACAATTGCAAATACCCTACATTGGAACGATCACATAGATAATGTTTTGGGTAGAGCCAACCAAAGGTTCCGATTCATTGGCAGAAGACTTAGAAGGTGCAACAGGCCTACTTTTATTTATTCTCGAATCAGATCAGAAACATACAAATTTACAGTAGCCATACACACCAATATATATATATATATATATATATATATATATATATATATATATATATATACATATATAGGGTGTTACAAAAAGGTACGGCCAAACTTTCAAGAAACATTCCTCACACACAAAGAAAGAAAATATGCTATGTGGACATGTGTCCGGAAACGCTTACTTTCCATGTTAGAGCGCTTTTTATTATTTCTCTTCAAATCACATTAATCACACTTTGTTACAGGAAATGTTCAAAATGTCCTCCGTTAGCGAGGATACATGCATACACCCTCCGTCGCATGGAATCCCTGATGCGCTGATGCAGCCCTGGAGAATGGCGTATTGTATCACAGCAGTCCACAATACGAGCACGAGGAGTCTCTACATTTGGTACCGGGGATGCGTAGACAAGAGCTTTCAAATGTCCCCACAAATGAAAGTCAAGAGCGTTGAGGTCAGGAGAGCGTGGAGGCCATGGAATTGGTCCGCCTCTACCAATCCATCGGTCACCGAATCTGTTGTTGACAAGCGTACGAACACTTCGACTGAAATGTGCATGAGCTCCATCGTGCATGAACCACATGTTGTGTCGTACTTGTAAAGGCACATGCTCTAGCAGCATAGGTAGAGTATCCCGTACGAAATCATGGCGGTAAATCGAGGAAATACAGTACATACTGGCGAAAATAAAATGAGCTCTAACATGGAAATTAAGGGTTTCCGGACACATGTCCACATAACATCTTTTCTTTATTTGTGTGTGAGGAATGTTTCCTGAAAGTTTGGCCGTACCTTTTTGTAACGCCCCATATATATATATATATATATATATATATATATATATATATATATATATATATATATATATTGTATTTATATTACATGTGCCCAGTACTTTGCAGCCTCTAAGGCGCTTGAAGTGGCTTGCAGGAGATCAATCTTCATGAGGGATGTAGGGCACAAAAGGCATTGGAGCATGTGGCTTGCGGTTTATTCTTGTCCACAATCACAAAACGTATCTTCTGTTATGAAGCCCCATGTCTTCCGGTTGTCTCTGGATCGTCCAACTCCTGATCGTAATCTGTTTAAAGATTTCTACACCAGCCAGCTCTCGTTGCGTCCAGGTGGTAGTTCTTCAGCTTCTGACGTCTGCGGTGAGGCATCGACTTCTTCCACAACTCCAGCCTTGCCTTCTCTGGTGAAATGGTGAGCTTCTCGAATGTTCTCAGGAAGCTCTTTCGCGATCTCAGCCGTTGCTGTGGTGGATTATGTCCGTGCAGTGGATGGGCACTGTCCTGTTCCACTTTCAGTCTCTCCTTGTTGGCAGCCACTGTTCTGCGTATCCATGGTGGCGCTATTCCAGCCAGGCAGTAGAGCTTATCAGTTGGGGTAGGTCTTAAGAAACCTGTGATCAACCTGCAGGTTTCGTTGAGAGCAATGTCTACTTGTCTGGCATGAGATGACCTGCACCAGACTGGAGAAGCATATTCAGCATTAGAAAAGCACAGTGCCATTGCAGAACAGCGAATAGTTTGTGGATGTGATCCCCACTGTGACCCCGCTAGTTTGCGAATTAGGTTGTTTCGAGCGGAGATTCTCATTCTAATCAGAATCGACAGCAGACCAATACCGACAACGATAATTCAGGTATACATGCCGACGTCGCAAGCTGAAGATGAACAGATAGAGAAAGTGTATGAGGATATTGAAAGGGTAATGCAGTATGTAAAAGGGGACGAAAGTCTAATAGTCATGGGCGACTGGAATGCAGTTGCAGGGGAAGGAGTAGAAGAAAAGGTTACAAGAGGATATGGGCTTGGGACAAGGAATGAAAGAGGAGAAAGACTAATTGAGTTCTGTAACAAGTTTCAGCTAGTAATAGGGAATACCCTGTTCAAGAATCACAAGAGGAGGAGGTATTCTTGGAAAAGGCCGGGAGATACGGGAAGATTTCAATTAGATTACATCATGGTCAGACAGAGATTCCGAAATCAGATACTGGATTCTAAGGCGTACCCAGGAGCAGATATAGACTCAGATCACAATATAGTAGTGATGAAGAGTAGGCTGAAGTTCAAGACATTAGTCAGGAAGAACCAATACGCAAAGAAGTGGGATACGGAAGTACTAAGGAATGACGAGATACGTTTGAAGTTCTCTAACGCTATAGATACAGCAATAAGGAATAGCGCAGTAGGTAGTACAGTTGAAGAGGAATGGACATCTCTAAAAAGGGCCATCACAGAAGTTGGGAAGGAAAACATAGGTACAAAGAAGGTAGCTGCGAAGAAACCATGGGTAACAGAAGAAATACTTCAGTTGATTGATGAAAGGAGGAAGTACAAACATGTTCCGGGAAAATCAGGAATACAGAAACACAAGTCACTGAGGAATGAAATAAATAGGAAGTGCAGGGAAGCTAAGACGAAATGGCTGCATGAAAAATGTGAAGACATCCAAAAAGATATGATTGTCGGAAGGACAGACTCAGCATACAGAAAAGTCAAAACAACCTTTGGTGACATTAAAAGCAACGGTGGTAACATTAAGAGTGCTACGGGAATTCCACTGTTAAATGCAGAGGAGAGAGCAGATAGGTGGAAAGAATACATTGAAAGCCTCTATGAGGGTGAATATTTCTCTGATGTGATAGAAGAAGAAACAGGAGTCAATTTAGAAGAGATAGGGGATCCAGTATTAGAATCGGAATTTAAAAGAGCTTTGGAGGACTTACGGTCAAATAAGGCAGAACGGATAGATAACATTCCATCACAATTTCTAAAATCATTGGGGGAAGTGGCAACAAAACGACTATTCACGTTGGTGTGTAGAATATGTGTCTGGCGACATACCATCTGACTTTCGGAAAAGCATCATCCACGCAATTCCGAAGACGGCAAGAGCTGACAAGTGCGAGAATTATCGCACAATCAGCTTAACAGCTCATGCATCGAAGCTGCTTACAAGAATAGTATACAGAAGAATGGAAAAGAAAATTGAGAATGCGCTAGGTGACGATCAGTTCGGCTTTAGGAAAAGTAAAGGGACGAGAAAGGCAATTCTGACGTTACGACTAATAATGGAAGCAAGGCTAAAGAAAAATCAAGACACTTTCATAGGATTTGTCGACCTGGAAAAAGCGTTCGACAATATAAAATGGTGCAAGCTGTTCGAGATTCTGAAAAAAGTAGGGGTAAGCTATAGAGAGAGACGGGTCATATACAATATGTACAACAACCAAGAGGGAATAATAAGAGTGGACGATCAAGAACAAAGTGCTCGTATTAAGAAGGGTGTAAGACAAAGCTGTAGCCTTTCGCCACTACTCTTCAATCTGTACATCGAGGAAGCAATGATGGAAATAAAAGAAAGGTTCAGGAATGGAATTAAAATACAAGGTGAAAGAATACCAATGATACGATTCGCTGATGACATTGCTATCCTGAGTGAAAGTGAAGAAGAATTAAATGATCTGCTGAACGGAATGAACAGTCTAATGAGTACACAGTATGGTTTGAGAGTAAATCGAAGAAAGACGAAGGTAATGAGAAGTAGTAGAAATGAGAACAGCGAGAAACTTAACATCAGGATTGATGGTCATGAAGTCAATGAAGTTAAGGAATTCTGCTACCTAGGCAGTAAAATAACCAATGACGGACGGAGCAAGGAGGACATCATAAGCAGACTCGCTATGGCAAAAAAGGCAATTCTGGCCAAGAGAAGTCTACTAATATCAAATACCGTCCTTAATTTGACGAAGAAATTTCTGAGGATGTACGTCTGGAGTACAGCATTGTATGGTAGTGAAACATGGGCTGTGGGAAAACCGTAACAGAAGAGAATCGAAGCATTTGAGATGTGGTGCTATAGACGAATGCTGAAAATTAGGTGGACTGATAAGGTAAGGAATGAGGAGGTTCTACGAAGAATCGGAGAGGAAAGGAATATGTGGAAAACACTGATAAGGAGAAGGGGCAGGATGATGGGACATCTGCTAAGACATGAGGGAATGACTTCCATGGTACTAGAGGGAGCTGTAGATGGCAAAACTGTAGAGGAAGACAGAGATTGGAATACGTCAAGCTAATAATTGAAGACGTACGTTGCAAGTGCTACTCTGAGATGAAGAGGTTAGCACAGGAAAGAAATTCGAGGCGGGCCGCATGAAACCAGTCAGTAGACTGATGATTAAAAAAAAAAAATTCTCATTTTGGTGTTGTTGCAGTGAGTTTTGAATGTCAGAGTCCTGTCGAGAGTGACTCCCAACTATTTTGGTGCGTGATGATGCTAGAGTTGGATGCCTGACCATGCAATACGGAGCTCACGATTAGCTTTCCTGTTCCTTAAATGAAAGGCACACACTTGTGCCTTCGAAGGGTTTGGTCTGAGTTGGTTTCGATTGTAGTAGCTTGACAGTGTTCTAAGTGCTGTTGTCAGGTTTCTTTCCACTCTTTCAGAGCATGAGCTCTGCGTAGCAAGGGCTTGGTGATCTGCATATAAAAAGTGCCTGGGGTCAATGGCTGGTCGTTGGTATAAATGTTTAAGAGAAGTGGAGCCAAGACGCTTCCCTGAGGTAAACCATTTTTCTGCGCTCTCCAGCGACTGCGTTGTCCTTGAAATTCGACAAAAGACCTGCGGTTTTGGAGTAGGGTGCTGAGTAGTCTAACGAGGTGGGCCTTCTTGATCATATTGTATAATTTTGCATGGAGTAACCGATGATGGACAGTATCGTACGCTGCTGTGAGATCCACGAAGACCACGTCCGTTACTTGACGGGTTTCAAAACCATCCTCTATAAGCTGAGTGAGATTCTGAAGTTGCCCTGTGCAGCTTCTGTTTGGTCGAAATCCTCCGTTCGGGTATGAGAAGAGGGTCTATTACTGGTAGGATTCTATTCAGAATCATACGTTCTAACAGTTTATAAAGGTGACTCGAAAGGCTAACTGGTCTGAAATTCTTGGGATGATTTGCTTCCTTTCCAGGTTTCAGAAGAGCTATCACCCTGCTCTTTCGCCAGATCTTTGGTATTTGGCACTGGTTCGTGCAGTTGTTGAAAAGCTTCAGGATCCACTTTCTTGTTTATGGGCCGAAATTCTTTATTTGCTCCATACGGATGTCATCTAGACCGGACGCTTTACCAGTTTTACTCTCCTTAATAGCCTTGTTTAATTCAGATATCTCGAATGGGAGAGTCAGATCCCTCGTTTGTTCTTGGGCCTCTTGCTGTACTTTCGGAACTTTGATTCTATGGCTTCCTTTCCCATCCATGAGCAGCTGGTGTGCTACCTGATCTGCAGTAATGTTGCAGTGTGCTGTGGATCTGGTTGGGTCATTATTGAGGCGTCTCAGTAATCTCCACGCTTTATGACTGTTTCTGATGAGATCGAGTTCTTCCATCGTTTTAACCCAAGTATTCCTTTTGGATTCTTTCAGAGATGCAATAAGTTTATTCCCAGCCGATAGCATTGTCTCGCCGAATGGATCTTCTTCGAATAGTAACTTATACTCTGTAAATTGAGCACTGAGTTCTGAAGTTAGACCAGGAATGTATGATGTTCGACAACCCCGAGGAATTGCAGTTCTGGAGCACCTCTTTACAGCCCTCACAAAAGTATCATACAAGTGAAGGTTCAATATTGAGAACTGCAGCGTCCAGCGTTTCTGTAAACCTCGGCCAGTCGGCTTTCCTGAAGTTAAATCTCCTTCTGAACGGAACTGTCTGTGGTCTAACTACTGCGTAAATTTCGCACATGATCGGTCTGTGCTGTCTGCAACAGGTCTGCTAAAGAGACTGCTTACACCACGCTTGTCCGTCCTGTTCTGGAGTAATGCTGAGCAGTGTGGGATCCGCATCAAATGGGACTGGCGGATGACATCGAAAAAGTACAAAGAAGGGCGGCTCGTTTTGTATTATCGCGAAGTAGGGGAGGTAGTGCCACAGACATGATAAGCGAATTGGAGTGGGAATCATTAAACAAAGGCGTTTTTCGTTGCGACGGAATCTTCTCATGAAATTTCAGTCACTAATTATTTCAGTCACCAATTTTATCCTCCCATTGCGAAAACATTCTGTTGGCACACACCTACATAGGAGAAATGACCATCACGATAAAATAAGAGAAATCAGGGCTTGCAGAGAAAAATTTAAATGCCCGTTTCTCCCGCGCGCCGTTCGAGAGTGAAACGGTAGAGATACACCTTGAAGGTTGTTCATTGTGAATAGCAGGGTAATCACTTAGATGTAGATGTAGCAGCTCGGCTCCGAATTGGTTACATGCCTCCTTTTAATCCGACCTAGTCGATATCCAGAACACTCAGGCAGTAATCGAGAATGGGTCACACAAGTGTTGTATACGCTATCTCGCTTACATGTAAGCTACACTTAATCACAGTCGACGATTCGCCTTCCGTAGTCCAGACCTTACTTGCTGTTCCGTTTCACATCGCTTTGCAACGTTACGCCTAGATATTTAAACGACGTGCCCGTGTCAGAAACCACACTAATAATGCTGTATTCGATTATTACGAATGTTTTCTTCCTGCTCATCTGTATCAACTTACGCCTTTCCGCATTTAGAGCTAGCTGCCATTCATCACACAAACCAGAAATGTTGTACAAGACATCTTGTATCCCCGTAGAGTCACTCAAAGAGCACACTTCCCCGTGCACAACAGCGTCCTGAGCCGCCAGTCACAGTTTTCTGAGGAGCACATGCTGAGCCGTGGGGGCTATCAGTACGGTTGAAAACGAACGCATTTTATACTCCGCGATCACACTGCATACGCTTTTATTGCCGCAAGATGACCGCTTTCAACAGTCTTACGCTGCCATAATGTGATCTTCTGGTACCTGCCATAAAATTACCATTTTATGTGACATGAAGTGCCTTTTATGTTTTGACTTCACATAACGTAACATTGGAATTTTATAGCAGGTTCCAGAAGATCAGCTGATGGCAGCATAAGACTGTTGAAACCGGTCGTCTTTTAGCAATAAGAGTGTCCGCGGCGTATGAAGTGTATTCATTCTCTGACGCAGTTTATTGCCCTTCCTACGTTTGCAGAAAACAAGAGTAGCCGTGTGACACTTCCCTGGGGCACTACTCGCGGTACCTGTCTCTCAGATGAACACTCGCCGTCCAGCTCAACGTACTAAGTTCTGTTGCTTAATAGCTATTCGAGCGACACGCCTGTGAACCTATTCTGTACGCTTAGACCTACATTAATCACAATCCGTTGTTTTCCTAAATCACTTTAGTTGACTGATAACGTGGTGTGCTAAATACGGCAAATCCACTCGTTCTTGAAGTGATATAAATGACGTCGGTGATCATGAGAGTACAGTCTCTATTCTTCGTTATTCTTCAATCGGGTACGAAGAGAAAACAGTTCGTAGCGTCAGCAATTCAACCAATCTTATTGTTTACACATGCTTCTAAATAGGCAAACGCGAATTATTGTAGTAAAAGGTGGAGAGCAAAAGTAAGCCATAGAGCCGTATGCGCTTAATCTCGGAATAAGGTATGTTTAAGCGTGGTATAAGTAAACGCATTTTCAGATAGTTACGCGTTATTTCTCAGTACCTGTAGAAAAATGTCAGAATGACAGAATGATCAGTAGAGTTTTTCTTGAGTACTAACGGCAGAATGTCGATGTTAACACATACAAGGGAACATCAAAAAATGAGTTATACAGTATTATGGCAAGCAGAGTAGTTTTTACTGAATGTTGCAATAGGCGTATATGTCACATTATTTTTCAAGATAGTAACCAGGTGTCTGTAAAATTGGTCGGACTATTACTTGAACATGCCTAAGTAATTTTGGAATATATTCTGTTATAATGACGTTGAGTCTACATGGCTGTCAAGCACTGATGATATCTGCACTACTTGCTGAAATATAGATCTGTAATAAAAAAAATAGACAGATTATTTTCCGACCAATGCTGATCTCCTTTGTGTCCTGGCTATTCAGTGACATTTTTCAGACCAGTCAATGTTCCTTAGCGTGGAAACAAGCAGCGATAGTGGCCATGCCGAAGGTTGGAAGGATCTGTGACTTTCTCAGAATTATAGAGCTACTAGGTGAATACCCAGGTTACTTATTCCAGTCTTCTATTGGTCTATCTCCTTTTCCTTCTCTGTCCATCGCCTCCTCTCCCCCTCTCTGTCCATCTCTTCTTTTTCTGTCCTTCTTTACCTCTTCTCTTTCTCTGTCCACCTCTTCTTCTCTTTCTCTGTCCATGTCCTCCTCTCTATCTCTTCTTCCTCCACTTCCTCCTTCTCTCTGCCTGACTCTGCACTTCTCTCTCTCCCATCCTTCTCCGTCCATCGTCCCCACCCCAATAGGAGGATGGTGGGTGTTACTCCCAGAATTTTTCCTACCAGATAGTAAGAAATACGTGTGAGAAATTTGGTTTAAATTGATCCCACAGCCAAGGGGCATTTTTTATTTTATTTTTTTTTATATACTGCATTTCGATTAACCCCCCTCCCCCACAAGAGGAGGGATCGGCTGGCAGCAGCGTAATAGGCCGCTCTACAGCCTACAGAAAAGTTAAAGAAAAATAATGTGAATATCAATAAGCATTAAAAACAGGTGAGAAAACGGTGACATTGTAAAATTGTGGAAGTTGAAATACAAAAACACAGTTTTGACGATGCAGATGAAGACACACAATAAGTAGCCAGGCACAATTAAGAAACACAGCGACAGTCTGGTTTCTGTTCGCATGAGATTAAAAAAAAAAAACACAACTAGCGACAGTACGGTGGCTGTTTGCAACACTGACAGGGGACACACAACACTGAACGTTCACTTAAAATAGCCCTATAGAGGCAACACGGCGGCAGATAGGAGCGGAGGGAGGACCCGGACCGATGAGGGGGAAAAAAGGTAGGGAGAAGAGGAAAAGAAAAAAGAGTGGACCCGATGGAGGGAGAGGCCATAGAAAAATGGGGTCAGGTCAGATGCGAGAAGGAGTGGGGAAGGCAATGGAGGGGAAATCAAAAGGGAGACAGAAGGGAGTTAGAGTAGGAGGGGAAAAAACAGGATGGAAGGGAGGGAGAGGGATCCCGGGAAAAGGACAGAGGGAGGGAGGGGGAGGTGAGGATTGGAGCTGATAGGAGGGATGAATGGAGAAAGAGGTCATCATCTGGGAGGAGGAGTTGATGGGAGCCACCTTGGGAAAGGAGATGAAGGGTGTAGAGGTGGAAGGTAGGGGGCACACATCGGTGAAAGCGCAGCAGAAGGCGGGGGTTGGAGAGGAGAGGAGAAACCAGGGAATGGGGATGATGAAGTCAGAGAGAGGTGTACAGGACGCAGATACGTTTGAGGAAGAGGAGCAGATGAGGGAAAGGAATCAGGTCATAGAGGATCCATGAGGGGGACGAGAGGCATATATGGAAGGTGAGGCAGACTGTATGGTGCTCGAGGATCTGGAGGGACTGGGGAGGGGGGCCAGATATCCAGGCAGGGCTGGCATAACAGAGAATGGGACGGATTACGGATTTGTAGCTGTGGAGGTTGGCAGAGGGGTTCAACTCCCATGTCTGGCCAGAGAGGAGTTTAAGGAGGTGTAGGCTGTTGTGAGGTTTGGCTTGGATATAGTGGAGATGAGGGATCCATGTGAGGTGATGGTCAACATTGAGTGCAAGGTAGGTGAGAGTGGAGGTGTCAAGGGCCATATGTGGGGCATTCATAAATATGTACATAGCCCACATACGCTACCCTCCATAAATCTGAAAAAACCATGCTGCATATTAAAACAGAGCAAGATGGGAGTGATCTGTATGAGTTATTGATTAGAATACAGAATAATATGCTCATATGACGATTAATAATGACACAGTATTGTACAGATAATTATTGAACATGTATGTTGGTACATATTCGTATTGTTCAGTTTTAAATAAACTTTTGCCTATCCAATCAGTTCCACTGCAGACGCTAGGTGGCACCAGTAGGTGGCACAACTGTGCAGAGGTGCGTTATTTACAGCTATGTTCCGTTGTAGTTGGGTTCGTATGAAGATAGGATACGCTGCGAAAGAAGGGAGTACACGTAGTGAAAGTAATTGAAAATGGTCCTGAAGTGCCAGACTCCTAATTCTTCGTGTATAATCGTTTTGCGCCATGAAGCTAATAGTGTTTACAAATATTAACCAAATTGAAGAATTCCTTTAGGGAGTTGTCAAGACCATACATCGACATCGAGATGCGGACTCTTATGATGATCTTCCTCGGTCAGGAACGCCCAGAGTGCCAGGGAAAGTATTTGGTTGTGACCAATAAACGTAATAGATTCAAAACTGTTGTAGGACTGGCTGCTGAAGTAAGCCCAACCAGTGAGTAACAGTGAGACAGCACATGTCACAAAACAACCTCCAGTGTTACGTACCATTAAGGAGACCATTGTAATGCTTCGTTAACAAGAATAAAAGGCTTCAGTGGGCTGCGACACACCAACACTGGACAACAGGGGTTGGGAAAGAGTCGTATCGAAGTTCGGGAGGTAATAACCGTCAATTCGTACGCCGATTACACCATGAGCGCTTGAATCCACAGTGCGCAATTCCAATTGCGAAGCATGGGGGAAGTTCTGTGATGGATTCAAGTCGCTGGTTTGGTGAAAGTAGTAGGAAAAATGAACCAACAGGATTATCATGCCATTTTCGAGACACACGCCAAGACATCTAGTTTGGCGTCTGGTTGGGAAAGGGTTTATGTTACAGCAACATAGCAACCCGAAAAAAACACCCTACTTGTGTCAGTACTATGTGACGCCTCTATAGATGTAGAAACTATTGAAAAACATGGAACGGCCTCCCAAACACCTGACTATAACCCAATCGAGCTACAATGTGATGAGTTAGGCAGGAGGTTCCGAAAAAGGAGACGCACGAGTGGGACACTACTTGTGGGAGGTCCTGCAGCAAGAATAGAAACTAATTACAATTGAAACCCTGTGAAAACTGACCTATTGCATGTCGAGATTATACAAGGCAGTGATTAAAGCAACGGGCGCCTGTTTACAGGCATCTGGAATTTAATATTGCCTTGGCCTATGTATTGTTTGAGCTTAATACACATTTAGGAAACAGTAAAATGCAATTTTATAATGTATTTCCTTTTCATTTTCCATAATCACTCGGTGTTCCCAAACTTATGGAGGGTAGTGCACATATGTATTATTTTAATACGTAAGAATTTAGCCTCTTACCACCCCCAACCAATAATTTAGAGAGGTCGTATCTCAAAAGGCTACAGCGTCGTATTAGTTCTGAGGTCGAAGTACCTAAAATTTGTCAAGGGTCCTTAAACGGAACATCAACTCCTGCTTTTAGTGGAGGAGGTCTTTGACGCTATGGAGCGCCACGAATACTTCGAGGCGGTGCTGCTCTACCTTTCCAAAGCATGCGACGGTGTGTGGAATGAAGCCTTCATTTTTAAGTTACTTGAACAGGGTGTCTCGGCGTCACAAGTCAACATAATCGACTCCTGTCTTCACAACAGGTCCTTCCATGTTCGAATAGAAGCTGATGTGTCCACAGATCGTCGTATCTGCACTGGCGTGTAACAGGGCTCTTACTGAGCCCGGTCACTTTAAAGTTCGTGCTATTCTTTGCTGATACAGAGTGGTAGTACCAGTGACTTTGAACAAAGAACTCCGTATGGACATATCCCCTATTCCGAATGCCTTCCGTGATAGACAGCATGTAACATCACTTTTGCAAGTTTCTCTTGAATAACTCGAAAACCACGCCTTCCAGCGAAAACGTGTCTCCATACAAAATTAAATTACATTAAATTTCCTACAAAGAGCTCCTACAAATTTTTTTCTCTAGCACTAATACTTTGAGTTGAGAGAGCACGAAAATACTGAATATTTCGCGACAAGCATACTCTGTAGCTTAGGTATTTTTTGTAAGCTAATTTGAGACAGACCATAATTGTCCTGTATGAAACTGTTCGTCTCGACTTCCTCTAAACTACTGTGGTACTTTGTAAACAGTGACAATGTTTGAATAATAAAGAAAATAAAGAACAATTTAAATTGTATGTTCTCTTTGTGGGCAACACAACGTAATCCCTTCATAGTGCCTAGATACGTGTTTTTCTAACTACTATCACTCGTTCAAAACTGGTCCAAATTAGTATGTCCTTCAGTGATGTTCCATAATTATCTAAGATTATTCACGGATCTTTGAACATCCATTCTGTTTGATGATGGTAGGATATGTGCCTTATGGGAAGTTGGGAGAACATATTGATTTAATTGCTTAATTTAATCCAGCCAAATTTAACCTGAAGAGCAGATTCATTAGCGCGAACCCGGTTATACATTGATACCACCTAACTAAAGATTGACAGGTAAGATATGACTCTTAAATGTTTTTTTTGAAGGTTTTACTAAAACAATTTAAGAAAGATTTTTTAAGTGGGTATTAAATGGTTTCTACCTCTGAAACCATTCGGAATATGGCGTATGATCATATGAAGTTTTCTGTGCAGAATCACTAACACTATCACTCCCCAACACGTGTACCTTTCCTCCTGACTGTCCCTGTATATACCAATTTTCAGTCGCAGTATGAATACGAACAGTGTCCAACTTCAGCTGCAGATCTCCTCTCACGACCTGCACACTTGAGACGTAAAATCGCGATTTATATTCAGTCCTACAAACACACAGTTCTTGGTAGTTAGTGGCACCGCCACCTATCAAAACCGCAGGTAGCCTTCTACATACATACATGCACTAATCCTTGTTCCATAGATCGCGAATACGACATTTCGTAATGATGTGGGACGTTTTATTTACACAAAATAATTAATTTTTTTTACATTTACTACTTCATATCTAAGAATTAATCTATTGAGTAGAAGGAGTTGTCGTTCAGAAATTCTTTTAATTTGCTTTTAAATGTTGTTTGGCTATCTGTCAGACTTTTAATACTATTTGGCAAATGACCAAAGATGTTTGTGGCAGCATAATTCACCCCTTTCCGTGCCAAATTGAGATTTAATCCACAATATTGAATATCATTCTTTCTTTTATTGTTGTAGCTATGCACTTAGCTGTTATTCTTGAATTAGCGAGGGTTATTAATGACAACTTTCATAAGTGAATATATGTATTGCGAAAGTACTGTGAATATCCCGAGTTCCTTAAATAAATGTCTGCAAGGTGATCTTAAGTGGGCTCCAGCTATTATTCTGATTACACACTTTTGTGCAATGAATACTTTCTCTCTTAATGACGAATTGCCCAAAATATGTTGCCGCATGAAAGCAGTGAATGAAAATAGGCATAGAAGGCTAATTTAACTATGTTTATCACTAAAATTTGCAATAACCCTAATAGCATAAGTAGTTGAACCTAACCATTTCAGCAGATCATTGATGTGTTTCTACCAATTCAATTCCTCATCAATGCACACACCCAGAAATTTTGAGTATTCTACCCTAGCAGCAGACTTCCGTTCATAGTCTATATTTATCAATGGTGTTATGCCATTTACGGTACAGAATTGTATAATCTCTGTTTTCTCAAAATTTAATGAGAGTCCATTTGCAGTGACTCATTCCATAATTTTCTTAAAGACATTATTTGCAATTTCCTCAGCTGATTCTTGCTTTTTGGGTGTAATTACTATAACTGTATCATTAGCAAAAAGAACTAACTTTGCATCTTCATGAATATAGAGTGAGAAGTCGTTAATATACACACCTGGAAATGGAAAAAAGAACACATTGACACCGGTGTGTCAGACCCACCATACTTGCTCTGGACACTGCGAGAGGGCTGTACAAGCAATGATCACACGCACGGCACAGCGGACACACCAGGAACCGCGGTGTTGGCCGTCGAATGGCGCTAGCTGCGCAGCATTTGTGCACCGCCGCCGTCAGTGTCAGCCAGTTTGCCGTGGCATACGGAGCTCCATCGCAGTCTTTAACACTGGTAGCATGCCGCGACAGCGTGGACGTGAACCGTATGTGCAGTTGACGGACTTTGAGCGAGGGCGTATAGTGGGCATGCGGGAGGCCGGGTGGACGTACCGCCGAATTGCTCAACACGTGGGGCGTGAGGTCTCCACAGTACATCGATGTTGTCGCCAGTGGTCGGCGGAAGGTGCACGTGCCCGTCGACCTGGGACCGGACCGCAGCGACGCACGGATGCACGCCAAGACCGTAGGATCCTACGCAGTGCCGTAGGGGACCGCACCGCCACTTCCCAGCAAATTAGGGACACTGTTGCTCCTGGGGTATCGGCGAGGACCATTCGCAACCGTCTCCATGAAGCTGGGCTATGGTCCCGCACACCGTTAGGCCGTCTTCCGCTCACGCCCCAATATCATGCAGCCCGCCTCCAGTGGTGTCACGACAGGCGTGAATGGAGGGACGAATGGAGACGTGTCGTCTTCAGCGATGAGAGTCGCTTCTGCCTTGGTGCCAATGATGGTCGTATGCGTGTTTGGCGCCGTGCAGGTGAGCGCCACAATCAGGACTGCATACGACCGAGGCACACAGAGCCAACACCCGGCATCATGGTGTGGGGAGCGATCTCCTACACTGGCCGTACACCACTGGTGATCGTCGAGGGGACACTGAATAGTGCACGGTACATCCAAACCGTCATCGAACCGATCGTTCTATCATTCCTAGACCGGCAAGGGAACTTGCTGTTCCAACAGGACAATGCACGTCCGCATGTATCCCGTGCCACCCAACGTGCTCTAGAAGGTGTAAGTCAACTACCCTGGCCAGCAAGATCTCCGGATCTGTCCCCCATTGAGCATGTTTGGGACTGGATGAAGCGTCGCCTCATGCGGTCTGCACGTCGAGCACGAACGCTGGTCCAACTGAGGCGCCAGGTGGAAATGGCATGGCAAGCCGTTCCACAGGACTACATCCAGCATCTCTACGATCGTCTCCATGGGAGAATAGCAGCCTGCATTGCTGCGAAAGGTGGATATACACTGTACTAGTGCCGACATTGTGCATGCTCTGTTGCCTGTGTCTATGTGCCTGTGGTTCTGTCAGTATGATCATGTGATGTATCTGACCCCAGGAATGTGTCAATAAAGTTTCCCCTTCCTGGGACAATGAATTCACGGTGTTCTTATTTCAGTTTCCAGGAGTGTATATTAAGAACAATAAGGGACCGAAGACTGAACCCTGAGGGACACCATTCTTGATACCTCCCCAGTTAGAGGACTCTGCTGGTTTTTGTAGACTATCTGCACTCTTAATTTCAACCTTCTGCATTCTTCTAGTTAAGTATGAATTAAACTATTTGTGCACTGTCCCACTCATACGACAATACTTAAGCTTATCTAGAAGAATTTTATGATTCACACAATCAAAAGCCTTTGAGAGATCACAAAATTTCCCAATGGGTGATTTTCGGTTATAAATTGTGTTTAATGTTTGATTAGTGAAAGCATATATAGCATTTTCTGTTGAAAAGCCCTTCTGAAAACCAAATTGACATTTTGTTAGTACTTCATTCTTACAAATATGTGGTGCTACTCTTGAATACATTACTTTTTCAAGAATTTTGGATAAAGCTGTCAGAAGTGAGATTGCGCGGGAGTTGTTAGCGTCAATTCTATCCCCTTTTTTATGCAATGGTTTAACAATAGCAAATTTCAGTCTATCTGGAAAATTTCCCTGTTTCAGTGAGCTACTGCATATGTGGCTGAGAATCCTACTTATTTGTTGGGAACAAGCTTTTCATACTCTGTTGGAAATGCCATAAAGTCCATGTGAGCTTTTACTTTTGATTGAATTTATTATTTTCCTAACTTCAGTAGAAGAGGTGGGTTGAATTTCAGTTTTGTCAAATTGCATATGTACTGTCTCTTCCATATACTGACTTGCATTTTCTAATGAACAGCTGGATCCTATTTTTGCTACAACACTTAAAAATGATTATTAAAAATGTTTTCTATTTCTGACTTCTTGTTAACAAACTTTTCATTGTTTTCGATATAAATACAATCTTCCTGTGCTCTCAGTTGCCCTGTTTCCCCTTCGACAATATTTCGAGTTGTTTTATTATCAGATGTTCTAATCTCAGATATAATGCTTCTGGACTTTTTAATAACTTTTCTTAATACAGTGCAGTAGTTTTTATAATGTTTCAGAGTTTTGGGATCATTACTCCTCCTAACTATAAGCTACATTTCCTTTTTCTGTTCACAAGATATTTTTATTCCTTTAGTAAACCATGGCTTTTTACATGGTTTCTTGCAATTATATTTCACTGTTTTCTTAGGGAAACTGTTTACAAACATACTCACAAAGGTGTCATGAAATAGGTTAAATTTTTAATTAGCATCATGTTCCCTGTATACCTCATCGCAGTCTAACTGTTTCGAGCTTTCCCTAAAATTTTGAAGTGTTAAATCGTTAATGGAACGCACTATTTCGGAGGACTGTGTTTCGTTACTGTATAGAGCTATATCATATAATGTAACTAGTTGTGCATCGTGATCAGACAGACCATTCTTAACAGGAAAAGTTTTTATTTGATTGAATTTATCTAGGTCTATGAAAACGTTATTCATCAGTGTGCTGCTTTCCTGTACCACCCGAGTAGGAAAAGCAATAACTGATGTCAAATTGAAAGAACAAAGTAATACTTCAAGGTCAAGCTTTCTATCTGACTCTTTCAAAAAATCTACGTTGAAATCCCCACAAACAATAATTTGCTTTGGTTTGTCTGACAGGTAGCACAACAAAGAAGCCAACTTTTTCTAAAATAGTTGAAAATTTCCCAATGGGGACCTATACATGGCTACAATCATAAAAGTACCTTTATTTAGTTTAAACTCACATGCACCTGCTTCTGTGTTCCGTGGCAGAGCGCACAGAGCGCATAATCATGGTGTCAAGCTGAACTGCGAATGACATGGGGACAGCACATTTGAGAAGTTGCGAACAAAGCCATGGTCGATTAGGAAGTTAGACCGACTCTTTTAACCTGTCTCTCACCCCACCACCGCAGCTTGGCATTATAACGAGACGGAGATGTTTCGGGGTCTTTTGGCAGTGTCTTCAACATGGAAGGAGCATATGAAGCAATAAGGTGAAATGTTGCGGCGTAGCAGTGGTAGTGCGTGCTGATTTCCGTCATTCACCTTTACAGTCCAGTAGACGGAGCTCTCCTTTACATTGGCCTGACACCAATGTTCCAAATCCGAACTACATCTCTGTGCTGTATTGCACAAATCAATTACACAACACTGTGTATATTAGGCGACCAGTGCCATCAGAAATTACTAAACCTCCAAGGTCGCCATCAGATGGCAATCCTGATATCACTACTTGAAAGTGTTGCTACTTCGATTTTTTATTGCTATAAACATGCCACACTTACAACTGCATTAGGGAATCACACTTGAAAATCCATTCTAATTGTGACGCTACTAGCCATCTCCCGGGGTCCATGCGAAATACGGGCTCTACAACGAACTTGCGACATCACATCGTGTTGCCCGCCATACTTTATGGACCCTCGTCTCCATGTAGAGCCCACGGGGAATCAATATGCAGTGGAAAGGTACCCACTATAGGCCTGAGCTTTGTAGTGTGCCATCGAGAACTAGCTTGTATTTAAACGTGCAGTTAAGAATTATTAAACTTGTCCCCGTCAGAGACGGGGAGCGAGAAAGTATTTGCCAAGCGCTGTGACGTACGTACCGTGACCTATCTTTCTTCTAGGTCTATCTGTCACCATACATGCAATGGTCTGAAAACCCTGAGACCGGCTACGGCGTCCAAATAAAGCCCAGCTGGAGCTAATGCCTGGGCCAACATAACCACGTGGGGGGGGGGGGGGGGAGATCTACAGCGACTTAGAAGTGACATCGATGTGGTGACAACGAGAATCTATTGTGTGCAGCAACGAACGCGTAAACATCTCCAGAGAAGACGGACGTCGTACGAGGCAGCTCGGCGGGCTGCTAGGGCTTCATGCCATCAACTGTGCTAACGTCTGCCGAGATTTGCTCTCCTAGGGTCAGTACCGATTGGAGTGAAGAAGGAGTAAACGTGGAGGTAACGAAAGTTATTGTGTGAGGTGGCAGAATAAATGAAGGTCAATTTCGCACCTTACGTAAGAGTTTTATACATCGTAATGGGAAGGTGAATATGACACCTAACTTACTTCAGCGGTAGTGAGCAGATTTGCCTATAAGTATGTAATACAATGGGGATGACACTGAATCGACAGTATTAACTCACTGCCCCTATACAATGCATATCAATTAACAAAAGGTGCAACAAGCAACGAGAGGAAACAATTTGTGTGAAGGCAGGCATGGGCAGAAGCAGAGGCTGTACTATGGAAGGCACCACGAAAACCTTTTAGGGGCTGTTCCGCAGAGGGAGTCAGCGACCAGACAGGTGCCGCATACTGGAGAGCAAGTTATGGTCCACCAGAAGTAGGACAGAAAGAAGTTTTAGAAAACTGCGTTTCGGAATTCCAAATGGATACGTACAAAACTAATGATGCAGTTGCTCATATGAACAGTGAGCGGTACACATGTGATGTACACATGCAACTTTTAGGCGACTGTAATGGGCTCGAATCCTCCAATTGGCGGAAACGAACTGGGAAGGAATGAAGTGCCGAGATTTCGATGCAGCTTAATGGTAGGACCCTTGCGATTGGCAGAGAAAGTTTCTCCAAAAATAAGAGGAACGCTCCTATTGGTCGTAAAATTCCGTGACGTGGAGAACGAAAGAACACAGGTAGGGAGACAGTTCAGCTACGAGAAAGAGAAGAGCGAAATTTTCAGGGACTCTTCTCTGAACTGGCATCAAGTGCAGAACAGGGCGCATAACGCCCTGTATGATGCCGAGGAGAAATTTGTGTGAATACTGCATTCACTGCAGCTGACATTCTGCCAAATATTAGCTGTAGTCTTATTGAGCTCCAACTGTGGACAAACGAACCAGCCAGTTAGCTATTGTTCTTACAACAAGTGAGAGGGCATTTTAATATGCACGCTGCTCCAGCCATGAGCGTGCGTATCACCATATTCCAAGACTACGGATGAGTACATATTTTCTCGCATAACGAGAAACATACGGAGAGTTTCTGCTGGAAAAATCAGCAAAGGCTTAATTAGTTTTTATAGGAATTTCAGAGGATGAGAGCAGCCATGGAGATAACAGCTCATTGCAGCTAAGGTGAATACCACAAGCTGGTTCACCAGCTTGCATCCACTGTAAACTCGAGCGACCTTGGGTAATCTTTTGCTCAACTTGTCACAAAACTAATCATCCTCTCTAGGCTTGATTGTCATCCTAAATACTACCAAAATTTTAACCTGAATCAGATGATTTATCGTAGTACCGACGTAGTTGTAAGAATAATTTTGCAAAGAAACTTCCAGTTAAAATTTACCATTGTTGTGTTTAGGATTATTTCACTTTCTTAGGACGAGACGCGTTCGTTTGACAACTGTCGTAACATTGGCACACTGTAAACTGGGTCAGTGCGTGTATTTCTCTGATAAGATTGCAGCATTAAACCAAAAATATTTACAGGTTACACAGTTGTTCTGTCGTCTAAACCTTACAGTAGGTGATCCTGACAGGATGGCAATTGGCCTGCCTGGATGGCAATTAGTCAAATTAGAAAGGGAAATTAAAATTTTTGAATTGAAATTTTTTTTTTTCTGTTTTGTTTTGTTGTTTTTGTGACAAGGTTATCCACTGCTCGAACAGCCCACGGATATACTGCCGGTTCATAGTGTCCAACGGGCACAATATTTCGGCGATCAGACATGTCGCCATCGTCAGGTGCGCTGACGAACTGAGCTCCTGAGGGCGGGCGGCCGTCCTAAATCCCCTCCCCCCGCGAGCCGCTCTCTTCGCCGTCCGCGTCCGCGCGCCGGCGGTCGCGAAGACGTGGGCGTCGGAATCTGTCGTAGCGTCGATGTGCTTGCTACGTCCGCCCTGGTCGCCAGTTCGTACTTCTTGCTGAGATTCTCAGGATCTATGCACCCAAATTGCGTGAAAATGTAATGACATGTCAGTTCTAGTATAATATATTTGTCCAATGAATACCCGTTTATCATTTGCATTTCTTCTTGGTGTAGCAATTTTAATGGCCAGTAAATTCTGCGTCATGTGCCGTAGACTGCACGCAGACAGTTATAAGGGATGAAACTGTGCTCCACAGACAACATTGTGGATGCTGTTCAGGAATATCTCATAAATATTCTAGTACAAGGAATTAGTGGCCTGCAGTAAATCGTTACAAAGTAATCATATAATTATATTTTCTAATGACACGCTTATTACGAATATCAGCCAGCTATACTGCTATTTAAACGGTTTTTATTTTATAAATCATCCACGATGAGCCCATTTCCGCATATTGCCATCACCCCCTCAGGTGCACTGTAAATGCATAAGTAAGCGATGGTCTTAATATAATGATCTGTAACTATGATCACAGAAATTATCATACATCGTCAGGAGTTTTTGGCCTGTCATGCGTACTGTGATGAGGCAACAATGTGCGGTAGATAGCACTTCCCTTACTTTCAGTGTGCACTGTGTCGTGCACGTGGTGGCTACTGCCTATCAAGAAGGTCCTGCCCCTGGACCTAGCTTCTCTTCCTGACAAATTGGATTAAGCTAATTATGAGTACTGTTACGTTTTATTGTATATTTGTTTGTAGTATTGGAGCTTTTTCAGATGGGTCATACAGCTTGAATTTATTCATATTCATCAACTCTTCTTTTATCTTCCGATTCTGGCATCTGTCTACGCCACTTCGCAAACTGGCTGACCTGATCCCAAACTCAGGAAAATATTCGTCATTGGCATGTCAATTTTCAGAGATGCTGGCTTTTTCCCGACCTACACGATTTGAAATTGTTAATTCAATTCTGCTTCACTTCTTTCTTCGGAGTTTGGCCGACCAGTTTCAGCCGCTTTGTGAACTAGCGGGCCGAATACCGAAATCAGAAAGAGATCGGACATTGGCCGGCCAATTTAGAGTGACATTGGCCACTTTACGACTTGGCCGGACAGTTCCCCTTTTGGCCAATTTCGGGCTCTGGCCGTAACAAACATACTTCGCTTTTCGTCCGTTGGTTTACGGTTGGCGCGGTGTAAAACGAAAGAAGACGCCAAATTTTTCGAACTACGAGATGGATATGCTTCTCGAATTGGTCGGTGCGAATGCATCGGTTCTTGAAAATAAAAGAACTGACGTTGGCAGTATAAAATAAGACGTGTACAGTGTCTCGTTTTGCTGGACATTTTTTCCCCTTCTGTTTGAATACCTTCTCATCTGAATATAAAATTCATCAAATATATCTTAATTAATACATGTATGCTCATTTTTATGAAAATTGCACGTCTTCTTGTTTCAAATTATATACTGCATACAAAAATCCAGTTATCATTACAAACAAAAATTCTTAGTTACCGATTTTTGATAAAAAATTCTGAATCGTGATTGTATAATTATAAAAACTACAAATAAGATTTTTAGTTTTTATTTATCTTTCTGTATTTTACATTTCACATAAATGCTCACAGAACATGCGCCTTTCTTTACTAATTTGTATTCGGTTGGAATTGAGGGTAGAATCTAACTCCTTTTGGAGAGCTATATTTCAGTTTTGAATTTCGCCCACAATAAATATAAAAAAAGTTACATAATGAGATTGTCGCGTGGTCCCCTTGATAGAGAAAAATAGGTGTTGTGTACATAGTTCCGCGTAGTCAGCGCATACACAACTTTCCCAGTAGAGCGTGCCCCGCTAAGCACAACAGCGCAGGCGCAGCGCTCGTCCGTCTCCGCACTACGAGATGGCGCTGTCTTAGAGACGGACCAAATTCTGCTTCCGCCGATCCGCATATTAATATGTAACGCAGCCAATGAGATTGCTGCTAACGTAGAACCTTTTCTCCTCGCGGATCACACTCGCGCAGTGATACCAGAACGTGCGAGGGATTATAATGAGAGTACAGACCTCCGATTAGTCAGTCTGCATTAGTCTGCATCAGTCTGTGTCAAATTTCAGTCTGCGCCTAATAAGATTATCATATTCCTGTACATAGCCATGAAGATAAATGGCCGGCCGGTGTGGCCGAGCGGTTCTAGGCGCTTCAGTCTGGAACTGCGCGACCGCTACAGTCGCAGGTTCGAATCCTGCCTCGGGCATGGATGTGTGTGATGTCCTTAGGTTAGTTAGGTTTACGTAGTTCTAAATTCTAGGGGACTGATGACCTCAGATGTTAAGTCCCATAGTGCTCAGAGCCATTTTGAATATAAATGTATAGACACTTTGTCAAGTATCAGAGGTATGTGAGAATAAGATTAACGTACCAAGACCTAAGGAACTTCAGATTGTCAATTGTAAACAGCATCCAGAATCAAATTAAGTAATTTCTATGCTTTTTATTTTTAATAAATATGTGTAAAAATTAATCAAGTTCTGTTTAAAGATGGTCAGCGTCAATCTGCTACTCTAAGTGTGCAAGTGGCATTTCTATCGTCTGACCTAATGGCAGAAGATAAACACGCCACGATAAGGCCACGATATTGCTGACACTCGCCTACTTCGTTAGAGCGACAAGTGAAATAATCTGATGGTGTGTGTACCGAAGGTCATACAGCACGCACACCACAATAGGCAGTGTGGAAGCGTCTGGAGGCACAATTCACTTTTATTCCTGATAAGTTTGATTCATAAATCAATAAAATTTTTGGGTTCATCTCACGTATAGAGTATGGTACACAGTGCTTTGAGTCTATCTCAGAAACACGCAGCCAACTTCCTAGGTAAAATTGTAACCGCGGCCAACTCACTCGCTTCACTTTGATCGAGGTCGGTACACCGTAATTTTACATTCAACAGGATTAACTTCCGACTCTGCCGCGGTTACCTTCTAATCGATATTGGTGCAATCGACTGTTAATCAGTAAATCTGTCCGTCACCGTAGCTAAGGGAACAGGGCGCCGGCTAGTCATGCCGGGGGGCCCGGTTCGATGCCCGGCTGGGTTGGAGATTTTCTCCGCTAAGGTACTGGGTGTTTGTGCCGTCTACATCATCATCATCACATCCTCATCGACACGCAATGTCACCTCAAAAGACTTGCACCCGGGGATCAGGTCTACCCACCGGGAGGCTCTCGCCTCACGACATTTCATTTCATCAGTGAATCTATCCATACTGCTGTGTATCGCTGGTAACGTACAACTAACACTGCCGTACGGCTGTCTGGAGGGTTGAAGCAGGAGAGAACAGCACTGAATGCGATGACTAGAGTGGACACTGATGATGTCAACAGCGAGTACCGTGAGTGCACAGAACAGGTTTGTTTCCAAGCAAGACACACAACTCATACCGTCGACGTCTGTTGTGCAGATGTTTTTGGTGCCGTACAAAGATGTACAGGTAAAACAAAATGAAATCACTCGTCCGTCCATAAGATGAGGTTCAACAGCCGTTAAGTATTTTACAAAATGCATTTTAACCACCAGCCGTTTATTGTCTCATTGGTTGTCCACCGGTTTCGGTTATCAACCGTCGTCGAGGACGTAGGGTACAACAGTTTGGTTGAAAACATCCCATATTCTTTTCAATCTGAACTATATCGAAATTATCCACAATTGTACAACCAGTTTGTCAGTATTCTAAGAGAAACTGGTTGTACAGTTGTGCATAATTTCGATATGGTTCAGCTTCAAAAGAATATGGGATGTTTCTGACTAATCTGTTGTACCCTACATCCGGGGTAATGGTTAATAGCCAAAAACGGTAGATGACTGGACGATAAACAGCTGATGTTTAAAATGCTTTTTATATTAAAAAATGGACCAACTCTGTAATGAGTCATCGGAGAACACGGATCTATTGTACCAAATTCTCAGATGGTTCAAATGGCTCTGAGCACTATGCGACTTAACTTCTGAGGTCATCAGTCGCCTAGAACTTAGAACTAATTAAATCTAACTAACCTAAGGACATCACACACATCCACGCCCGAGGCAGGATTCGAACCTGCGACCGTAGCGGTCGCTCGGCTCCAGACTGTAGAGCCTAGAACCGCACGGCCACTCCTGCCGGCAAAATGCTCAGAAAAGAATAAACTCCGAAATTTTGTGGATAGAATTCGAACCTCTGGAACCTGGTCAAGAACTGAAGTAGGGTATTCAAATTATTACGACTGCTAACGGATGATTAAAATATTTTTTTGTAATTTGTAAAGGAAGTGAGACATTTCATTTAGCAGATATTTTTGTTACTTTGCGTTTGATTAAAAACCTCAGCTGCAGTAATATAAGCAGCTGTTTCTATTTCCAGGAACACCTACGACGCATGAATGCAAGAGGGTATTACGATATGTCCGAGATACAAAGTAGTCTGAGATCGAATGCCTTCGACCACATAGACTGGCTGGATTACCAAGAAATGCACCTGGAACTTGCGTATTTCAGAATTAACTCGTTGCTGGAAGAAAGCGACGAGGATGAACCTGTGGTCGCTCGTTCTCGTCTAACCGCTAACCAGTGCCCTCTGAAGAAAAGCTTCGAGCTTCTGGCCATGTGCTTGTGTGACAATCGAGGGTGAGTAGCCGCTATCCACACCCTCACCAGGACTCCCAACATGAAAAAAAAAACCTCCTCCGTTAAGTTAAATTCTCCTCTGTCGCACTCTGACGCCCACAAGCAGCCTGTCGACGGCATCTGGAAGCAGCTCCACACTTACAGCTGAATGCGACACGATGTTCCAACTCCAGAGACGTTTGGCCCTCGTATCTCTTTTATTCCCCTCAAACCGTTAACATACAACGCTTAGTCCTAATAACTTATGGCTTAACTGGGTAAACGTCATATAAAGAGACTGTTTCATGATATGCTTATCGACATTTTTCTAACATGATGATGATGATGAAGTCTCATACTTCTTGACAAAGCGTAGGGGAACGTTGTGGAGGACTCGTACCGCCGTACTAGGCAAGGTCCTAGTGGAGGTGGTTTGCCATTGCCTTCCTCCGACTTTTCTAGCATAGAGTAGATCGGGGGAAGATGCCATACTTAAGGTTTGGAGGATCAAAGTATTTTTAATTGCACTGGTTTGTCTCTAAATTTTTTCTGAAGAAAAGTCATTCAAACTTATGAGTAATTTGACAGATAATATATGGTTCTTGGTTCGTCACTTCACCCTGGTTAATGCCGTACTTCTAGTTAATCCCAGTTCCAGTTTTCGGCCAATTATTACGGTGTATCTGTTCATTGAGTTTTTGCCAGTATGTGATCCTACCAGCAACTGTTCGAACAGTAGTCTGGGTAATTCATTACTCTGACAGACCGAACTCCACGTCAAACTTTGATGTCGTACAAGAATGTTGGAATGTCGTTCTGAATAATACAATGCAGTGTCTTGTTAAAAGAATGTTTCCTTCTGATGTCTAGCCTCCCGCAGTGACGTCTCAGTTGATAAAGGTTGTATTCTGTCCCCCCTGAATGATATTTACTGACACTCTGCAACCAGGTGCTATTATAGGAGTGGAAAAATGAACTGTGTGTAGAGTCGAGTTTTCTTTTTACATTAAACGCGTAAACTAAGTAAAATTTCTTCATGATTGCTGTATAGGCTATGTGTAAACTTCCATTCCAATATGGATGGTTCATATGTGTTAATCTTGTCCATTAGAAGCACTACCAGTAGACATCTCATCTCTCTCCCTTACGCTATTTACCCTATTATAATTCTGTCGCATTTCCTTCACTTGTAATTGAGCTTTCCGTTGTTGGAAGATAGCTGCGAGGAACTCCGTCTATCGTATCATTCTCACGATGTTATGCTTGGTCCACTCATAACTTTATAACAGTAACCTTACAATTACTTCCAAGTTCCTTCAGAGAAGGGTTTTTATTTCGCCATTAAATAAGCTTTTTTTTGACTTCGAGGGGGAGTCAAAAAGTAAAGGGACTTTTCAGAAAAAGAATATTTATTCTAATGATAGAAAACTAAAACGTACATTATTTTTCTACATATCTTCCAGCACTTCAACGCACTTCCTCCATCGTTTCACAAGTTTTTTGAATCAGTCGGAAAAAAAGATTTCTGGTCGAGCTCATAACCAATTTTGCAATGCATCAGTGACTTCTGTATCGGTTGCAAATCTTCTTCCCTTGAACATTTTCTTCAGTGGTACACACATACGGAAATCACTTTCATGTTTTCCAGCAATTTGAATACCAACTCTTTTATTGTGTCGGCCGTCCGTTTAGTAGAATGTGGTCGAGCGTTATCTTGCTGCAGGATGACACCTTTTCGCAGTTTCCCGCAATGTTTGGAGTTAATTGCAAAAATTGCTCTGAGCACTATGGGACTTAACTTCTTTGGTCATCAGTCCCGTAGAACTTAGAACTACTTAAACCTAACTAACCTAAGGACATCACACACATCCATGCCCGAGGCAGGATTCGAACCTGCGACCGTAGCGGTCGCGCGGTTCCAGACTGTAACGCCTAGAATCGCAGGGCCACTGCGGCCGGCCAGTTAATTGCAGGTTTCAGTTAGTTCACAACACATCACAATAGTTGCGATTGCTCACATTTTCGCCTCTTGGGATGAAATGAACTGCTACCACACCTTCCATGTCCCAGAATAGTGTTAGTATAATCTCACCAGCTGATGGTTGACGTTTAAATTTCTTAACTTCTGGTGACCATGGGTGTTTCCAAACCATGCTCGCCGCCTTACTTTCCGGTTCCTAATGATGCACCTACGTTTTGTCTATGGTAACGATTCGCTGTAAAAATCCATCTCCCTTGCGACGACAACGAGCCAGACCTTGGCGAGAGATGTCCATCCTTTGCTTCCTGCGCTGCGATGACCATTCTTTCGGTACTCACCTTCCGAAAATTTAGCCTGTCGTGTAAGAGTTAATACTTTGAACTTTGACTGTATATAACGTATTGAGGATTTCATCCACTGCGATTCGTTTGTTTCCCATCATCATACCATCAAAAATTTACTACGTTCGCACTCGACAAATAATTTCTGCACGTTTAACACCTACTGCAAACAACAACTTGCTTTGTGCAGATCAACAGTGGAGTTGCCATGTTTCATGGTCTGCTACAACGCAACTACTAACGCGGGAGTAAGAGTGACACGTTGTGTAGAATTATTACAGACGACAACACTTCAGTCCTGGATAACAATAGTATTTCCATTTATCATATTATGCATATTCTGTAATCCGCCATGTCGTGGAATTTGTATGTAATGAATATACTTTATTTTCCTTATAGTCTCTACGAAAAAAAGCATTTTGTATTTGTGCCTTCTAATTAATATATTCTCTAGACCCTCCGGTTTTTCCCTTTAGTTTCATCTCTCTTTCACATATTTCGTTCTGCAGCATTTGCTGGCATAGACCATATTTGGTACTGTGGTATTACTGATTTTCCTGTTATCTAATTTGCTACTTTGAATATTAATCGATTTGGTACAAGCTGATACTTGTGCAATAAGATATCTGAGAAGCTCCAGGCCCGATCAGGAGAAAATATGTTAACAGCTAATACAAATTTCTAACACAAATAAGTTGTCTTTGAAACTTCGTGGCAGATCAAACTTGTGTTCCCACCAGTGACTCGAATTCGGGACCTTTGCTTTTCGCGAGACAGTGCTCTACCATTTGAGCTACCTAAGCACGACTCATCCACATCTACATCTACATCCATACTTCGCAAACCACCTGACGGTGTGTGGCGGAGGGTACCTTGAGTACCTGTATCGGTTCTCACTTTCGTTTCCAGTCTCGTATTGTTCGTGGAAAGAAAGGTTGTCGGTATGCCTCTTTTTGGGCTCTAATCTCTCTGATTTTATCCTCATGGTCTCTTCGCGAGATATACAGGTATGTAGGAGGGAGCAATATACTGCTTGACTCCTCGGTGAAGGTATGTTCTCGAAACTTCAACAAAAGCCCATACCGAGCTACTGAGCGTCTCTCTTGCAGAGTCTTCCACTGGAGTTTATCTATCGTCTCCGTAACGCTTTCGCGCTTACTAAATGATCCTGTAACGAAGCGCGCTGCTTTCCGTTGGATCTTCTCTGTCTCTTCTATCAAACCTATCTGGTACGGATCCCTCACCGGTGAGCAGTATTCAAGCAGTGGGCGAACAAGCGTACTGTAACCTACTTCTTTTATTTTCGGACTGTATTTCCTTAGGATTCTTCCAACGAATCTCAGTCTGGTATTTGCGCTACCGACGATTAATTTTATATGGTCATTCCATTTTAAATCACTCCAAATGCCTACTTCCAGATAATTTATGGAATTAACTGCTTCCAGTTGCTGACCTGCCATATTGTAGCTAAATCATAAAGGATCTTTCTTTCCATGTATTTGCACCACATTACACTTGTCTACATTGAGATTCAATTGCCATTACTGCATCATGCTACAATTCGTTGCAGATCCACCTGTATTTCCGTACCATTTTCCATTGTTACAACCTCTCGATGTACTACAGTATCATCCGCAAAATGCCTTAGTGAACTTGCGATGTTATCCACAAGGTCATTTATATGTATTGTGATTAGCAACGGTCCTACGACACTCCCCTGCGGCACAACTGAAATCACTCTTACTTCAGAAGACTTCTCTCCGTTGAGAATGACATGCTGCGTTATGTTATCTAGGAGCTCTTCAATCCAATCACACAAGTGTTCTGATAGTCCATATGCTCTTACTTTGTTCATTAAACTACTGTGGGGAACTGTATCAAACGCCTTGCGGAAGTCAAGAAACACGGCATCTACCTGGGAACCCGCGTCTATGGCCCTCTGGGTCTCGTGAACGAACAGCGCTAGCTGGGTTTAACACGATCGTCTTTTTCGAAAACCATGTTGATTCCTACGGAGTAGCCGGCCGAAGTGGCCGTGCGGTTAAAGGCGCTGCAGTCTGGAACCGCAAGACCGCTACGGTCGCAGGTTCGAATCCTGCCTCGGGCATGGATGTTTGTGATGTCCTTAGGTTAGTTAGGTTTAACTAGTTCTAAGTTCTAGGGGACTAATGACCTCAGCAGTTGAGTCCCATAGTGCTCAGAGCCATTTTTCCTACGGAGTAGATTTCTAAGTCTCCAGAAAAGTCATTATATTCGAACATAATACGTGTTCCAAAATTGTAGAATTGATCTACGTTAGAAATATAGGTCTGTAGTTCTGTACATCTGTTCGACGTCCCTTCTTGAAAAGGGGGAAGACCTGTGACGTTTTCCAATCTTTTGGAACGCTACGCTCTTCTAGAGACCTACGGTACACCTCTGCAAGAAGGGGGGTAAGTTCCTTCGCGTACCCTGTGTAAAATCGAACTGGTATCCCATCAGATCCAGCGGCCTTTCCTCTTTTGAGCGATTTTAATTTTTTTTCTGTCTCTCTGTCATCTATTTCGATATCTACCATTTTGCCATCTGTGCGACGATCTAGAGAAGGAACTACAGTGCAGTCTTACTCTGTGGAACAGCTTTGGAAAAAAACATCAAGTATTTCGGTCTTCAGTCTGTCATCCTCTGTTTCAGTACCATTTTGGTTACAGAGTGTCTGTCACCATCCGTTCTCACAGTACTGACGAGGTACTAAAGGAATTGAAGCTGTGAGGAAGGGTGGCGAGTCGTGCTTGTGTAGCTTATATGGTAGAGCACTTGTCCGCGAAAATCAGAGATCCCGAGTTCGAGTCACGGTCCGGCACACAGTTTTAATGTGCCAGGGAGTTTCATATTAGCCATACTCCACTACAGAGTAAAAATATCATTCTGGGAATTTTACTTGTTTCACATCAGATTCTTTGGAATAGTAGATATGTTGAGTCATTTTTATCATTGATATCACCAACACCACTAACATAAATATCACTAATACACTTGCCTGTAATAGGATTCCTATTATTTGTAACGTAGATGAAGTTGTCGAATTAACGATGAAAATTTTTAATAGTCCAAGCTTATTACCTTATTTCCATATTTACAGGGATGATAATATGATAGCTGACGCAAAGGATAAAAACAGACAAAACTCTGAGGCCAGAAAGATTGAGAACGACGCCGGCACACAACTGCCTGAGGATGTTCTGACGCCACGAAAGGACGACGAAGTAGCGCTGACGCCGATCAGTGACAACCCGCAGCCACAAGTCAGGAACACAGATGAGGTGGGCGAGGAGGTGCCCTCAGACGAAGCCGGTGGTGGCGCAGAGCAGGCGCAAGGCAGTGGTGCCAACAGAGTAAATGATGAGGGAGACCAAGAAGCCACAAGTGGTCCTGAAGCAGATGATAAGGCCAAGCCACCACTTAGCGGAGGAAACGAAGCAGCCGGCGAAGCCACAAGAGTTACCAAAGAGGGTAATAACAGTGGCTATCAGATGCTGAGCGAAGGTCAACCACTGGACGCTAACGTCAACCATTCCAGTAGGCGTGATAATGGAAAAACTTGCGACCTAATTAGATTTCAAATATCAGTTCGATATTAAACTACAGTGTATGTATTTTTTTTTTACAGATGTTTCAGACGGTAACAGCGAACATCGTGTGAAAGTAATAGGCAGCAGCAGCAGCAGTAGTGATGAAACACAGTCACGAAGTAGTGGTGAGAGTAGCTGCAAAACTGTAAGTTTACTGTGGAAACCAGATTATTTGATATTGGACTCCAATGTCGATAGCTTGGCCCAGTTATTATATAACAATTCAAAGCCAAATCCACGACCTGTTTTAGGTCGTGTTTATGGCAGCGCTGAAACACTGAAATACGCTGTTTCTCCAGCGCAGTGAATAAAGTACTTGTGAAGATTTGGGCGTATGTGTCCTTGTACAGAGTGGTAGTGTTCGTGTTCTGTGGGTGGACCTGGCCCATTCGTTAAAAGTGGTCTACTGGCCAAATATTTAACCTGGTGATTCACGTATTCTAACTTACCTAAAATGCTGAACCACAGGGATGGCCAGCGAATATTATATTAGTGTTAATTTTTTAATTTGAACAAATAATTGTTGTTTTTATAAAATATATATGACGGGTTATATGATGGCATCTCGGCGGTTTGGAAGTGGAGCTCCACAAGCCAATTATTTTATGTAGTGATATTTTAAATTGCTTCCCTTCTCTAAGCCTGCAGGTAAGGCTTTAAGCCCTGAGCTAGAAGGGTGCTGTTAAAGCCATGTTCTCCTACAAATGATAATAATTTTGTGAAGTATTACTTGACTGGTCACCAGTGCGGTTTCGTTTCCTAAACCTTTGACCCTGGCGTATGTTATTTAGGTATGAACCATTTTAATTATGTGGGAAAAAGGAATTTTATTGCCACATGTGTGAAGACTTAGTGATCCTATGGATTATAAACTTTTACCTTGGCCAAATCCTGATGTGATTTTTCTTGTGGGTCATCAGGTTACCAGTTGTATACAAAATTTAGTGAACTGTTGCGAACGACTCTAAATAATGGCTGACTCTAAGTGCTAGAGGACCGTGGTTTCAAAGGAGTGAAACAAGCCATTCATTGTAAACTGTCTAATATTTAATGGTCGTGGCAGCGACTCTATTTTTTTTTTGTTTTCATTTTTTACTTGCTGCTTTTGTTTAATGACCCACTGACTGATTGCTTAAGGTGAGTCTCTGAATGCCTCTCGGCCGCTGTGACTGGGTACGGGATCGGAGGCGATAGTGTAGCACCACCCCGGCACCCGACACCATTCCCACCGTTGCCCGTGTCCCGCCACGTGGGGGTGTACTTTTTTTCTGCAGCTCATTGATAAGTTCTCAAATAATAACAATTGTAGATAAACAAATACAAATCCATTACCATGACACAAATAACAACAATTATAAAAAACTTACAGAACCAGAGTGGTGTCAACCTTGATGTAGGATGTTATCAGTGAATCTTATCATTGAAATTAGAATTATATATTAATAACTTCAGCTGCTGACCGGCGTTGATATATATCGACGGAGACAGGTGAAAATGAGTGCCCCAACCGGGATTCGTATGCTTTTGTATGTTGCCCTTAACAACAATAGTCGAAATAAAAGTCTTCACAAATAAGAAAATGTTTTTACATAAAAGATAAATACAAATAATAATCTGTTGTCTTATGTGCAAACTAAAAATCCTGATAGCACCACATCAGTGTAGTATACTCCTTAGCTGCATATACAACCCGGCTACGGGGACTAATAAACTAATAACACACAAACTGAACCTCGAGCTCTGAAATCAAGTGGCACGTCAGACAAGAATTATGTGTCTGAAAGGAAGATACATTCGTAAGAAATCCGAAGTTCACGTAAATCGTAATCACTGTTTGCGCCTGTGAGTAGGACAACCCAAGATAACCTTATAAGCTGTGATTAGCAGCGCGTGCCTGTTATCTTCTGTTCAAGTAGTTCAATTTGTAGATTTAATAACTCGCCTGCAGATCACAGTTCGCAGCTGCCTCTGCAAACCCGTTGCAAACTACAAACACAGCATTACCTGACACAACTAGCGCTTCCCAGCAAACCAACCCTCCGCACACATACGTCGTCACCCGTTACAACAACACTACGTCACGGCGATATCGAAGGCTCGGGATGACCCATTATGTTTGCAGTAAAATGTGTTTTTCGTATTACAGGAAAAGGAACGAAAATATCGTACGTCTAGGGAGTGAGGGTGGGATTGTTAGACAGTGAGAGTGTTTTTATTACGAAGGAAAGACCGACACCAGCCGCAAACCAGCATCGAAATAATTTTGTGGTGAAAACTGAAAACTTATGACGGACTGGGATTCTAACTCGGATCTGTCGCTTAACACCAGCAGTTGATTAAACCGCATCGGTCATCCGGACGCGCTTGCAGTCCAGCCCAAATTCTCAACTTCTTTCACTCTAGAAGTTTCGACGCTCCGTGCACCGACTTGTTCTATGTTTGTTCCTGCAAGAGACTCAGTCCTTGTTGTGCACCCACTTTGAAGTTATCAAGGCATTTACGCCTACGAATAGACTACTGGTTTGGTGCATATGTTCGTAGCGTTTTTCCGTAAGTTTAATAAACACAACAGATACATTTTTCAAGATTTTAAACATGGCTGCAGCCATCCTTTATTGTGAACAACAGATACACATAACACAAAATTTAGTCAACAACGGCATGCTCTCCTTCACTATTTACAACAGTCTGCCAACGACGGTGTAACTTTTCGATTCCGCGACTGCGGAAATCGCGAGGTTTTGAGGCTAAGAACTCATTGTACCATGTTCGGAATGGATTTTCCTCTGGAAAGGAAGCTCCTTGAAGGTTTTTCGACAGAGAGCGGCTAAGGTGAAAATCTGAGGGCGTGAGATCAGGTGAGTAAGGTGGGCGCGGAATGACTTCTCAACGCAACTCCTGTATAGTGCTTTTGTCAGTCTAGCAGAATGGGGGCAGGCTTTAACGTGGAGTAGAATCGCTTCACGCAATCTTGCTGGCCGTCATTTTTGGATTGCAAATGTCAGCAGTCACGATTGCACCTCGGGGAAGCAATTCGTGGTACACCACAACGTCGCTATTCCGCCAAATAGGTAACATTATACTCGTATTTTGTGGATGCGCGCAGGAGTTTCTGCTTTGTTTGGACTCTTCCATTGCTTCCTTTACCTTGCGTTAAGCCTAGTTTGCACGACGACACTGGGTTGCGCCACTCGTGGCGTGGAATGAGTTGCACGCAAGTCGTTTCATATGTGACTGTAGAGACGGCGACACCAGTATACACTTCAGTTTCGTCGTTTTGTGGGTTCCTGAGTCGTGTCTGAAATGAAAGTTTTGGCAGCTGCACGTCTCTCGGGTTGTGATGGAGTTAAAGCTTGTTGCGTGGAATCGCTGCATAAAAAAAAAGAAACGTGTTTCGATTCGTGACTGGATGAAGAAAAGACGTCAGCTCGGTTGCTCAGCATCCTTGCTGAAATAATTTATAATGGAAGATCCAAGAAGTTCTTTTAATTATCTTAGAATGTCACCGGAATTGTTCACGTTTCTTCTAAATAGAGTTAATTATGCGATAAGGAATACAGGTACTGTAATGCAGGAAGCGCCTTCGCCAGAACTGAAATTACATATCATATTGCGCGCGTTACAATAGAAAACACTCGGAATGCTATAAGATACGGATTTAGTTGGTGATGATGCTACTTCATTAACACCAGTAATTATTAACATTAACAGTAATAATTATTAACATTAGCAACAATAATTACTCGAAGCAGGCCGCATTAAGAAGAGGAGGAGGAGGAGGAGGAGGAGATTAGTGTTTAACGTCCCGTCGACAACGAAGTCATTAGAGACGAAGCGCAAGCTCGGGTGAGGGAAGGATGGGAAAGGAACTCGGCCGTGCCCTTTCAAAGGAACCATCCCGGCATTTGCCTGAAGCGATTTAGGGAAATCGCGGAAAACCTAAATCAGGATGGCCGGAGACGGGACTTAACCGTCGTCCTCCCGAATGCGAGTCCAGTGTGCTAACCACTGCGCCACCTCGGCAAACTACTCTGTTGAAGGTAGAGCTTTACAGTGGCAGTATTTCACAATCCTAAATGTGTGAATGGGAAGCACTGCAGCGACGTTTTAAATATATGAATATTGATTAAAGAAGTCAGCTTCTTGAATTTGTGTAGCCTTCCCTCCTGTCAACAATAGTATTTAAGAATGAGTTGGCCAACTCGAACGACTGGATTTTAGTCTTCTAGACGAGAGCATAGCCACAGCTAGAATTAAAATTGTTTGTATTTTTCTTAATTCAGTTGCATATGTGCTCCTAACTAAATAAATTTTGCCCAGCAGCTTAGATATTGTCAAACCATCTATGTTTTGATCGCACAAGACGGGTCTCAGCGGCAGGAAAATGTTGTTTATTTTTGTAATCAGCATCACTGAAATCCCACAAACATCTATTCAAAGCATAGATATCGAAAATCGAGCATTATTCTCCGTTCCCCACTTGATATTTGAGTTTGTCTGCATTCTACGAACGCACATAACCTCAAAACTCGTGCAACTAGTGTCGCCAAAGTTGGAACACGCCGAAAGTGTTTTAGTTTCATTAACGAAACGCGCGGAGCTCATGCGCAGTGGCCGGTAGCGCAGTCGTCTGCAACCTAGTGTCGTTGCGTAAACTACTCTTTAGCATAAAGACACCATTTCTCGTCACCGGTAACGAGACATGGTAGGTAAACGAAATGATGACGAATAAGCAGAGATGTCCTTATGTCCACCCCCTGATTTTTGTGATTTTGACTTAGAGCAAGCGGTACCCGTACACACGATTTTTACACCTTCCTCATTGCTTGCAAATATTGCACAATGGTGGAATGATCCTAGTTCATCGCCTTGACATTTCTCTGGTACACTAACGAGGATAATTGTGCATTAATGCGTTTAATTATGTTCATCGAATCGCGAAGGTCTATCTGATCTTGGAGAGTCATTAACCTGAAACCGATCCTCCTTAAAGCGAGAAAACCGTTTCCTTGCTGTGCTGTGTCCAATGGCGTTATCCTCACACACGGCGCAAATGTTGCTGGTTGTCTCCGATGCTGTCACGTATCTACATCTACATCTACATCTACATTGATACTCCGCAAGCCACCCAACGGTGTGTGGCGGAGGGCACTTTACGTGCCACTGTCATTACCTCCCTTTCCTGTTCCAGTCGCGTATGGTTCGCGGGAAGAACGACTGTCTGAAAGCCTCGGGAGGTATAAGTAGGGGGAAGCAATATATTCGATACCTCATCCAGAAACGCACCCTCTCGAAACCTGGCGAGCAAGCTACACCGCGATGCAGAGCGCCTCTCTTGCAGAGTCTGCCACTTGAGTTTATTAAGCATCTCCGTAACGCTATCACGGTTACCAAATAACCCTGTGACGAAACGCGCCGCTCTTCTTTGGATCTTCTCTATCTCCTCCGTCAACCCGACCTGGTAAGGATCCCACACTGATGAGCAATACTCAAGTATAGGTCGAACGAGTGTTTTGTAAGCCACCTCCTTTGTTGATGGACTACATTTTCTAAGCACTCTCCCAATGAATCTCAACCTGGTACCCGCCTTACCAACAATTAGTTTTATATGATCATTCCACTTCAAATCGTTCCGTACGCATACTCCCAGATATTTTACAGAAGTAACTGCTACCAGTGTTTGTTCCGCTATCATATAATCATACAATAAAGGATCCTTCTTTCTATGTATTCGCAATACATTACATTTGTCTATGTTAACGGTCAGTTGCCACTCCCTGCACCAAGTGCCTATCCGCTGCAGATCTTCCTGTATTTCGCTACAATTTTCTAATGCAGCAACTTCTCTGTATACTACAGCATCATCCGCGAAAAGCCGCATGGAACTTCCGACACTATCTACTAAGTCATTTATATATATTGTGAAAAGCAATGGTCCCATAACACTCCCCTGTGGCACGCCAGAGGTTACTTTAACGTCTGTAGACGTCTCTCCATTGATAACAACATGCTGTGTTCTGTTTGCTAAAAACTCTTCAATCCAGCCACACAGCTGGTCTGATATTCCGTAGGCTCTTACTTTGTTTATCAGGCGACAGTGCGGAACTGTATCGAACGCCTTCCGGAAGTCAAGAAAAATAGCATCTACCTGGGAGCCTGTATCTAATATTTTCTGGGTCTCATGAACAAATAAGGCGAGTTGGGTCTCACACGATCGCTGTTTCCGGAATCCATGTTGATTCCTACATAGTAGATTCTGGGTTTCCAGAAATGACATGATACGCGAGCAAAAAACATGTTCTAAAATTCTACAAGAGATCAACGTAAGAGATATAGGTCTATAGTTTTGCGCATCTGCTCGACGACCCTTCTTGAAGACTGGGACTATCTGTGCTCTTTTCCAATCATTTGGAACCCTCCGTTCTGCATGGGCAGCTGTACCCGTACACGCCATCCAAGTTCCGTTTGACTCAATGCCCAGGCGTATCACGGCCGTTATTTCGGCCAGAGGTGGTTGTTCTGGGTACCGATTTCTCAGGATCTATGCACCCAAATTGCGTGAAAATGTAATCACATGTCAGTTCTAGTATAACATATTTGTCCAATGAATACCCGTTTATCATCTGCATTTCTTCTTGGTGTAGCAATTTTAATGGCCAGTAGTGTAATTTCATCTTTTATTTCGAAATGGGAGCCTGAAAGGTAAACCTTTATTTTCAGATTCCTGTAGACAGTCGGCTAATCGACGGAGAACCCACGGAGGAGTCAGTGCTGAGTGAGGTGTCGCGGCTGCTGGAACAGCTGCTCATGCTGTACTGCCGCCACATGGATCGCGTGGAGGTGGTGGGCTCGGACTTCCTAGAAATGGAGCTGCCTGTGGGCGCGCGCTCGGCGACGGCGCGGCTGCCGGCCCTCGTCGAGGACACGCTGGACAGCATGGAGGGGGAGCTGTCCGAGACGCAGCGGCAGCTGGCGCTGATCGCAGGCGCCGCAAGGGCACTGGGCGAGTATACCTGGCCCGCCGCGACCGGGAGTCGAACCCAGTGGCCCGCGGACAGGCTGCCGCAGCCTCGGCAGCCGGACCTCAGCACTCCTCGGCGAAAGCCAGAGGGCAGCATCTGGAGACTCTGCTGCTGTTTCTTCTCGTACTGCTTGAGGACGTGCCGATGAACACTCTCTTGGAGGATCTGGTGACGTCAACAGCCATATGTCTCCCCCCCCCCCCCCCCCCCCCCTGTGCCACTGTCATTACCTCCCTTTCCTGTTCCAGTCACGTAAGGTTCGCGGGTAGAACGACTGCCGGAAAGCAATATATTAGATACCTCATCCAGAAACGCACCCTCTCGAAACCTGGACAGCAAGCTACACCGAGAAGCAGAGTGCCTCTCTTGCAGAGTCTGCCACTTCGGTTTGCTAAACATCTCCGTAACACTGTCACGCTTACCAAATAACCCGACAGAGCGAGGTGGGGCAGTGGTTAGACACTGGACTCGCATTCGGGAGGACGACGGTTCAATCCCGCGTCCGGCCATCCAGATTTAGGTTTTCCGTGATTTCCCTAAATCGATCCAGGCAAATGTCGGGATGGTTCCTTTGAAAGGGCACGGCCGACTTCCTTCCGCATCCTTCCCTAATCCGATGAGACGGATGACCTCGCTGACTGGTCTCCTTCCCCAAAACAACCCAACCCAACCAAATAACCCTGTGACGAAACGCGCTGCTCTTCTTTGGATCTTCTCTATCTCCTCCGTCAACCCGACCTGGTACGGATCCCACACTCATGAGCAATACTCAAGTATAGGTCAACCGAGTGTTTTGTAAGCCACCTCCTTTGTTGATGGACTACATTTTCTAAGGACTCTCCCAATGAATCTCAACTTGGCACCCACCTTACCAACAATTAATTTTATATGATCATTCCAGTTCAAATCGTTCCGTACCCATACTCCCAGATATTATACAGAAGTAACTGGTACCAGTGTTTGTTCCGCTATTATGTAAACATACTATAAATGATCCTTCTTTCTATGTATTCGCAATACATTACATTTGTCTATGTTAACGGTCAATTGACACTCCCTGCACCAGGTGCCTATCCGCTACAGATCTTCCTGCACTTCGCTGCAATTTTCTAATGATGCAGCTTCTCTGTATATTACAGCATCATCCGCGAAAAGCCGCACGGAACTTCCGACACTATCTACTAGGTCATTTATATATATTGTGAAAAGCAATGTTCCCATAACACTCCCCTGTGGCACGGCAGAGGTTACTTTAACGTCTGTAGACGTCTCCCCATTGAGAACAACTTGCTGTGTTCTGTTTGCTAAAAACTCTTCAATCCAGCCACACAGCTGGTCTGATATTCCGTAGGCTCTTACTTTGTTTATCAGGCGACAGTGCGGAACTGTATCGAACGCCTTCCGGAAGTCAAGAAAAATTGCATCTACCTGGGAGCCTGTATCTAATATTTTCTGGGTCTCATGAACAAATAAAGCGAGTTTGGTCTCACACGATCGGTGTTTCCGGAATCGATGTTGATTCCTACAGAGGAGATTCTGGGTTTCCAGAAATGACATGATACGCGAGCAAAAACGTGTTCTAAAATTGTACAACAGATCGATGTCAGAGATATAGGCCTACAGTTTTGAGCATCTGCTCGATGACCCTTCTTGAAAACTAGAACTACCTGTGCTCTTTTCCAATCATTTGGAACCTTCCGTTCCTCTAGAGACTTGCGGTACACGGCTGTTAATAGGGGGGCAAGTTCTTTCGCGTACTCTGTGTAGCATCGAACTGGCATCTCGTCAGGTCCAGTGGACTTTCCTCTGTTGAGTGACTCCAGTTGCTTTTTTATTCCTTGGACACTTATTTCGATGTCAGCCATATTTTCGTTTGCGTGAGGATTTAGAGAAGGAATTAAAGTGGGGTCTTCCTCTGTGAAACAGCTTTGGAAAAAGGTGTTTAGTATTTCAGCTTTACGCGTGTCATCCTCTGTTTCAATGCCATTATCATCCGGTTATCATTCTCTGTGCACTTGTCACGTTACCTGTCTATGAACGTCCGCCTCCTTAGCTGAGTGGTCAGCACGTCTGATTATAATGTAGCGGACCCAGAGTTCGATGCCCAGTCTAATAGGAGATCCGCCCAATAAATGATTGTTACGTTGTCCTCGTCGTCATTTCATCATCATGGAAAAGCAAGTCGCCCAATGTTGCGTCACCTGGAAAGAAATGAAACTCGGCAGCTATCACTGCCATATCACCAATTTTTTTCATTTTTACGAAAGTCTGAGCTTGCTAGAGTGACCGCCTTTGTCAGGAAAGTAACTGGCTGTCAATGAACTAACGAAATCTCCAAGGAAATCTCACTCAGACAGTAGTAGTGCTGCGATCGTGTCTTACATTTGCGCAAAATATGGAACGTCATTCCCAGAGTCACTGTTCCCATCAGGACACATAATATTAGACATTCTACTCAACTGAGAACCTCCTGTCCTCCTCGCATGGTAATTAGCTCAAACAGCAACTCTACAATTGGCCACATCTAAAACAGTCTACCCTATTCCTTTTACTCCTTGTAGTGGAGAACGGTGCAAATAATTAAATAGATAAATAAAGCTTCACTCACTCCAAACACGCACACACACAGACACACACAGACATACGCACACCGTTTCAGGGTACTTGAATAATTCGGTGGCGACATGTGAAAATGAATTTCTAACCGGATTTCCCGACTTACTCGAATGGTCCCTTTAACCGCTTTCTTTATTCAAGAAGATTTGAACCAGAGACTCTCCAGTCACCAACCTATCTCGTTTTGCATCTTTTTTTGTGACAGTAGTGTAGTTTATCATCAAAGAATGTAAAACAGAATACAATCAAACTGAGGCTACGTCTTCGTCTATCCGAGCACGCTTGCTGTACAACCCAAAGTGTCAACTGTCGCACTCTATTTCAGCAGCACCTCCATGTCCACCATCCTCACTGAGCGCACCATTTGGAGTGATTCAAGCAAGAGATCTGACCTACGATGTATCAACACTGAAGGTATCGGGAAATGCCCTCAAGGCGTGTGTGTGTGTGTTGTGATACGATAGATGACATTGTCCCAGAAACAAAATGAAATAGTCTCAATACCCTATTTCGGACCGTAGTAGTTTGGGCTTTACCTTGGTTATTATCTGAATACCAGGGCTCCTCCTAAATACTCCACATAGGAATGTCTTACGCCACTCGTTGTTTCTTGGGTTATTGGCTGAGAATGACAGCGTCTGTTTAACTGAATCTGAAACAGCGCGCTCTGCTCCTTCGTGTAGAGAGGGGGAGAGAGAGAGAGGCAAGTTTGAAGTGTGGGCGACACTTCATGACTGCCCAGACCTGAATTTGCGCTCATTCGCAAACCTGTGTTTGGAACACTTCGAGACGAATAGCTTCAAGGAATTTTGCTTTGTTTTCAGGCACATGTCTGCATATCTGGTACACATTGAAATCCCCACGCCTTAATACCGTAACACGCCGCTTTATTTTTTTTTCTCTATAAAGAGCCATGGCACAGCACAGCAAAAATCCAATTTATTAGTCGTCACAGCCATTTTCTTTTGACTGCTAGAACGGCGGGCTACGATAGTGTGAAGGCAACGGTCTTGCCGCAGTGGATACACTGGTTCCGTGAGATCACCGAAGTGAAGAACTGTCGGGCGTAGCTAGCACTTGGATAGGTGACCATCCAGCTGCCATGCGCTGTTGCCATTTTTCGGGATGCACTCAGCCTCGTGATGTCAATTGAGGAGCTGCTCGACCGAACAGTAACGGCTCTGGTCAAAGAAAACCATCGTAACGACTAGGAGAACGGTGTGCTGACCACACGCCCCTCCTATCCGAATCCTCAACTGAGGATAACACGGCGGTCGGATGATCCCGATGGGCCAATTGTGGCCTGAAGACGGAGTGCTTTTAACGATAGTGTGACTGTGATTTCGATGTGTGTCAAAGAATCACTTTTTCACCTGCAAAAAAACAAAAAAAAATTGCGTAATGTAATTTGAACTTCTTGATTACCCCTCCAGAGCTCCAGACATTAACAACATTCCTTGAAAATGCACCAGCTATGCGAGACAGTCTATTCGTGCCGTTAGCCACCCTATTGCAAACGTTAGTGGCATATCAGGTACAGGAACCTAAAAAAATCTGTTGTTGCAGTCACAGCTTTATGAGTAAACACAAAGTAAAGGCCTGAGCAGACACTGACTTTAGTGCACACTTCATACTAACAGGATTTAAGCATTAAAGAGGCTGCGGAAATCAGAGTGTACCTGGGCAACTATAATAGAGGTATGGGATTCGCGATGAGCAGTGCTTAAAAGCTGAGTAACTGCACAGCTCAATGTATGGCATTAAACATTATGGTGCGAGCAGACTTTTCGAATGACAGCTGATGGTTGGCGCCAATGTAATCCCAGTGTGCAGTGGTCGCCACTACATCTGTGTGACTCCGTTACTTCTTCCACCGCCAGCTGATTTCATGCCAAGAAAGTTTTACTGAGTTAACGTGACAAATGCTACAGACTTAGGCCGTATCTGGTTGATGTGTCAGTGAACGACTAAGACAAAATTTGAATATAAGAAAGAATACTGAAGTTATCTTTTTTTTTGAAAGACAGTTTTGCAATTGTCTTTTTAATGTAGTGTTACCCTCATAATTTTTTTTTCTCCTGGAAGTTCTATTCTTGGTGTAGCATTGCCTAAAAAAAGTCTCCAAGGGTGGAAAGTTTCTGAAATGGGCAACTCCCTTACGGCTTCCTGTCCTAATACGAGTAGTTGCACATGCATCATCTTCCTCTCGTAACTGAAGACATGGTCAACATTGGCCTCTCGAATAATGTTGGTGATCGTTGTTGTGGTCTTCAGTCCTGAGACTGGTTTGATGCAGCTCTCCATGCTACTCTATCCTGTGCAAGCTGCTTCATCTCCCAGTACGTACTGCAGCCTACATCCTTCTGAATCTGCTTAGTGTATTCATCTCTAGGTCTCCCTCTACGATTTTTACTCTCCACGCTGCCCTCCAATAATAAATTGGTGATCTCTTGATTCCTCAGAACATGTCCTACCAACCGATCCCTTCTTCTAGTCAAGTTGTGCCACAAACTCCTCTTCTCCCCAATTCTATTCAATACCTCCTCATTAGTTATGTGATCTACCCATCTAATCTTCAGCATTCTTCTGTAGCACCGGTGATTACGAAGTTAAAAACATAAACTAAGGACATGTGGAGAGATAACAAAGCTACATACATAAGAATTGTGCACAGACTCAGATGGAAATGTATACGGAATATAACCGGTACATACACGCACTCAGTCAGTTAATGTGATAGCACTGAAATGTGTGTGAACGCGTGCTCAGTGTGTTCAGCTTGTACAGGTTACGGGACTCTCAATGACACTTACGGTTCAAGAGAACATGACACAATAAATGTTAAAATATACAAGACAGAAAATGTCAAATGATGCTATGGCAGCAGAGCAACTTCTGTCAGTGCTGGAGGGAAAGCATAAATGACTCGCAGCCCTACTACCCAGCTGTAATCATAACATAATTAATCAATTTGTCGCGATAGGCGAACAACAAAAGCCTTAAAAGGTTTGCACGTTAAAAACTGGCAGGTTCTCCCGAATATATGTAGTTTCATAACTGGCGATCAGTGCTACAACACAATACATAAAATCCAGGCCCATGTGGCCTGCAGATTGACTGCACCTATCATGGAAATGCCAGGATGACTGTACCTATCGTGTAAATGCGGGTTGACATTACCAAGGGTCTCAAACAGTTGCCAGAGGAAAGTGGCGCTACATTCTACGACCAATCCACACACTTTGTGACAGTTCGGGCAAGACCATTTGACACTTCTTAGTGGTCAGTCATTGGCATCTCCTAATGGCGTTCACCTTGTTCCTACAAAGAACTGGTTTTCATAGAGGTCACCTTTGTGGCAATAATTAGTAAAATCTTCTGGATTCTTAGGCCACGTCGTATTACTTTTACACGATCGACGTTTCGACCTCTCTGCTGCGATTTTCTTCGGGATACTGTGACGTCCACGATGCTCAGTCAGCTGTCGACACCACAAGATCGTGCAGCCGATCTCAACATAGGGGTCGAATCGCCAATCGTATGGCATAATGCCGCATCTTGGAAAGGTAGGTGAAAACAGGCCAATAACCAGCAACTGTGCAACATTGTGGACAACTCATGGATCGGTCAGCGGTAAGCCTGAAGAAGAAAGGCCATAAGCATCTACTGGTAGGTTGTGTAAGTTAAGATACTCGACAGGCCAATTGCCAGGGATGGAAGTAAAATCTGCGGAGAGGGTGAAGCGTTACAGGAAGACCACCTGCCGAACTGGGACTGCCACCTACCCCTGCTCCTTCATCTGGACCGACACAGAGACACCTGTCCAATACTCTCAGCTGTTGAAGACTCTGTGTCACTTCAGCTTAAACACCCTCTAGCGAGGTGCACCTTGTAACCTCCCCCTCACTTATCCACCTTGACAGTGAAAAATTAAACCGCGTGTACCTAATGGAAATTTGGGAAAAGCAATCGTCACCGAAGTAAATTTGTCGGTAAAGAGGGAGGAAAGGGTTACATCTAAATGAAAGGAAAAACGCAAATGAAACTGGTGGAAATTAATTTTGAAAAGGGGTAAAGTTAATAAAGAAAGTAAATGTGTGGCCGTTACGTTAACAATGAACTAGCGGTAATTAGATATTTGAGATTTGGGGGAAATTACGGTCGCCAGTCCTAAGGACAATTACTATAGTAACTGAAAAAGAAAGGTTATTACACATATAATTAGCACTAGAAGCGTGGCAACTGAAGGTTGACACGTGTAGTGTGAAAACCGAAAGTTTGTCAGAAGCAATAAATTTCGCTACACTCTGACTTAATTTAGCAAAAGAATTAATAAAACCGGAAAATGGAAAGTTAATTTAGTGACTGAAGTTAATAGTGAGCTTTCTTTCTGAAGCACATCGACATTCAGTAAAACACGGTTAGTCTTGGACTACCTCAACAATCATTTCAAAAGCTACTTGAATCTACGCAATTTAGAAATAAGAGATTTAACTTTGAACTTGAATTAAATGATTCTGAACAATTAACAATAGTATAATTTAGTACGTACCAAGCTGAGCTGCAGTCACAGGCAAGCTAAAATACGGTAACAAAACTCGCACTCTTTATTTGTGCTTGTGTAATCTAAATATTGTAGCCAGCTATGAATACCTTAACTGAACTTTGAAATTAAAGCAGTGAAATCGAATGATGCTGGCGTTTGAATTTCAACGACACTCGGGTTCATTCCGGAAAAGGAACGGACCCTGCTTGGTAATGCAATTGGGACAATGAGCAACAAAGGTTCATGCTACGTTGCTGTAATTTAGTTATGAAACTGGAACAGTTTGAAAAGCTGAGGTCTGCCATACAGTTCTAAAACTTTACGTGCTTCCAGTCTTCCTTGTTGGTTGATTGAAGGTTTGAAGCCGTCGATCGAGGAGATGGCGACAGTCACTCATTGTCGGCCGTCGCTGTTCCAGAAGCTGGATGTTGGCGCGCCTTCTTCTCGACACGGTCACCAGGCGAAACGGGCTCTGGATGTGCGCCAGCTAATGCCTCCCGTCCACGACACCGTGTCAGAAACTATTATAGCAAGTCGAGCGCAATTACATGCTGCCCAACCCCGAAAGCGCGGCAACTCGCGGGAGCGTCCCACTACACACCTGCTCCACCGCCAGACTCTCTCTGCTCTGCCCGCGCTCCACACGGCAGAGTTAACACTACCAAAGATCCTAAACACTTTGGTTCTCCACACGACTTATCGATGTATTCGTTCGATAGCATAGTTTTCCGTAGGCCAGACCCAGCGTATAAATACAAATAATATTCACAAAACAAACCAATTATACATCAACATAAATGCATATATATACAAATAGTAAAACAATTACACAAAGACACAGAAATGTTATATCTTCAGGTAGCAAAATAAGGAAAAAAATTTGCAGTGCAATAGATCGAAATAGGAGGATATGCATTTCCGGCGTTACAACCACCTGCGCCACATTCCAAACTCCACACGCTTGTTTCTCCTTGACGACATTCCACTGCATTCTCCGATTACGTGCAATTCACCTTTGACTTCAATCTGTCCTTGGACCTCTGGATTTGTGCTCTTTATCCTCTCTGTGTCTACATGCTCGGTGGCTGATGGCGTCAAAGAAGTGTCACACATGTGTCATAAGGGTAATCTTTTCAAACAAGTGTCACACATGTGTCATAAGGCTAATCTTTGGCAGTGCTCTGGACGCATCCGCTTACTCTAAAACCACCCACCCTGCCGATGCCACCGGGTACATGGCTCCATCCTGTAGGAAGCTACAGCTCAAGTGCATGGCTTGGGGCCATACACAATACTCTTGAGTGTTTTTACGTCTCTTATTCTCTGTCCGCTACATCTCCCTCGAAGTATTCCAAAAAATTTCTTCTCCTGCTATCTTTACTTTCCGAGGCGACAGCCTGCTCGGCCATATATAAGATTTTTACATACACGTCTAAATTTTTCAATTTTTATAAAACCATTTAAGTGGGTCTCTTAATATGACGAACTAACTGCAAATGAATGATCTGTTTTTATATGGCATTTTCCACTGAGTCGCCAACAAGTTCCTTGTAACATGCTTCACTTCTCTACTCTTTTCACATCATCAAATTGTTCTGTGCTCTACGTTTTCATACCAATATACAGTGTGAAAAGTATTTAAACCGACAAACTCTGGGAGTTTGTAGGAGACATCAAAATAAATATTTTTCCCAAATGTCATTTATTCCTATGAGGAGTATTTAAACCGGTAGAGAAATATTTCTCTGGAGGCAAATTAATTGAACCAACAAACGCTTTTCCATTTTTTATGACCGAGAGACAACACATTAACACAACCCAATTTCAATTACAGTAGATTTTCAAAAATGACTCCATTGACACATAAAGGTTACACAGTCGGATCATGTTCTGTCTGACACGGGCAAATACCCCAGGAGTATGCCGAATTGTTCCTGCTGCTGCTACTATTCGGGCAACCAGATCCTCTTCTGATTCAACAGGAGTTGCATAAACAAGGTTGCGCATCTCTCCGCACACAAAAAAGTCCAGTGGGGACATATCTGTGGATCGAGCAGGCCATGGTACAGGACCACCTCTGCCAATCCACGTTTCTGGGAACCGTCGGTCCAGGAATCGACGCACACGACGACTGAAATGTGCCGGCGCCCCGTCATGTTGGAACCACATGCGTTTTCTTGTAGGGAGCGGGACGTCTTCCAGCAATTCTGGCAATGCTCTGGCGAGAAAATTGTGATAGTGCCTCCCATTTAATGGCCTAGATAGCAGATACGGCCCAATTAAACAGATCCAACTACACCGACCCACACATTAACGAAGAACCGCACTTGATGAGCGCTAGTAACTGTGGCATGTGGGTTATCCTCACTCCAAACATGCGATTTGTGCATGTTGAAGACTTCATCACGCCCGAACGTTGGTTCATCAGTAAACAACACAGAGGATGGAAATGTAGGATGCATTTCACACAGTTCCGGGTACCACTGCGAAAACTGTGCTCTGGGTGGATAATTAACTGGTTCCATATTGTTCAGACACTGTAAGTGAAATGGAAGTAATAATTGCTCTAGAAGGACTGTTCTTACATTCGTCTGATTCGTTCCCATGTTACGTACAGATGCACGAGTGCTGATTGAAGGATCCCGCTCCACATGCTGCAAGACAGCTTCCTGAAATTGCAGCGTTCTTACCGTGCGACGGCGTCCCTGTCTAGGTAATCTGCTAAACGACCCGGTCTCACGCAGACGTCGGTACACAGCAACAAAGGCCGTATGATGCGGGATACGGCGATTGGGATATTGTTGTTGATAAACCCGCTGTGCAGCTCGTCCGTTGTGGTGCGCTACGTAGTACGCACCAACCCTATCAGTGTACTCACTCCAGGTGTATCGCTCCATTAGTAAACAGAGACAATGCACTACTACACTGGTGGACAGCAGTTGCCTACAACTGAAGAGCGTAATACGCCCTCTAACAACTGAAGATCGTAATACAATCTCCACCGGTTTAAATAATCCTCATAGGAAAAAATGACACTAGGGAAAAATATTTGTTTTCATTTCCCCTACAACCTCCCAGAGTTTGTCGGTTTAAACACTTTTCACCCTGTATATATTGCTCTTTCATTCATTACATCTAAAGCTGGGTTTACACTAGCAAGTCGCTTGCATAAGTTATTGCTGCAAGTTATTGCTAGCCGCTTGCAGCTGTGTTTACACAGCAGCGCAAGAATTAAGCAAGATTCTTCCGCAAGTTCTTTGGCAAGAAACTTGCGTCAACAACTTGCTGATACTGTTTACATATGCTTTCAGTTCCACTACGAGTGTCAGCCGAAGTGTAAAATGACAAATAGGCGGGTGAGATCTGCTGCAGCTCTTGTAATTGTAATGCAAAACGTGAAAAAGAAAAATAGTATTTGGGTTAAACAGTAGACAAAGAGAAGATCGCAAAAGGGTGCCTATAATAACCTTTTGCAAGAACTTGTATCAAGAGCATGGATACTTTTGAAAACTTTTTCAGAATGCCCTCAAATGATCTGGAGTATTTGTTGATGTTAATAGCACCCGTCATATCAATACGAGACGCATATTTCCATGCTGCTATTTCAGCAAACGACGTTTGCTAGTCACTCTACGATTTATAGCTACCGGTGAGCTACGAATAAAATAGGCATTTCATTTATTTATGTGAAACATACAACCAAAAAAATTTTGATATCTTTTCTTTGTAGGAGACTCATACTATGTACTTGTTTCATATTCCCGTGAGCATGATTTCTCTTATCGTACCTGGCGTATGTAGAGCCATTTTTAATGTCTTGAAAAGGGAAAATTATTTGAAGGTATGTGAAAACACAACAATGAAATTAAGTTTTTATTGAAATAATCTGCATTTTACAGAATGATATGCTTACAAAAATTATTTTTTTCTAATGCTCATAAAGTGGAAAGTGACAAGCTAATAAAATAGAACATGTAATAATTACACATCATCTTTTTCTAGACTCCTAAAACAACAAGCGAGTGGATGCAGGTGCCAAAGGGGTTGCGTCTTTAAATTATGCTACTTTCTCTGTACTTCTTTCACAGATGTGTCGAATATCGATGATATTTCATTTAATGCGCTCATCTTCTTCACTCTATCCTTTAAGTCTTGGTTATGCACGTTTCATATCTCGGGGTAGCTCTCCACGGCTTCAATAAAATGTTCTGTATCCTGCTTCATCCATCCCCGTTTCTCCTCCATTTCTGAAATTTGTTTGCATATAATACGTAAGATGTTTGCATAAAATTAAGTCACCACATCAAGTAAAATGTTAAATATGAGTGTTATGCAGACGACATACTTACTACAACTTGCGCTTCCTACTTGCAGGAAATAGAAATAAATCCTAAAAGCTGCAAGCTACTTGCAGATACTTCTTGCGTGGTGTTCACACTGGAAGCGGAAAAGGTGCAGCAAGTCACTTCCGCAATAAATTGCTACGGTCGCAAGTCGGCTTGGCGATATGTTTACACTCGCAAATCGCGCGGCAAGTTCTTCCCCGCAAGTAAATCGCTGAAATAACTTGCTAGTGTAAACCGAGCATAAGTACAAAACAATTTCTTTTTTAAAAATCCCTTATACTACAAAAATCTTATATCTATGATGTTTCATTGCCGTAAGTCTTTATTTCGTCCAGTATTATCGATTATTCATTCCCAGTAAAGAATCTCGCTTTTCTAATTCATAATTCTCTTACCGGTATGATAAAAGGTGTTGTCGCATACCGGCACGGCCTCACTGTACCAGAGTGAAGTAAGTGCGAACTGCGTAGTGCAATCGGGACGTTAACGACAGTGGGTTGGTTATAGATTGCTAACAACCTTTATATCAGAGATGAGAGGGAGAGAATCTCCTTGGTTTGAAGCAAATAAGTTTCCTGAAAATAGGTTACAGGATTGCAATAGGCAGGAAAGATTGGTTAGTTTCTATCAAGTTTATTCTTACGTATACTTATGTGAGGTGTTGGACCATAAACCCGTTAGTAACATTCAGTCTATTTATTCGGACTTGCTACTTCAAAGCTAATTGCTAGTACATAGGAGAAACAAGTACAAAGCAATCGCTTGTTCTTGGTTAGCACTGAAATCTCTCTACGTAATTGAGACAAAGACTGGCAGGCTCTGTGCAACACAATGCAACTCTAAAAATCGTACTTGACCTGCAGTTCCTGAGTGTCCACCAGAGTCTATCATCGTCTTCTCGTAGAAGTCTTTATCAGCTGTTTCGGCTGCTATGAGCCAACTCGGCCCAGCTGGCGTCTCGCTGCAGAATCTCCAAAATGCCGGCACTGGCTCTGAATCTGCATCTGAATCTCTGCTCCTAGTTATTCCGCTGCCTGGCCTTTTATTTCGTTTCTCATGTACTTGGATGCACACGAGTTAATTTGTTTCACACGAACCCTTCATTTCTAAATGATCGGATTGCACAAGAATGCCTATGGTTCCACACGACATTCTCGTTTCTAATTGGCCGGCTTGCGCAAGAATTCGTTCGATCCCACACTGCACTTTCGTTTCCAGCTGCATACAACTTAATTTGGTTCCACACGAGTCTTTTCCGCACGTTATTGACACTCTCTCTTGCTGTATTATCGCCCTGGTGTTTGCGTCTTCCATTACGCAAGTTTGATTCATGCTGCTTCCTCTGGCAGGAAGTCAGACACTAAGTTATTAGATCAACAAGCCATACTTGGCAGCCTCCGCCGCTTATCTTGTCCCTACGTCTTGGTGGACTATTTCTTAATGTCGGCTGGCTGTTTGCCTATGGAGCCCGGACCCTTATTGTGGTCACAAAAGCAAGAATAAAAATTAAAATTTTCTACGGTCACAACAGTGTTCGGATTTGCACTGAAAACCGTGTCTGTTCTTTAGGAGAAACTGTCGTTGGCACAAGATCTCATTCATAAATGGCAGTCGCTTCACCATCATGTTCTCCCATGGAGGGCTTATAACGTTCTGCTGACCTTTCATTGTGTCTATTAATCACTGTATTCCTAACACATATCTGGCCTCAGTGGCCATCGATACAAGTTCTTTGTACTAGTGTAAAATGGTCTCCACAACATTTTCAGTGTTTACATACACAACACACACCGAGGTGCCAAAAGTCATGGGACACCTCCTGCTGCCGTGTCGGACCTTCTTTTGCTGGCGTAGTGCCGCAGCTCGATATGGCGTGAACTCGACAAGTCGTTGGGAGTCCCATGCAGAAATTTGGAGCCGTGCTGCCCGTATAGCCGACCATAATTGCCAAAGTGTTGCCGGTGCTGTTTGTTGTGCACGAACTGATCACTCGATTATACCCCATAAATGTTCGATGGGATTCATGTAGGGCGATCTGGGTGTCTAAATTATTCGCTCGAATTGTCCAGAATGTTCCTGAAACCAGTCACGAACAATTGTTGCCCTGTGACATGACGTTGTTGTTTGGGAGCACGAAGTCCATGAATGGCAGAAAATGGTCTCCAAATAAGTGGACAGAATCATTTCCAATCAATGAGTGGTTCAGTTGGACCTGAAGCCACAGCCCATACCAAGTAAACACAGCCCACACCATTATGGAGCCACCACCCGGTTCCACAGCAGAGGCGCTACAGGGTGTTGTCGTGCTGTTAGCAGGATGGTCCTTTGCTACGATAGCCCATTAAAGTCAAATTTCGCCGCACTGTCCTAAGGGACACGTTCGTCCTACGTCCCACATTAATTTCTGTGGTTATTTCATGCTGTGTTGCTTGTCTGCTTTCACTGACAGCTCTATGCAAACGCTGCTGCTCTTGGTCGTTAAGTGAAGGTCGTAGGCTACTGGGTTGTCAATCATGAAAAGTAGTGCCTGAAATTTGACATTCTGGACACATGGGATTTCAGTCTTTCTCGGCGTATTCCACTGATGAATTCTTCTCGGGTTATCAGCCGAGTGGTGGCGCCGTCTTCTCGCAACGTTTCAATGAGTTTCGTACCCATCATCTTCTGGCGAAGTCATTCTGGACACAGTCTTGGCACCGTGGATATCGGAATACTGATCTCTATAACGATTTACGAAACTGAATGTCTCATGTGTCTAGCTCCAACTGCAATTCCGCGTTCAGATTCCATTAATACCCGTACTGCAGTTAAAAGCACGTCATAAACCTTTTCATACGAGTCCCCTAACTACAAATGACGGCTCCGCCAAGGCACTGTCCTTTGTCCCTTGTGTACGAGGCTCTACCCCCATCTGTATATGTGCATATTGCTATGGCTCTGAGCACCATGCGACTTAACTTCTGAGGTCATCAGTTGCCTAGAACTTAGAACTAATTAAACCTAACTAACCTAAGGACGTCACACACATCCATTCCCGAGGCAGGATTCGAACCTGCCACCGTAGCTGTCGCTCGGCTCCAAACTGCAGCGCCTAGAACCGCACGGCCACTCCGGCCGGCGCATGTTGCTATCCCATGACTCACGTCAGTGTCCCCACGCTGAATAATAGTTAAGTAACTGGCTTATAGAAATCTTCTCTGAAATTCATCCAAATTATGACAGCCAATTTCAACTTGTTCAGCTGCCTTACTACATGCTAAATGGGCAAATTAAATTTAATCTGGGATTGATTTTTCTTTTTCTTATTTAGACCGCATCAGTTTAGATCTGAACTTAAATTAGATATAATTTCGCGGTGTTGTGTGATGGTTCGAACTGTATGTTCCGACTGGATAATATGTGGGATCCATACACTCTACATATGTCTAAAAACTTATTTACTTGAAACATCAAGTACTATGTCATATCTTTTTTCCTTGTTTGATATTGTTGTTTAGCCCTCGTCTTTTGGGGCGACAAAAATCCACTCATTATTTCGTATTTGTGCCCACAGGGTAAAATCCATTGTAGCCACCTTCTCCATACAGTCATATGGAAAGTCTCTGATTGGCTGTAACATTCTCGCCTCACACATCTCCTGGTCACAGTTCGACTGTTATATGACTTCTTTCTTAGCTTTCTTACATATCCTCTGTTTTACGACCGTCTTTTTGCAATCTAATTGGTCATCATCTTCTGTCGTTTAGCACTAACGAAGATTAGTATTTCCTTTTCCGGAGTAATGTACAGAAACAACTGTTTCTTACAATCTGTTTCTGTGGTTAAGGTGTCATGTCCTGAGACGAAGAAAGAAGGACACGTAGTAATTGAGAATGGCCTACCTCGACGGATGGAACATATGAGAGACTACCGTATGGGCAGCTTGCAGGTCTCCAGTCTGCAAAGACCAAGAAGCTGGAAGACTTTAAGGGGATACGGAATCGGATTTTGGGTTAAAAAATCGAATTTTTTTTTATTGGCGTATTATATTCTGCCATGTTTCCTCTTTAAAATGACGTATCATACATAGCTCTACTACAATTATAACTATTTTATTTTTATATATTTGTGAGATCGGGTATTGCGCTTTAGTTATACACGTCTCTCGTGGCTGACCATGAACTTTTTGGCAGTACCTTTAAAGTGACATGAATTCAAATATCCCGGTTTCCAGCGACTATTTATACACTAGTTGCCCGAAAATGTTTCTCTCTGGTTTCCTCAAGTTACTCTTTGACTTTGTGGCGGGACTGTTTTGTAAACAGTGTGATATAAGAAAGTAGTTGTTGTTGAGTTATTTCGTATTTAGTGCTTCATTTTTCGCAGTGAAAATGCCTAGAGCTAAAGCAAAAGTATTTAAAAAGCGTGTGAACTGGCAAAAGAAAAGAAATAATGATTCATTAGCAAAGCAAAGCAGTTCATCATCATCACTGTTGGAAAATGTGAATCCACTTATTACTGATTTGCCGAACGAACTTACACCAAATGAAAACAGTGCTTCTCATAAAAAACTAAGAGATTTGGAAGAGAAATATAATTTACTTGATAGAGGGAATGAAGTTTTTTGAACTCATTGATACGAATATATTGTGTGAAGCTCTTGAAAACAGTTTGTGCTGCAAAAAATGTCATGGAAACGTTTCTCTGAAAGTAGAATCCCATGTTGGCCTGGCTGCCCAGTTTAATTTAATATGCAGTGTTTGTAAATACAGCTGTAAGTTTCCAAGTTCGGTTTCAGTAACTGTAAATAATGGATACAAGAAAACTGAACTTTATAGTGTAAATATTAGGTTAGTTTATGGATTGCGAGCAATTGGTAAGGGCAAAGCAGCTGGTGATATGCTATGTGGTGTTCTAAATCTTCCAAGTGCACCTTCAAAGTTTGAAGCTTACATTTATGTACTAGGATCTGCAGTTGAAGATGTAGCACAGAAGTCAATGCAGGTTGCTGTGGAAGAAGCAGTGGAAGAAAATGACGGCAGTCGTGACCTCACAGTGGCGTTTGATGGCACGTGGCAGAAAAGGGGCCACACCTCCAACAATGGTGTTGTAACAGCAACTAGTGTTGATACTGGCAAGGTTATTGATGTTGCAATAATGTCTAAATACTGTAGGTGCACAGGCAGGCTGAAAAATGAACACAGTGATGACTGTATTGCTAATTATTATGGTAGTAGTGGTGGCATGGAGGTTGCTGGGGTGAAGAAAATTTTTCATCGCTCTTCACAGTGGTATAATGTTCGCTATGTCAAATATCTGGGAGATGGTGACTCTAAAGCATTCAAAGAAGTTTTGGAAAGCAAACCATATGGGAACAGTGTAAATATAAGCAAACTTGAATGTATAGGACATGTGCAGAAGAGAATGGGTGCCAGGCTGAGAAGGTTAAAATCAGTTATGAAAGGGAAAAAACTAGATGATGGGAAAACCTTGGATGGCAGAGGAAGATTGACTGATTCCATAATAGACCACATTCAGAACTGCTATGGCCTTGCAATCAGGCAAAATACAGGCAATCTTGAAGAAATGAGGAGAGCTATATGGGCTTTATATTTCCACACCGCATCCACGGATGAGCATCCACAACATGGTTTGTGCCCCAAAGGTGAAAACAGCTGGTGTAAATACAATAGGGGACTAACAACAGGAGAGAAATACATTCACCACCACAGTCTACCATCAGCCATCATGGCAGAAATAAAGCCCATTTTCAGAGATCTGGCTGACAGAAGTCTTCTGATGAAATGTCTTCACGGAAAAACGCAGAACCCCAACGAGTGCTTGAATAGTGTGATATGGCATCGTCTCCCAAAAACAGTGTTTGTCGGAATTAATACACTACATTTTGGTGTGTATGATGCTGTGGCAACCTTCAATCTTGGAAATATAACTAAATGCCAGGTCCTTCAAAAGTTGGGTATGTGTGTTGGTTCCCGTACGGTACGTGCTATGTTCTTTTTAGATCAGCACAGACTAAGGCATGCTGATAATATAATCAAGACATTAGTGAAAAAAGCAAGACAGGTGCAGAGGGGTGCCAAAAGAAGACTTGAAGATGATTATGAAGACTGTGAAGGGGGTATTAGCTACGGATCAGGAATGTTTTAATCTTCTTTCTCCGTTTCCCGTAAGTTTACTTTTTACTTCATCTAGGAACATTATCTCAGGTACTGGTCAACCTAGAAGTCTGAAATTTTTATGACGTAGTGACATAGGTCCCTATTACATACTGAAACAACGATTTTTTAATTACTTGATTTACAAAAGACTTAGGGGTGATAGTCTAGTAAAAAGCGATGGAAAAAATTTACTTAAAAATAAATGTACAATATCTCTGTAAGAAAATACTTTGACAATAAACTGTTGTTTCAGTATTGTTGTAACATATGAATGCACATACAGTAAAATTTTTACCTCTCTGTCTCCAGTAGTTTGTGAGAAAATGTTCCCTATAGTAGGCATATATTAACATTGCGGGGATAGGTGATTCCGTATCCCCTTAAGTTGAAAACATGGCTGTGTGGTCAGCGACCGTTTGGGAAGTAAAATTATAGCAATAACAGCCCTCGGATGCAAAACGTTTTGCAACCGAGGGCTGTTATTGCTTTAATTTTTGCTGGAAGATTATCCAGCAATGCAGAACTCGGTGTAATCCTCAAGGAAGCTCAGGGGTAATGAAACCCAGAATAACATAATTTCAATGGAAGTATACTCCAAGCACTGTTGGATGGTGTTTCTCTAACTCAGTGAAAGCTCCCTCTGTCTTTGGCTTACGTAGTACTTCTATGCAGCTGTCCTCGAACTCACAAACCCGAGCCTATCTTGTCAGTAATGGTATTCTGATGACATTCTCCCATTATTCTAAGCCCGCAACATGGAGCCGATGAACGCAGGGTTACCGTTTCAGACGACTACCGAAATGGACGACTACCGAACTCTGTTTTGTCCTACCCGAGTCGGGCCCTCCTTTTATAGTACTTACCACATTCTGGAAGATTCCCTCTGACGTACATAGGGATCGCTTGCGTGAACATTACCGTATTTGGGACAGGTCATAAGACGCACCCTCCGCTGCCATGCGAATCGTTATGTGGCTGGAGTCACGTGCTTGGTGGTTGCTGGCCTCATCATGTATCTGAAGTCTGTGATCGGTTTGGCACTAGTCTGAAGTTGTTTGAATAAGCAATTACCCAACTGCATCCGCTGTCTTACGAGGCCAGCACCCAACTACATCGTTAAATTGATGCCGGTTTCATCTCTCAGTACTGGATTCCGTGATACCTCCATCCCCTAGGCCAAATTTAATACACTCCCTCATCAGAGACTATAAGTTTTTTTTCCGTCCCATCAGCAGTGCCTTTGGAACGTTATTCCTGTTTATTAGATACATTTACATTGTTACCTCTTACCATACTTCACAACATGGCGATAAGCATCAGTCAATTGGCAGTAGGTTCATCCGACATTACATTTCATCTCCAACATAACTCATTAGTGTTTTAACACTCTGGTACTTATCGATCTAAGAGTCATGTATGTATTTACAAAATGTGTCGCCATATTTAACACAACACTGCATTATTTTCCAGCTCTTGCTGAAAACATATCGTTTATCAGTACGTAACGGTCGGGAATCTGTTAACGAAGAGATGAATTCAGTTCCCGGTTCTCCCTAATATGGGACTGATAGTCCGTCTCAGGTCGGTGGATTAATTCTTACGTGCGCAGCACTTTCTCACCATAGTCTACAACAGTCTGGCGACGTGTAGCATATCTAACAAATGTGCACAGTCATTCACCACATTATTTGTCACACATTCTGGCACAACAGTCTGTACTCGCTTTTTGACACATTTTCTTACAATTTCGACAGCATTTACAATAAATATATAGGCAACGTAAGATTATTAGAAAGCATTGAAGAACGGGTCCTGAGTATTCCCATGTAGAATATTCACTCATTGACCATTCCCTAAGGCCGTTCTTTGTCGATAATCAGTTTCATTTTGTCGTTTTTCAACCTTATGCCCAGCAGCTTTTACGTCATCCAGCCGGCAAACTACGTGCTCTAACGGTAAAATTACCGGTACTTCTGAGATTTTCTGTGTTTCCCCCTCTATGAAATAAATATCTATTTTTGTATTTAAAGCTGGTTCTCCATCTACGTTACTTATAAGGGAACATATCACATGTTCCAATTGTAACATGAAAGGAAGGAAGAAAGATTGCATCTAACGTCCTGTCAACACCGAGGTCATTAGAGACGCAGCAAAAGCTCGGATTGCGTCAAGGATTAGAAAGGTAATCGGCCGTACCCTTTGCACAGGGATCATTCCGGCATTTGCCTGGAGCGTTTTAGGGAAATCGCAGAAAATCTAAATCTGCATTGTCGGACGTGGGTTTGAACCGTCGTGCTCCCGAATGCGAGTACAGTCTGCTAACAACTAGGCCAACTCACCCAGTTTGTAACATGATCTGAGACCATATACGTTGCATTTTCATAGAAATGCCGAGGAGGAGGAGGTTATAGTGTTTAACGTCCCGTCGACAACGAGGTCATTAGAGACGGAGCGCAAGCTCGGGTGAGGGAAGGATGGGGAAGGAAATCGGCCGTGCCCTTTCGAAGGAACCATCACGGCATTTGCCTGAAACGATTTAGGGAAATCACGAAAAACCTAAATCAGGATGGCTGGAGACGGGATTGAACCGTCGTCCTCCCGAATCCGAGTCCAGTGTGCTAACCACTGCGCCACCTCTCTCGGTAGAAATGCCGACTTGGCGGTATCTCGTACCAGTAAATAAGTCGTCAGTAACTCATTCCACAAGACAGATAATCCCTGATCCTTGGGAGCTGCGGGTAACCGTTCTTATCCCGTCCAGATGTTTTCGTTTAACACACTAGATATTAGATCGCAAAATCTAGGTACCCATCTAACCAGCTGCATCATTTGTGCTTCATATCTCTCTTGATCATGGGCAGACATGAACATAATATTCAATTTACATATCTGATGCTTAATCTTAATACTCTGTCGAGTCCCATTGGAAGCGAGTAGGAAGGACTGCACGAAATCGCGTCATGGAACTCACCGACAAGGTACGTCGCGAACAACTTCTGCTACTGGGCCATCTGCTCTTCACTTGACTGGCTGAAAAGTAGGCTGTTGAGTGGGTTAGAGTACGGAACTCAGCAGGAATCTCGGAGATTCGAGGAGGATATCATGAAGCAGGAGATAGGATTACTATTACTGGAAGCACCCCCTGGCACTTTCCCTACTTACAAGTCTATCTGTAAAGTATCTTCATTTGGTTGTAAGAGTACCTATTCATCTCTACCTGTCTCGTGTTGTAGAGGCGAGCGTGCCGGCGTAAGTGTCGACTACATAGGAGTCTTCTAAGTCCAGCCCCTGTCACACAGACACTAGCTAACCTCCTCCCGATGACTATCTAACAATTATCCTTCCAATAGGGTGGGTAGCCCTTCTATAGGCGTCTTTGTGCCTGGCTGCATCCTTCTGGAAGCTTCTGCCCTTACGTCTACGGGCAGGGGTAATCACGCGGGAGTGCGTGACTACCGCATGGCGTACACGCGTGATATTTCCACACTGACTGTGTTCGAAGGTCACCTTTCTTGCTTGCTCCGAGCCTCGTGATGCTACAGAGCCTGCCCTTGTTATCAGAACAAATAGTAAATAATGGCTGCGTCCAGTCACGTAAGTGCCTCTACTGCTCTGGCTAAGAGTTTATTTTCGACTATACTACTGAATTTAGCTTGTTTTTCTCCTATCCATGACAACACTCCGTTTCCTACGGACTCTCCCTTTAGTTTGGATGTCCTTATTTGCAAGACTCTGAATGGTGAGAGCCCTCGTGGACTCCAAGGATTTGCCTGGCTTCGCTGTCAGTAAACACACATGTGCACCACTATGTGTTAGTAACACCATCTGGCTTTAGGAGAATCGATGCATTGTAATTGAATGAAATTATTCTTGCCGGCACTGTCCGCTGTAAATATAACACCAGGCGGAAAGTATTATGACTGCGTCATTACACCTTGCATTCATTTCCTGGAGCATTCTTCTCAAGGATGTTTAACGATCTGATCTCCATAACGTCTCTGGCATAGTGAACTGGGCGATGACATGTGAAATATGACCCTGGTTTTGCTCTGTCCATGGGGGAGTATGTCCCATTAGACGGCACTGAGTTCACCTCACTGGAGTGGACCCTCTAAAGTGACGAACGTCGGTCTCTGTTGTAGGCAATTTGTTCTGACCATGGCTTGGTGGAAGTACTTGAGCCTGAGTAATTATTCGTACTTGATACTTCCATTTGCAATCATGCACCAAGTGACCTTCCCGGCCGCAATTACAACACTTCGTGCTTCAGCAACGGTCATTTCTTGGATTGACCGGTCCTTTAAACTTCTGTCGATCAAAAGTTATGGCATTCTCTTCAACTAAAGCTAAATCAACAGCTTCAGACAGTGTTAGGCGTTCTCCTTGAGCTCTGACGATCGTTTCTATTCACTCCTCGTAAAGTTCCTAAATGTAAACTGCCTGCCCGAGTATTCCAATGAATGCATTACTCCCTGGAGCATCCTCGTCTTTCATTACTCGTTTCATCGCTTCCCTGATGTGGAGTCAATCATGACTATTCTCGCGCCTATTGAGCCACACTGTCATCTAGCGTCTTGTGCTCGCCTGCTGCCAAATAATTTGCAAGCGTAATAATCCGTCATTCACGTATCCTCATAAATTTCAATCAAAATCGCACGCACTATGGACCATTATATCATATGGTCATGAACTAGTGCTTCGCTACGAGCTGACACTGTGATTTGTTGTATCATAAATTTTAAAAACACTTTCTTAGACCCAGGAATTACTAATTCATAGGCATTGTAACAGTAATTAATAAGTTTAGGGAATTGTTCTCGACCACCATCAAGTTTTGTGCTACTAACTTACCCTACTGACCATTAAAATTGCTACACCAAGAAGAAACGCAGATGATAAAAGGGTGTTCATTGGACAAATATATTATACTAGAACTAACAGGTGATTAAATTTTCACGCAATTTGGGTGCATAGATCCTGAGAAATCTGTACCCAGAATAACCACCTCTGGCCGTAAGAACGGCCTTGATACGCCTGGGCATTGAGTCAAACAGAGCTTGGATGGCGTGTACAAGTACAGCTGCCCATGCAGCTTCAACACGATACCACAGTTCATCAAGAGTAGTGACTGGCGTATTGTGACGAGACAGTGGCTCGGCCTCCATTGACCCGACGTTTTCAGTTGGTGAGAGATCTGGAGAATGTGCTGGCCAGGGCAGCAGACGAATATTTTATGTATGCAGAAAGGCCCGTACAGAACCTGCAACATGCGATCGTGCATTATCCTACTGAAATGTAGGGTTTCGCAGGGATCGAATGAAGGGTAGAGCCATGGGTCGTAACACATCTGAAATGTAACGTCCACTGTTCAAAGTACCGTCAATGCGAGCAAGAGGTGCCCTAGACCTGTAACCAATGGAACCCCATACCATCACGCCGGGTGATACGCCAGTATGGCGATGGTGAATACACACTTACGACGTGCCTTCACCGCGATGTCGCCAAACACGTATGCGACCATCATGATGCTGTAAACAGAACCTAGATTCATCCGAAAAAATGATGTTTTGCCATTCGTGCACCCAGGTTCGTCGTTGAGTACACCATCTCAGGCGCTCCTGTCTGTCATGCAGCGTCAAGGGTAACCGCAGCCATGGTCCCCGAGCTGATAGTCCATGCTGCTGCAAACGACGTCGAACTGTTCGTGCAGATGGTTGTTCTCTTGGAAACGTCCCCATCTGTTGACTCAGAGATCGAGACGTGGCTGCACGATCCGTTACAGCCATGCGGATAAGACGCCTGTCATCTCGACTGCTAGTGATACGAGGCCGTTGGGATCCAGCACAGCGTTCCGTATTAAACCCACCGATTCGATATTCCGCTGTCATTGGATCTCGAAGAACGCGAGCAGCAATGTCGCGATACGATAAACCGCAATCGCGATAGGTTACAATCCGACCTTTATCAAAGTCGGAAAGGTGATGGTACGCATTTCTCCTCCTTACACGAGGCATCACAACAACGTTTCACCAGGCAACGCCGGTCAACTGCTTTTTGTGTATGAGAAATCGGTTGGAAACTTTCCCCATGTCAGCACGTTGTAGGTGTCGCCACCGGCGCCAACCTTGTGTGAATGCTCCTGAAAGATAATCATTTGCATATCACAGCATCTTCTTACTGTCGGTTAAATTTCGCGTCTGTAGCACGTCATCTTCGTGGTGTAGCAATTTTAATGGCCAGTAGTGTAGTTGCTTTCGCTATCTGTCCCTACTGGCAGAAACGGCACTGTCGGGCTCATCGGGTGACGTAATGGTTACCCATCTTGCTGGATGCTGCGATTTCCTTCTGCTGTCTGCTTCTGGGTCAGGTGAGCCTCCCATCCACGGGTGCTGCGGGGGTGGGAATGGCGGCTGTTACCCTCTCGCTCACAACCTGAACTGCGGCGAGTGCCGGCGGTGCCGCCCTCCGGTCTGGTGAACCTCTCGCTCATGGGTTCAAGGCTGCAGTGGTGGCGTCGGTGGAGAGCCTCTGTCACAGAACTGCTCGCACGACATCTTCCCAGTCAGCGTTTAGTGAAAACCATTGAGCTTCACTACGCTTATTCGAGTGCCCTGATTCATGTTAACAGTATTCCTGATCCGTCTGCTTGACAAATCAGCAACTGTCTGAGCACAGTCATTCAAAAAACACGCTCAACCCCATATATGACATCTAAAAGTCCTCACAACCCTTGTTGTATAGCAAGAAGGGTCAAAGAGGGCTTGCCTTATCGATGCAATCTATGAGGGACTACCACGTGGGCAGTCTGACTGAGTCCATTCTGCAACAAACCTACAATGTAGAAGGGTAGCCAGAAACATAGAACTTGTGGGTCATCCCTCATGGCATTTACCAAGTTCTGGAAGATTCCCTCTGACGTACAAAGGGGTCACTTGCGTGAATCTTACCATATTCGGAGCAGATCACGGGGTGCATTCTCTGCTGTCTCAGCTGACGTTACGAGGCCAGAGTCATGTGCGCGGTGGACGCTGCCTGCCTCACGTGAGTCTTATCTGTGGTCGGCTCGGTGCCAGGACGACACTGTTTGAGTAAACGATTACACAAATGCATCCACTGCCTTCCGAAGGCAGATGCTAGCTACAACGTGAATTTAATGCTGGTTTCGCCTCTCAGTTTCGGATTGCGCGACAGTAGCATGGTAAAACGTGCTAGTTCCAATTTCTACATGATAACTCGTTTACGAACGTCAGTCGGAAACGTATGACCCTAAAGTCTTTTTCATGTGATCTCGCATTGTTGTCGTTGGTATACCGACTCTGAAGCAGGTTTACGTGTCGACTTCATAGGAGATCGTTCAGCCGTACCAGAGACTCCAGCACATGTTTGTTCTCGTGTCTTCTTCCTTCCACTAAGCGGCCTGTGTTTAGTAGTACCAAAAACAAATGCTCTTCTTTCCGAATCCAGAAGTGTTACCATTCGCAGTAGAGCCTTATTAAATGTTTCCTGGAATCCTCCCATTATTTGTCTCATTCTCTGTCTCTTGTGTTGTCATTCGTGCACCCATGCACTTATCACTAAGCGCTGCTCAATAGTGTAACTATGATCGCTCACATCTGCCGTGGCAAGTCGATAGTGACTGTGACTGTGGATACATGTAAACATGAATTCCAATAACTTATAAGTAACATCGCTACTAACCTGGATAATAACATTTGATACTAAACAGGGGCTTCTCGCCCACCCTGTAATTACTCATTAGTTTAGAATATTATGTTTCAGCACTACCAATGATCAATATTTCCTTTTCTGGAGTAATTTACGTAAACAACTGCTTCTTACAGGCTATTTACATGGGCGATGTCCTTTTTTAACATATCGGTACTACAAGACTCACTACCAGCTAACGAAAATATTATCTGCTATAAAAACAATTAAATCGATTAATTTCGACAACTGGTACCCACTGTCTTCTGTCAGCGCAACAAGAAATCTTTTGCCTCTTATGTCATTCTTAACCAGACCTAAGTAATTTACAATTTTTGATCGGACTGAAAACGTGAGTTTCAAGGATTCCCTTCTGAGCTGGTACAACAGCCGCGATTAACAAATAGAGGTCTCTTTCTAATCATTAAACATAGCGGTAAGCTGGTTGACTTGTTCTAGCTGTGTGCAGTATGATGGTCCTTGTAATTCTGCTATCCGTACCAGTTTCGAATACCCTTATATGATGCCCTAACTTTTTCATGCTCTGTGTGGTAACTTTCTCGGTTTTTTCTATCGAGTTCTATCGTGTAACAGTTACAGGAGCATCGAGGGTCGACGGAAGTCATCTAGCGGTGTCCATCCACCGCTCCGGAGTATGAAGATGACTCTTTCATAGTGTCGAAACCGGTCACTCACTCCAATAAAAAAATATTTTAACAAGATTGCGATCAAGACTGTTTTAAATTTTAATTGTAAGTAGAGTGGTACTATGCCCCCCCCCCAGTAAGGAGTCGTAAAGCTGCAGCAATGATCAGAGATAACGTTGAAAAACAGAATTTTGCAGCCAAAAGTTCGGGGAATAATATGATGTATTGTAATGCTGAATAAAACTTACTTACTTTGAAAATAAGTGTTCATACTTACGGAACGCCCCTTGTACAACTGAATTATGGATAATCTACCTATATTGGAGACCGCATATGATTGTACACTACTGGCCATTAAAATTTCTACACCACTAAGATCACGTGCTACAGCGGCAAAATTTCACCGACAGGAAGAAGATGCTGTGATATTCAAATGATTAGCTTTTCAGACCATTCATACAAGCCTGGCGCCGGTGGCGACACCTACAACTCGCTGGCATAAGGAAAGTTTCCAACAGATTTCTCATACACAAACAGCAGTTGACCCGGTTTGCCTGGTGAAACGTTGTTGTGCTGCCTCGTGTATGGAGGAGAAATGCGTACCATTACCTTTCCGACTTTGATAAAGGTCGGATTGTAGCCTATCGCAAATGCGATTTATCGTATCGCGACAATGCTGCTCCCGTTGGTCGACATCCAGTGACTGTTAGCAGAATATGGAATCGGTGGGTTCAGGAGGGTAATACGGAACGACGTGCTGGATCCAACGACCTCGTATGACTAGCAGTCGAGATGACAGGCATCTTATCCGCATGCCTGTAACGGATCGCGCAGCCACGTCTCGATCCCTGAGTCAACAGATGGGGACGTTTGCAAGGCATCAACCATCTGCACGAACAGTTCGACGACGTTTGCAGCAGCATGGACTATCAGGTCGGAGACGGTGGCTGCGGTTACTCTTGACGCTGCATCACAGACAGGAGCGCCTGCGATGGTGTACTCAACGACGAACCTGGGTGCACGAATAGCAAAATGTCATTTTTTCGGATGAATCCAGGTTCTGTTTACAGCATCATGATGGTCGCATCCGTGTTTGGCGACATCGCGGTGAACGCACATTGGATGCGTGTATTCGTCGACGTCGTACTGGCGTATCACCCGGCGTGATGGTATGGGGTGCCATTGGTTACACGTCTCAGTCACCTCTTGTCCGCATTGACGGCACTTTGAACAGTGGACGTTACATTTCAGATGTGTTGCGGCTCGTGACTCTACCCTTCATTCGATCCCTGCCAAACCCTACATTTCAGCAGGATAGTGCACGACCGCAAGTTGCAGGTCCTGTACGGGCCTTTCTGGATACAGAAAATGTTCGACTGCTGCCCTGGCCAGCACATTCTCCAGATCTCTCACCAACTGAAAACGTCTGGTCAATGGTGGTCGAGCAACTGGCTCGTCACAATACGCCAGTCACTACTCTTGATGAACTGTGGTATCGTGTTGAAGCTGCATGGGCAGCTGTACCTGTACACGCCAACCAAGCTCCGTTTGACTCAATGCCCAGGCGTACCAAGGCCGTTATTACGGCCAGAGGTGGTTGTTCTGAGTACTGATTTCTCAGGATCCTTGCACTCAAATTGCGTGAAAATGTAATCACATGTCAGTTGTAGTATAATATATTTGTCCAATGAACACCCGTTTATCATCTGCATTTCTTCTTGGTGTAGCAATTTTAATGGCCAGTAGTGTACAATGAAGTGTAACGTGCAGTGCGTGTGACGACACCACTGGATAGATGGTGTAGCATCCCTTCTTAAATCTCTTTGCTGACTAAACCGACAGCAGAGAATTCCCTTCACAACTCACCATTGCAGTTGGACGTTTGCGTCAAGATCCGACGAGTCCACGACCAGCGATTTCGCTGCAGTGAAGGAGGCATCATTTGAACAATGTAGGTTACTGATTTCAGATCAACAACCGCGAGATGTGGCGGACCTGTTTGTCTTCAACCACAATCTCGCCGTGTACAGTTTCTGAAGTAAAAATTTAGACTGAAACCGGTCTTGCAAATTCACGGAAAATGTTTCAATTGGTCTTCCCCTCATTCGTCGGTGCTAGCCTTTGGGTACGAAAAATGCTATGCGGACCGCACGTGCGAGTCTTTCATTCTCATCCGCGGATACCAAAATTTTGTAACCATTCAACCTGTTCCCTTTGCTGCAGCTCTGACAGTAGTCTTCCTCCCGACCTGATTTCATATTTGCTCATGTCAGACCTATTAATTTATTTATTCAGCCTAATCTACTTAGGTTCTTCAGGCTCGCCCTTAAATAGGACCATATTTTCACACTCGCAGATTTTTCTACATCATAGTTACCTAAGAAATACAAGTAATTTTATTATAACAAATAGTGATAAAATGATATTAACAGAATTAAAAATGTTTTTAATGATCTAGCGGCAATGTGAACACATAGTACTGACTGAGATCTAATAAAGTTAATACTAGTATTGCTACAACTACTGCTGCTCCTAGTAATAATGGTAATAGTGACACAAAATGTATTTATTGGTGTATACAAGTGATATTTTCTGCCGTAGCGAGTTCTGAACGAGCAAAATGTAGGTAGACTGCACCAGCTAACAGCATTGGGAAACGGGAAAGATCTGCTTAGAGGGAAAGATATAATGGGGTAATGAATAAGTACAGGAACAAACATAAAGATGGGTGCTTCAGTACGTACATAACTGTCTCTTAAAGCCACATTTCAAAAGACTAAGATCGCAGAAGCCGGTCACGGTCACATTTTCATAGAGCATGTTGTGTGCTGAGTACCTTAATTTAAATTTTCCTGTTATACTGAGTGAGACAATTTTTAAAAATATTTTTTTGTAGAGTATTTCCTCACCATTGTGATGACAGGCGAAGTCGTGTTAGAACTTGTCACAGCTTGCACATTATCAAATGTTTGTTACATAGTTCCTTTTTCAGGTGTTTGACGAAAATGTCGAATCATGTTAATGTGCTACACTTCTCAATAGAAAAATATAAATATATATAATTTATAAATATATATAAATATATTTAAGATAGATGTTGATAAAATGGCTGCTTTTACGTCGAACTTATAAAGGGAGTAAGATCATGTTCAGAAGATGACAAACTGGTTGTTGTGGCCGAGCGATTCTTGGCGCTTCAGTCTGGAACCACGCTGGTGCTACGGTCGCAGGTTCGAATCCTGCCTCGGGCATGGATGTGTGTGACGTCCTTAGGTTAGTTAGGTTTAAGTAGTTCTAAGTCTAGGGGACTCATGACCTCAGATGTTAAGGCCCATAGTGCTTAGAGCCATTTGAATTTGAGAAGATTACAATGGATGGAGCGTCCTAGAAAATCCTTCATGTCGATTGCTACTAGAAAAGTACAATTCTAAACACTGAGAAGTACATGACGGAGTGTACTTCGCACTGTATCACTTCCTTTGGTAGTTTTCGGTAATTATGTCTAGCCTCTCTCACCACAAGTGACACAGGAATGACGCTGAGGTAAGGCAACCGCTGCTGTGATAGAAGGAGGAGCTGTGTGTCATTGTGTAGGAAACGTGGAAGAACACCATGGCGTTATCTGTTTTAAGCTTAAGCTGGTGTCACCAGGGCATTTTCTGTCAACAGGCCATTGTACACTGAAACCAATATAGCGGTACTTCGTCACAAATAGGTGATAATAAAGGCGTAAACAATTATAATCGACCTCTTGTATTGAAATAGATGAGAACTGTAAAATTGACTCTGCTCCTTAACGACTAATTACTACTGCTAATATTTGCAAACACTCCTGGTAATATCTGATGAACTGAGGAGCCGCGCGGGGTAGCCGCGTGGTCTTAGGCGCATTGTCACGGTTCGCGCGGCTCCCCCCCCCCCTCCCCCCCCCCCCTCGGAGGTTCGAGTCCTCCGTCGGGTATGACTGTGTGTGCTGTCCTTAGTGTAAGTCAGTGTAAGTTAGATTAAGTAGTGTGTAAGCCTAGGGACTGATGACCTCAGCAGTTTGGTCCCATAAGGTCTTACCACAAATTTCCAAAAATCAACTGAGGATTTTATCTGCAGAGTCAATATTACTGCGGATGTCAGCCGGTATTTACCCAGATATGTAGGAATACGCGGATCTCTACCAGTCGGAATTAAAATAAAAATTATACTTATCGCCCTGTGACAGTATTATCAGAAGCTAGTGATGAACTTAATATAGCTATAAATTACACCCGACAGGTATCCAATCAGTGAAGGAATGCCCCAATCAAGGACCCTATTACTTCCAACAGAAAAGCGATTAACCATCGTGTAAATAAACTCAGTGACTGGGTTCTCTTTCAGGATATGAATATTATAGTAATGGTAGGATCATTTTTGCATTGCTTTTAAGGCGCCCAGTATTAGGCCCAGAAGTCTGTATAGCTATTGTCTACCAAGAACTCTTTTCTAAGCTGCATTTTGTCAGTATCGAGAGGCCACCGTTTAATCCGTTTTCATTTCATTGGCGTGCGAGCGTTAGCGGTTGCGTCAAAAACGCGAAGTGTCAGGATTCACTGAGGTGGAGTAATGGAAGTCTGACGCGCACGTAGCAGCACAGAACGAGACTTGGAGCTAGAAAGTTTATTTAAGCGGTAAAATGCAATTATTGGTAGTACTTCTGTGTGCACGCCGCGTAAGAGTGCAGACGAAACGTTTAGTGGTTTAGCGCACAGCTTAACCCAATTCATACCTGCTACAAACTAGTATCCGTGTGCATTCCGCAGCGGCGCATCGACTGAACTAGGAGGATCCTAATTGTGGTCACGAAAAAGCGACCAGCAGTAGACTTGAGTGGTAAAAGTGACTCAAACGTATGTATGAGAATAACGTGTGAGCAGTACAGTCTTGAGAAACAATTCCAGAAAAGAGTTGAATTTTACCAGAACCAAGTTACCTTAATTGGTGTAATAGGATCCATTCATTCCCTCCATGTCGAATACGGCATTTTATTATTACCGGCAAATTTCACTGACATCGATTTGTTGTACAATGATGGAACATAATTTGTGTTTAGACATAATAACCTTCCTAGACTCTGAGAAGCTCGTCTGCAGAAACCAGCATGGTTTTCGGAAACAGCGGTCATACGAGACACAGCTGGCCCTCTTTGTGCATGACATACAACAGGTTCTAGATACCGGCTCCCACGTTGATGCCATATTTCTCGACTTTCGAAAGGCGTTCGACTCAGTTCCACACTGTCGCTTGCTACAAAATCTGTGCGCTTACGGTCTATCCGATGACATATGCGGTTGGATAGAAAGATTTCTAACAGACAGGGAGCAGTATGTCGTCCTGAACGGGGTGACTTCAACAGAAACAAGCGTAACTTCAAGTGTGCCCCAGGGCAGCGTAATAGGTCTTCTGCTTTTTACGATTTACATAAACGATCTGGTTGATGGTATTGACAGCGGCCTTAGACTGTTTGCCGATGATGCTGTAGTCTAGAGGAAAGTAGTATCACACGAAAGTTGAGAACGAATTAATGAGGATGTGCAGAAAATAAATGCGTGGTGTAATGACTGGCAGTTATCTCTCAACATTAGTAAGTGTAACCTACTGCGTATAACAATTCGAAAATCCCCATTAATGAACGAGCACAAAATAAATGCCCAGTCTTTGGGAGCGGTATCGTCCGTCAAGTATCTGGGTGTGACTATTCGAAATGATCTCAAATGGAATGATTATATTACACAAGTAACGTGTAACGCCAACTCTAGATTGCGGTTTATTGGTAGAATCTTGAAGCGATGCAGTCCTTCAACAAAGGCAATAGCTTACAATACGTTAGTTCGTCCAGTCTTGGAGTACTGTTCGTCTGTATGGGACGCTTACCAGTTGCGTCTGATTCAAGAGATTGATAAGGTCCAAAGAAGAGCGGCAAGATTTGTGACTGGTACATTTAGCCGCTAACTGTCGCGAGAGCGTTACAAATCTCATAGAAAGTTTAAAGTGGGACACACTTGCAGATACACGGAGCGCAAAACATAAGGGGCTGCTCACTAAATTCCGAAAACCAATCTTCACTGAGGATGTAGAGCATATACACTCCTGGAAATTGAAATAAGAACACCGTGAATTCATTGTCCCAGGAAGGGGAAACTTTAGTGACACATTCCTGGGGTCAGATACATCACATGATCACACTGACAGAACCACAGGCACATAGACATAGGCAACAGAGCATGCACAATGTCGGCACTAGTACAGTGTATATCCACCTTTCGCAGCAATGCAGGCTGCTATTCTCCCATGGAGACGATCGTAGAGAAGCTGGATGTAGTCCTGTGGAACGGCTTGCCATGCCATTTCCACTTGGCGCCTCAGTTGGACCAGGGTTCGTGCTGGACGTGCAGACCGCGCGAGACGACGCTTCATCCAGTCCCAAACATGCTCAATGGGGGACAGATCCGGAGATCTTGCTGGCCAGGGTAGTTGACTTACACCTTCTAGAGCACGTTGGGTGGCACGGGATACATGCGGACGTGCATTGTCCTGTTGGAACAGCAAGTTCCCTTGCCGGTCTAGGAATGGTAGAACGATGGGTTGGATGACGGTTTGGATGTACCGTGCACTATTCAGTGTCCCCTCGACGATCACCAGTGGTGTACGGCCAGTGTAGGAGATCGCTCCCCACACCATGATGCCGGCTGTTGGCCCTGTGTGCCTCGGTCGTATGCAGTCCTAATTGTGACGCTCACCTGCACGGCGCCAAACACGCATACGACCATCATTGGCACCAAGGCAGAAGCGACTCTCATCGCTGAAGACGACACGTCTCCATTCGTCCCTCCATTCACGCCTGTCGCGACACCACTGGAGGCGGGTGGCACGATGTTGGGGCGTGAGCGGAAGACGGCCAAACGGTGTGCAGGACCGTAGCCCAGCTTCATGGAGACGGTTGCGAATGGTCCTCGCCGATACCCCAGGAGCAACAGTGTCCCTAATTTGCTGGGAAGTGGCGGTGTGGTCCCCTACGGCACTGCGTAGGATCCTACGGTCTTGGCGTGCATCCTTGCGTCGCTGCGGTCCGGTGCCAGGTCGACGGGCACGTGCACCTTCCGCCGACCACTGGCGACAACATCGATGTACTGTGGAGACCTCACGCCCGACGTGTTGAGCAATTCGGCGGTACGTCCACCCGGCCTCCCGCACGCCCACTATACGCCCTCGCTCAAAGTCCGTCAACTGCACATACGGTTCACGTCCACGCTGTCGCGGCATGCTACCAGTGTTAAAGACTGCGATGGAGCTCCGTATGCCACGGCAAACAGGCTGACACTGACGGCGGCGGTGTACAAATGCTGCGCAGCTAGCGCCATTTGACGGCCAACACCGCGGTTCCTGGTGTGTCCGCTGTGGCGTGCGTGTGATCATTGCTTGTACAGCCCTCTCGTAGTGTCCGGAGCAAGTATGGTGGGTCTGACACACCGGTGTCAATGTGTTCTTTTTTCCATTTCCAGGAGTGTATTATTACCACCAACTTTAAAATCACGCAATGGTCACGATTCAAAGATAAGGGAAATAAGAGCTCGTCGTAAGAGCTCGTCCTGAGGCGTTCAGACAGTCATTTTTCCTTTGCGCGATCCGCGAGTGGAACAGAGGGGGGGAAATATGATTATGGCGCGAATTGTGCCCTCCGCCACACACCGCTTGGTGGCTAGCGGAGTATATACGTCGATTTAGATGTAGATTTATTAAAGCACTTAGGTGTATCTATAAACAACAGTACAACGAAGGAAGGAGTAACCTGGGCTGAAGTTTCACGTAGGGCGTACAGGCCTCGGTCTAAGACGTCAGCCACCTGCACGCTGACCGACCCCTCTCTACCCTCTCCAGGACGACAAGGCGACGGCAGAGGCTTCTGTGCGAAGAGGACATAGGCTCGCAGCCGACAGGTCGCGGCAGTTGAACAGCACCATCACGATTAGGCACTTCGAGACGAGCGACTTAGGAATTGTATATACTGAAGAGCGCTGTTTATTTCGGATGCCGCCCTTTGCTTGCGACACGTCTAGTAATTCTCAAAGTGCATTATTGTCATTTACTTTTCGTACTAGAACTCATCAATACGATTTGTCTGAATGTTGTCTAACGATTCGATCAAGCACGTTTCCTACACTCCTCATATTTGACGAGTAAGCAGGGTTTAACATTTTGCATTCCAGTTTCGTAAATAATTAGAACATATTAGTCTTTCTGAGGTTGTTAACAGGCAAAATAGGAATGAAAAATGGTATTTATATTATAAAACATGGTGACTGGCTGCAGGTTGGCCTGCGTGATTTGTGAGTCTCCCTTTATTAACCTGGTGATAGTTTTTAATGGATTACGAATGATTCTTGAGTGCGTGCGCATGTGCAGAGCAGCGGACTTGAAAAAGAGCAACAGGGATGTAAGACACCTGCAAGCCGGGTCGGTCTGGAATCCACAAGCGGGGCAGCAAGCCTTGTCCCCTCACAGGTCTGCATGGCTCGGGAGTCGACGGCGCCTTTCCATGTTGTCTGACTGCTTTTGATGATTAGCATCTGCCGCTTGTAGAAAGCACAGACCACAGGAAACAAACTCTAGCCTCGCAGCAAACTACTCTGATTTTCCCAAATCCAAATACGAGGCTATGAACACTGCTGGAAAAAAATATGTAGTTGGCGTAAATATGTGTGGTGTCAGACCGCAGCATTGAAATGAATGCTTCTGGTAGTAGGGGAGGGTTCCGTGTTGTCATTGGAGGCTGGAAGAGATGCACTATTTTTGACGGGAATCTCTGTCGGAGGGAATCCTCGTGATTGGGCCACAGTGGTTTGTAATCCAGCGATCGGCGATAGGCACCTTATGGCAGCAAGGAACACCCAGGGCGTACGCGAGTACCACAATAGGAGCAGTAGCGCAGTGGAGGCTGCGGCGTTTTGGAGTCCCACAAGACTGCTGAGGACTCTGCCTTCGCGAAGAGGTCAGCACGTTTGCAATGCACAGCTCAGCGCAGCCCAGTCATACTTAACGATGAGCTTAGTTATAACATCGGCACAGTAGTTCAATTTGATTTCACACTTCGGGAATCCAGAACGATCGCCTGTCTCATCTCCTTTCCGAGTGGTGATGAGACTTATTCACCTACTTCCAATCACTGTTCCGATTGGGAATTAAGAGATTAGATAGTTGTTCAGTTACAGTGAAAATCGAGAGCGAGTAAATTCTTAAGAAAGCAAGAAGTAATTTAACTGATAGGAGAGCGATATTGCTTTCCATTTAAACTCGCAGAATTGTATAGATATAAGTCTCACACATGAATTCTTCTCGGGTTGTCAGCTGAGTGTTGGCGTCGTCTTTTCACAACGTTTCAATAAGTTTCGTACCCATCATCTTCTGGCGAAGTGTCGGGATGCTGTGTTCTGCATATCTATACAGCTACTTGGCCGTCGTCCGCTACTGTAGTGTAGGCCGGCCAGTCACGTTCCTCCGGAAGGGGGTCCACGTCGGTGGCGATGGGGGGGGGGGGGGGGGCAGGCCGGACCCGCTTCGAGACCCAGTGGCTATCCAATCTGTTTGCGGACGTCGCTGCCTTCAGATCGGAGCATTCCTGACGTAATTTGTCAATTGTGCGATTCCACGCTGCACTGATCTTAAAACCGCTATCCCTGTTTACTAAATTGTTGTGCAGGCGTATCTCCACTGCTTCTTTGAAGATCGAGTCGAAAATGGTATCAAATGCCTCTGAGAACTATGGGACTTAAGATCTGATGTCATCAGTCCCCTAGAACTTCGAACTACTTAAACCAAACTAACCTAAGGACCTCACACACATCCATGCCCGAGGCAGGATTCGAACCTACGACCGTAGCGGTCTTGCGGTTTCAGACTGAAGAGCCTAAAACCGCTCGGCTACAGCGGCAGGCGAAGATCGAGTCCTAGAAACCGTTGGCACTGCACAGTTTCTTCGTTTTTTCGAATTCGAAAGTGCGTCCCTCGATAATGCCATGTTCTGCTACCGCGCCGGCCGCGGTGGCCTAGCGGTTCTAGGCGCGCAGTCGGGAACCGCGCGGCTACTACGGTCGCAGGTTCGAATCCTGCCTCGGGCATGGATGTGTGTGATGTCCTTAGGTTAGTTCGGTTTCAGTAGTTCTAAGTTCTAGGGGACTGATGACCACAGATGTTGAGTCCAATAGTGCTCAGAGCCATTTGAACCATTTTTTTCTGCTACCGCGGACTTGTTTGTCTGTCCTCGTCGTACGTTCCTGATGTGTTCAGTACAGCGCTGAGAGATACATCGTTGTGTCTGCCCGATATATTCCATCCCACATTCGCACTCAGTACTGTAAGTGCCCGGCGTCTGCAACCCCAGCTGTCTTTGAATGAGCCAAGTATATGTTTGACTTTTTTCGTTGCGCGAAAGATGGTCGTTATTTTGTGCTTCTTTAATATTATTGGCTGTTGGCAGTCCAGCAAACTGCAGAAATGCCGCACGGTTTGCTTCGTCTTCTTCTGATTTCTCCTCCCGCCTCTTGTCTGCACGAAAGGCCTGTCTCATTTGTGTCTAGGTGTAGCCGTTCTTTCGGAAGGTTTCCAGCAGATGTGCTAAATCAGGCGGCAAACTCTCGCTGTCACAGGTCGACCTGCCTCTTTGTACTAAGGTATTCAGCACTGAGTTACATTGTGCTGGATGGTGGCAGCTCCGAGCATTGAGATTTATGTCCGTGTGCGTCTTCTTCCTGTAGACCGAGTGTCCAAACGTACCGTCCGGATTTTTCTTGATCAAAATATCCAAGAAGGGAAGGCAGCCATTCTCTTCCATCTCCATGGTAAATTTGATGCTGACATGAATGCCACTGAGATGGAGAAGGAACCCCTGTAGTATCTCCTTGCCGTGGGGACACACTACAAAAGTGTCGTCTATGTATCTGTACAACACCTTTGGTTTATAGCGGGCGGTGTTCAGTGCCACATCTTCAAAGTACTCCATGTACAAGTTGGCAACACCTGGGGCCAGGGGGAACCCATGGCAACACCATCTGCTTGTTCATACAATTTTCTACCACATTTGAAGTGCGTTGTGGTTAACACGAGACGAAAGAGTCTGAGTGTGTCCTTATAGAAGTGATCTTCGAGTAGAGCTAAGGAATCATCCAGCGGCACCCGGGTGAAAAGAGAAGTGACATAAAAGCTGACTAGTAGATCCTTCTCGTCCAGGCGTAAACCTTGGAGGAACTTAACAAATTAGGTCGAGTTCTTGACATGGTGATGGTAGTGACTCACGAGTGGTTTTAATAGCTGTGCTAGGTGCTTGGCTCCACCATACGTCGGAGAATTTATGGTGTTCAGTATAGGACGTAGTGGGACATTCTCTTTATGGGTTTTCGAGAAGCCATACAGTCGCGGTGGATCCGGTGCCCGAGGGTAAACTTCCTGATGACGTTTCTGTCAAGTCCTGAGCTGTTGAAAAGATCGATGGTCTTGCGCGTAACAGAAGCAATTGCGTCTTTCCCCACTTCTTTGTATGCTGGACCTTGTAGTAAGCTGTCGATCTTTTGCCAGCAATCTTCTGACTTCAGTAGGAGCGTCGCATTCCCTTTGTCTGCTGCTAAGACAACTATATCCTTGTCATCTCGAAGGTTCAACAGTGCCTTGCGCTCTTCTGCCGTAATGTTTTCTTCGGCATTCTTGCTTTCTCGAGTACCCTGCTGGTCTCCCTCCTCCCTTCGCTAGAAGATGATGGATGCGAAACTCGTTGAAACGTTGCGACAAGACGACGCCACCATTCGGTTGATAACACGAGAAGAATTCATCAGCGGAATACGCCGAGAAAGACTGCCATCGTGGGCCCCCAGTTGTTGCAGTATATAAATGTAAATGTCGTGTGACTAGGGCCTCCCGTCGGTTGGACCGTTCGCCGGGTGCAAGTCTTTCGATTTGACGCCACTTCGTCGACTTGCGCGTCAATGGGGATGAACTGATGATGATTAGGACAACACAACACCCAGTCCCTGAGCGGACAAAGTCTCCGACCCAGCCGGGAATCGAACCTGGGCCCTTAGAATTGACATTATGTCGCGCTGACCACTCAGCTACCGGGGGCGGACAGTTGTTGCAGTTAAACTACCGTATAACAGGGAAGTCGTATTGGAGCAATCAGTTCGAAGTCTGAATTTGACGTGGTATTAGAGATGCTAGAGGGCTCAGAGCCGCCAAACGGAAGTTGGTCTTTCGCCACCTTCGCTTTGTCATTGCCTGCCTAAATTATCGTCTGTGAAATAATTTGTGCTCTTAGTCATTTAGACCGGTTTCGTAACCTATGCTCACTGTTGAGTAAACCTCATAACATAAATTTAAGAGTATGCACTTTCAATAAAGGATTTACCTTTGATGCCAAAATTGACGCTGCTGCTATGTTATTGCACTGTTCCATATGCTAATAAGAAAATCGGATCATAAACTTTCATAGAACTCACTCTGTTCCAATTTTTGGTCCATTACTAATCACACCAAGTTATATACGAACTGAAACCATTTGCAGTAATGGTTTGAACAACTACCATTTCTGTGAAACTCGTAACATCCTCTAGAATTTGTGATGATCATTCTCTACACCATTGGAATTATAACAGGGGCCTTTTAGAGAAGGCAACCTCTCATTTTCTCAAGAAAGTGTCTTAAAATTAGCTTATCTTAGTTGCTGTCCTGTGTAATTGCTGGAAATACAATCGACTTTCTTCGGAAAAAAATGTTATATGTTAAAAGTCAAATTAATTATTTTATTTTATGAAATCTGTAATCCCACACATGTAATGCATGACAGTTTACCAAAACAAATGTATTTCCAATAGGTTATTTATCGCTTATCTGAAAGGTGCGCCGAAGTAGCAAGTTTCTGATAATATCTATCGTTTCCGCACAGTTTTACTCTTTGTTGGGAAGTCAGAATTACTGCAGAAGGTACAGCTGCGTACTATTTGAAGGTAAGTGTATTTCTCAATGCTAAAATTCTTTCAGATGAGCATAAACAGAATAATTATTGCATTACTTTTATTCTTTACTTAGAACCATATGGTTCAAATGGCTCTGAGCACTATGGGACTTAACATCTATGGTCATCAGTCCCCTAGAACTTTGAACTACTTAAACCGAACTAACCTAAGGACATCACACACCACCCAGTCATCACGAGGCAGAGAAAATCCCTGACCCCGCCGGGATTCTTAGAACATATATACCATACTACATGCAGGATGTTCAGAGATTCCCGTTACAAACGTCTAGGACTTGCGGAAGGGAGTGAGTACATCATATTTTGGATAGGAACCAATGTCCGGAAACGTCATCCAACGACGCTACAGAGGGCCAAAGTTATAGAGACCGGCACCTGTAAATGTGTGTATATACAGGGGACTCCGTGATGATGTGACTGACTTTATAGGATGATGGAGAGACCAATAAATGTATCGGTTTAAGGTAAGGGTCCCTGTAACGGAAACGAACGAGTCGAAAATTATCAGCGAACCGTTCTGATATCTCAGACAGTAGAATACATGCACTGCTACTGTTGTTGCTAAGATTGTAGGGTAGCCAACTTTCAGAGGAGGTAGAATTGATCAAAACAAGAAAAAATGTTTGTAAAGCTGGGCTCTAAAATTCGTATCTTAAGAGTTATGAGGACTTGAGGGTTGAATAACACTTAGGCGGCTTTTTGTTCTACTGATTTTTATTTGTATGAACTAGTTTTCGGCTTATTTGGCCATCTTCAGATAACTACTGGCTATTGTTTACAAGGAGTTTTTACAATTATTTAGAATACACAAAATAATTCTAATTGCTGTCATACATGGTACTGACAAACCATAAAATGTGATTTTTATGTTAAGGAACAGTTTTACAGAACAAAAAGTCAAAAGACCCGTTTGACAGTTCCAAAGACAACACCATAACTAAAGATCGTATGTAAGGGCGTTGTATCATAGTCCAGAATGTTTGGTTCGTAAGAACAAAATCTCCTTGTACACAATAGCCAGTAGTTATCTGAAGATGGCCTAATAAGCCGAAAACTAGTTCATACAAACAAAAATCAGTAGAACAAACAACCGCGTAGCTGTCATTTAACCCTCAGTATGGAATTGTTCTAGCAAGAAGCGACGGAAGAATCTATAAATAAGATTATGAGCACTTGTTCAACAGAGGGGTAAACAAGTGCTCATAGCTACTCAGCTAAGCATTTTAGAGCCCTTGTTTACTGGACATTTTTTCCTTGTTTTGGTCAATACTATCTCCTCTGGAAGTTGCCTCCCCTACAGACTTAACAACAACAGTACCACTCCATGTATTCTACTGTCTGAGGTATCAGAATGGTTTTCGCTCACAGCGTTCGACTCTTCAATTCCGGTTCAGGGATCGGTACCTCACATCGATACATTTATTCTTCTCCAACATGCTAGGACAGTTGTAACACCATCACGGAATCACTGGTAGGCTAGAGGTGTGAATAACAACTTGTGCCGTTTCGGTGAGAAAGGAACCACTGAATGCTGAATGCCACCTTCTACAGTAATGTGAATTTATTATCATTGGTGTTCACGTAGCGAAGACAGCAATAAACAAGGACGTCACAGCTATTTAACTGCTGTAACTGGGAAACATCATGATAGAGACCATCACTTTATCACGGTATCACTAAAACTGATCCATTCATTCACATATCGCGCTATTCTGAGCCATCGTCTAGTGGGGTATAACTGGAACTGATAATAAGATAATTGGGATGAAAACACAGAAAATGGCTGACATGATATCAGTGAAGAAACGCTCAAAATTGTTGACCTTCAGTGTAATGAATACGTCGCGGCAAATGGAGTTCGCTGTTCCTGTGTGCAGTTCGTCAGTGCCATTCCGTGTCATGTCACTCACGTCAACAACGTAACTTCCATCCGGTTCACGTTTTTTAATTCAGTTCAGTTGCTATATATATATATCCCCGGTGGCGAGATGAGCAGCGATTCTGTATCATATCCGTTCCCTGGGAGTATTATTCCCCCGTTGTTCTCTCTGAAGTAATAGTGGGGCACATCGGCGGTAATGAAACCGGGAGTTATTGCATGGAGGCGTGTTAAGACAGCCTAACCGTTAGGGTGACTACTTGCAGAGTGCATGAAATCAAGGTCTGATTCTACTCGCACTACTCAGTTTCAGCATTTCTGAGCACTTTTCACTAATGTATTTTCATGTCGTTGCATGTCATTCAATCCAATCTCATAGATTCCATTCGTTTCGTGTCAGTGAATTCAATGCAAACTGTTATAACCGTCTGACGGTCTTTACTAATTTTTTGGTTTGTCACATGGGATCTGCCCCGTAGCATTTCTGGGTTTCGTGAGTCCTGTCAAGCTGCACGAATTACAAGTCTCCCGTGCGAGTCTTTCAAGTACTAGGGTTTTTGAAAGGTCTAGCTAGCAAACTGATACGTCTTATTTTGTAACTGTTTATCGTTATTTCACTACCTCTTACCATCTTCTCTCCCATCTGGTGTGCAACATATGTGAGACAGGCGAAATACCCTCAGACTTCTGGAAAAATATAACGGTAATAATTGCAATTCCAAAGGAAGCAGGCGAAGACAGGTGTGTATATTACTGAACTATCATTTCAATAAGTCATGACTGCAGAAGACTGGAAATACTGGTAGTGGCCGACCTCGGGGAAGATCAGTTTGGATACCGGATAAATGTAGAAATGGGCGAAGCAGTAGTGACCCTACGACTTATCTTACGAGTAGACGGCAGGTTGCGGGAAGGTAAACCTAAGATTATTGCATTTGTAGACTTAGAGAACGCTTTTTACAATGTTGGCTCGAATACTTTCGTTCAAAATCTGAAGATAGCGAAAGGCTACTTACAACTTGTACAGTAACCAGAGGACAGTTATAAGAGTCGAGAGGCATAAAAGGAAAACAGTGATTGAGAACGGAGTGCGACAGGATTGTACCCTATCGCCAATGGTATTCGATCTGTGTACTGAGCAACCGGTAAAGAAAAATTTGGAGTAGGAATTAATTTTCAGGCTAAAGAAATGAAAACTTTGAGATTTTCCGAAGACTTTGCAATTCTGTCAGAAACTGGAAAGAACCTGAAAGAGCAATCGAACAGAATGGACAGTGTATTGAAAGGGGATATAAGATGAATATCAACTAAATCAAAACGAGAATAGTGGAATGTAGTCGAATTAGGTGCTGTGAGGGTATTAGATTAGGAAATGAGACGCTTAAAGTAGTTCATGAGTTTGCTGTTTGGGAAGCAAAATAACTGATGACTGCCGAAGTACGGAGTATATAAAATGTAGACTGACACTGACAAGAATACCGTTTCTGAGGACAAGAAATTTTTTGTTATCGAATATTGATTTAAGTGTTACGAAATCTTTTCTTATAGTATCTGTATGGACTGGAGTCCTGTATGGATGTGAAACATAGATGATAAATAGTTCAGACAAAACGAGAATAGAACAGTTTGAAATGGAGTGCTACAGAAGAAAGCTGAAGATTAGGTGGTTAGATGATATAACTGATGAGGAGGTACTGAACAGAACTGGGGAGAAAAGGAATTTGTGGCACAACTTGACTAGAAGAAGCAATTGGTTGATAGCACACATCCTGAGACGTGATGGGATCACCAAATTAGCACTGAATGGAAGTGTAGGGGATAAAATTGAAAGAGGGGGACAAGAGATGGATAGAATAAGCAGATGTCCGTTTCAGTAGTTGTTCAGAGATGAAAGACTTGCACAGGATAGAGAAGCACGGAGAGCTGCACCAAATCAGTCTTCGGACTGAAGGCCTTAGCGACAACACATCGCATTCGGCGGAACCTGGGGTCAAAATCCAGATACGTTTTCCGTGGTTCCCTTATACAACTCAAGGCAAAGTCTGAAACTTTTCATTCGGAAAGTACAAAGCCGATTTACTTCCCAGTCCTTTCTCAACTCAAGCTTGTGCTCCTTCTTCAGTGATCTCGTCGTCGACGAAATCTTCCTTCCTCCATTCCTTTGTTCTGTTATTTATTTTTCTGCACACACTTAACCGTTTATAAAAAGTGTTAGGACCCCAGACTGTGAGGAATGACGGAATTTAACAATGTTACTAGCAGACAAAGTGCCTGAGTTCTTAAGTACATGTTGAAAGCCAGTGTGATGAAAATATTGCTTTTGATGAACAATCCGCTTGTAGCCTACAAAAATTCTGTGGGATAATAACATAACCAAATGGTTGAAATGACGGACAGACGAAGTCAGTCAAGGTGAAAACAAAAATTGAGTTGGTAATTCAAAGTTTCGATTCACTCGGAAGAAAGTAATCATCTCTAACAAGTGTGGAAAGAATTAAAAATCTCGTATTTCAGGCTTCAACGTACATTGGTAAATGACAGTCACGAAAAACCTTAGAGCTCAGAAGAAAAAAAGAGCGTTTCTAACGACGGGTAACAGCAGTGAATCGTCAAGGAGTTTTCCGACGATCTTTTTTTTTTATTATCTGCTGCTGACGCCAACGTTTTGGCCTGGTGACCGGGCCTGGCGGTATCCGGGCCAAGAGATTGCTCCTGGGATTTTCCACGCTGCTCGCACCACGCCAGCCAGCCCACGTGGCTCCCACATACTACGGTAGCAATATTTTGAAGAAACTGGCCTGAACTGGACTGCAGAACAGCTCTCGTTGGAGAAATATAGCATATCATAACTTATCGCAGTGCTGTGATTAGTCACAACGATTTACTCGCACATATTAGCTTCCTAACAGCATAATTATGCTCTTCTTAGTTCTCTGTTACGTATCACACGCAGGCACACAAAAGTTTGCACAATACCTGTCTCATTACAGCGTGTTACAAAAAGGTACGGCCAAACTTTCAGGAAACATTCCTCACGCACAAATAAAGAAAAGATGTTATGTGGACATGTGTCCGGAAACGCCGGTGTAGGGTTCGTTGAGTGATTACTTGTTTTGAACTAGTAGATCTTCAAAGTTCAGAAAGGAAAGATCATACACAGAAAGCGCAAATACACAGACATACACTGTGTGATCAAAAGTATTCGGACACCCCCAAAAAAACGTTATTTCATATTAGGAGCATTGTGCTGCCACCTACTGCCAGGTACTCCGTATCAGCGACCTCATTAGTCATTAGACATCGTGAGAGAATTGTGTGTCACTTGTGTCATACGACTGTACGCGAGATTTCTAAACTCCTGAACATCCCTAGGTCCACTGTTTCCGATGTGATAGCGAAGTAGAAACGTGAGGGGACACGTACAGCAGAAAAGCGTACAGGGCGACCTCGTCTGTTGACTGACAGAGACCATCAATAGTTGAAGAGGGTCGTAATGTGTAATAGGCAGACACCTGTCCAGACAATCACACAGGAATTTTAAACTGCATCAGCATCATCTGCAGGTACTATGACCGCTAGGCGGGAGATGAGAAAACTAGGATTTTATCGTCGAGCGGCTGCTCACAAGCCACACGTCACGCCTGTAAATGCCAAACGACGGCTCGCGTGGTGTAAGAATCGTAAACATTGCACGATTGAACAGTGGGAAAACGTTGCGTGAAGTGGCAAATTACGGTACACAATGTGGCGATCCGATGGCAGGGTGTGGGTACGGCGAATGTCAAGTGAACGTAATCTGCCGGCGTATGTAGTGCCTACAGTAAAATTCGGAGGCGTTGATGTTACGGTGTGGTCATGTTTTTCATGGAGGTGGCTTGAACCCCTTGCTGTTTTGCGTGGCACATCACAGCACAGACATACATAGATGTTTTAAGCACCTTCTTGCTTCCCACTGTTGAAGAGCAATTCGGGGATGTCGATTGCATCTTTCAACACGATCGAGCACCTGCTCATAAAGCATGGTCTGTGGCGGAGTGGTTACACGAAAATAACATCCCTGAAATGGACTGGCCTGCAGAGAGTTCTGACGTGAACCCTATAGAACACCTCTGGGATGTTTTCGAACCAGGCCTCACCGGCGACGTCGATACCTCTCGTCAGTGCAGCACTCTTAAAGGAATGGGCTGTCATTCCGCAGAAAACCTTCCAGTACCTGACTGAACGTATGCCTGCCAGAGTGGGAGCTGTCATCAAGGCATAGGGTGGGTCAACACCATATTGAGTGCCAGCATTACCGATGGAGGGCGCCACGAACTTGTAAGTCATTTTCAGCCAGGTGTCAGGGTACTTTTGATCACATAGTGTAACAATAGACAACTCATAATGCCAACTCACCACACACAAGCGTGCAGCATTTGGCACTATGTTACGCAGAGCACACTCGCTTAACTTATAAGAAAACAGTCTTAAGACAGTACCGGCCACGATAAAAAATACAGCCGTAAACGAGGGCTATACAGCCAAAACAATTGAAAATTTAGGCAACCAACTACATAAAAATGTGAGAGTAAATTGGAACACTAACAAAAAACACAAAATATTTGCCAGCATCACATAACTAGGCCCCATTTCACAAAAAGATGCAAACCTATCGAAAAAAACAATGTTACAATTATATTACCCAATAATAAGGCGTTAGGACACAATGCTCGGCAAAAGTGGACTATGTACACTGTCATGTCCCAGTTCTCCTGCCTGCTACGCATGGAAAGCAGGCAGAAATCCCAAAATTCGTTTGCAAGAACACATGAATGCTTTCTAACTTAAACTACTTTGAGGAAACAACACATTGCTCATTATATGTTGAAACTAAACACGACATCAACAAGACAGAAAACATTTCGGTCGTGCTACACAATTAAGTCAGTGACAATACCTCTAATCCATTAGAACAACCAGAAATATTCCTCCGTAAAATCAAAAAGCTAAATACCTGTTAAACGAACAGACCAATCTCGCTAATCATGATCATATTAGTAATTGTAAACCCTTATTTTACATTTTTGTCCTTAAGTATGTCAATTTATTTAAAACTCTGATATTTGCCATTACGTAATTAACTCCATCTTTCGTTATATTATATATAACTCTATTTCTGAAATATATAAACAAGCGTCCGCCTGAAGTTTCGTGATGTGTGATTACAAAATGGATAAATCAACGTTTTCTTTGTTTAAAACGTTAGAAACGTTCTTGCTGGATTTTTCGGTAATTTTTTCACCGTTTCTTATCATTTTTTCCGTCATTCGCGAATTACAAACCTAGTATCGATGGTTTTCACAACAAGAACATACATTTCGTATTACCCCAGCCAAGAGCAGACTAAAGCGACTTGCATGGACATTATGGTTCGATATCCATCGTGTGATTCAATAACACATGAAAAATTTGTTACTGAAGGTGTTATTATTCATACTTTCCATGTAAAACGATTTTACTTTTATCATCGTTTTTGTGAAAGCTTTCCTAGTTTTATATTTAGTCTGTTTCATAATTTTAATTGTTTACTCTACTTGCCAGCAAAAAACCAATTAGTGAAAACATTATTTCCGTAAACACAGTGGAACCATGAATTTCTTGAGCAAATTAAACCGAACTCACGATGTACCTAAGACATGCAGTTTGAAAATGAATAAAACTTCCTAATTCATCTCAACGACATACATATCTGATTTCGTAAGTTCAGCGAATTTAGCATCACAATACTTAATCAGAGAACGAGATTTATCAAAATTCTACCTCGTCTTGAGTGATGGCATGTGTCACCCGATTTTGCAAGACAGTAGAATTTAGAACACTTATCAAGTAAACCGTTTTATTTAAAGTGATCGGTTTCTTAGACTGGAGAGGTTAATGCCACTCATGGAGATACTCGATGATGATGGAGAAATTTGTAGCAATGCTGTTAAGCACATTCAGAACTAATTGCAATTTCTCCATTTTACCTAAATTTGGGCGGCCGGGGTGGCCGAGCGGTTCTAGGGGCTAGCGGACTGATGACCTCAGATCTTAAGTCCCATAGTGCTCAGAGCCATTTGAACCATTTTGACAATACACGCTGTCATACAGCAGATTGTGTAAGACGACGGTTTGTGGACAATTAGAATTCTGAAATGGACTGACCTGTCCACAACCCCCATCTGAATCCAGATGAACGCCTTGTTCCAGACCATGCGGCTTTCAGTAACTATACACCCTCCGACTCAGAGTTACAATATTAAAAGTTTTGGCAGGTTTCGTTGTCTACGGGCTGGGTTACGTAGTTGCCGCATTACAGGCCAAGTACTGCTGACTCTACAGTATACGATAAGAATACACACATGAATTGAATGGTCGAAGTTCTTATCACTCGGCAATTGCGAATTTTGAACGTAATGTAGACATTTATAAATGAAAGAGTGCAATTAAATAAAATCTGTATTGTACTGTCTTAACGATTTTAAATGATGAGTACGATAGTAGAAGTACTTTTGAGAATGCGGTATATTTCAGCAGAACACTTATTGGTGTCGATGGTCCAGCAATTAAATAAAATGCATGTTGAATAACAGGGAAACAATAGATTCTTACTGCACGTAATTAGTTATGAACAACTACACAGCTTGCGAGATATTCACTTCTAACCGCACACTACGTCTTCACTGCAGAAGCCACGGAAATCTCACAAGTGCACAAGTCGGCACTCCAAAGTATTTCTATTTCCGCGACGAAGCGCAAACCGCTCCACAGTCCACGTATTTCCGCCGACCCAGCGTCCCCTGCGCCGTCCAGCACTCCCCGTGTCCAGTGGCGTACTGTCCAGAACTTCCTGTCCTCTCCGGAAACGACGATCCTCCCCACTTCCATACACTCTCTCCATTCACGAGCGCTGTGATCGGCTAGAGCGCTCCCTCCATGTCTCCAATCCAACGTTCTCTCGAAAACATAATGAAACGTATTCGAAATACTGGATTTACATTTAACTACTTGAAATTAAATAAATATTCGTACGGCTGGACCATAAACACGCTATAACACACATTATTAAATACATAAACAATTAAATAAACATATATCAAAAGAAGCAATAGGTAGGCCAGTAGCCTAATGTCTCTGTGCTTTCTATCACACAGTAAGTATTTAACCCGTTTCTTCATGAATAGCATATATCTGATATTAACAAAGACATGGATGAATCAATATATTTATGAGCCTGCTGCTACCGTTTTCTCGTGTAACTGTGGAGTACTTATGGCCTGACGCGATCGATAGTAATCGGCCACTTTGACCTCCAATAACTCATGTACTATTTAAGTTACATGCCTGTAATTCACACCATTTTAAGTTTACACTAATAACTTTTTAGACACGGCGATCGACAAAATCGGATGAAGGGTTTATAATTTGGAAATTCCTTGCTGGGTGTTACTTGTATAATTTTCCGTCAGATACTAAACTTTAAACTAATAAATATATTGAAAATCTGATTACACCATCAGAACCGTCGTGCAAATAATGGTAATGCTCATGTTTCTTTTTGAGGTGTCACGATTCATCTGGCTACTATTGATTTCTATACGAACTGTGAAATGTCTGCCATGGTGGTTTCACAAGGTCCTCCACCTTTGGCACTCCCGGCGTGTCTCCTTCATCGACACAGAGCACCGTCCTCGACACAGCGGAATTCCCAGCCACGCGGCCGATGGACCACGTGCTCTGGCCGTTGGGAGGCACCGCGCCTTGCCACGCCAACTCCGAACTTAACAGTATTTTCAGGGCGCCACAATTCGCCCGTTACCTCACAACCACAGCGTCCAACATCACTGCCTTCTCCACTCGCTCACTGAAAAAGAACTGGCTACCATTCCTCCACAGACATCTCAAACTGTCACCTGCAGAACTCGAGTTGCCAAGGCGAAGGGTGGACTCACTCCGTATTAACGTCAGCTGATAGTTGTCCCGATAATTCTGATCACATGTTGCATATTTCGTGCAGTGCGTTTCCGTGTACTATAATCACCGTCAGCTGTATCACCACCAGTTCCATATCATCCCAAATCATCATCATAATTACATTATCGTAAACTTCAGTACATCATCATTAACAATACTGACAGCTGCAAACCATCCTCGATATAACCAGGCACTTTGTCATCCAAACCGACATAGACAATGAGTTATCCTATCCGATATATATTTACACACATCGACTTCCCGATTCTGTGCCACCACGCGCCATTTCTCCTTCAAGTGCCTCATACCAAATACCTGCCACTTCACACCCCAATGTGTGAGTCATGGAAGGAGATTCAGTACGGCGCGCGTGCTTACACGAGATAACGCGCTACTCACTCCATCAACAAGGAAAGTTCAGATGCTGCGAAGCACCGGTTTTGACCTGCTCGGTCATACATGTCTGGGACATTCCAGAGTAACTCTTGTGAAAGGGTATAGTCAAAGCAAAAAGCGGTGACGAGCAATCTTTTTCAGTCTAGGTAGGACCACTCATACACAATATAACAAGGTAGTTTTACTAATCGTACGAGTCCTGCAACCTAGTATTTCTCACAAAAAGAAATAATTCATGATTTCGATCAGTTATAAGTGAAGAAAATTCCTCTGCTGACTAGATCGGTGCACAATTAATGTAAATATCCAACTTTCGAAGGCTTAGTTTCAACTGACATTCGTATTGTGAAAAACAGATAAAAATATATTGAAATTAATATACTTTAAAAAATGAAATAAATCTCAATGCGAACGTTAGATAACAAGTGGTAACCTAAGTGCCGACCAACTCTGACGACATATGTTTGATTCTCACTGCCGACAGTATGTTCTCCCGTGTCTTTCCCGCTAAGTATGTTATCCATTTTTCGTGAATACGAAGATGAAATAGGGAGCAAAAATATTACGGTGTTACGCTACTATTGCTGTAATCTCGCTTCCTAGCTACTAGATTTTTTTGGAAATCACGTGCACGCAGTGGAACAAATGGACGTATGATGATTATTGGCTTTCAGTTAAAGGGCCACAGCGCATTAGGAAACCGCATGTATTAGCAAAATTTTACTGAAGTAGGCTTCTGCGCCCTTGTACATATGGGAGAACGCGCTTCCGATGATTTAATTTGCTCACACTATATGACATGGACGATATACAAGTAAATACATGCTGACTGAACTTCGAATGCAATAGCATACGCTGTGCCTAGGTAAACAGATCCCAAATGTTATAACATCAGTACGTAGACTTCTAGACTTCGCTGTTTGTGCAATTCCCCAGGATGGAATCTATTGCATATATATATCTCGTAGAGCATTTTTAATTGAGATCCTTTATCGGGAGTCTTTCTCCACTCATATGGTCTACAAATTCCTTACATTTTCTCCTATTTTTCTTTCACGTTTTCATTTAGGTTACAATATATTCTCATATCTTTCCTTATAGCCTCAATTTTTTACGATATTCCCTTGTACATCGTTCCATTCTTCTGAGAAACCTCATTCCTTGTATTTGCATTATACTTGCTTGGCGTCTTGCTGTCGCCCATGTCTCACCCACGTATCTGAAATCAGGAACTTGCTCCAGGATTTTATTATTAAAGACTACTTTAGATCTTGCTGGGTGTGTGCCCTGAAGTTAAATCCCTTTCGTTTTGTCTACAGACATTATTGGATTGGAATCTCTGGTTGTCTGCTGCAACTTACAGATGGTCAGCTTCATTCTCTGCAGTCAGAGTTAGGTCATCTACATACAAAATTACATTTATTCTAGTGTCACGATGCAATCATATCCCTTTTTGTTTCAACATTCTCTAATTGTTCATAATTTATGTACATTTGTAGCTTTTACAGCTTTCGTCAATTCTCACATATCAGTATCTCCCAGGCCTCTTGGTGTTATTTATTTCAGGTAAAGTCTGAATTAATTTTTTGTAATGCGCTACCCATTTCTTTTTCACCAATTTCATTCACACGTATACGACGCTTTTCTTGTCTGTTGACTGACTTCATCACTCTATAAGATGTACTTTATCTCCCACGTACACAATATTCTATGTTGCTAATAAAGCGTTCCCATGTTTTTGAGTCTGCTTTCCGAGCTATGTACTTTGCGTTAGTTGTTTTCTCTTACTCGTATCATTTATGTAGTATTCATTTAGGGATAATTTATACAGGTATTCTAGGCTTCTTGTTTTTCTTGGACTGCTGGTTCCGTCTCTTATGCTCAAATCTTTACCCTTCTAGGTATTCTACATTCCCTTTTCTTCCCCAGACCATGATAAGCTACGTTTGATACCACTGGTTTTAAGTTTTTCCATTGCTCTTCCATGTATTCTACCGTTTCCACGTTTCTTAATGTTTTTATCAACGGAGTTTCGTAGAGGTGTTCATGCTGCTATCTTCTGTAATGTATAACTTAAAAACGTGTTCTTCCTGTTGATCCTTACTTGGTTTCTTCCGTTTTCTCCATTTTGCATATATGTCAGTTATTGACACCAATAAGAAGTAAACAGATGCAACATCAACTCTTCGAGAGACGCTGGTATCTCTAGTCTCTCCAGGAAATCAATAATTTACTGTTACGTAGTCTATAATAGTTCTATATCCTCTTCTTGACCACATAAATTAGTGTATGTCTTTATACCTACGGAAAGTACTGGCAATATTTAAATGGCTAGAGTTAGCAAAAATTCAAAGTATTTGGCCGTGTTCATCACATACGTTTTCTCCAAATTATCATAATTCTTCCATAGCTGCGTTAAGCTCTTCATCTGACACAGGATCCCCTAAGACTCCTCTTTTTTTTTTTTTTAATGTCATCCGTCTTCCGACTGGATTGAAGCCCTCTTCCTCTCGTTTGTGTTTCTGTATATCGAATCCTTCGCCAATTTGTGGAGAACTCCTCATTTCTTATCAGTCCACCTGATTTTCAACATTCTTCTGTAGCAGCACATCTCAAACGCTTCGATTCTCTTCTGTTCCGGTTTTCCCGCTGCCCATAATTCACTTCCATTCAATACTTTGCTCCAAACGAATATTCCCAGAATATTCTTGCTCAAATTAAGGTCAGTGTTTGGTACGAGCAGACTTCAGTTGGCCAGCAATACCGTCTTTGGTTGTGTTATTCTGTTTCGGCATCTACCATTTTGTTCTTTTCTTTCTCGTGATTCACGTTTTCGCTACATTTCATTACCTTTGTCTATTTACAATTTAAACTCAATCCATATTCTATACTCATTAGAGTGTTTCTTCTATCCAACAGGTCCCGTAATTCTTCTACACATTCAATGAGGACAGCAATGTCATCTTCAAATCTTATCATCGATATCCTTTCTTCCTGCAACCCACTTTTGAACCTTTCATTTATTTCCGTCATTGCTTCTTCTATGTATAGATTCAACAGTAGGTGCGAAAGACTGTATCCCTGCCTTACACCCTTTTCAATTCATTCTTTGTTGACTAGTCTTATTTTTCTCTGTTGGTTCTTATACATATTGTACGTTAACAGTCATTGCCTATAGCTTACTACTGTCCATCAGAATTTCGAACATCTTGCCCCATTTTACTTTGTCGAGCACATTTTATAGGTTGACGAATGCAATGAGCATGTCTTCGTCCAGTTATCAAGCGCAACTTGAGAACTGGCTCTCTGGTGACTTTGATTATCCTAAAGCCAAACTGATCGTCAGCTGGTTCATCCTCAATTTTCTTTTCCATTCTTCTGTATATTTTTTATGTCATCAGCTTCGATGCAAAAGCTGTTAAGTTGATGGTGTGATACTTTTCGCACCTTATCTGGAATTGCTATCTTCGAGTGCGGATGTTTCCGAGAGTCTCATGGTTTATCGCCAGCCTCCTAGGTTCTACACAACAGTCTGAATAGACGCTTTGTTGCCACTTCCCCAATTACTTTTGGAATTCCGATGGAGTGTCATTTGTGCCTTAAGCTTTATTTGATCTCAAGCCTTCCAGAGCTCCTGTCTGTCTCTGAACATTTTTGTGCTTCTATCTGTCTTCGATAAATTGAAGTGTTTCATCTGTTACCCAAGCTTACTTCGCAGTTACCTTCCTTGCATCTATGTTTGTCTGTCTAACATCTGTGATCCTCCTTATTAGAGATATCCATTCCTCTACAACTGACCTACCTACTAAGGTGTTCCATATCGCAGTTCTTACATCCTTAGCGAACATTAAATTCGTATCATCGTTCCTCAGTAATTCAGTATCCCATTTCCTTCCAAATGGAGTTTTTCAGAAGACTGTTTTATACTTCAGACTACCCTTAGACATTACTAAATTATGAAACTTCCTGGCAGATTAAAACTGTGTGCCCGACCAGGCTGTGGCTAAGCCATGTCTCCGCAATATCCTTTCTTTCAGGAGTGCTAGTTCTGCAAGGTTCGCAGGAGAGCTTCTGTAAAGTTTGGAAGGTAGGAGACGAGGTACTGGCAGAATTAAAGCTGTGAGTACCGGCCGTGAGTCGTGCTTCGGTAGCTCAGTTGGTAGAGCACTTGCCCGCGAAAGGCAAAGGTCCCGAGTTCGAGTCTCGGTCGGGCACACAGTTTTAATCTGCCAGGAAGTTTCATATCAGCGCACACTCCGCTGCAGAGTGAAAATCTCATTCTGGAAACATCCCCCAGGCTGTGGCTAAGCCATGTCTCCGCAATATCCTTTCTTTCAGGAGTGCTAGTTCTGCAAGGTTCGCAGGAGAGCTTCTGTAAAGTTTGGAAGGTAGGAGACGAGGTACTGGCAGAAGTAAAGCTGTGAGTACCGGGCGTGAGTCGTGCTTCGGTAGCTCAGTTGGTAGAGCACTTGCCCGCGAAAGGCAAAGGTCCCGAGTTCGAGTCTCGGTCGGGCACACAGTTTTAATCTGCCAGGAAGTTTCATATCAGCGCACACTCCGCTGCAGAGTGAAAATCTCATTCTGATTACTAAATTATGACCTGAATTTATATCAGCCCTGGGTATGCCTTACAATCCAGTATCTGATTCCTGAAACTGTGTCTGACCGTGAAGTAATCCTGCTGGAGCCTGTTCGTGTCTCCCGGTCTTTTCGAGGTATATCATCCTACAATTGTCGGACCAGAAATCCTTAAGTTCTTTCCACTTCACTGACCCTGCGCTTTACATAGGTTGAAGCTTTGCATTTCCCTTCTTAGATATCCTAGCTTTCACGTATGTTCAAACCTCTGCCATTCCATGCTCCAACTCGTAGAATGTTATCCCATAATCAGCTGCTACTTGGAAGTCCCCTCCCGGCGATCCGAATGGAATCTGATCTGGAATCTTTTTGTCAATGGAGAGATCATCATGACACACTTTCAAATTAGAGGCCACATGTCCTGAAGATACACATTATGTGTCATTAATGCATTGGTTTGCGTTGTCTTCTGCGTCTTCAAGCCGTTGGTCATAACTGATTCTTCCTCCTTTCGGGGGAAGTTTCCCACCACAAGGTCATCCTTCTGCCCTCTTTGACAAAGCTACTGGCAGAAAGAAAGTGAATTCTTATGTCGGAAGTCTTCGGCCGCCATTGCTGACTGTTTGTATTCTAAATTTAAGCAGTGGCAACCAGGACGAGTTTGATTAGGAGCCAAAGACGCTACCCCTAGGCCACGGTGTTCTTCTATATTGAAATGGTATTACGTCTTCTATTGTATCATAAGACAAAGGTTTCTGTGTGCTCTTTTCACTAATTCCCTTTCTCTTCTACATTTAACAGCGGAATTCTCATTCCACTCTTAATGTTGCTATTGTCACTTTTAACCTCATGGACGATTGGTTTGACTTTTCGATGCTGTATTCCAAGTGTTTCCAAGTTACTGTTACGTTAGTGAAAATTTGTGAACAGTGACCAAGAAAACCAAGAGAGCGACGGAAATGGGAACACCTCAGCCCATCACAACGAGACTGCCACCCCAGAAGAACAAAGATAACAACAGCATCTATGAAAAGAGTACGTAACATCAGTATGACATTATTGTAAAATTGATTTTGTAATGCCATTTAGCCTGAAGGTGGGGTATTTCCCAGAAACATGCCGCTAAGTAAATAAGTAATACAATAGGTGACAAAGTTAGTGACTGGTAGCGGTAATTTAAAAAAAAACCTTTACATACTTCTTGAGAGAGTCACGGTCGAAAAATAGTCAAAATGGATTAAAATTCTAGCATTTGTAGACGCTTAAAAGGCTTTTGACAACGTTGAAGGGAATACTTTCTTTCAAATTCTGAAGGTGGCAGGGGTAAAATATAGGGAGCGAAAGGCTATTTACAATTTGTACAGAAAGCACATGGCAGTTATAAGAGTAAAGGGGCATGAAACGGAAGCAGTTGTTGGAAAGGGAATGAGATAGGGTTGTAGCCTATCCCAGATGTTATTCAATCTATATATTAAGCAAGCAGTGATGAAACAAAAGAGAAATTCGGAGTAGGAATTAAAATCCGTGCAGAAAAATAAAAACTTTGAGGTTCGCCGATGAGAGTGTAATTCTGTCAGAGACAGCAAAGGACTTGGAACAGCAGTTGAACGGAATGGACAGTGTCTTGAAAGGAGGATATAAAATGAACATCAACAAAAGCAAAACGAGGATAATGGAATGTTGTCGAATTACGTCGGGTGACGATGAGGGAATTAGATAGGGAAATGAGACACTTAAAGTAGTAAATGAGTCTTACTATTTGGGGAGCAAAATAACTGATGATGGTCGAAGTAGAGAGGATATAAACTGTAGACTGGCAATGGCAAGGAAAGTGTTTCTTAAGAAGGGAAATTTGTTAACAACTAGTATTGATTCAAGTGTCAGGAAGTCATTTCTGACAGTATTTGTATGGAGTGAAACATGGACGATAAATAGTTTGGACAAGAAGAGAATAGAAGCTTTCGAAATGTGGTGCTGCAGAAGAATGCTGAAGATTGGGTGGGTATATCACATAACTAATGAGGAGGTATTGAACAGGATTGGGGAGAAGAGAAATGTGTGGCACAACTTGACGAGAAGAAGGGATCGGTTGGTAGGACATGTTCTGTGGCATCAAAGGATCACCAATTTAGTATTGGAGGGCAGCGTGGATGGCAAAACTCGTAGAGGGAGACCAAGAGATAAATACACTAAGCGGATTCAGAAGGATGTAGGCTGCAGTAGGTACTGGGAGATGAAGCAGCTTGCACAGGATAGAGTAGCATGGAGAGCTGCATCAAACCAGTCTCTGGACTGGAGACCACAGCAACAACAACAACATCAACAACATTAGTTCTCCAGACTTTCACTGCTTTTTCGATTTCTTCACATTTTTCCTGTTGCCACTTCGTCTTTGCTTTCCGTAATTCCTATTTATTTCATTCTTAAGTGAGGTATAACGCTGTAGTCATATTTTTCCGTGAACGTTTTTGTAATTCCTTCATCTGTCGATCAGTTTAATTATATCCTCTGTCACCCAAGGTTTCTCCACTGTCACCTTTCTTGTTCCAACGTCTGTCTGTCAAATTTCAGTGACTGCTTTCTTCAGAGATATCCAACTCCTTTTAACTGAACGGCCTACTGTGGTATTCATTATCGCAGTATCTGCAGCCTTACAGGATTTCAGACGCATCTCATCATTTCACGCTATTTCATTGTCCCACTTCTTTCAACACTGATTGTTCCGAACGATTACCTTAAATTTCAGTCTACTCTTCATCATTTTTAAACTGTGATATGAGAGTGTATCTTCTACTAGTACGCCTTACTATCCAATATTTGATTTCGGAATCCCTGAGAATGATGTAACCGAGCTGGACCCTCCTTGTCTCGCTGTGAATTTCCGAAGTATACCTCACGTTTTTGTGTGTTTTGAGCAGTGAATTCCTTATTACTGGCTGATTTTTTTTTTCTTTTTGGAAAACTCAGTCTTTCTCCTGTTTCATTTCTACAACCAAGCATTTATTTTCTCGTAGCTCTTTCTTCTACTCCTCGCCCTGCTACTGTGTTCGTCTCCCCCTTGGTTATAAGGTTGTCATCTCCCTTTACTTACTGAATCAGCCCTACAGTATCTTCATATACTTTCTCTATATCTTTTGGGATTGGCATGTATACGTAAACTATTGCTGTTGGCGTTGGCTTGCTGGCGCTTCTCACAAGAAAAACGCCATCACTGAACTGTTCTCTGTTCCTATTCACAACGAACCCTACTCTCATTTCTTGCTGGTTTCTGATTCCAACTAAATTTGGCTTGATTCTCTGAATTTCTATTTCCGGTTTTATGTTCCCTACTACGTTCATTCATATGACATTCCGCGCTCCAACTCGTAGTATAGTGCCACTCCGTTGTTTTTTGAATCTATAATTCATGGTCACTTCCCCTTTCGGAAATCCGAATGAACTCTTCCGGAATCCTTTGCCGAAGGAGACATCATCGTGTCTTGTGAATACGCGCTGAGTGTCTTTAATACAGTGGTTTCTATTCACTTCTAAATCCTCATCACGTAGTTCATTACTGAGTTTTCTGCCGTTTAGGAGTAGTTTCTCAGATCAACCGTAAGAGGTTGCCTTGAAACTCAATCCGCTCCCCCGACGTCTTTGACAAGGCCGCATGTAGAAAGTGGGTGAGTCCTAAAACAGGTTGTCGGTCGCCAGTGTTAATGATTTTTATTGAAAAATTAAGCAATGGCTGCGGTCTAACGCGGATCCTAAGAGGTTCCCATTACTAATTAAAGGCGATATCACAGGCTACACACACTGGTACAAAAAGGAAAGTAATGGAGAAACAACCAACAGAAATAACAGGTAGAGTCGTGTGAGCCTCTCCTGTCGCCATTGTGAACTGTGAAGAAGTCATCAGAACGTGGTCTAGCGGTTAGTATTGCTGGCTACATATCTCGGAGTCCACGATTCGATTCCCGGGCAGATCGACGTTTTTCTCTGCTCGAGGTCCGGTTGTTTGTGTTGTTCTTATCATTTCATCTCATGAGCAACCACGTGCAAGTCGCCGAAGTGGCGTGAAATAGAAAAACCTGTCCTTAGCGGACGAACTACCCCAGAAGAGGTCTCTCTACAAAATATGATGTACGATCATTTCACGTGAAGCAAATTTCCCAGCTTACTACCGCCATTAGACACTAACACGACTGAAGTATATATTAATTTAAACCCAGATTGATTATAATTTCATTTGTATGTACTAGTTCTACATCAGTAATATCTTCAGAGAGAGGTTTCCCAGCTTCTACGAAGATCTGACATGATATAAAAGATTTGTCACAAGTGGTCGAACAACACCGGTGTTTTTCGAACAATGTTGTAGACATAGTTCATCATCTACACTCTCGATATGTATTTCTTACATAAGATGTGTGTCTACAAGTGGAAATCAAATGGCGTCAGGTCAGGTGGACGAGTTTTCCACGAAACTGAATCTCTTCTTAAGCCGGCCGTTGTGGCCGTGCGGTTCTAGGCGCTACAGTCTGGAACTGCGTGACCGCTACGGTCGCAGGTTTGAATTCTGCCTTGGGCATGGATGTGTGTGATGTCCTTAGGTTAGCTAGGTTTAAGTAGTTCTAATGGTTCAAATGGCTCTGAGCACTATGGGACTTAACATCTGTGGTCATTAGTCGCCTAGAACTTAGAACTACTTAAACCTAACTAACCTAAGGACATCACACACATCCATGCCCGAGGCAGGATTCGAACCTGCGACTAAGTAGTTCTAAGTTCTAGGGGACTGATGACCACAGATGTTCCCATAGTGCTCAGAGCCATTTGAACCATTTCTCTTGTTACACATCTTCCGGGGAACGACAAGCTCAGTTTTTCACAAACGAGACGAGGTCCGGTCAAATGGTGCTCAAGAAAGCTAAATAGTGGAAAGTTTTGCATATTTTTGAGGGTGCTCATTCCCAATTTTCAAATGAAGTTATACGTAAATCTAGACCTTCCCCTACTTACAGGTGTTGATAAATAGCAACAAGGACAGTTGAAAAATGTGTGCCCCGATCGGAACTAGAACCGGGGACCTCCTGTTTACATGGCAGCCGCCGTATCCGAGTGAGCCACCAAGGACACAGACCAGACTGTGACTGCAGGGACTGATCTCTGGCACGCTTGCGTAAGACCCACCATTTCCCTCTGTCTGTCCACACACTACATTTGTAGCGCCACTGCCCACCATAGGTGATCTTGCAGCTCTCGAAGAATGAAGTCGTAATTAAATCTAGACCCTTCGCTGCTTGCAGGCGTTGATAAATATCGACGGGGACAGTTGAAAAATGTGTGCGTCGACCTAGAGCTGCAAGACTACCAATGATATCTGTGCAGATACCAGTTCCAATTTTCAAAGTCCCACCAAACTTGAGACTGGAAATGAATCAAAAGTGGAGGAAAGCTCAAAATCAGGATTTTTTCTTTTTTACTCTTGTAACTCCTAAACGACGCCGCTTTCAACAAAGATGACTATTTATGAAAATGAAGAGGATAAAATTTCCCATTTCGACTGACTCTTTTTCCAGTCTAACTGTATCACGTGTAGAGCATGTTGAAATTAGCACGATTTCAAAGCTGAGATGATAGACCGTCTAAGGGCCTAACACTTCCCCGCCTCCCCCCGCCCTTACCGTTCCTTGTTGCACGCCCAGTAGTATGACGACGTTATTGGAGTGGTTGGTAGTTAATACCTGGCGTGGAGCAGGGGCAACATGTTCGTGAGACGACAATGATCTCCACCTTCCTGACAGCGGGTAGGCCTGTCCTTGGTGTTGTCCTGCTGCGCCGGCAGTTGTTTACGAGTACGCCCTCGGATGGTAGTTTAAAACGTCTTTGCGGGCGGCAAATTCAATTTAAGTCTGTACAATAGTATGTATGTATGCATGTATGTATGATTCAAGTGACACGTGCGTTTGTGTGATGCTGTAATGGATGATGGGAGGGGAGTGTCATAACTTAGGCCCGAAGTGGGCTTGAAGAATGTTATTGAAACAAGTAAGAACAGGGCGGATGGTATAGCTGCCCTTTTGAAGGTTAGCCAGCCGGAGTGGCCGAACGGTTCTAGGTGCTTCAGTCTGGAACCGCGCTGCTGCTACGGTCGCAGGTTCGAATACTGCCACGGGCATTGATGTGTGTGATGTCCTTAGGTTAGTTAGGTTTAAGTTGTTCTGGGGGACTGCTGATCTCATATGTTAAGTCCCATAGTGGTCAGAGACATTTGAACCACTTTTTTTAAGGTTAAAGTTGTGGTTAAGGCTCGTGAAGCACGTCGAAGAACGTACAGTAACCAAAAATTGGTTGCTGTAGAGGTTAAGAGAGTTGCGGCTGGTTGCATCAGAAAAGAAACGCGATTTGCTCAACCGGATTTTGATTTAAAAACTAGCTACACTGCGGGAAAAAATTAGTACACCATAAAAGACAACGCACATTTAGATCTGATAATGATTTCAACGTCATCCGCCAACAGGTGGCGTAGTTGCATAGCTACCATCTGTGTCTATCCTTCAATAGCGATTGCTCAGTGTGCTGCAGACGTGTGAAGCGAGGACCCAACCATCGGAGACCATTCGTGCTTCCTACAGCCAAGTGAGTTGAATTTGAAAGGGGTCAAATTGTGGCCGTCCGAATGGCGGGAGGGACCTTTCGGAGAACTGCCACACACGCTGGACGTGCTTGTCAGTTGCGCAACAATGGTGGTAACATTGTCACACCCGTAAACATTGTCACACCCGTAGACGATGATCTGCAAGTGCCGCCAGGGTCGTCGCATCGTAAAGACACTGGTGCCGTGCCAGATCGTACAGGTACCACTGCACAGGTAAGAGGGTCTGTGTGCCCAGAGGTGTCAGCACGAACTGTTGTGAACCGGACATCAGCTAGCGGTGGGAGTATCGGCACGCACAACTCTAGCCGTATCTACTCGACGCTGCAGCATCGCCGCGCACGGCTCGATTGGTGCTGTCAGAGGATCTCGTGGAAGATGAAATGGCGGGCCATGTTCTTCGACGAAAGCAGGTAATGATGAATGCAGGAAAATGTTTGTCGTTTGAGCGTACGACGTTGACCCGCCGAGCGCTGTCTCGTAGGGTGTATTCGTCCAAGACGCACTGGCTTTGCCGCAGGCCTTATGGTCTGGGTTGCGATAAGCTACAACTCCTATTCGCCTTTCGTGTTTCTGCAAGGACGCTATCCAGCGCTCGGCAAGTTCAGAGTACTATTAGGTCAGTTCTTTTGACGTTCTAGCAACTGGATGATGATCTGTTGGTCCAACACGATAATGCACGCCCACACACTTCCCATGAAATCAGCACGCTCTGCAAGGCGTGCTGCAACTTCCCTGACCAGGACGATCTTCAGACTTCTCTCAACACGAGCACTTGTGGCATACGGTGGGACGAGAAGTGACTCTTGCTAATCATCAGCCAACATCTCTCACAAAACTACGTGAACAGGTGGAGCAGGTGTGGCATAATATATCTCGGGACGGTAGTCACCATCTGTACGAACGACTGGAGGCCAGAGTCAGTGCATGTACTGCCGCCTAAGGGTTTGGGCCGATGTCTGGTACCTCACAACCGCTTGTGCTGTTGATCTGTAAATGTAATCATTTCATATACTCTATACCTTACTATACTTTACTTACTTTACTTACAAATGTAAGGATGTGGAGGCTTGTCTCACTAGGGGTAAAATAGATACTGCGTACAGGAAAATTAAAGAGACCTTTGGAGAGAAGAGAACCACTTGTATGAATATCAAGAACTCAGATGGCAACCCAGTTCTAAGCAAAGAAGGGAAGGCAGAAAGGTGGAAGGAGTATATAGAGGGTTTATACAAGGGCGATGTACTTGAGGACAATATTATGGAAATGGAAGAGGAGGTAGATGAAGACGAAATGGGAGATAAGATACTGCGTGATGAGTTTGACAGAGCACTGATAGACCTGAGTCGAAACAAGGCCCCAGGAGTAGACAACATTCCATTAGAACTACTGATGGCCTCGGGAGAGCCAGTCCTGACAAAACTCTACCATCTGGTGAGCACGATGTATGAGACTGCCGAAATACCCTCAGACTTCAGGAAGAATATAATAATTCCAATCCCAAAGAAAGCAGGTGTTGACAGATGTGAAAATTACCGAACTATCAGTTTAATAAGTCACAGCTGCAAAATACTAACGCGAATTCTTTACAGACGAATGGAAAAACTGGTAGAAGCCGACCTCGGGGAAGATCAGTTTGGATTCCGTAGAAATGTTGGAACACGTGAGGCAATACTGACCTTACGACTTATCTTAGAAGAAAGATTAAGAAATGGCAAACCTACGTTTCTAGCATTTGTAGACTTAGAGAAAGCTTTTGACAATGTTAACTGGAATACTCTCTTTCAAATTCTGAAGGTGGCAGGGGTAAAATACAGGGAGCGAAAGGCTATTTACGATTTGTACAGAAACCAGATGGCAGTTATAAGAGTCGAGGGGCATGAAAGGGAAGCAGTGGTTGGGAAAGGAGTGCGACAGGGTTGTAGCCTCTCCCCGATGTTATTCAATCTGTATATTGAGCAAGCAGTAAAGGAAACAAAAGAAAAAAATCGGAGTAGGTATTAAAATTCATGGAGAAGAAGTAAAATTTTTGAGATTCGCCGATGACATTGTAATTCTGTCAGAGACAGCAAAGGACTTGGAAGAGCAGTTGAACGGAATGGACAGTGTCTTGAAAGGAGGAAATAAGATGAACATCAACAAAAGCAAAACGAGGATAATGGAATGTTGTCGAATTACGTCGGGTGACGATGAGGGAATTAGATAAGGAAATGAGACACTTAAAGTAGTAAATGAGTTTTGCTATTTGGGGAGCAAAATAACTGATAATGGTTGAAGTAGAGAGGATATAAAATGTAGACTGGCAATGGCAAGGAAAGTGTTTCTTAAGAAGGGAAATTTGTTAACATCGAGTATAGATCCAAGTGTCAGGAATTCATTTCTGACAGTATTTGTATGGAGTGAAACATGGCCGATAAATAGTTTGGACAAGAAGAGAATAGAAGCTTTCGAAATGTGGTGCTACAGAAGAATGCTGAAGATAAGGTGGGTAGATCACGTAACTAATGAGGAGGTATTGAATAGGATTGGGGAGAAGAGAAGTTTGTGGCACAACTTGACTAGAAGAAGGGATCGGTTGGTAGGACATGTTTTGAGGCATCAAGGGATCACAAATTTAGCATTGGAGAGCAGCGTGGAGGGTAAAAATCGTAGAGGGAGACCAAGAGATGAATACACTAAGCAGATTCAAAAGGATGTAGATTGCAGTAGGTACTGGGAGATGTAGAAGCTTGCACAGGATAGGGTAGCATGGAGAGCTGCATCAAACCAGTCTCAGGACTGAAGACCACAACAACAACAACATACTCTATACGCACTGTTGCAACAAAAATCTTCAGCGGATTGGAGACCCATAAATGGATGCTCTATTTTTGTCCGGCAGTGTGGTTTTTGTTTGAGTCGGCTATTACTCCAGGACTTGTGGCTCAAGAAAACAAGTTCTAAATCAATCGACAGAACCTAGCGTACTGTGTGCATATGCTGGAGCTGCGAGGGACTGTTCTGAGCCTTTATGAGGGACAAAACAATGAATTATGACGCTCAGTAGTAATTCGAATTGAAACAGTTTCTGAATTGGTTGCAGCGGATGCCAGTACCACATCAAATACTTGAAGGTCCTGCACAGCAACCCAAAGCAGGCAGGGAAAAAACCAGGCACATATGCCACAGGAATTGATGATTGTAATGGTTCTTTACTTACGTGACCTTTACGGCACTCCAACCCCAGTTCTCGATACCAGTAAGATCGTATTACTTTTTTGCGAAGTAACAGACATGTTTTTGTGACAATATTCACATTCGGTTTTATTAATGTATAGGTACTCCGCTGTATCAATATGTTACAGTGATATGGTTCTTGTGTTTATTCATTTCTGTGAGACTGTCATAATCTTTGACTTACTTGTAACTGTTTTGGCGTGAATGCGCACAGAGCAGTCTTTGTTTCACTTTGGCAAAAGTTAAGTAGTTATTTCGCTTTGTAAAAGAACAGTGAAGTCTTGTGTTTGGTTAAAGTGGAAATTAAATATATGAAGATTGATAGAAAACTGTTTGTTTGATGATGCGACAATTAACAATAAGTATATGTGAATTTACAAGACGTTTATCAAAAATGTTGATCGTGAACACCAAGTCAAAAATTATTTCTCCCATGACATTGTTCTGATCTGCGATTGTTTGATCATTAAGAATTTCCTGAAAAACTCATTTGTTAGGTCTTCAAATATTGCTAAAATACAGATCTGGACCTTCTAGCAGTCAAAGTGGAATCACCCTAGAATCAACAAGATCAGCCTTAATGACTTCGGCGAAATCTACGTGGGAATCCATTCAAGATACGTGCCTAATTAATGACTTTTTCACAGTGACCTCATTATTTCCATTCTGACGATACCATCCACACTTAATAACTTTGTTGTTGCCCGATAAAGCCAACATATGCTGCGTGAGCAACATTATTAATCTGATTTATAGCCTACTTTGCAAGTGGTGGTATTGTTAGATGACGCTATGCAGCAAATTGTCAGCTACCTTGGTGATAATGATGACAAGTGTATATTTTCCCTTCAGCAGTTGATAGACCAGTTCCACAGTGACTAACATCCTGATGTCAGTATTGTGAAGCCTCAGCTGCTGAAGAAGTGTGGCAGTGATACAGTAACGGCTTCATCTCTGAAGAAATCAACTGTTGCTATTTTCAAGAACACTGGGCACAAAATTCTTACAGGTAGTTGGTACCAGTCAGAAGGTCATATCCAGAGGGAGAGCGGCGACGTGTGGTTGAAACAGCAGCAGACATAATCGTCGAAGCTATTCGATTGCAAGTTTACGACATACCTAAATATCCCCACCAGGCCAGTTACTTACGAGGTACGAATTTCTCATCCCTGATACAATCGAAAATTTCTTAATCGACTAGTGATGAAGAAACGGGCAAACTTAAATAAATGAAAGACCAAAAGAATGGCCATTGCTCACAGCATGGTTACAGCTGTCAGACGCAACGCTTTCTTGTCACCATTGCAACTCGACCTAGACACAGTCACCTGTATGCCGAATGACTCAGAAACTAGATGATGTATTATCTGCTTTAGGAATACAGTACCTCCTACAAATACGCAGTAGGTTTTGAATTGACAGTGATGATGGCAACTCGATTGATATTTGATCCCCGGCCAATGGGCCGAACGGTTCTAGGCGCTACAGTCTGGAACCGCGCGACCGCTACGGTCGTAAGTTCGAAACCTGCCTCGGGCATGGATGTGTGTGATGTCCTTAGGTTAGTTAGGTTTAAGTAGTTCTAAGTTCTCCGGGACTGATGACCTCAGAAGTTGAGTCCCATAGTGCTCAGAGTCATTTGAACCATTTTGAGCGCCCTTGCCCTCCAGGACTCGAACCTCCGATGGGAGGGACCCCGCAATCCGTGACACGACGCCTCGGACCGCGCGGCCAGTCAGAAGAAGCGGAGATCTCCATGAGAATGGTTTTTCTGCCCTATATTGGTGGCGTGCTCTTCAAGATCGGCAGGCTGTTGAGGAACATGAAATAAAATGCGTTTCTCTCCCTCCAACGAGTGAAAACGATGCTGTCTTCCGTTAAAGACAACCTGCGTCTAAAGGGACCAGGAATACAAACTGTGGTAGGTAAGATAGGTCTCCAAAGATTGTGTATCCAGAATGAATAAATGTATCGAAGCGATGTTTCTGCCAAGCTGTAGCGTACAATGCAGCGAATTTCCTGACGTTCGCTACATATTGTTATCGATCATAGTCACGACACCAAACTTATTTTCTTTTCCTGATGAAACTGTATTAGACGGCCGCAGTGGTAGAGCGGTTCTAGACGCTTCAGTCTGGAATCGCGCGACCGCTACGGTCGCAGGTTCGCATCAGGCCGCGGGCATGGATGTGCGTGATGTCCTTAGGTTAGTTGGGTTTAAGTAGTTCTAAGTTCTCCGGGACTGATGACCTCAGAAGTTGAGTCCCATAGTGCTCAGAGTCATTTGAACCATTTTGAGCGCCCTTGCCCTCCAGGACTCGAACCTCCGATGGGAGGGACCCCGCAATCCGTGACACGACGCCTCGGACCGCGCGGCCAGTCAGAAGAAGCGGAGATCTCCATGAGAATGGTTTTTCTGCCCTATATTGGTGGCGTGCTCTTCAAGATCGGCGGGCTGTTGAGGAACATGAAATAAAATGCGTTTCTCTCCCTCCAACGAGTGAAAACGATGCTGTCTTCCGTTAAAGACAACCTGCGTCTAAAGGGACCAGGAATACAAACTGTGGTAGGTAAGATAGGTCTCCAAAGATTGTGTATCCAGAATGAATAAATGTATCGAAGCGATGTTTCTGCCAAGCTGTAGCGTACAATGCAGCGAATTTCCTGACGTTCGCTACATATTGTTATCGATCATAGTTACGACACCAAACTTATTTTCTTTTCCTGATGAAACTGTATTAGACGGCCGCAGTGGTAGAGCGGCTCTAGACGCTTCAGTCTGGAATCGCGCGACCGCTACGGTCGCAGGTTCGCATCAGGCCGCGGGCATGGATGTGTGTGATGTCCTTAGGTTAGTTGGGTTTAAGTAGTTCTAAGTTCTCCAGGACTGATGACCTCAGAAGTTGAGTCCCATAGTGCTCAGAGACATTTGAACCAGCCCATTCAGTCCCGACGGTTTCTCAAGGCCTGCCTGTTTATGGCATTAAACTTCGATGCATATAAAAATGTTTTCTTTACGGGTGCCTACAGCTTTCCCCTCCTGGCCAATCCTGACGCTTTAACAGCGCATCTGCACTGAAGAGTTCATTGACTCGAACTCTTTCTGTCATAAGGGTGAGGATAAGTTGGGTCTGACGGGAGGGGTGCTAGGTTAGTCCGTGCTGAAGCAATGGTTACTGTGAACGGGTGGCTCAGTACTCAGAGCATCTACCTACGAAGTAGTAGACCCGGGTTCGAATCCGCGTCCAGCACAAATATTTAAATTCCCCCTTGATTTAAATCAATGCCCTCTCGCAGCCAATGTCGGAAATTCCTGTGTGTTATTTGATCATCTTGTCTCTAGTCGCTTCTTGTCTCATCGTTTAGAAATGTGTGAAGTAAGAATATGTTTAATGTTAACCTGCAACACGATTACAAATTTTTTGAAGTATGTAATGACAGTAACAATGAAAGTGTTTATTTCCCACCATCTACTTGAAACTTTTCTCTTGCACAAAAGGGAAAGGCGATACGAAAGACCACGTGAATAAGGCAAAGCACATGAGCGCTCTTAATACTACTTCTTACGAAACGTAAGATATTCTTTTTAAAGCCGACTGTGGTAATAAAAGAGACCTGGAGTGTTCTGCTAAAGAGGTTATATTTGCAAACTAAGCTGCTAGACTTGAACTCCCTTTCGAAACATCGGGTTATACATGTGAACTGCTTAAAAAGTTATGTGACCCAAAATATTCATCTGCTTGAACCAAAACCGAGGCACTTATTGCTAAGGTTATTTCGCACAGTTATATTTGAAAATGTGTTGCGTTGTTTGGAAAACATAAATTATGAAACAGTAACGATGGATAAGTGAAACTAAAAGTGAAGTAAAACTTGCTCCGGTAGTTCCAATATATTTGAGTTTGGTGGAGGAAATTCAAGATAAACTTTGAAGTTTTCAAATTTTGCGGTGTGTGAGAAAAAGACAAAGTTGAAGGGAAGTTGGTTTGTTGTTCTGTCGACAGCACTAACAGCAATTTTAGTGTTATAGTGAGAATGCGAAATGAAAATGTTTTGAGCAAAATTCAGAGTGATTTAGATACTCTTATTTTAGGAATTAATTCTTCAGCGCACATGGTCATGTCAATCTCTACCTCTGGTCTTTGAAATATATTTATATATTTTTTCAAATATATACAGTAGCTAAAAGTAATGAAACCAATACTTCATGTTACAATATTTCTGACATGGTTGAGTTTGCAATGTATTTTCCTGAGACATCTAATCCAGTTGAGGGAATTTTTTTTTTTCAATTATAGGAACATTTGACTTGCAGAAAGGGTAGACTTTCTGTATCCACTATTAAATATCCACTAAAGTTGAAATCAATCAAAAAACTTGTATGTGGTGATGTTTATGATCTAATTAAAAGACAGAAAGCATTTCTGGGAAAACTGATGTTACGAATTTTACGATATAAAAAAATGTTCAAATGTGTGTGAAATCTTATGGGACTTAACTGCTAAGGTCATCAGTCCCTAAGCTTACACACTACTTGGCCTAAATTATTCTAGGGACGAACACACCCACCCATGCCCGAGGGACTCGAACCTTCGCCGGGACCAACCGACAGTCCATAACTGCAGCGCCTTTGACCGCTCGGCTAATCCCGCGCGGCTTTTACGATATAACCAGGACTGTCTAGGTTAATCACGGATGTATGGTAGCTCAAATTAAAAGAAGACGTCGAAGCAATTTAGAGGCCTGCTGCTGCGTTTGTTACCGGTGGGTGCTTCGTGAAATCAAACGGGTATCCCCGGCGGAAAAACAACATTGTTTCAACGAAACACTTTTGAAAACTTTACAGAATCGGCATTTACGGCTGACTGCAGAACGAATTTGCTACCACGAATGCACATTTCGCGAAAGGGCCGCGAAGGCAAAATAAGAGAAATTAGAGCTCGTACACAAGCACAGACAGTCGTTTCTCCCTCGCTCCGCCTGTGATTGGAACGGAAAGAGATTGTCAAGTAGTGCTACAAAGTACCCTCCGCCATATACCATGTACTACATTAATACACGATGTTTCAGAATAAAGTTTTAAGTATTTAGGGGCTCGTTCGTTACACCAGAACGAGAAAAAAATGTCCAGTAAACTTGAGCTCCAAAGCGTATACCTTAATAGTTACGAGCACTTGTTCATCTTTGCTACACTTAAAAGAGGCCTCTTCTACCGAACAATTCCCATAGCTCTTAAGGTATACAATTCAGAACCCATGTTTACTGGACATTTTTCTTCTTTGGTCCATACTACTTCCTCCCAAAATATGTAAAGCGAACCGTTTGCAGTTGAAAAACTGTGGTTCGCAGTATCGAGGATGGTGTTAAGGTACGCATATTAAAGACAATGTCTGCTGGACAATTTTTTCTCGTTTTGGTGTATGGAACCTGTCCCCAAATTTTTAGAACCTCATTTTGAAACGTGGTATATTGAGGTAGAAGCTGTGGCAAATCCATTTTTCAGCAGTATAGTTTGCAGCAGTACAGTACGAAAATCAAATGTTCCGTATTCGAGTCCCCATCCGATACGCAGCTTTAATCAGTCAAGTATCACACACACTGGCAAAGTGAAAGTTTTACTCTGGGAATTCAGTTATTAAGACGCACTCTTTCTTTAAGAGGACGTCAGCTTTTAATCTCGATCATCTACATCTACGTCTACATGATTACTCCGCAATTCACATTTAAGTGCTTGGCAGAGGGTTCATCGAACCACAATCATACTGTCTCCCTACCATTCCACTCCCGAACAGCGCGCGGGAAAAACGAACACCTAAACCTTTCTGTTCGAGCTCTGATTTCTCTTATTTTATTTTGATGATCATTGCTACCTATGTAGGTTGGGCTCAACAAAATATTTTCGCATTCGGAAGAGAAAGTTGGTGACTGAACTTTCGTAAATAGATCTCGCCACGACGAAAAACGTCTTTGCTTTAATGACTTCCATCCCAACTCGCGTATCATATCTGCCACTCTCTCTCCCCTATTACGTGATAATACAAAACGAGCTGCCCTTTTTTGCACCCTTTCGATGTCCTCCGTCAATCCCACCTGGTAAGGATCCCACACCGCGCAGCAATATTCTAACAGAGGACGAACGAGTGTAGTGTAAGCTGTCTCTTTAGTGGACTTGTTGCATCTTCTAAGTGTCCTGCCAATGAAACGCAACCTTTGGCTCGCCTTCCCCACAATATTATCTATGTGGTCTTTCCAACTGAAGTTGTTCGTAATTTTAACATCCAGGCACTTAGTTGAATTGACAGTCTTGAGAATTGTACTATTTATCGAGTAATCGAATTCCAACGGATTTCTTTTGGAACTCATGTGGATCACCTCACACTTTTCGTTATTTAGCGTCAACTGCCACCTGCCACACCATACAGCAATGTTTTCTAATTCGCCTTGCAACTGATACTGGTCTTCGGATGACCTTACTAGACGGTAAATTACAGCATCATCTGCGAACAACCTAAGAGAACTGCTCAGATTGTCACCCAGGTCATTTATATAGATCAGGAACAGCAGAGGTCCCAGGACGATTCCCTGGGGAACACCTGATATCACTTCAGTTTTACTCGATGATTTGCCGTCTATTACTAAAAACTGCGACCTTCCTGACAGGAAATTACGAATCCAGTCGCACAACTGAGACGATACCCCATAGGCCCGCAGCTTGATTAGAAGTCGCTTGTGAGGAACGGTGTCAAAAGCTTTTCGGAAATCTAGGAATACGGAATCAACCTGAGATCCCCTGTCGATAGCGGCCATTACTTCGTGCGAGTAAAGAGCTAGCTGCGTTGCACAAGAACGACGCTTTCTGAAACCATTCTGATTACGTATCAATAGATCGTTCCCTTCGAGGTGATTCATAATGTTTGAATACAGTATATGGTCCAAAACCCGACTGCAAACCGACGTCAATGATATAGGACTGTAGTTCGATGGATTACTCCTACTACCCTTCTTAAACACCGGTGCGACCCGCGCAATTTTCCAATCTGAAGTGAGTTATTGAGAATCGTTCGCTGTTTGTTGTGGATTTGCCGAAATGTGTAGAAGCAAGTCTTCCGCCATATTCGTACAACCGGGGGCTGGGCACAGTCCTATCGATGGCTGGCCACTACTCGAATGTCTCGCCGGTTGAAGCGATTCTTTTTGCTTATGCGAGAGGCTAGAAGTGGCGCCCCCTCGGTGGGACAGCTCAGCGAAACTCGAGTTGGTCAGTCCCCATCGGCCACCGACGCTTCCCGGACAAACGGCACAGCCCGACACAGCCGCGCTGCACTATGGCCGAACCGCAGGCAGGCCCCTCCGGACCCAGCTGGGCAGACGGCGAGGGCTTCGATGTCAACGTCGTCAGCCGCCTGTTCTGCAGGGACTACCACAACGAGCTGGCGGCCATCATCGAAGCGGTCTCCGACAGGCTCGAACTTTATCTGAGTACGGTGCAGCTCTTCAAGGTCTGTTGACACAAAGTTTTGATTGCGAAATGGAATATCAATTAGCAAACCTTGACAGGTGATTAAAGTTTCATTCTGTCTGCAGATAACAGAAGTGTTCTTCCGTTTTCACAGATCAATTTAACCATAGGAAAAACACAGTGCATACTCGTCACTATCCGCAGCTTTTGTAAAGAAGTTTTGTCGAGTTGATCAAACAATCATTAATACGTATGGATCAAGTGAAAAGTTTCATTAAATGACAGCTCCAGCTACGTTAAATAAAACTGATGGCAGTTGTAGAAACCATGTGTCCAAGAAACTCGTTGGAAAAAGTGACAGACCAAAATCTCTTGCAAATACAGCATTCAAGAGGCGTTATATGGACCAAAGGATTTATTATTCTTATCTACAATTAGAGGATTAGAATTCTGTAAAAACTAAATGTTGCTGGCAAGAGAGATTTGTGATCTATTGCTTCGTTTCACAAGTTTCACGGATGAAAGGCTTCTGCAACTGCCATCAATTTTGTTTTACTGAGATGGAATTGCTACTTCATGAAATTGTTCATTTCGCATAAGCCACAAGACTTACCTAATAGCACCAAAAGTCTGACAGTCATATAGCATTTAAAAGGAAATTAAAAGAATATCTTAATGGCAACTCCTTCTACTCATTAGCTGAATTTTTTTGGATGTAGTAAGTGTGTAATTTCCCCAGTCCCCACAAAAAAAGTCATGTAATATTTTGTGTAATTTAATATCGTGTATAGACACCTTTTATTAACCTGACACGTTCCACCTAATTATGATTTATGGAACAAATACTAATCTAATCTAATTTTTTGATTCTAGTGATTATTTGATCTACTCATGTCAGAACTTCCCCATGACAAAACATGCCACTTACAAAATGAATGCTCTGTATTTTGCGGTGATTAAACTTCGTTCCGCGTTTGTATAAGCCGAAAGAACACGTTACCACGACAATAGTCTCTCACTGAAACGCGAAAGGTAGTTTAGTTTCCGTATTTGCGCTCTTATCACAAGTTGTATTATATTTTGGGGCTACTCTGTGCACACAAGACTAATATTTGTAGCCGGTAAAGGGTGCTGTCAGCTTACAGACTTGGTGCAAAACCGTTGATCAAACGTCTCGGATCTCCAACTCAAACTCATTACACTCGTTCCTCATACGTTCTGTGTTCATTAATATCATATCGAAACAAATGCTACACTTACTCGCTGAACATTAGAAGGAAAACTTTTTGTGCTTGCATAAAACTTCATGGATGGGTTGAAACTTTTGACGTCGGCCTTGATCCTTGGCATAACGTTCTGTGACGGAGCAGATGCGCAGGCATAAATACCAGATAACCCTGGTATTTGTTTTGCTGCTACATTTTTTGGTGTTTTTTTGCGACAAACTTGTGACGTAGCACGAGGTCTAGGCTGGGTTAAGGGTGGTATGAGGGATTGAGAGTTCGCGAAGTTGACGAAAGCTATTGCATCAATATCTCGTTACGCCGCGTATTTTACGCATTCCGGATTTCAACAAGAGGTTTCAGCCGGAATTTTGAGGGCATGGATGGTAGCGCACAGTCGTCGTAACTTTAGTATTTCCCACTTTGTGAAAGAAAGTGTGCATTCTTCAAACGTTTCCACTTTAAATACATTTGTTGTAGAACTGAAAAATTAGAGGGGCAAACTCCTTACTTTTCAATTGTCCAAGAATTGCTCTTGATTGTTTAGAGCCTTGCACTGTAGCATATTACTTGTGCACATTGTCGATGTTTTTTGTTATTAACTTTTCTTAAATTTGCCAAATTCACGTGAATTATGTAAAGATTCTTTCATTGGTAGTGTAACTGTTTCCCAACGAACCTTACGCACTTCGAGGAGAAAATTTAAAACTCAAAGTAATGCAGGATATATCGGAGAACAAACTTCTCCAAATACAGTAGGTATCGACGAATCTGAAGCTAAAATGTTTCCTGTTACTTGCTTTCTCTTTATTTTCTCTGAATGTCTTTCCTTTCTCGTGAAAAATCGTTCTTAGTCCTGTCTGTTTCCTAAATAAACTGTTACTTTTCATTCCCATGATGTAAAAAGAATTAGTCATGCACTTTCTTTGTGTCTGACGATTGCGACAGCAATCACACGAATCATTCAACTTAGCGTCACAATACCAAATTACGTTAGCTTCATTTTATTCAAGCCGTTGTCTTTTGACATTATTCGGGTTGGATTCGGCCACATGTCTTCATGCACTCCATAACCTCGGTCCATGGGATACTTTGCGGTACCAGCGATTCTAGCAGTAAAACTAGAGGTGCCGTCTTCCAGGCTATAACGCACCATGTTCCTCTGAGTTATTCGCGCATTAAAAAGTAACTAAAGGAAAAACTTTATCAAACTAAGACTTTCTCACGAAGGGTAAAACAGAGACGTTTAAGAGCTTGATGCTTAGCTTGTACTGCAAATGTTCCAGGGAAGCATTTTGCTAAGCCGGATTATTTTCCTGTGATTGTTTGAAAAAATTGTGGGTTAATATGTGATAAAAATACCAATTCAACCACCACTGCGGACTTCTGCTACAGCAAAGCGAAACGTGTCTGCCGGTTAGACATGCAGCTTTTAGTTGCAGGCCTTTGAAAGGTCTCCTGCACATTTTCCGATGAAATATCCCTTCCAGAAATTAAAATGTAGGTAAGATTTAGAGTACTTTACCTATATCCAATATTAGCTGTTACTAATACTGACCAACCACTAGCTGAACAAAAGCAATCACACCACAGGAGGGGGATGCCTCTAATGCTTCATTAGGACTACATACAGTGACTATGGTATACCCTTGACTTTACGTGACCTACGAGCGTTGGATGCGTTTAGAGAAGCAACAGAATTTAACTTGGAATGTCGTCCATTTTGCTGTAACGTTCTTCTCTCATAGGCAGTGATTTGAAAAATTTATCGAGGAGAAACCACAGATATGAGACTTATAGTCTAGACGACCAGTGTCAGCCATTATAGGCTATCCTCAAGATACCTAAAAACGCGGCGCTGCTACTGTATGGTCGACGTCTGCAGCTGTTGCGACAGATTTTTCAGGTGACATCTGAATATGGCTGAAGACCGTCATCGAAAATAAGTATACTGTATTCTAGGTTCTTTTTCTGACAACTTATTAATAACCTAGTGTGAATCTCCATTGTTCTCTCGAAGGATCGTAAATTCTGTAAGATACATTTTTAATGGAAACGTGTATTCTGTTACAAAAATACAAAACTTCTCTCCTGTTGATATCTGTAGAAACTAACCGTATTATATTTAGGATGTGGACTAATTGAACCACTTCCTTCATTACATGGAACATTAGCCTGTAATTGGACGTAATGACTGTCCCAGATCAGTTCTTATGAACTGTCAAATCTGCGTATCTTCAGGTTGTTCAAAAGTTGAAAATAGCCAACGTGAGGCTGGAAATTAAAAAAAATAAATGATTCTAACATGAAATTAATATTTAGAATAGTACGTTTCGTGTTTTTCACTACGTACGTAGTGTGTACCATGCAGTGACGCGAAATATAAATGAAAATAATTTGAAGGACAGTTTTATGGCTTCCCTAAATTCAGACTACTGCAAAGCTTGGATAATGGTAGCGGCGGTTCACGATCCATTTTTGGGAGTAAAACGCTGGGACTAGATTTAGAATACGTGTAATAGAGACTTGACTGATTTGTTGAGGAATTGTTTGTATTTTCTGTGAGATGTGGTTGAAACGTACGGGGATGAATCAACAGCTGATTGTAAGCACCCGACGACAGATCAACTGGCAGATGAAATACTTAACTGTTGCAAATCATAATGTGGAAGTAAATTCAGAATGAGAGTTCAGAAGTTTCAAAAGGTACTCACACGCTAACGAAATGAAACTACACGATTCCAGAGATCGTTCAGTCTCAAACGTCCATGGTGTCGTCCATCCAGTTAGGCTAAGTCACTGTCAGAGTGGCGTAGTGGTGTGGTTAGCGCACCTGCCTAGCGAGCAGGAGATCGCGGTTTCGGGACAAAATTTCATTCGTCACTTCAGTCTGCATCTATGTACGCTATAAAAACTGTAAAAAGAACAGAATTCGAAACAATACAAAGTAATAAATAGTATACAGAACTCTGGTTCATATAAAACTCGTCGGCCAATTTGACGTCACAGTGAAGTGAGAGCTGTTCATTTAAGATGACTTCCTTATCCTCAGAATACGAAGCTGTCATCTGTAAGTCTTAAGTCTGACATACGGCTCTACATGGAGTAAATCTTATCTTTCGCTCGAACTATTTGTCTGCTTTATCTGACGGTGGTCCAGTGGAAAACGAGGTGCGGTGTTGTAGCATGATGTGCGTTAAGGCCACATTTTGAGTAACTATTAAAACCATATTTCGTCCGTACAGTAAACGTCTTTTGTGGAGGCGCAGTGAAGAAGTCACTTGAGTTCAAAACGTTCTAACATGATTTCAGCCATACAGTCCGTGCCTGTTTCATCAATCGGGAGTACTTCATACCTCAGTTTTCACTTACATATTACGATGGTTGCAATAGACCGCCATTTGACGGAGACAACCACGGCTCAGGTTTTCGTGTCACGTAACACCACTAGGCCTACGATCTGTTTTGCAAGCACAAAATTGTAATTGTTTTAAATAGAAACATCTACAAAATACTGTGTGAAGAAACAACTATGATAGTCATGCAACGTTCACCCGAGGAACATTGAAGTACGTAATCTATCATCCCGATTTAAATCAGCCCGCCCGATTTAAATCAGCCCGATTACGTAGGTGTATAATTTCGAAGTGTTTTTCCTTGGCGTGTATGTGGTGCAACTTGTGCACCAACACACTAAATTGTCACTTACTTGAAGTGTGTTGTTAGTTAGGGTACATTTTGAGGTCTACGTATTTGAAGGAAATGCTTGTGGTTCTTGGTGTTAGAAACAGACGCGCCAAGTGGAAAGTGTGTTTAGTAGATAGACGAGGTCAGTCGACAGCTTGCAACATGTGTGCAGTGTAAAGGCAGAGTTTGCAGATTCTCTTTACGGTAGCAAACGTCCATAAAAGTTTTTCAGTTTAGTTGCGATTCCATAGGAAGAGGTGTAAGTGGCGTACAGTGGTCTCGCGGCCCTAGGCGCTGCAGTCAGGAACCGCGCGACTGCTACGGTCGCAGGTTCGAATCCTGCCTCGGGCATGGATGTGTGTGATGTCCTTAGGTTAGTTAGGTTTAAGTAGTTCTAAGTTCTAGGGGACTGATGACCACAGCAGTTGAGTCCCATAGTGCTCAGAGCCAAGTGGCGTACAGTTGAGTGCTAAGCCTTTCCCAGATTATTTTAATGAACATGCACGTAGAACTTCATCCTACTTGTTTTCTGTGAATCTCTCGTCGATGTCCCACCAAGCTGTTCTCTAAGCGTATCGGATGCTTGAGAAGATTCAAGCAAGCTACCTGCGGGTATAAGCGCACATCCGGGTAGGTCATGTGCCTCAACCATATCCCGGAGTGCTGTCACGGTGCATTTATTATTAAGCATATTAAAAGAGAAATAGTGTGAAATCATTAATTTCAAGAGGTTCATAAAATAAGCGAACACGGTAAAATTTTCACAGAAGGCCAAGATTTCAGTACGTCCTGTTGTCAACAGTCACATACAAATAGTCTCTGAATACGTCTTGTTGCGTAGCCAGAATCTCTTGCATACATCGTAAAGCTTTACCCCCTGCGGGTCCGGGGATTAGAATAGGCCCGAGGTATTCCTGCCTGTCGTAAGAGGCGACTAAAAGGAGTCCATCCCCCTCACGGGGGTAGTTAGCGCCTGCGTCCGGAGACGGACGGTTTCACGACCTATAATCGTGGTCTCTTTGGTTTTTCACTTCTCGTTTCTTCCTTCCTTTTGTTGGTTCCTTTCCTTGCTCTTCTCCACTTCACTGTCTTCCTTACTCTTTCCCTTGACTTCTCCTTGCCTTCTCATTGCCTTTTTCTCCTTGCCTTCTCATTGCCTTTTTCTCCTTGCCTTCTCATTGCCTTTTTCTCCTTGCCTTCTCATTGCCTTTTTCTCCTTGCCTTCTCATTGCCTTTTTCTCCTTTCCTTCTCATTGTTTCTTCTCCTTGCCTTCTCATTGCCTTCTTCTCCTTGCCTTCTCTGGTCTCCGCCTCGGCGTTTGAGACAGTCTGTCCTCTTTCTCCCTCTCTCTCTTCTTTTTCCTCTTCTTCCTTCCTCCCTGTGCGTGTCTGAAGGCCGACCCACGCGTTCGCACGCGTAGCCGGTGACGGGGTAACGCGTAAGTCCCCGCCCTGGGTAGACATGTAAGGCACGCGCGTACCCCCTGGTAAAGGCCAGGCCCGGGGAGGGGTGATTGCCTGAGCTGATACCTTCTGACCATGCCGATTGGTCCCTCCGTCTGTTTCTCGGGAGGTGTGACCTGAGGTGTAAACATTCACCTAAGGCGGGAGTGCCCTCTGAGAGGGTCCCCACAAGGAAGGAGCGCGCCATCGGAGACGCTGGCAATCATGGGGGATTCCTCCGCAATGGATTCTACTCCATCGCTTTCGACTTCGACCCAAAAACGGAAACGTGACCAGCCAACAGTGACAAAAGTACTACCGCCTGCCCCACAGTTCCTCGTAGTTTCTCGATCTGAGGACGGAAAGGATTTTTCCTCTGTCAACCCTTTCGTCATTCAGAAGGGCGTAGATGCCATAGCCGGATCTGTCAAATCTTCTACCAGGTTGCGTAACGGTACCTTATTACTAGAAACTGAGAGTGCCTTTCAGGCGCAAAAACTGCTTCGGGCCACAGTCTTGTACACGTTCCCTGTCCGGGTGGAGGCCCACCGCACTTTGAATTCGTCTCGTGGTGTAGTCTATAGTAGCTCCCTCGACGGATTGACTGACGAGGAGCTTCAATCTTTCCTCGCTGAGCAGGGTGTGACGGCTGTCCATCGGGTCATGAAAAAGGTCAACAATGACCTTGTACCGACCCGGACACTTTTCTTGACCTTCGATAGTGTTAAGCTGCCATCGCGCATCAAGGCGGGCTACGAGGTTATTTCTGTTCGCCCCTATATCCCGACACCTACGCGCTGCTACCAGTGTCAGCGTTTCAATCATACTCGACAGTCTTGCTCCAATGCGGCTAAATGTGTCACTTGTGGCAGGGATGCCCATGAGGGTGACTGTCCACCTCCGTCTCCTCGTTGTGTGAACTGTCAGGGTGCCCATGCCGCATCCTCCCGCGACTGTCCTGTCTATAAGGAAGAACGCTGTATCCAAGAAATTCGGGTCAAAGAGAAAGTGTCCACCTCGGCTGCTCGCAAGCTATTGGCTAGCAGGAAGCCCACGCTGCTCCCAGCGGGGAAATACAGCACTGTCCTCGCCTCTCCTCGGACTACCCGGGAGGTAGCAACCCAGACATGCGATCTGACCTTCAGCACCACGGTCGTCCGTTCGGCCAGTGCTAAGATCGCGCGGTCGACGTCTCCTCTTCCTCCCGTCACCCCACAGACACCAGCCACTTCCTCAGTTTCTGCTAAGTCGAAGAACCCGAAGTCAGATGCACGGGCCTTCAAGAAGGAACCATCCCGTGCAGACTTCCTCCGTCCCTCGACCTCCCAGCCTTCGACTGGTACTTCCACCAAACGTCCTTCTAAAAAGGCGCATAGGAAGCACAGTTCTCCTTCTCCGCCGCGGCGCCTTTCTTCTCCTGCGCCACCCAGCGGTTGCCGCCCCAGGCCGTCATCCGTTTCGCCTGGCCGCACCGCTGGTAGCCGAACATCTGGCCGTTCACCGGCGGAGGAAGCTCCCCCTCCCGGCCATCCTCCCGAGATGGCCGATGACCCTATAGACCCCATGGACGATGACTGTCCGCCTCCTGATAGCGGCGGCAGTGCTCGCTTGAAGCCAGGCCCTAAGCGGCCTTCGAGGTGACCACTTCTATCATCTTCCTTTTCTTACGATGGCACTTATTCACTGGAATATTCGCAGCATTCGCTCCAACCGAGAGGACTTGAAGTTGCTGCTCCGCTTGCATCGTCCGCTCGTCGTAGCCCTCCAGGAAACGAAGCTACGCCCATGCGATCAAATTGCCTTGGCACACTACACCTCTGTGCGTTTTGACCTACCCCCTGTGGTAGGTATCCCGGCTCATGGAGGGGTTATGTTGCTGGTCCGGGATGATATTTACTACGATCCCATCACGTTGCACACCGGCCTGCAGGCAGTTGCCATCCGCATTACTCTCCCCACTTTTACGTTTTCCTTTTGTACCGTTTACGCTCCATCGTCATCTGCCGTTACCAGGGCAGACATGACGCAACTTATTGCTCAGCTACCTGCACCATTTTTGTTAACTGGAGACTTCAATGCCCACCATCCCCTTTGGGGCTCTCCAGCATCCTGCCCGAGGGGCTCCTTGTTAGCAGACCTTTTCAACCAGCTCGATCTTGTCTGCCTCAATACTGGCGCCCCTACTTTTCTTTCGGACACATCTCACACCTATTCCCATTTAGACCTCTCTATATGTACTCCCCAACTTGCACGCCGGTTTGAGTGGTATGCACTTGCTGATACATATTCGAGCGACCACTTCCCGTGTGTTATCCATCTCCTGCAGCGTACTCCCTCTCCGTGCTCCTCTAGTTGGGCCGTCTCCAAGGCAGACTGGGGGCTCTTCTCTTCCAGGGCGACCTTTCAGGATCAAACCTTCACAAGCTGCGATCGTCAGGTCGCACACCTCACGGAAGTCATTCTCGCTGCTGCTGAATATTCCATCCCTCACTCTACTTCTTCTCCACGTCGCGTACCGGTCCCCTGGTGGACCGCAGCATGTAGAGACGCTTTACGTGCTCGTCGACGTGCTTTACGCACCTTTAAACGCCACCCTACAGTGGCGAATTGTATTAATTATAAACGATTACGTGCTCAGTGTCGTCGTATTATTAAAGAAAGCAAGAAAGCCAGCTGGGCTGCTTTCACAAGCACCTTCAACAGTTTTACTCCTTCTGTTGTCTGGGGTAGCCTGCGCCGGCTATCTGGCACTAAGGTCCACTCCCCAGTTTCTGGCTTGAAGGTCGCGAATGAAGTCCTTGTGGCCCCTGAGGCTGTCTCCAATGCCTTCGGCCGCTTTTTCGCCGAGGTTTCGACCTCCGCTCATTACCACCCTGCCTTCCTCCCCCGCAAACAGGCAGAGGAGGCTAGGCCACCTGACTTCCGCTCCTCGAATTGTGAAAGTTATAATGCCCCATTCACCATGCGGGAACTCGAAACCGCACTTGGCCGATCACGGTCCTCCGCTCCAGGGCCTGATTCTATTCATATTCAGATGCTGAAGAACCTTTCTCCTGCGGGTAAAGGTTTTCTTCTTCGTACATACAATCGCATCTGGATTGAGGGACATGTTCCCGCATGCTGGCGCGAGTCTATAGTTGTCCCGATTCCTAAGCCGGGGAAGGACAAGCACTTGCCTTCCAGTTATCGACCTATCTCGCTTACCAGCTGTGTCTGTAAAGTGATGGAGCGAATGGTTAATTCTCGATTGGTTTGGCTGCTCGAGTCTCGACGCCTACTTACCAATGTACAATGTGGATTTCGTAGGCGCCGCTCTGCTGTTGACCATCTGGTTACCTTGTCGACCTTCATTATGAATAACTTCTTGCGGAAGCGCCCGACCGCGGCTGTGTTCTTTGATTTGGAGAAGGCTTATGACACCTGTTGGAGGGCGGGCATTCTCCGCACCATGCATACATGGGGCCTTCGCGGTCGCCTCCCTCTTTTTATTCGTTCCTTTTTACTGGATCGACAGTTTCGGGTACGTGTGGGATCTGTCCTGTCCGACACCTTTCGCCAGGAGAATGGGGTGCCACAGGGCTCAGTTTTGAGCGTCGCTCTCTTCGCCATCGCGATCAATCCAATAATGGATTGCCTCCCAGCTGATGTATCAGGCTCCCTTTTCGTGGACGATTTTACCATCTACTGCAGCGCGCAGTGTACACGTGTCCTGGAGCGCTGTCTTCAGCGTTCTCTTGACCGTCTTTACTCCTGGAGTGTCGCCAATGGCTTCCGTTTTTCTGCCGAGAAGACGGTCTGTATTAACTTCTGGCGCTACAAAGAGTTTCTCCCACCGTCCTTACGACTCGGTCCCGTTGCTCTCCCAATCGTGGAGACAATCAAATTTTTAGGCCTTACCTTTGACAGGAAACTTAGCTGGTCTCCACATGTGTCATATTTGGCCGCCCGTTGTACCCGTTCTTTAAATGTCCTCCGTGTTCTCAGTGGTATGTCGTGGGGAGCGGATCGAACCGTCCTACTTCGTCTATATCGGTCGATCGTCCGCTCCAAGCTGGATTATGGGAGCTTCGTATACTCCTCTGCACGGCCATCCATCTTACGCCGCCTCAACTCCATACAACATCGGGGTTTACGACTTGCGATCGGAGCATTTTATACCAGTCCCGTAGAGAGTCTTCATGCTGACGCTGGCGAATTGCCACTCACCTACCGGCGCGATATACTGCTTTGTCGGTATGCCTGTCGGCTACTGTCAATGCCCGACCATCCGTCTTATCGTTCCTTTTTTGACGACTCTCTTGACCTTCAATACGGGTTGTATGTCTCTGCCTTGCTACCCCCTGGAGTTCGCTTTCGTCGCCTCCTTCAACACCTTCATTTTTCACTCCCTGCAACCTTTCGAGTGGGCGAGAGCCGCACGCCACCTTGGCTCCAGGCTCAGGTCCGCGTTCACCTCGACCTCAGCTCGCTCCCAAAAGAGGTCACCCCCGGTTCGGTCTACCACTCCCGTTTTTTGGAACTTCGTTCGAAGTTCATCGACATGACTTTAATTTATACAGATGGCTCTAAGACCAATGACGGGGTCGGGTGTTCCTTTATTGTTGGGGCACAAAGTTTCCAATACCGGCTCCATGGCCATTGTTCGGTCTTCACAGCTGAGCTCTTTGCCCTCTACCAGGCTGTTCTTTACATCTGCCGCCACCGACATTCTGCTTATGTCATCTGCTCAGATTCCCTGAGCGCCATCCAGAGCCTCAGTGATCCGTACCCGGTTCACCCTTTCGTACACCGGATCCAACGCTCTCTTCAGCAGCTGGTGGACGTCGGTACGCCGGTTAGCTTTATGTGGGTTCCTGGCCATGTCGGTATCCCTTGGAACGAAGCTGCAGATGCCGCGGCCAAGGCTTCGGTCCTCCAGCCTCGGACAGCTTCTTGTTGTGTCCCTTCGTCCGATTTTAGCAGGGTCATTTGTCGGCGCGTTGTGTCGCTGTGGCATGCCGATTGGGCTGCACTTACCGACAACAAGCTTCGGGCCTTAAAACCTCTTCCCGTGGCTTGGACGTCCTCCTCACGCCCTTCTCGGCGGGAGGAGGTCGTTTTAGCAAGGTTACGAATTGGACACTGCCGGTTCAGCCATCGCCATCTGCTGACGGCTGCGCCGGCGCCGCTCTGCCCATGTGGGCACTTGCTGACGGTTAGACACATTTTAATGTCCTGTCCAGATCTTAACACACTGCGCCTCGATCTTAACCTGCCTAATACTTTAGATGCCATTTTAGCGGATGACCCACGAGCAGCTGCTCGTGTTCTTTGTTTTATCAATTTGACAAACCTCGCTAAGGACATTTGATGATGTTTTTTAGTCCTATGCCTGTCAGTCTGTCTTTTATTGTTTTTTCCCTTTTAGTTGTTGTTGTCAACTTGTGCCTCGCGGTGCATTCTTAGAGTAGTCAGGGCGCTAATGACCACTGAAGTTGTGCGCCCGAAAACCACAAAAAAAAAAAAAAAAATCGTAAAGCTTTGTACCCCTTTGTGCATCGTCACTTAACAATATTCATTTGTCTACGGAGGTAACTGGTTTGCTGCGTAGTGGTATTGTCTTAAGTGTCTGGCGACGCACGGGCGGCTCCTAGTATTCACTGCGCCAAAAGTGGGCGTTAATAACTAATATTTAATGAAGAAAATTCCGAATTTCACGGCACGACCCTTGTGATTCCCCTGCATATCCGTTGCCAAGCAAGGTTCTTTCTGAAAGCCTGCGTACTTCTCACTCCAACGATTCACTATCGCGCCATTTGGTCCATCCATAGGAAATAGCGGCTCCGTCGGTGCTGCGCCATTCTATAGCGCTGCTTAAGGCGGCAAATGCTTTTGATAGCTGCAGCGTGACGATGAAACTTAAAATTTTGAAAATAAAATGCAGCGCAAAACAGTAGGATTCTCACAGCTTCAATGAAGTAGTAGTTCCCTCGCTCAAGAAGGGTCGGTAAGACATTGATGTTCCACGTCCAGGAAGAGCTATAGGCTTTGAAAATAGAGATTTTAATCAAAGGATGGGCACTTCAGAACACCCAATAATAGGCAAGTATGTATCGCGCCAATTTAAACCTGGGACTCTTCTGTCCTACGGTAAAGACCGAAAAGTCGCGTTTATGGGTACTAACAGAAAACGCTAATCAATGACCATATTTGAATTTTTGTTAGCATTTACAGTTGGCTCTTGATCAATGCCAAGCATTACTGTTCACTGTACGTGCTGCCTTTGTTCACTCGAAAAATGTAGAGCAGTAGCTAAGCAATAACGAAAACATTACTCAAGGCAAGGCCTGTGTGCATCCACTAAAGGTAATTTCATAATTCTGTGGTTACAGAGGATATTGAGTGCTACAGATAGCTTCTCAGGGGTATGACCCTCACACTGACATTTGTCATAAACAACTTGTAGGAACAACGGCGATGAAGAGAACATTAGTGTTGAAATACCCATCTCACTCTGCTGAGCGCGGCCATGAATTTTCGTGTGATTCTATCACGATTACGCAACAGACTGAGTGTTCGCCACGACACTGCACGTTTTTACTGTCCTCACTGTCCGACAAACTATCGATATCGCTTTCGCATCACAATTCATATAACAGTTTGCATATTACATTTGGTTTGACTCAGCGCATTACGTGCAATCCTCACGAAGAAAATAAAACATGTAAAACTTTCGCATACTCAGTTAAAAGGTGGTTCATGAAGCAATGCAAATAAAGCGAAACATAGTAACGTTTGATATTGTTGAGAAAAACTAATTCTAGACCATAATTAATTTTTGCCAGCAATATTGCATTACTGATTATAATCCATCCCAAAAACCATCAACGTAAAACTTTGCAAAATTTTATTTTTGTCAAGAAAAAGTTTAACTATGAATTACGTAACTTCAGTCAAATTAATTAAAGGATAACGTCAGCTTTGGTAATAGATACAGCCACTTCTGACACAGCCCACCAGCAGCTAATAGAGTATAATAAGGAGAGTAAGTATATTCATGTCGCAGTTCGATGTAGCAGTCAGATGGCGATCCAGTAACAGTAAAAAAGGTAAGGAACAGTTTTAGGTTATTCCAGGTAACGACTGAGGGCGACGACGACCACGACACATTCTAAGTTTCGTCGAAATAATCAGCAAATCACTTTTAATAAGCAGCATTTAAATTTGCATGCTAAGACTGAGAAAGAGAATTAATTTCAAAGGGAAGATTTCATTATTGCTAAGCAAGAGATAAATCCTAAGGAAAGTTTTCATAGGTTATTGTAGAAGGGGAGGTTGAGTAACAAAAGATACATAGAAGAGACGGGAAGGTTTCAATGCAATTGCTAAATACGATATCTAAAGTTACTTCTTAAAAACGATCGTATGTTAGCTACCTTAGACAGAAAAAATGTAACAGTATAGTATTAAAAACTGTAATAAAAGGGAACACCTACAGAAAATCCCTACACTATATCTTTTGTAATTATTGCGTAAAGACCAACAAGCAGTCTACAATATAAATGTATAACTAGGTAGGAGCAATGAAGTTTCCTTGAAAGGTGCTATTGTCCTTCTGACACTAACATCTACATCTACATCTACATCTATACTCCGCGAGCCACCTTACGGTGTGTGGCGGACGGTACTTATTGTACCACTATCTGATCCCCCTTCCCTGTTCCATTCACGAATTGTGCGTGGGAAGAACGACTGCTTGTAAGTCTCCGTATTTGCTCTAATTTCTCGGATCTTTTCGTTGTGATCATTACGCGAGATATATGTGGGCGGTAGTAATATGTTGCCCATCTCTTCCCGGAATGTGCTCTCTCGTAATTTCGATAATAAACCTCTCCGTATTGCGTAACGCCTTTCTTGAAGTGTCCGCCACTGGAGCTTGTTCAGCATCTCCGTAACGCTCTCGCGCTGACTAAATGTCCCCATGACGAATCGCGCTGCTTTTCGCTGGATCATGTCTATCTCTTCTATTAATCCAACCTGGTAAGGGTCCCATACTGATGAGCAATACTCAAGAATCGGACGAACAAGCGTTTTGTAAGCTACTTCTTTCGTCGATGAGTCACATTTTCTTAGAATTCTTCCTATGAATCTCAACCTGGCGCCTGCTTTTCCCACTATTTGTTTTATGTGATCATTCCACTTCAGATCACTCCGGATAGTAACTCCTAAGTATTTTACGGTCGTTACCGCTTCCAATGATTTACCACCTATGGCATAATCGTACTGGAATGGATTTCTGCCCCTATGTATGCGCATTATATTACATTTATCTACGTTTAGGGAAAGCTGCCAGCTGTCGCACCATGCATTAATCCTCTGCAGGTCCTCCTGGAGTACGTACGAGTCTTCTGATGTTGCTACTTTCTTGTAGACAACCGTGTCATCTGCAAATAGCCTCACGGAGCTACCGATGTTGTCAACTAAGTCATTTATGTATATTGTAAACAATAAAGGTCCTATCACGCTTCCCTGCGGTACTCCCGAAATTACCTCTACATCTGCAGATTTTGAACCGTTAAGAATGACATGTTGTGTTCTTTCTTCTAGGAAATCCTGAATCCAACCACAAACCTGGTCCGATATTCCGTAAGCTCGTATTTTTTTCACTAAACGTAAGTGCGGAACCGTATCAAATGCCTTCCTGAAGTCCAGGAATACGGCATCAATCTGCTTGCCAGTGTCTACGGCACTGTGAATTTCTTGGGCAAATAGGGCGAGCTGAGTTTCACATGATCTCTGTTTGCGGAATCCATGTTGGTTATGATGGAGATTTGTATTATCTAAGAACGTCATAATACGAGAACACAAAACATGTTCCATTATTCTACAACAGATTGACGTAAGCGAAATAGGCCTATAATTATTCGCATCTGATTTATGACCCTTCTTGAAAATGGGAACGACCTGCGCTTTCTTCCAGTCGCTAGGTACTTTACGTTCTTCCAGCGATCTACGATAAATTGCTGATAGAAAGGGGGCAAGTTCTTTAGCATAATCACTGTAGAATCTTAAGGGTATCTCGTCTGGTCCGGATGCTTTTCCGCTACTAAGTGATAGCAGTTGTTTTTCAATTCCGATATCGTTTATTTCAATATTTTCCATTTTGGCGTCCGTGCGACGGCTGAAGTCAGGGACCGTGTTACGATTTTCCGCAGTGAAACAGTTTCGGAACACTGAATTCAGTATTTCTGCCTTTCTTCGGTCGTCCTCTGTTTCGGTGCCATCGTGGTCCACGAGTGACTGAATAGGGGATTTAGATCCGCTTACCGATTTTACATATGACCAAAACTTTTTAGGGTTCTTGTTTAGATTGTTTGCCAATGTTTTATGTTCGAATTCGTTGAATGCTTCTCTCATTGCTCTCTTTACACTCTTTTTCGCTTCGTTCAGCTTTTCCTTATCAGCTATGATTCGACTACTCTTAAACCTATGATGAAGCTTTCTTTGTTTCCGTAGTACCTTTCGTACATGATTGTTATACCACGGTGGATCTTTCCCCTCGCTTTGGACCTTAGTCGGTACGAACTTATCTAAGGCGTACTGGACGATGTTTCTGAATTTTTTGCATTTTTGTTCCACATCCTCTTCCTCAGAAATGAACGTTTGATGGTGGTCACTCAGATATTCTGCGATTTGTGCCCTATCACTCTTGTTAAGCAAATATATTTTCCTTCCTTTCTTGGCATTTCTTATTACACTTGTAGTCATTGATGCAACCACTGACTTATGATCACTGATACCCTCTTCTACATTCACGGAGTCGAAAAGTTCCGGTCTATTTGTTGCTATGAGGTCTAAAACGTTAGCTTCACGAGTTGGTTCTCTAACTATCTGCTCGAAGTAATTCTCGGACAAGGCAGTCAGGATAATGTCACAAGAGTCTCTGTCCCTGGCTCCAGTTCTGATTGCGTGACTATCCCATTCTATACCTGGTAGATTGAAGTCTCCCCCTATTACAATAGTATGATCACGAAACTTCTTCACGACGTTCTGCAGGTTCTCTCTGAGGCGCTCAACTACTACGGTTGCTGATGCAGGTGGTCTATAGAAGCATCCGACTATCATATCTGACCCACCTTTGATACTTAACTTAACCCAGATTATTTCACATTCGCATTCGCTAATAACTTCACTGGATATTATTGAATTCTTTACTGCTATAAATACTCCTCCACCATTGGCGTTTATCCTATCCTTGCGGTATATATTCCATTCTGTGTCTAGGATTTCGTTACTGTTCACTTCCGGTTTTAACAAACTTTCCGTTCCTAATACTATATGCGCACTATTTCCTGGATACTCCTGCAGTTTACCAATATTACGTTAACTTTTCCTGTTTTTGGTCTCTGAGGACGGACGTTGTTTATCAACGATGATAATGTCCTCTCTGGTAAGCCGTCAGGTATTTTATCGTTTCGCCCAAGGGGGGTCCCTCTAACCTAAAAAACCCCCGTTTGCACGCCACACGTACTCTGCTACCCTAGTAGCTGCTTCCGGTGTGTAGTGCACGCCTGACCTGTCTAGGGGGGCCCCACAGTTCTCCACCCAATAACGGAGGTCGATGAATTTGCAACCATTATAGTCGCAGAGTCGTCTGAGCCTCTGGTTTAGACCCTCCACACGGCTCCAAACCAGAGGACCGCGATCGACTCTGGGCACTACGCTGCAGATATTAAGCTCAGCTTGCACTCCGCGTGCGATGCTGGTTGTCTTCACCAAATCAGCCAGCCGCCGGAAGGAACCAAGGATGGCCTCAGAACCCAAGCGGCAGGCGTCATTCGTTCCGACATGTGCTACTATCTGCAGCCGGTCACACCCAGTGCGTTCAATAGCTGCCGGAAGGGCCTCCTCCACATTACGGACGAGACCCCCCGGCAAGCACACCGAGTGCACACTGGCATTCTTCCCCGACCTACCAGCTACTTTCCTGAGGGGCTCCATAACCCGCCTCACGTTGGAGCTCCCTATAACTAATAGGCCCGCCCTCTGTGACTGTCGGGACCTTGCCGGAGAATCGGCCATTGGCCCAACAGGCGAGGCATCCTGTGGTGGCTCGGAAACGATGTCATCACCACTAGGAAGCACCCCGTACCTGTTGGAAAGGGGTAAGGCAGCTGCCACGCGGCCAGATCCCACCTTCGCCTTTCGGCCAGGCGCGCGCGAGCCCACCACTGTCCGCCATTCACCCTGGAGTGATGGCTGACCGGTAAGATGCTCACTGCCGGAAGACGCAGCGACATCAGGGGTTCCATGTGATTCCAAGGCCACCGAAGTAGGCATAGGTCTCACCACAGTTGCCCCAACGCCACTACGAGCCGACGCCTGCGCCTCGAGCTCGATGAGCCTAACAGACAAAGCCTCCTGCCCCCGAAGAGTGGCCAATTCTCCTTGCGTCCGCTCACAACAACCACAGTCCCTACACATGACTATGTTTACCCTACTCTATACGGTGACAAATTCCCAAGATAATCTTCTGATGAGCTACTCTGATAATCAAGAAACACTCACTGAAATACGAGACGCAAAAACTACGCTAGGTTTTCCCAGAAAAACTATTTAAAAGCTAAGCGCAGCAAATAAGTACAAAAACGCTTTATACAAACAGTACTCGCTGCTGCTGCTGCTGCTCTCGCTCTGGCTGTCACAAGACTAATTTCAGGTAGTTAATCTGTTTCGAGAATCGTTATACTTAGCGGTACATAACTCTGTCCTCCTCCCTCCCTCTACGTTCGTGCGCCGGCCATTAAGGGTGGACCTCTGTAAGCACAGTCGTCTGTCATACTCGCACTTCTCGATTGTTTAGGTTAGCTAGTCGTAGCACTTGTTTTCTTTATTTCGTTCCCCATGCCACTTTCTCAAATGTTATCTTAACATCCTGTTTATTTCTGCGATTTCTGACTGGTTGCACTACCGTCTACGATATCTAAGCTCGACCAAAATAGTTCTCCCTAGACCACACAGCTTGCTAAAATCTCCTCTGCCTTTGCACAGCGTAAAGATACCAACCGCGATGTACATACTGCGTCCTTCGCCGAGTCTGTCTGTGCTTCAAAGCATTGTCCAAGTCCTTCCTGGGGAGGACCCTCGCACGGAGCAAACTTTGTCTGTGACGTCAGTTTACAAGCCTTCCACGAATTCTGGCAGGGCTACTCCCTTGCTGGGTTAATGATCCATAGTGTTTACTCTAACCAATGATTTTACAAACGTTCAAATGGGACTTACTTTTAACAATAATCTTACAACTAGCATTGCGCAAACATACCTTCAGTAGTCTTGAGTTTCGCAAAAAAATAATTCAATAATATTAGTTCCTCTTATGATAATAGTTAGCTGATGTCTCTGTACATCCGTTTATAATCTCTTGTAAATCATAGGTGGTGGCTAGTAGACACACCGCTCCTCTCAACCGCTCGCTTCAGACCTGCCACCGACTCGCTTAACATCTCGCTTACTACTGACTTCCTAAAGTGCGGTTTCTCCCGTCAACAATGCTTTCTGGTGCAGACAATCCCTGCTACCACTACAAAATGTATCCATACGCGGTCTCTCCCGCGCTTTTTAAAATAATATAAATTTGCGGTCTCTCTTGCCAACAATACTTTGGTGCAGACATTCCCTGCTACTACAATTATTTCGAACATGACAAATATTAATTATTCCTTCTTAATCCTATAAATAAAATATAAACATCTTTCATAAATTGTGGTTTGACAATAGAAATACACATGTCTTACAGCATGATAAATGTTTCCTGTATCCAGGGGTCTCAAACTGAGGTACAGGGTGTTTCAAAATGAACTACCGTGTTCCAAAGCGTCGTAGCATTTATTAATTTAATTCATAATTGTAAATGACACATCAGCTGTTCAACGTGAGTGCCATTCGTCGAAAGTCACTCGAGTCAATACGTGCCAACATTGCAAACGAATGTTGCTGCCGGCCGGAGTGGCCGTGCGGTTCTAGGCGCTTCAGTGTGGAGCCGCGTGACCGCTACGGTCGCAGGTTCGAATCCTGCCTCGGGCATGGATGTGTGTGATGTGCTTAGGTTAGTTAGGTTTAAGTAGTTCTAAGTTCTAGGGGACTGATGACCAGAGATGTTAAGTCCCATAGTGCTCAGAGCCATTTGAACCATTTCTGAAATGTTGCTTCATGACGAAGATTTTTTCTGAATCATGTTGACAATGATGAATCGACACTTTGCCTAAGTGAACACAAATGATGTACTCTTCTTGTATCACCAAATACCCACTATATGGTACAACTGCAACGACACATACCTAAATCGAATGATTTGTGCCCTATCTCGGCATAAAGTTTATTCGTAGTTTTTTCCAGTGAAGCAAGTGTAACTGGTGGTGGTTATCTTGATGACCAAGGACCAGGGCTGTTTCCTGAACCGGAAGAAGCTGATCCACATATCTTCATGTGGCACCAAGATGGTGCGCCGCCGCAACAACTCAACTCTGACAAGATTGATTAAATGACGGTGTAACCGACCACTGGATTGTCCGCAACGGGCCGCACGATAGAGCATGTTTTTCATGGCCTCCATGTACAACCGATCTGATGTCACGCGATTTTATTTTTGGCGGTTCATAAAGGATCATGTGTGTGTACCTCTGATACGAACTGATCCCCAGGAGTGAAGCAGTTCTTGCAGCAATTACCCCAGACACACTTATCAGGGTTGTGGGAGAGCTCGCCTGTCGACTCGATGTGTGCTGTGTGACGAATGGTGCACATTCAACACTTGAAAGAAAAATTGAGTTGCTCTTTCGTTTGAGGTGTTATTTACAACAGTAGACTGACTGTAAGAAATGCTTAAAGAACCTTAACATCCAAATATTCGTTTAGAAACACACTGAATTTTAACACCAAAAATGGTCACTTGTGAATAAAAGTAGTAAACACAGCTGATTGTGTAATTACATGTAAGATATTTGTGGTTCTGTATCATAATTCCATGATACGAGACATGCAGTATCTTTTTCGTTGTATGCATGGCTCAACACAAAAGTCTACCACACACTCAGAAACCACACACACACACACACACACACACACACACACACACACACACACACACACACACACACACACACACACACTCAGAAACCACACACACACACACCACACACACACACACACACACACACACACACACACACACACACACACACACACACACTCAGAAACCACACACACACACACACACACACACACACACACACACACACACACACACACACACACACAGTGTATTTTTCGTTGTGTACCACTCCAACATTCTTTCCATCCCCAGGTACAGATTACACTTGGAGGCTTCGATGCAGATAAAGATGGTTCGGAACTGGAAGCGGCCTTCCTGGAGCAGACTGTGGGGTACGTGGAGTCTGTGTACAGTGACATCTACCAAATGGAGAGCGCGCAGAGGGACCTTGCGACCATGGCAGAGGCCGCCACAGACCACTGGGAGGCACTGCCGCACTCGGACACCACCCCAGCGCACATGGACCGCAGCACAGAGATCGTGGGCCACTGGCTCATGGTCTGGTGCCGGCCCTTCTTCGGCAGACGCAGGTAGGGTGTGCGCAACGTTACGTGGCCCGCAACCGCACAGGTGGAGCAGCAGGAGAGGAGAGAACGGTAGTGTTGGGGTTACGTTGTGAGCTACCAATCCTCTTTATGGAGAAGCACTAGTGTCGACCTTGCCTTGAACACCAGTGGAGCCTTCGACAGTGTCACAGCTCGAGAAAAACTCTCAGTTCGTGCTTTTGATTGCCCTGTGATATAGTGGCCTCTGTTGGTACAGTGCGTACCAGCTGGTCTTAGCGTTGCTAATTTGTGTGTAGGGTCAGGCTTTCAGCAGACATGATGGAACGCAGTGACTTTTTCCAGCACAAGACACGTGACAAGCGGCAGTATCTGAACCGACCAGTCCTCATCACAAAGGAAGAGAGAGTAATATATTGTTCGTAGTAAACTGATACTTAACTTCAAGAAATAAATTACCAATTCACCTAACCTAATTACTGAATCGAAATACTAATTTCATATCTCAAGTCCATAGACACTATAGAGGTATTGTCTACATAGACGACCATCGATTGGAGGGATGCACAAATTCAGTGTTCCGTTTAACTAACTTATAGAATACGCAAAAAATGCGAAATCTAGCTTCGTTTTGTGGCTGTTATTTCGAGTCATCGTTGACGATACGAAATGATAGAAGCACCGAGAATTCGAGGCAGTTCACGTCACCCAACTTGAGGGCTGGAGCTCGGCCACTGCAAGTCACCAGGGCAGCAGGAATGGTTCCACCTTTCACCCCTGTTAGGTTGACTAAAAGGACCTTTCGGTTCACCGCGGAGGTGCACCGTAGCTCATCGACCGAGTCAGTAAATATCCCGGGACACCAGCTCTCCGGCTCCATTCCGTTGCAGTTCCTAGTGGCGTAAACAATTTGAGGTTCAATGTAAGGCAGTTCCCGCAATTTAGTGGCTTGTGCTTGCCATTACCTTGAACAGTATAGGTTAGTCATTTACTCAACCGCGAACCAGTCGTGACGCTTAGTTACTAAGCACATCTCAGTTACAATGCTGGCGCCTTTACTACCGCTACATCTACGCCCGACAGATACTGCTGCTGTAGACAGACGTTCTGGGTGGCTAGCGGTTTTCGCCGACCACTATTACTGTTATCGTTAAGTGCGATCAATGGTTAGTTTCTTCTCGTGTAGTGATACCCGTTATTTAATTTGTGTCCTCTCCGTGGGGACTGGTCTTCATTCTGAAGACGGTTTTGCTGTGTGAACTTGGGTACTTTGTTCTGTAAGTCTATAACTTGGCCAGCGTCTTCATTCGGTAAGAGATTTATCGGAGCTCGTGTTAGTGCTACCTATCATTTTTGAATATGTGTTTCTCTAGATTACCCCCGACTTTCATTGTCTGCTGCTCCCCTACGTCCCATTTTGTAGATAAATTCCTTATTAAGCGGTCAGACACCTACGATAAAAAAAAACAAGCTCGAAGCCTGAGACACAAAATCGACAGGCGAGTGATCTGCTAGGGAACGATGTTAGTCGATGCGACTTTGCGAATATGCTGCAGTTACAGGCACCAACACCCAAAGGTGACGATAGGTCTTGAAACTATTTCCATGTTAGAGCTCTGTTTAGACAACAGATGAACCTTGAAAAACACACCTGGAAAAGTATGTATCGGCAACGTATAAAGCTCTTCCCTAAAATATCGAAAATGCCCGCCATCACATTGAATCCTTGACGTGCGTGTTGTTCCACAGCCTCCCAAAAAGTGTCTAGTGGGCTGTCTGGAGAGCGTTGATGTCATAGAATAGATCCTTCTCTATCTACCCACCTTCAACTTGCAATTGTACTAACATTGAGACGTAAAGGGGCTCCACCTTGCATGATGTACGTCTTTTGTCACACTCATAAGGGCACATCATCTAACAGAACAGGTATGGCATTGTCTAAGAAAATATGCTAATTTTATACAATGGACATACGCTGAAGAACATTGGGCCCTAACTGCCACCAACAATGTCTGCCCAAAGGCTGAGACCAAATTTTTGGTGATGACATTGTAAAGCTACAGCTATCGTAGGTTTTTAGGTGGAGTACTTTCAATGAATGATTCAACCAAATATCATAAACTGGCTACTGTGTATCTGAAGTAAGTATGTCACCACCCATCAAAACAATGGTGAAGAAATTCATCTGACTAAAAAATTAGAAACGATTTCAATGAATTCAGTATTACACATGTCCATAGTTAAATTCGTAGTAAACAGGTGATTCAAAATCGCTGAAAGTAATAAGCTAATGCCTTGGCAAACCTGGGCGAGGGAGCTGTAATGTGATTAAAAACAACGTGTATCTTGACAAAACGTTCAAATTTGTAGGCGTCTTAGCTTTATAGTCGAAGGTAATTGCACAGATATGGAAAATACTACTTAAGGAAAAACACAGAGCTGAATGCATGTTGAGACTCTCATAACTAGTCTTCAGATTGAGAAATGAAGTTACTGAAAGTCGTTAAGAATTATTAAGCTTTCTTCACAGCTCACTTAGCTGCTGTGGATGGATTTCACCATTACTTCCAATCTGCAAGTGGCAGATGAAGTACTTGTAAACTTGCGAGATGCTGGGGCTAGCAGTGTATTTAACAGTAAATTCTTCTAGAATATACAAATGTAAATGATGCTCTAAGCCCCCCCCCCCTTTTTCTAACTCCGACTTTTGCTGCTGCACATGGATTAAAAAGATACGCGAACTGACTGTAACAAACCCTGCAAGTGGAGTAGAAAAAGAGTTTGGCACCTGCAATAATTTAATTTGATAAATAAGTTAAATAAAGGAAGGTTTCATTAACGTAGTGAGAAATGATGGGGTTGCTCTACCGATTAACAGAATGAAAGTTCTGTCCAAAATAACAATGATTTATTAAGACTAAACACAAAATAATAAACAAAAACACATGAAACATTTACAATACATCAAATGGGCTCAAATTGGATACTCAAATAAACGCTGTGAAGGTGAAGTTGTCCCTAAACTAGACTGCGACGTTTATGACGAAGTGGTATGTGGAGCCAATTCCTTGCAACTCAAATCTTAAGAGAGACACACAGCTAACCCAACATTAATTGCTGCTACATTAGTGAGAACTCAGGCAATGAACACCCAAGATAGAACAAAGTTAGAAAAGACGAACAGGCGCGCTCTGCTGAGCTCTGATTATCCCGTAGCAAAAATGCCTGCTGTGCCGGTGCTGCGGACGTACATTACCAAGCTGTCTTCTTAGCTGCAAGGACACGATCTGGCGTACTGGAAGCGATGGCTGGTTGCTTCGACGTCCCGTCGTGGTGGTGATAATGTCGCGAGTATAGCCCGAAACAAATTTTCCTGGTCTGGTTGTTCAAGACTAAAGACTTCCTGTCAATACAAACGCACCTCTGAGGGAGACGAAGAAGGCTCGCCACACAATCACTGACGGTACAGTGATTGATTTTAACAAGTAAAGTCACACAGTAACTCCGATACAGTCAACTTTAGCCAAAACTGCCCAAGACAGACAACATAGGCCGCTTGTACGCAGAACGATCAATTGCCAACTGTACTCGGAATGTTATGTTGAAGTCGAAACTTCAGCAACTTCGTTAAACAGTTATCATCAAATAAAAGTATATTAGACAGCCAACGGAAGGCAGGCTGTCCATAGCAGAGAGAGCTCAGTGTTGTAACCTACTCCAACCGTAAGGCGAGAGCATACTACTACAAGAGCACCCGTACAAACCGAACACAGAACATTCCGAACACAGAACATTCCCACCCCCACGACAGTGGCTGTGGTTAAACGTTCCAATCAGCAACTCGAAAACCGGCGGAAAATTCCACTCTATTGCCGACGCACTACCATTCAACCAATGGAGATTCTTGGCGCCAATTTCTGCGCTGATTTTGCTACGTCACGGAGCTATGCCCTGAGCAACCCAATCAGTTACTATTTTGCAGAAAGCGCGGCAATTTTCCCGCCACAACTGCCTGGGTACACAAGTCATTCCCACGCCTCGCTGGTAGCCCGCCAGAAAGTGTTTTCGCTAAGTTTCTGCGAAGTAACGGAACCTCTAGCACAGCCGCTACTTCAGGCCCCTCCGGGCGTATCTTTTGACAATGTCAGCGTCTGGAAAGCATTCACTCGACTCCCTCACACCCGTCGGCTTACCCTTTCAAAATCAGCAGAGCCCGCCTGTCACCGGACCACCCAGGTGACGAGAGACGCTGCGTGGGAAGTCCGCGTGTGAAGGAATAGCAACTTTCCACCGCATGCAATTAGAGAGGAGAATCGTAAGATAGAAATATGAGAGGGGGCTCATGCCCCCTCTCAAGCTTCCATTGGCTTTGTACCGCATACTCCCCTGCGTATTAGCTGGATTAGATCCTCTCACGCAAACGAGCCTTCAGAAGTCATCTAAAAGCGAAGTTTGACTGGAGAAGCTGGCCCATTAAGCTCCCTCTGGCACCATGGAAGCTAGTCTGATACCTCAACAGATGGCCTATCACCCTCTATCTTATTCCTGTAAGGGTTCTGCAAATACTCCTTTCCTCTCCGATTCTGCAGTGAACCTTCCCATTCCTTATCACTCCAGCTTATTTTCAACATTATTCCGGAGCGCATCTCAAATGCATAGATTCTCTTATGTTTGTCCCCCCCTCCCAGCCCATTTTTCACTACCATAAAATGCTGTGCTCCAAGCGTACATTCTAAGAACCTTGTTCCGAATAGTAAGCTGTGTGTCTGATACTAGTAGACTTGTCTCGGCCAGGAATGCCCTTCTTGCCAGTTAACCATTTAAAATTTTAAGTCCTGGCACTCCAAAATGTAACTGAATCACCCCGCTCTCTGCCTACTTTTTTGCACAGGAAAATCTGGGAGGACCTCTGTAAGCATAGTCTCACTCCTTACTCCCACTTCTAATTTATTCACGCGAACTAGTAGCAGCTATTTTTTGAAATTAAATATTTGGTTTGTGGACGAGATGTCGGCATGCCACGATTCTCCCCAATAAGCACAGACTTGGCTTCGTATTTTCCTTACCGTGAAGATTTGGAACATTATCCATGGCACTAACGTGATAAGTACTGGGCAGTTGGACTTTCTTAAACAAATGATACGCAGTTTCTAAGCAATTACTAAAATTCGTAGTTACCTCAGTGAGATGGCCGCAGTGGTGGCTAAGCAACTATCGGCCAAGCCCATTATTCGCGTTCATGCAACAAGACCCGCACTCTTTTCCATTTGGGAACCTGTCAGTAACGTATTAGAGAGATTGTTAGCAAATAAGAAAAAAAGAGCATTACTTGAACGAAATTATTCACACTTAAACAGGGAGTTTGGCAATTCCCGTTACAAATTACTAAGACTTTCAGAAGGGAGTGAGTAGATAATATGTTGATTTGCTGCAACCATTTGAAAACGTATTGGTAACGCGACCACGCCTACAAGTAATTGATTAGGCGTGATCCAATACATCACTTCTTTTACAATTCCACCCATTAATAGAAAAAAATGATCGTGTACTCGCGGTCTGTTCAACGTGATGCAGTACGGCGTCTTCGAGTGGGCGGCGTCTCCTTGGAGTATCATCTACATCGATACTCCGCAATCCACTATACGGTGCGTGGCGGAGGGTACCTCGTACCACAACTAGCATCTTCTCTCCCAGTTAGCCCTAATCTTTCTTATCTTTGTGGTCTTTCCGCGAAATATAAGTTGGCGGCAGTAAAATTGTACTGCAGTCTGCCTCAAATGCTGGTTCTCTAAATTTCCTCAGTACCGATTCACGAAAAGAACGCCTCCTTTCCTCCAGAGACTCCCACCCGAGTTCCTGAAGCATTTCCGTAACACTCGCGTGATGATCAAACCTACCACTAACAAATCTAGCAGCCCGCCTCTGAATTGCTTCTATGTCCTCCCTCAATCCGACCTGATAGGGATCCCAAACGCTCGAGCAGTGCTCAAGAATAGGTCGTATTAGTGCTTTATAAGAGGTCCCCTTTACAGATGAACCACATCTTCCCAAAATTCTACCAATGAACCGAAGACGACTATCCGCCTTCCCCACAACTGCCATTACCTGCTTGTCCATATCGCTCTGCAATGTTACGCCCAAATATTTAATCGACGTGACTGTGTCAAGCGCTGCACTACTAATGGGGTACTCAAACATTATGGGATTCTTTTTCCTATTCATCTGCATTAATTTACATTTATCTATATTTAGAGTTAGCTGCCATTCCTTACACCAATCACAAATCCTGTCCAAGTCACACTTGCTGACGATGAAAGTAGCCCTTTCACGAACCCGTTAGGTAATTTTGGCGAAAAAGGTATGGGATGGAGTTGGACGTTGTGGAGAACGATTTGGATAAAGGCGACGAGCGGCTGTCCGAATGCCGTGATCATCGCCGTTCACATGGATCATGCCGCTGGATGCTGCAAACGCGTAGTCATCCATGTTGCTCTGAGAATGAGGCACGAACCAAGTCATTAAGGGTAGGACAGACGTAAAATGACACCAGCCCGATGCCTACGAGTAGGGCAGGCCGCGACGTACGTCACTTGGGTAGGCCTGAGCTAGCTCGCTAGCTCAGTTCAGCAGACAAAATGAGTCTCTAATCGTGTTAACTCGTGTCTGGGTGCTTACGTACGTTTCCGGACATTGGTCCCTGTTCAAAATATTTCGTACTCACAGCACTGTACATGTCCTAGAAGTTTGTAACGGTAATTTCCTAACACTCTGTAAGTCTTCACAATGATCTGTACATCTTAACAGGTCAATGCCAGGAGGAGGAAAGGTAACGAAGGGAGTGACACAAGAAGAAACACATGATAGTTCACATTACAAAGATACTGTAATTTACATCCCTTCTTCCAGATTTTGAAGTGCAATGGATTCATATCTTGTAAATAACTCTTCTTTGTCATTAATGGCTCCGTACATAATCATATAATTTTACGTTTTTTTAACAGCCCATGTTTTTCAGCGAATTTTGATTGCCCAGTATCAGTGTTTCTTGCTTCAAGGATCGTTCTTACGGGAGTGCATTCCATGACGACACAGCTGCTGTCCACTTGTCCCCGCACATCCTGGAGATGTACATTGCAGGCTAGAGGCAGGCTAACCTCCTAGCAAACTGTAGCTCTAGCTGCTCAGCACACAATGATCTGAAATGAATCACTACGTGGCTGTTAGCCTTTCTTTTGTTATTTCTCTTAGAATAGTGGTTTTAGTAAATTCCCCCCAGGGGGTCCACAACTCTTTCGTGGATACGTGCGTGGCGAGCACGGGGCCCCGAGCCATTGCAGCCTTCTTTCTCTCCCGGGCTGCATTTCCTTTCCCTTCCCCTCCTTTCCCCTCCATACCCCTTTCCCCTCGCCCTCTCCTCTCCCTCTATTGGTGTCCTTGCTTATGTTGGCCCCGCTATCCTCCTGGTTCTGTTGGTTTTACACTCTGGCTTTGTTGCGTAATCATCTCCTCCTTTTGGCATTCCTTGGTCCCCCTCTGGGGTTTGACCTCCATTCCAAAATTTCTCTTCCGTAGTGTGAGCCATTTGGGGAAGAGCACCTTACCTAGTGTCTCCGACGTGTGCCCTCCTAGTATATTCCACCTTTTCTTCTACGTCGTTGTCTGATGCTAGGGTGCATAGCCAGCACGGTAGCCAGCCCGTGTGGTGGGGTCGCTATGTACCCTTTTGGTTGAGCCCCCTGAACACACAGGGATCACACTTCTGATACCTGAGCTGTGACCTCCTCATGCATGCCTTGGAGTGGTTGCTCGTCATCCTGGAGCATCGGAACTCCCGGCAATGGCCGCCGTGCCAGACGGCCCTTGCTGTGGCTGGGTGGCGCCCGTGAGGAGAGCCCCTGATCGGAGTGGGTGGTATCAGGGCGGACGCTATGCAGATGAAACGCATAAGGGTCCAAACCTCTGGCCGCTCTTCTGCGGCCGTCTCTCTGCGTGGTACTGATTCCTCAAGTGCTGCTTCTCTTGCCCCTTCGGCCTTCCCTTCCGTGGCTACCCCCTGGGAGGAGGGTCAGGCCCGTCGTCTAGGGGCAAAACCTTTCCCCCGTTATCTAGTTTGCACCAGGACTGATGGAGATACTTTCACCAGTGTCAAACCTTTATTCTTTGTGGAACACATTGAAGACAAGTTCGGCGAAGTGGACTCCCTGAGCAAGATGCGGTCGGGTTCATTACTGATAAAAACTGTTTCGGCTGCCCAATCTGCGGCCCTTCGTGCCTGTACCCATCTTGGCACAATTCCCGTGTCCATTACCCCTCACCAGTCTCTAAATATGGTACAAGGTGTGATTTTTCACAGAGACCTCATCCTTCAAACTGATGAGGAACTTCGGGACAATCTCGGACGGCGGGGTGTTCACTTTGTTCGGCGTGTTCAGAAGGGTCCTAAAGATAATCGTATTGATACTGGTGCCTTTATCCTGGCCTTTGAAGGGGATACCCTTCCTGAGAAAGTTAAGATTATGGTCTATCGCTGTGATGTGAAGCCGTACATCCCACCTCCTATGCGGTGTTTTAAGTGCTTGCGTTTTGGCCACATGTCTTCTCGCTGTACCCAGGACCCTCTCTGTGGTGACTGTGGACGTCCACTCCATGAGGGGAGTCCCTGTGTTCCCCCTCCTGTATGTGTAAATTGTCATGGTAGTCATTCTCCACGTTCAGCAGATTGCCCAGTCTATAAGAAAGAAAAAAAGATACAGGAGTATAAGTCTCTTGATCGTTTAAGCTACACAGAGGCCCGTAAGAAATATGCACGATTGCACCCTGTGTCCATGACATCTAGTTACGCCTTGGTTACATCTTCATCCCTTCCTTCCCCTTCCTTACCCCCGTCCCGGACCCCTCTCCTTCCCCCCTCCCCTGCGGCTCCCACACCTTCTCCTCTGGGCGCCGCTCCCCCTCCCCAGCCGGAGAAGTGTCCCACTCCTTCGGCGTCTGCCGGTCAAGGGCGCCTCTCCCGGGATGCCCCTTCCCGGCACCTTCCAGGTCAAAGGTCTGCTGCAGCGCGGCGACCGCGAGAGCCGCGGTCTATCGGCTCCCAGGTCGCCCGGTCTCTTTCTGTTCCTGATCTTGCTGCAGCTGGCTCCATTATGCCACACAGCCCTCCTCGATCTCAGCCTGAAAAGAAGAAGAAACATAAGTCCCGGGACAAAGAGCCTCTGGTGTCACCGGAGGTCCCTTCCCCGGATTCACAACCGGATTCTGACCTGTCGTTTATGGATGTCGCCCCCTCCTTGTCGGTGACCGGTGGGGACCCGGCGGTATGACTGGATTTAGCGTGTTCAGCCCTCATTTAAACCATCGTTCTGTGGTTCTCCAATGGAATTGTAATGGCTACTATCGTCACCTTCCGGAATTGAAATCCCTTCTTTCGTCGTACTCAGCTGCTTGTGTGGTTCTCCAGGAATCTCATTTTACTGATGCTCACTCACCGACCCTCCGTGGGTTCCGTGTTTTCTGTCGAAATCGGGTCGGACCCTTGCGGGCTTCTGGTGGCGTTTGTACGTTGGTCCGTACAGACATTGCTAGCACGTGGATTCCTCTCCAAACTACATTGGAAGCAGTTGCTGTTAGGGTCCACTTAGACTCTGCAGTCACAGTATGCAATCTTTATCTCCCTCCTGACAGGACTCTTACACCTGCTGCCTTAACCACCCTTCTTCAGCAACTTCCTCCTCCCTTCCTCCTCCTTGGGGATTTTAATGCTCATCATCCTTTGTGGGGCAGTGCCTGTCCGTCTAGACGAGGTCTTCTTATCGACCAATTTATTGCAGACCACGACCTGTGCCTTCTTAATGATGGCTCCCCTACTCATTTCAGTGCTGGTCATGGTACCTTTTCTGCCATTGATCTTTCTCTTTCTTCTCCCTCTCTCCTCCCTTCATTACACTGGTCGCCACACGACGACCTTTGTGATAGTGACCATTTCCCGTTGATTATCACGCTCCCTTCCCGCTCCCCGATGGAGAGGTTACCTCGTTGGTCTTTCCACCGTGCCGATTGGCCTCTATATACTGCACAGGTCGAGTTTTCTCCCTCTTTGTCGGGTTGTATTGATGACGTCCTACGTGACGTGTCTGACGCGATTGTTCGCGCTGCTAACCTTGATGTCCCGCGCTCATCTGGACAATTTCGTCGTCGGCAAGTCCCGTGGTGGAGTACGGCCATTGCCATTGCCATCCGTGATCGCCGTCGAGCTTTGCAACACTTTAAGAGGCACCCATCTGTAGCCAGCCTTTCTACCTTTAAGCGCCTTCGCGCTAAAGCCCGTTATTTAATCAAACAGAGCAAGCGGATATGTTGGGAACGATTCGTTTCTTCCCTTGGTTCCACTGTCCCTCTGTCACGGGTATGGGCTACACTTCGCTCTCTCCAAGGTTGCCATCGGCAGTCCCCCCTCCCAGGCCTTCACCTCCCAGATGGCATTTGTACGGACCCATTAGTTCTCGCAGAACATCTTGCGACCCATTTTGCAGTGGCATCAGCGTCGGCCTCCTATCCAGCTGCTTTCCTTCATCAAAAACAGCAGGCTGAAGCTGTCACCTTACGTTTCACCACTTGAGTCAGAATCTTACAACGAACCTTTCACTGAATGGGAATTTCTTTCTGCTCTATCTGCTTCTCATGATACGGCTCCTGGCCCAGATTCCATTCATAACCAGCTGCTTCAACATCTCAGTGCTCCACAACGGCACCATCTTCTTCGGGTGTTTAACCGTATCTGGCTCCAGGGTGACTTCCCTTCTCAGTGGAGGGATAGCATTGTGGTTCCTGTCCTTAAGCCTGGTCAGAACCCCCTATCTGTTGACAGCTATCGGCCAATTAGTTTGACCAATGTTGGTTGTAAGTTACTTGAACGGCTGGTAGCCCGTCGGCTCACTTGGGTCCTCGAATCTCGGGATCTATTGTCCCCTTACCAGTGTGGCTTTCGAGAGGGACGATCTCCAATCGATCATTTGCTTCGCTTGGAATCCGCAGTTCGGCAGGCTTTTTCCCAGCGCCGCCATTTGGTTGCAGTGTTTTTTGACCTTCGCAAGGCCTATGACACGGCCTGGCGCCATCACATCTTACTAACCCTTCATCAGTGGGGTCTTCGGGGCCCCCTCCCGATTTTTATCCGCCAGTTCCTGATCCATCGGTCATTCAGAGTTCGAGTTGGTACTGCTTTTAGTTCTCCACGGACCCAGGAGACGGGCATCCCACAGGGTTCTGTCTTGAGTGTCCTTTTCCTCATTGCTATCGATGGACTTGTGGCCTCTGTCGGTCCCTTGGTCGCCCCTGCCCTGTATGTGGATGATTTCTGCATTTGGGTTAGTTCCTCCTCGATGCCATCTGCAGAACGGCAGCTCCAGGTGGCTATACGGCGTGCCTCTGCATGGACCCTCTCACACGGGTTTCAATTCTCTCCTTTAAAATCGCGGGTGGTCCACTTCTGTCGCCGTACTACGGTCCACCCTGATCCAGAGCTCTATCTCGCTGCACAAAGATTGCCTGTGGTTCCACAGTTTCGTTTCCTAGGTCTTCTTTTCGACAACAAGCTCACTTGGCTGCCCCATATCAGACTCCTGAAGGTAGGATGTTTCCGTAAACTCAATGTCCTTTGCTTCCTTGCCCACTCCTCCTGGGGTGCGGACCGTTCCCTCCTCCTCCGTCTTTATCGTGCTCTAGTTCTGTCACGTTTGGACTATGGTTGTCAAGTTTATGGTTCAGCTGCTCCTTCCACGCTGCACGTGCTGGATCCGGTCCACCATCGTGGTATCCGTTTGGCCACCGGTGCCTTCCCTACTAGCCCTGTTGATAGTCTCCTGGTTGAAGCTGGGATCCCCCCCCTTTCTGTTCGGCGGTCCCAGCTTCTGGTGTCTTATGCCCTTACTATCCGTTCTTCTCCCGCTCATCCTTCCTATTTTATCCTATTCCCAGACCATGGACGTCGCCCGCCTGACTCCCGCCCTCGGGCGGGTTTACCGGTTGGGCTGCGCCTTGCGTCTCTTACCCGTGATTTTCGGCTTCCTTCTTTGTCCTGTCTTCCTCGCTCCCTCCCCTCCACCCCTCCTTGGTTAGTTCCTCGGCCTCGAATTCGGATGGATCTCCGCCGCGGTCCGAAAGATTCCATCCCCCCGGTGGTGTTCCGTTCCTTTTTCCGCCAAATTTTATGGGAGTTTCGGGATGCTGTTGTTTTTTACACTGATGGCTCAAAATCTGCTGATCATGTTGGGTATGCCTTCACGTCCTTTGTTGGAACGGAAAATCATCTACTGCCACCCTCATGTGGGGTGTTTACTGCGGAATTGATGGCAATTTCCCGGGCCCTTACCTTTATTAAACAATCCCAACACAACCGCGTTTTGTTATGTACGGACTCGATGAGTGGCCTTCTTGCTATTGACCGGTGTTTTTCGCGCCATCCCTTGGTCTCTGCCATCCATGATCATCTCGCTGATCTTCACCGTGCTGCTTGTTCCATTGACTTCCTATGGGTCCCGGGCCATGTGGGTATCCCGGGTAATGAGCTCGCTGATCGTTTGGCTGGGGGAGCAGTTACTTACCCCCGTTTTCTGTAACCCCTCCTGCAGCGGATTTACGGCTTCACATCAAATCCCACTTTGCACAGTCATGGGCCAATTCTTGGGAGGCTACTCCACTGTCTAATAAACTTCGTGCCATTAAGGTGAATACAGGCCCATGGCGTTCTTCCTTTAGCCTCTCCCGCAAGGACTCGACCACGCTGTGTCGTCTCCGCATTGGCCATACCAGGCTGACCCATGGTTTCCTTTTACGTGATGAGCCACCCCCGCTATGTGGTTGTGGAGCCTTCCAGTCAGTGGCCCACATTTTGGTTGAATGCCCCCTTCTTTTGGCTCTGCGTGCTAAGTACAGACTCCCCCACACTTTACCTTTGATGTTGGCTGACGATTCCCGGATGGTCTCTCTGGTTCTAGGTTTCCTCCGGGAGAGTGGTTTTTATTCTCAGTTTTAAAGTTTTTAATCTCCCTCTGGTGTTGGGGCAGGGCGGTGAGTGTTTGGGTGTCTCCCACTGTAGGCAGTGTTCAGAGATTCCCGATTCACCTCCCTGACCGGAATCCTCTTTTCTTTCCCTTTTACTCTGTTTTTACCCCTTCTTTTTAAGGCTTGGTTAGTTTTTCTATTCCCATACGTACTTTCTGCATTATAGCAGTTGTACCTTTTAAGTCACAGGTGGTCTTGCCTATGCTGTTTCAGCATAGTGTTGGGTTCGTTCTCTTGCCCACTTCCCTCATTTGTTTTTACTAATGACAACGTGACTGCCCTTTTACGTTTCCCCTTTATCCGTTTTATTTTTCTGACTATACTGAGATGTCCCGTTAGCAGAATGGAGTCTATTTTAAACAAGGGACTGATGACCTTGCTGTTTGGTCCCTTTAACCTCAAACAACCAACCAACCAACCGTTTTAGTAAATTGACTGATTCTCATTTCGAAATTGTCAATGTTCATGCAAAAGTCTTGACAACGCAAATTCTGTTAAATATTTTCTCTTAACGGCGGTGACCTGCTTTGTGAAGTATCTATAAATAACAAAAGAAAGTACTTCGGCAATCTTTTAATGACACTAAAGTGGCCTCCAAATAATACGAACAATCATCGATCTCTCCTCTTTGTCATACTCGATAATGTCTCTTTCCACAAAATCTGTTGCAAAATTTGTTTTCTTGACTACATAATACAGTATTATTTAATTAGCCTAAATAGAGGCGGACTAATTAGAATACTAAACACACGACAGATATTTCTCCATAATTACCATCATGTCAATATTACTGAACACAATGAAATCTTTATTCTGCAGTAATTATTGAACTCGAGATTTCATCGAAACCATTCACCTCCTCCTGAAGTGCTGTCCCTTCATACAATCGTCTTAAAAATTATTCCTCAGTCTCAGGTTACACTTCTTTCAACATCTCAAACATAAATTTCTGTGCGCCACAACAGCTATCCAAGCTACTCACTTCACCCGGACATAATGCCCTACCTCCAAGACTCAACTACTACTGCGCAAGCCTGCGACTCGACTATTAGCTTTTCCGCACTTTTCTCAATAATGAAACCTCTGTAAACCAGGGACACTGTATGGCACATGAATTCAGCACAGAGATACTTAGAGAGGCAATACTTCGAATAAACTGAAAATTTTCGTTGTATTTGAATTCAAAGACGCACCAAGTTTTAACATCTGCAAAACTGTAGTGCGGCGTCTTGGCGGTGCGTGGAAGGTGTTGGTTTGGGCGCCAAATCTGGCGTGACAGTATTCGGTCAGCCGGTGACATTAGAAAACTTTGGAACTTCTCCTATACGACCACTGGGAAATAAAGGAATTTCCTTCCAGCACTCTTGCTCCTAGAAGACAGCGAACTCATTCTCCGACTCATTCTTGCTACAACCTCTTGTCTGCTACCTACCTCAGTACTTAAATTGGTCCTAATTAATATACCTAATAGGCGTTTTCTCTCAGGAATTAATTTTTTCGGATAAATGTTCGCTTTCTCCCACTTCGTAACTACTAAATACACGAAGAGATACTTCAGCCATCTTCCCAACAAATAACAGCAAGTCTGATAGTAAGGGCAGCCAAGTTCTGAAAATTTAGTAAACAGTATATTATGTTGTGGTCTTCAGTTCTGAGACTGGTTTGATGCAGCTCTCCATGCTACTCCATCCTGTGCAAGCCTCCTCATCTCCCAGTACCTACTGCAACCTACATCCTTCTGAATCTGCTTAGAGTACTCATCTCTAGGTCACCCTCTACGATTTTTACCCTTCACGGTGCCCTCCAATACTAATTGGTGATCCCTTGATGCCTCAGAACGTGTCCTACCAACCAGTCCCTTCTTCTTGTCAAGTTGTGCCACAAACCCAACTTCTCCCCAATTCTATTCAATACCTCCTCATTAGTTATGTGATCTACCCATCTAATCTTCAGCATTCTTCTGTTGGACCACATTTCGAAAGCTTCTATTCTCTTCTTGTCTAAACTATTTATCGTCCATGTTTCACTTCCATACATGGCTACACTGTATACAAATACTTTCAGAAACTACTTCCTGACACCTAAATCTATACTCGATGTTAACAAATTTCTCTGCTTCAGAAACGCTTTCCTTGCCATTGCCAGTCTACATTTTATATCCTCTCTACTGCGACCATCATCAGTTATTTTGCTCCCCAAATAGCAAAACTCCTTTACTACTTGAAGTGTCTCATTTCCTTATTTAATTCCCCCAGCGTCAACCGACTTAATTCGACTACACTCCATTATCCTCGTTTTGCTTTTGTTGGTTTTCATCTTATACACTCCTTTCAAGACACTGTCCATTCCGTTCAACTGCTCTTCAAAGTCCTTTGCTGTCTCTGACAGAATTACGTCATCGGCGAACCTAAGTTTTTATTTCTTCTCCATGGATTTTAATACCTATTCCGAATTTTTCTTTTGTTTCCTTTACAGCTTGCTCAATATACAAATTGAATAACATCGGGGAGAGGCTACAACCCTGTCTCACTCCCTTCCCAACCACTGCTTTCCTTTCATGTCCCTCGACTCTTATGACTGCCATCTGGTTTCTGTACAAATTGTAAATAGCCTTTCTTTCCCTGTATTTTACCCCTGCTACTTTTAGAATTTGAAAGAGAATATTCCAGTCAACATTGTCAAAAGCTGTCTCTAATTCTACAGATGCTAGAAACGTAGGTTTGCCTTTCCTTAATCAACTGAACGATAAATTTCCTTCCAAGAATCTTGCGTTAGTTTCGTTTTACTGGGTACTTAATTTAGCAGCCTGCAGACTTCCAAATCACCAACAAGTTTAATCCTTTATTCCCGCTATAAGTAAAATCCTTTACTTGCTCTTCTGCCTGGTCTTGCAATTTTGTCATCAATTTAAGAAGCGCAGTTTCCAATTTAGAAAGTTATCCTCAAACAGGTCACTTGCCTTTACGTTCAAAACAAATGATGAGCTTTTCTAAGGGCTTTGGCCTCTTCACTGGGAGTGCCGAGGATGCTAATGGCAGGCAATTGGAAGTTATACAGATATCTTTATCGTTCAATGTTCAAAGTCCAGTGGTATAATCATAGAATTTGAGTGGAATCAAATTCATTCCTGACAATAATCAGTACCGTCAGAGTTACGGCTTAGCAACTTTCCTCGTAGGTCCAAGCAAGGCAGGTAACCCCTCAAAAAGTACTCAAACAACGAAGACAACTGAGTTGTCGTCGCCCCCAGGGGCTCAGCATTCGTTTGCTGGGTACGGGCTTGGCGACCCCGGGGTTCCTGAGCTGGGGACTGGTAAGCGCCGCCAGTCCCCTGTCACCGTAACCTCTAAGCATACTTCAACGACCACCGTGCGGCGCGGCGGTGGAATGTTGTGTGTCTCAGGGAATGGGGATCTTGGCTTGACCGCCCGGATCGCGAGGATGGAATAAACCTCTATAAACAACCCCTGAATCCCAAGGTGTGCCGCGCGCTGATGAGATGCATGGCTGTTGAGGTGGAACAGTCGTTAGCGGGCAACCTCTGGGGAACCTGCCGCGCCTCAGTTGTGTAAGGCTTACCTTGGCACGCGGGGCTCTGTCTAGTTGGACTTCCCTAGCTGCTCGTGGGACCGAGATGGATCCTTCGAAATCCTCTTTTCTTCCTCCCAGCGGAAAGGGTGGGCCTGTGGAAGATTCTAAAACCCAGTCTCTTAAGATCGCTCGTGCAGTCAGTCCCCCTGACTCCGGCACTCCTTTGACAAGTCCAGTCTTAGGTAACAGAATGCATTCTGGTAATCAGCATGTGTTTCTCATTCTAAAACGGAAGGAGGGAGTTTTGAGGTTTCGCCGTTCTATATACAAAAGGGTTTGGAGGGCATCTGTGGCTCCTTAAAATAAGTGAAGCGTTTGCGTAATGGGACCTTGCTCGTGGAAACTTCAACTTCCAAGCAAGCCACTAACCTGCAAGCTGCTAAATGCCTTGGGGAGTATGCCATAGACACAGAACTGCACAGAACCTTGAATTATAGCAAAGGTGTTGTGACTTTCCGGGATCTAGTCGACATTCCCAAAGACGAACTGCAACGTGAGTGGGCTCCGGAAGGTATCGTTGATGTTCAACATATCATGAAGAGGGTTGATGGCAATCTTGTGAAATCCGACTCTTTTATTCTGACCTTCAGTAGCACGAAACTTCCCGAACATATTAAGGCTGACTTCCTTCGCCTTAGTGTGCGGCCTTATTTCCTGTCTCCAATGCGCTGTTTTAAATGCCAGCGTTTTGGGCATACCACCTTAGGGTGTAGAGGCGAAGGACTTGTGGCAACTGTGGTAAGGCTGCTCATGAAAGAGTTGGTTGCTCGTCTCCAGATAGATGTATCAATTGCTCTGGAAACCACCCTGTTTGGAGTAGGGACTGCCGAATATATTTAGAGGAACGCAAAGTCCAGGAAATAAAAACATCCAAGCGTATCCCATATGGTGAGGCCAAGATCTATAAGTCGATGCAACCTCCCACATTTGCTACATCTTTTACATCCCTGGTTCAGAAGCCTACTCCAAAAGACGATGCCTCCACGCAGACTGAGGGGGTGAGTGTTGCCACTAACACATGCAGCTGTCAGTGCACTTGCAACGCAGCCAGTGTTTCAGAGGCAATAGCCCCTACTCGAACGGCTGACAAAGGTACAGTGGCGAACTTGGGCCAGATCCTGGCGCCTCCAACAGCTGAGGCTGTTCCCAAGCCCAGTGCGCCAATTACCACTCCATCAGCTCCCCCAAAGCCCACCAAACCACAGAAAGCTCCTGTACAGCAGCAACAGCGGGTCAAATACCGTGGTAAACCATCTGACTATGCGGATGTTGTTTTACGTGAGGCTTCCTCTGACTCTTCCCCAGAGTTGATGGAATACGATGTATGTGTGGGGCAATCATCTGGGCCCCCACGCCTGCCCCTCCACCTGCTGTGGTCTCCACGCCCCGTTGGAGAGACAGGATGAAGGTGCTACCCCCAACATAGATGGCTCCCATACTTCAGTGGAACTTGCAAGGGTTCAGGACGCATGTGGAGGAAATTCATCTACTATCTCAGGGTAGACCGCTGTGTCTGTCTCCAGGAGACTTACTTCCATCCATCATACTCCCCTGAGATCCGAGGCTATACGCTCCACAAAAAGGACGACCTCCGTGGAGAGAGCGCTAGAGGAGGCGTAGGTCTTTTCGTCAGGACGGACTACCACTCCTCGCCTCTCACTTACGACTTTACAGGCCGTCGCTGTGTCCGTGCACGTGCGTCATCCATTGACTGTATGTTCGCTTTACTTGCCACCACATGATGCACTTGATGAAGCGGCCCTCACCGACCTTCTTACACAGCTCCCCCAGCCATTCATTATTTGTGGTGATTTTAATGCCCACAATGTGCTTTGCAGCTCTGCACATACCTGCCCCAGGAGTAGAGCAGTTGAGAGGCTTCTCCTGTCATCCTGTGCCTACTTGCTCAATGGAGGACAGAGTACTCATTTCTGCACAGCGAGTGGGTCGTTCTCTGCCATTGATCTCTCGCTTTGCTCTCCAGCTCTTGCCGCCAGTGCTCACTGGGAAGTGGTCGCTGACTTGCACGGCAGTGATCATTTCCCAATCTGGATTCACCTGGCAGATGGCGTGGGCCCCGAAAGGAGACCACCACGATGGGTACTCAGTGGAGCCGTCTGGACACTTAATAGCCAGTTTGCCCAGTTCGAACACTGTGCGAATGTTGAGGCGTGGGTGGATCATATTACCAAAACGGTCCACCACGCCGCCGCAGCATCCATTCCACAGTCCACAGCCCATAGGAAGAGGCCACCTGTGCCTTTGTGGAGTGCCGAATGCCGCTCTGCAATCAGGACCAGGCGTGCGGCTCTGCGTCGGTTCAAGTCTCGGCCGACTGGTGAGAATCTTGCAGCCTTTCGGGTGGCGAGGGCAAGATGTCGCCGCGTTATTCGTGAGAGCAAGAAGAGGTCATGGCAATAGTTCCTGAACACCATTAATCGTTCCACCAACAGTTCCATTGTGTGGGAGACCAACCGGAGAATTTCTGGCAGAGGAGGGAGGTGCCCCATAGCTGCTGTAATGAATAACGGCACACTCCACACGGATCCGCGAGACATTGCCCAGGCTATGGCAGCGTATTTTGCCACAGTTACTGCAACAACCAGTCATGATCCAGCTTTCCAGCGCCATAGAGCCGTTGCTGAGAGATGTCGTCTGGACATATAGTCCACTTCTCATGAAGTTTACAACTGCCCATTTTATATGTGGGAGCTGGATTCTGCATTGTCTGGAGCTCGTGACACATCCCCTGGTCACGACAGGATCCATTACAGTATGCTATGGCACCTCACAATGCGCAACAAAGAAATCCTCCTCGCACTTTTTAATGCCATTTGGGCGTCGGGTCGCTTTCCTGACGCGTGGCGTGAGGCTATCCCTTTTTTAAAACCTGGGAAAGACCGCACGAGCCCAAGTAGCTACCGTAGTGTTGCCCTCACTAGTTTCATAGGGAAGACCTTGGAGCGGATGGTCAACCGCCGCCTTGTCTGGATGTTAGAATCCCGGCAACTCCTTAGTCGCTTTCAGTGTGGGTTCAGGTTGTTTCGTTCCACCTTCGATAACCTTGCCCTCCTGGAGGCGGCTATACAACAAGCTTTTCTACGCCATCACCTTCTCGGTGTATTTTTCGACATCGAAAAGGCCTACGATACCACTTGGAGGCGTCTCATCCTGGAGCAGCTTCACAGATGGTTGTCTTCCTCTTTTTATTTAGTCTTTCCTCTCGTCAGGATATTTTAGATACCGAATTGGTGATGTCCTGCCTGATCCCTTTGAGCAGGAGAACGGTGTCCCTCAGGGTAGCGTTTTAAGTGTGACTCTCTTTGTCATTGCTATTAATAACATTACGTCCATAGTGAAAAGTCCTATCCAGTGTTTTGTTTGTGGATGATTTCTCTTCGTTCTGCTCTTCCTCAAGCCTTGCAACGACAACTCGTCAGTTGCAACTTACGATTAGGCGTTTGGATGACTGGGCGCAGAAGAGTGGATTTAAGTTTTCCACCGAGAAGCCTGTATGTGTTCTTTTTAACCGTTCTCGTTCGATTTTAACCTTTCCTGAGTTGAGGATGAGGGACACTATTCTTACTTTTAAAGACACGGTGAGATTTCTGGGGCTCATTTTTTACTCAAAGCTCACGTGGTTACCTCATCTTAAAGACCTGAAACGGCGGTCACTTAGGGCTTCGAGTATTTTAAAATGTCTTAGCCACAGTACATGGGGAACTGACAGGACTTGTCTGCTCCAGTTTTACAGGGCGTTTGTGCGATCTCGGCTCGAATATGGGTGCACGGTGTCTGGGTCTGCGAGGCCTTCTTACTTAAGGATGTTGGACGTTGTGCACCATGAAGGGCTTCGGTTGGCCTCTGCAGAGGCTAGTGAACCGCCACTTCATATGCGGCGACGGCTACTTACAGTGCCCCAGGCGTATAAAACTGTCCACACCATACACCCCTGCATACCATACCGTTGCTCAGCCTCCTCTGGCACGATCGTTTCATAACCGGCAACGTGCGACGCAGTCCTATGGGATTCGCGCACACTATTGCCTCGGTGCGATGTCTATGGCTGGTCTTCGTGTTTTACGTCGCGGTTGGAGCAGACCTCCACCTTGGCTCCTCCGGAGACCCAAACTTATTTTAGATTTGACTAATTTTAAGAAAGATGGCACACCAGATTTTACATTCCAATCTGTTTTTTAACATTTTAGATATGCATCACGGTTTTACTGTCGCTTACACTGATGGCTCCAAACAGGAGAATTTCCTTGGCTGTTCGGTGATGTTCCCTGATCATGTTACCCGGATTCGCCTCCCTGCTGAATATACCGTTTTCGCAGCGGAGCTCCACGCGATCCTGAAGGCACTGGAGCAGATGAATCGTGTTCGGGGCGATCGATTTCTTCTCTGCTCCGATACTCTTAGTGCCTTACAATCACTGCAGAACCTGTACCCGACTGAGGAGGTGGTCCAGCTGATACATGACGAACTGTACTTGCTCCAACGGCGGGGCAAAGAGGTATCCTTCTGCTGGGTGCCTGGTCATGTCGGCATATGGGGCAATGAACAGGCCGATCGGGCTGCCAAGGAGGCCTGCAGAGAGCAGGATGTGGTCCAGTGTCCTATCCCCTTGCAGTCGTTCATTGCTGCACTCCACAGGAAGTGCATGGAGTTGTGGGAGGACGAATGGCTGGCGATGACGGCCAATAAACTGCGGTCGGTAAAGTCAACCACTCGGCCGTGGCGTTCCTCCTGCCGGTTGCTCAGGCGGGAAGAGGTGGCCCTCACACGTCTTCGGATCGGGCACTGTCCTCTGACACACAGCTTTTTATTACGGCGGGAGGATCCTCCGTTTTGTGATGCTTGTGGTGTGCACATCTCTGTCCAGCTTATTTTAATATACTGCATTTTATACCGTGATGCAAGTGCGGAAGCACTAGTTGCTGTGGATCTGCCTTCTGTTTTAGCTAATGATGAGACGTGTCTAGGGCTATAAAGTTTTGTGATGTGTCTGGACTCTGGCCTAAACATTTAGGCTGGAGGTTTTAGTGTATTGCAGAGTGGCTGACTCCTCCCCTTTTTTCCTTGCGATCAGCCAGCCACTTCCGTCTGCTACATTGTTTTAGCTACCTCTATCATTTTCTTCCTGTGTTGTCCATGTTTTACTGCTAACACCCGGCTTCATCCCACGCTTCGGTGTGGGTGAGCACATATTTTTCAACGATTGTTCCCCGTGTTTTATGTTCCGTTTTCTACTCCTGTTCTGGGATTTTTCTTGACACCCGTCTCACTATGTTACTGAGCGGGCGCTGAAGACCTTGCTGTCGTGCGTCCAAAAAAAACCCTCTACTACTACTACTACTACTACTACTACTACTACTACTACTGAGTTGTCGTCTGACCATTGGTGGGCTTGTTACTGGAATTTACGGCACCCAGTTGATTTGGGCCCCGCAGTACTGGACTTCGTTGGCTGCACGTGTTGGCTTAACACGCTTAATAAGTTCTGCTGTTCCCATTTGAAGCCTCTTTTGGTCTTAGTCACTGTGCTTGGATGATTCGACTTGGGGCCTGAAGATGACGTTCCTTCGAGTTGACACTCCTAGCATGTTTTGAATAAACTATGTTTCAAATACAATATTGCGGTCGTCAACAATCAACATTTAGTCATCAGTTTGGTGCTGCTTGGAAACGGCACGTATAAAGTACGTCATGAGCCCCACCAAATACCGGCTTCAAGAGAGCTAATATGCAGACGTTGCACTGAAGAAAGATGCCGTGCATGTGACGTAGTGGCGTCCTTTCATCTCATCTCACGTTCAGAATATGTCATGCTTGGTATTGCTCTGAAAGTTCTTAAAAACTCTCCAACGTTATTTTCCCACGCTACGATGTCAGAAACAATGCACGCTCAACGTTGACTTTCGAGTGCACGGTCCTTGGGCCGACAGCTTAGGGCCTATCTCTCTGGCATAGAGCAGAAGTAGCGTAGAAAGATGTAAACGCACCTGTTATCAAAGCCCAGATCAAACTGGTCTACAGCCTTCGTTGTTGCTAGTTGTCAGCTCTATGTACTAAATATCGCTTCCTTTATACCCACATACCACCTAATAATTCGATCATGTATTTTTTTCTACTTTACGGCGTACGCACAATAAGCAAAATTTCGTTATTTGCTATTGTTCCTGTATTTCCAGTTTTAATGACCAACAGTGTTTCCACGGATCTAGTTTGCTGTTTCGACGATTTCGTCTCTAGCACTTACAAAGCAATACCCTTAGAATTTTGTTCGGAAATTGACGTCGTGGCACGTAATCGGTGGAGAGGTGTTTCCCCTCCTGAGTTGGAGATGTTTCCCCTCCTGAGTTGGTTTAGATAAAGAAAAATATTGATACAGAATGCCTCTCCGTGCCTGTATGAGGAATCTGTAAGTCTGCGGCTCTCTTAGAATAAAACTTGTCTGTGTTCTCTGTGGATGGGGATAGCACTATTACGGGTGAATTTTAATATTACCTTCATTATTTTCTACAACTTACTGTCATATAACATCGACAAGACAACTGTGTTAAAAGATTTTTGCAATATGATAATGTTGCGGCACATTCACTGGAACAGTGCTTTTGGATAGTAAAAGTGAACCAAATAACAGATATTTCTTATACGTAGAAAGGAGACAGTGCAAATACTTCTACCGGACACAGCTGTTTGGATCTAGTTCTTTTGCACACAGATATCCTTGAAGGGTTTTTGAATAATTTCAATAGTCAAACTTAAACAGATTTCGTCGTTCAAACGTGCAGTGAATGAATGTCTCAGCAATGCAAACAGTTTGTGATACTTGCTTTCAGTGTAGATCGTCAGGAACAGATAGATCAGTTTTACATCCAGTTTTCTCCAGTTCGAATGAAAGGTGGTGTTGCTGCAGTGGCATGCTGCCTCCACCCGAGTCTAGGAGGGTGAGCTTAAGGGCGTAGGGCGCTGTGCAGATCCACCTCTAGACGTTACCAACTTCGCGGACATCCTCTCGTAACAACGGCTGAACGTGCTTCAGTTAACTGTGTTAGCAGTGCACGATTTCCAGTCTTCAGTAGTTGCTGGATCTTGGTATCTGAGAGTATTCGTACTGTGACAGAACTTCGCGCTCTCACCACTACCCTGAAATCCAAACGACAATGAAGAGACATCCAAAAATTTAAAAGCGTAGGAATGCAGATAACTGTCCTCACTCTGCCGACTGTTGCCTTCACTGACCGCGATGTAATTGAGTCAAGCAGTCGTCTTGCCGAAAGTTTCAAATGACCAGAAAGGGAGAATTTCAATTAGTGGCCTTGAAGTGGTATTACGATTATCTTTACAAGATAGAGCTTGCTCAATAGATCTTCCGCTTTGCAGTAGAGTATCTACCGACTACAGACTTCCCGTCAGATGAAAACTTGCGCCGCTGTGAGACTGGAATCTGGAACCTTACCAAAGTTCTTCCCGACAAGACTAACGACTCTCGCACACACTATTCCCACCAATACCTCTCAATTTTACGACACTTAAAAGGAAATGTTCTGCCTGTCTTACACATTTAGACTCCTGGAAGAAAGCCTCTTACGGAAAATTTAGACGCAATGTGGGGCATCTGAATATTGATTCTGGAAATAGCTACTTCGCAGTGACCAGCCAGTTCTCCACTTTATCCTTTCTCACAGGACTCCTAGCCTGCTTGTTATCAACTAAAGTTTCCGTATAGTAATTACAGCAGTAATAATAATAATAATAATAATAATAATACACAAAGCAGTCACTCATATAAATACATCGGCTACACCACTGTAATTTCATAACCACTTCTACAACCCTTTAGATCACATAACATCAACAGATACGAAGAAAGGAAATTGGAAATAGAAAACACTACATGGCAAGCACCCGTATCATCTAACACAGCCACACATTGATCAATATGCATCCAACACATGGCTAAGAAAAGGCAATATATACAGTGAGACGAAAGGATTCATGATTGCAATACAGGATCAAACAATAAACACGAGATATTACAGCAAGCATATTATTAAAGATCCCAATACCACAACAGACAAATGCAGACTTTGCAAACAACAAATAGAAACAGTAGATTACATCACAAGCAGATCTACAATACTAGCAAATACAGAATACCCCAGAAGACATGACAATGTAGCAAAAATAATACATCAACAGCTTGCCTTACAACATAAACTTATAAACCACATTCTCACATACAAGTATGCACCACAAAATGTACTGGAGAACGATGAATACAAATTATACTGGAACAGAACCGTTATAACAGATAAAACAACACCACATCACAAACCTGACATCATACTCACCAATAAAAAGAAGAAATTAACACAACTAATCCAAATATCCATAACCAATACAACATATATACAAAACAGGAGAAAAAATTGAAAAATACATCCAACTGGCTGAGAAAGTCAAGGACATGAGGCATCAGGATAAAGTTGACATTATACCAATTATACTATCAACTACAGGAGTCATACCACACAATATCCACCAGTACATCACACAATACAGCTACATCCAAACTTATATATACAACTACAGAAATCCGTAATTATTGATACATGTTAAATTACCTGAAAGTTCCTAAATGCAATATAACATATACCGTACAGTTAAAAGGAAGTCACGCTTGATCAAGGTCTGCATCACTTTCCATTTTTGACCAGACAGAACGTCTGAGAAAAGAAAGAAATAATAATAATAATGTATGTTCTGCCAGTCGTAAAAGGCGACGAAAAGAACAAACCACTAATAGGGCTAACCCCCTTTTAGTGTGATTAGTTGGTTCAGGACAGAACTAAAGAAGCCTCGAACAAGCGCCGTCATGGTCGGGGACGACGCTTGAACCCTATGCCAGCCCACAATGGTAACGACACTGCTAGCAAACTGGAAAATGGTTCAAATCCAAATAGAGGTGTTTTGCAGGATATGCTTCCTGCAACCACCCTAGAAGGAAAACAGACAGAGGATGAGATGGTCAGATGAAGTTAATCGACACCTCATGTTCTGTTATTACCAAGCAACAAACCTAGGAACCAACACAACTGGATACAGATCACAAGTATACACAACATTTATTACCAGATACCCAGCATTAAAATTTTTAACAGAACAACGACTAGCTGATCAGATCCGTGTAATAATCAAAAATAACAGGATACCCCAGTCAGAATTAGAAAACATCAAACAAGTACAACAAATACTGGAACAAAATAATGTGCAATCAGAAGAAGAAGAAAATACAGTAATGGACTCAAACATCCCAGAGCAAACAAAGAGAGTACAACACGCATCAATTAAACAGTCAGAGGAAAATGAAATCTTAAGACAGCCACCAGAACAAGCACAAATAGAACACGAAGTGACACAAATGTTAGATATAGAAGAAAAATTTCAGCTGACATGTATAGAATACAAAGACGCAAATACAGACATCAGACCATTCTTGTATAGACCGCCAAATAACCCACAAGTCGAAACAACAGTAACTACAAACACAATCATACACAACAAAATAAATGAAAACACAACTATGGAAGAGTTACAACTACTGGTTTATATAGGAGCACTCACTACACTAAATATACACACTTGGCAGAGATCAGAACCAACCAACACACAGAAGAAACCCACAAAACCAGCATGGCAACACAGGCTACAGATCAGAATAGAAAAACTGAGAAAAGACATCGGACAGCTAACACAATTTATAAGAAATGAAATGTCAGAAAAAAACGAAAACGGTTAGGTAAAATCTCACAACAAGAAGTGACACAGCAATTACATGAAAAGAAGCAGAAATTACAAGCATTGGCCAAACGACTTAAGATACACAAAAAGTGAAAATAGAAGGAAACAAAACCAAACATTCAACACAAACCAAAAGAGATTTTACCAGACAATAGATAAAGCACATTAAAGTAGACAATCCACCAAACATAAGACATGGAACACTTCCGGAGCAACATATGGTCAAATCCGGTACAACATAACAGGCATGCGTGGTGGATACAAGCAGAAACAGATGCATACAAGATGATTCCACAAATGCCTGAAGTGATAATTTTGCAACATGAAGTCACCCAAGCAATTAATTCTACTCACAATTGGAAAGCCTCTGGAAATGACAAAATAGCAAATTTCTGGTTAAAGAAGTTCACCTCAACACATTCACATCTAACTAAATTATTTAACTGTTACATTGCAGACCCATACACATTCCCTGATACACATACACATGGAAGAACTTACCTGAAACCTAAAGATCAAGCAGACACAGCAAACCCACCTAAATATCGCCCCATAAAATGCCTACCAACAATATACAAAATATTAACTTCAGTCATTACACAGAAACTGACACATACAACACAGAACAAAATTATAAATGGAGAACAAAAAGCCTGTTGCATAGGAGCACGAGGATGTAAAGAGCAACTGATAATAGATGCAGAGGTGACATATCAAGCTAAAACTAAACAAAGGTCGCTGCACTATGCATACATTGATTACCAAAAAGCTTTTGATAGTGTACCCCACTCATGGTTACTACAAATATTGGAAATATACAAAGTAGATCCTAAATTGATACAGTTCTTAAACATAGTAATGAAAAATTGGAAAACCACACTTATAATCCAAACAAATTCAAATAATACCACATCACAGCCAATACAGATTAAGCGTGGAATATACCAAGGAGACTCATTAAGTCATTTCTGGTTCTGCCTTGCTCTGAACCCTCTATCTAACATGCTAAATAATACAAATTGTTGTTGTTCTGGTCTTCAGTCCTGAGACTGGTTTGATGCAGCTCTCCATGCTACTCTATCCTGTGCAAGCTTCATCTCCCATTACCTACTGCAACCTACATCCTTCTGAATCTGCTTAGTGTATTCACCTCTTGGTCTCCCTCTAAGATTTTTACCCTCCACGGTGCCCTCCAGTACTAAATTTATGATCCATTGATGCCTCAAAACATGTCCTACCAACCGATCCCTTTTTCTAGTCAAGTTGTGCCACAAACTTCTCCCCAATCCTATACAATACCTTCTCATTAGTTAAGTGATCTACCCACCTTATCTTCAGCATTCTTCTGTAGCACCACATTTCGAAAGCTTCTATTCTCTTCTTGTCCAAACTAGTTGTCGTCCATGTTTCACTTCCATACAAGGGTACACTCCATACAAATACTTTCAGAAATGACTTCCTGACACTTTAATCTATACTCGATGTTAACAAATTTCTCTTCTTCAGAAACGATTTCCTTGCCATTGCCAGACTACATTTCATATCCTCTCTACTTCGACCATCATCAGTTATTTTACTCCCTAAATAGCAAAACTCCTTTACTACTTTAAGCGTCTCATTTCCTAATCTAATTTCCTCAGCATCACCCAATTTAATTTGACTACATTCCATTATCCTCGTTTTGCTTTTGTTGATGTTCATCTTATATCCTCCTTTCAAGACACTGTCCATTCCACAAAATGTACTGGAGAACGATGAATACAAATTATGGATACAATATTACTGGAACATACCCACACAAAATCACATTTTCTATACATAGATCTAAAACTACTGGCAGCAACAAATCAACAACTCAACCAATTACTAAAGATAACAGAAGTATTCAGCAATGATATAAATATGGCTTTTGGAACTGACAAATGTAAGAAAAATAGCATTGTCAAGGGAAAACACACTAAACAAGATTACATATTGGATAACCACAGCGACTGCATAGAAGCGATGGAAAAAACAGATGCCTATAAATATCCAGGATACAGAAAAAAATGGGAATAGATAATACAAATATTAAAGAAGAACTAAAAGAAAAATATAGGCAAAGACTAACAAAAATACTGAAAACAGAATTGACAGCAAGAAACAAGACAAAAGCTATAAATACTTATGCTATGCCAATATTGACCTACTCATTTGGAGTAGTGAAATGGCGTAACACAGACCTAGAAGCGCTCAATACACTTACACGATCACAATGCCACAAATATAGAATACATCACATACATTCAGCAACTGAAAGATTCACATTAAGCAGAAAGGAAGGAGGAAGGGGATTTATCGACATAAAAAACCTACATAATCGACAGGTAGACAATTTAAGAAAATGGTTTATAGAACGAGCAGAAACTAGCAAAATACACAAAGCAATCACTCATATAAATACATCGGCTACACCACTGCAATTTCATAACCACTTCTACAACCCTTCAGATCACATAACATCAACAGATACGAAGAAAGGAAATTGGAAAAAGAAAACACTACATGGCAAGCACCCGTATCATCTAACACAGCCACACATCGATCAAGACACATCCAACACATGGCTAAGAAAAGGCAATATATACAGTGAGACGGAAGGATTCATGATTGCAATACAGGATCAAACAAACAAAAATGGCTCAGATGGTTCAAATGGCTCTGAGCACTATGGGACTTCACATCTATGGTCATAAGTCCCCTAGAACTTAGAACTACTTAAACCTAACTAACCTAAGGACATCACACACATCCATGCCCAAGGCAGGATTCGAACCTGCGACCGTAGCAGTTGCGCGGCTCCGGACTGAGCGCCTAGAACCGTTAGACCACCGGCCGGGTAAACAATAAACACCAAATATTACAGCAATAATATTATTAAAGATCCCAATACTACAACAGATAAATGCAGACTTTGCAAACAACAAATAGAAACAGTAGATCACATCACAAGCGGATGTACAATGCTAGCAAATACAGAATACCCCGGACGACATGACAATGTAGCAAAAATAATACATCAACAGCTTGACTTACAACATAAACTTATAAACCACATTTCCACATACAAGTATGCACCACAAAATGTACTGGAGAACGATGAATACAAATTATACTGGAACAGAACCATTATAACAGATAAAAACAACACCACATAACAAACCTGACATCATACTCACCAATAAAAAGAAGAAATTAACACAACTAATCCAAATATCCATACCCAATACAACAAATATACAAAGGAAAACAGGAGAAAAAATTGAAAAATACATCCATCTGGCTGAGGAAGTCAAGGACATGTGGCATCAGAATAAAGTTGACATTATACCAATTATACTATCAACTACAGGAGTAATACCACACAATATCCACCAGTACATGAATGCAATACAGCTACATCCAAACTTACATATACAACTACAGAAATCTGTAATTATTGACACTTGTTCAATTATCCGAAAGTTCCTAAATGCAATGTAACGTATACCGTACAGTTAAAAGGAAGTCATGCTCGATCAAGGTCCGCGTCACCAGACATAACGTCTGAGACAAGAAAGAATTAATAATAATAATAATAATAATAATAATAATAATAATAATAATAATAATAATAATAATAATAAGAAGAAGAAGAAGAAGAAGAAGAAGAAGAAGAAGAAGAAGGTCATCTGTAACTATACCAATAAACTGGAGAGCTCAACTCTGTTTCTGTTTGAACACGCTTCTCCAATACTCTTAGCATATCCTCATAGTTTTCGCATGCAACTAGAGCATAGTTCGTGGCATCGTATAGGCTTTAGATCATCAAAATCGCAAAAAGTAAAGGAAAGATACTCTGATTCAACGTTTTATCCATATTAATACACTCCTGGAAATGGAAAAAAGAACACATTGACACCGGTGTGTCAGACCCACCACACTTGCTCCGGACACTGCGAGAGGGCTGTACAAGCAATGATCACACGCACGGCACAGCGGACACACCAGGAACCGCGGTGTTGGCCGTCGAATGGCGCTAGCTGCGCAGCATTTGTGCACCGCCGCCGTCAGTGTCAGCCAGTTTGCCGTGGCATACGGAGCTCCATCGCAGTCTTTAACACTGGTAGCATGCCGCGACAGCGTGGACGTGAACCGTATGTGCAGTTGACGGACTTTGAGCGAGGGCGTATAGTGGACATGCGGGAGGCCGGGTGGACGTACCGCCGAATTGCTCAACACGTGGGCCGTGAGGTCTCCACAGTACATCGATGTTGTCGCCAGTGGTCGGCGGAAGGCGCACGTACCCGTCGACCTGGGACCGGACCGCAGCGACGCACGGATGCACGCCAAAACCGTAGGATCCTATGCAGTGCCGTAAGGGACCGCACCGCCACTTCCCAGCAAATTAGGGACACTGTTGCTCCTGGGGTATTGGCGAGGACCATTCGCAACCATCTCCATGAAGCTGGGCTACGGTCCCGCACACCGTTAGGCCGTCTTCCGCTCACGCCCCAACATCGTTCAGCCCGCCTCCAGTGGTGTCGCGACAGGCGTGAATGGAGGGACAAATGGAGACGTGTCGTCTTCAGCGATGAGAGTCGCTTCTGCCTTGGTGCCAATGATGGTCGTATGCGTGTTTGGCGCCGTGCAGGTGAGCGCCACAATCAGGACTGCATACGACCGAGGCACACAGGGCCAACACCCGGCATCATGGTGTGGGGAGCGATCGCCTACACTGGCCGTACACCACTGGTGATCGTCGAGGGGACACTGAATAGTGCACGGTACATCCAAACCGTCATCGAACCCATCGTTCTACCATTCCTAGACCGGCAAGGGAACTTGCTGTTCCAACAGGACAATGCACGTCCGCATGTATCCCGTGCCACCCAACGTGCTCTAGAAGGTGTAAGTCAACTACCCTGGCCAGCAAGATCTCCGGATCTGTCCCCCATTGAGCATGTTTGGGACTGGATGAAGCGTCGTCTCACGCGGTCTGCACGTCCAGCACGAACGCTGGTCCAACTGAGGCGCCAGGTGGAAATGGCATGGCAAGCCGTTCCACAGGACTACATCCAGCATCTCTACAATCGTCTCCATGGGAGAATAGCAGCCTGCATTGCTGCGAAAGGTGGATATACACTGTACTAGTGCTGACATTGTGCATGCTCTGTTGCCTGTGTCTATGTGCCTGTGGTTCTGTCAGTGTGATCATGTGATGTATCTGACCCCAGGAATGTGTCAATAAAGTTTCCCCTTCCTGGGACAATGAATTCACGGTGTTCTTATTTCAATTTCCAGGAGTGTATTATAAATACCAAGGTAACTGTCCGTTCAGTTTCCACGACTAATCTGCTGACCCAGATTCGATGAAATTGGGTGTGGACATGGCTTGAACCTGGAGGAAGAACCTAGGCTACTTTAGGAAGTGTGTTGTACAAGATAATTACTGACTTGAAGAATTACATGAATTAGGTAAAAAATATTTACTCTTTGACTTTTGACCTCGCTTATTTGTGAAAACGCTTTTATTGGTCGATACGTGCTGTGTGATACGATTCAAAGCAATCTTCAGTGTTTTTAATCCACACTTCCATCCTGTTTGTTGTATAATGTACACAGCTGACATTAGAGCTTGGGAGGGCAGAAGAGCGAGGTGCACATCACGAGCGATGCTTCCCCGAACAGGCAGACATGCGAGGGCTCATAAAGCAGTTTACTTGCAATCACTCATCGTAACAAAGTACTCACCGCAGCCCACAGTAGCAGCTAGTAGTAGTAGTAGTAGTAGTAGTAGTAGTAGTAGTAGTAGTATCCATTATGATAAAGACTGCTTGACTGATAGCCTGTGCAACAAATCATGACGGAAGTAGTTTTTGGAGGTCATAAAACGCAAAATCGGTAATGGAACTGTTCTTCGCTGGCCAATGGAGATTCCTAAAGAAGGAAGTTAAAAGCCTGATTTTTTCCTGCACAGGAAGAAGCCATCAGAAATAACCCCATTAAAGCCAGAATCGAGAAATCAACATGTCACGAAATGCGCATTCTGCAAAGCAGGTCTGGAGCTGTTGAAGAGAGTCTGTCTGGTTCCAAGCAGTGACAAGATCTCTCCACTGGAACGTGTGCCAAAATTACCATCTGCAGGTGGCAAGGAACTACTGGGATCACAAGATAGACAAATATGTCCAAGAACGATCGTAACAAATTGCTATGCGACTTCAGATGGGTAGATCGACGGAACCCAATACAGCAGATGTCAAAACTGCGGAGAAAAAGTGCAGATCATAGAAGTTATCTCAGGCCTTAGACAAACTTTCCTGATATGAGGCATTGAAAGTCGAATACAGTGACTCTGGCACAAACCAGTGGACGTGGTCTTAACTGTTCCCCACATGCTGTGAACAGTGTGATAATAGCGGCTGTCTGAAAACCCATATTGGGAAAAATATCCATCTGCCAACTTCAGAAAGCAACTTTATAGGAATTTGCACGAATTATCACTGTTGAAAGATGCAGTCACAGGCTCTATGGTAGTGTCCCACTAGCGATAAAATACAAAATATAGTACAGTCACCTCATTCGTTGATGTGATGATAGTAATAAAATCATGAAAAAATATAAAATAAAAATAAATTTTAAATGTTTGTTATTTTGTGGCTGAAATAAGCGGAGACCACGTTTCCTTTGATTGAATTTTATTGGTGTAAAGTAAATACAATACTTCAGTCGCTAAACTGTTTAGACTTGTTACTTTCAATAGCCCGTGAATTATACTTGGCGCTATGAAACTTACATGTTACCATCTGTGGAAAGTTACTAGTTCACTGCTCTACTGGTCAGCTGGTTCAAATTGGCTTGTCGAAACGGTTAGCCAATGAAGCATTTTACACATGAACACTATTTGATCGCACTAAACTTCATTACTGATATGAAACTTCCTGGCAGATTAAAACTGTGTGCCGGACCGAGACTCGAACTCGGGACCCTTGCCGTCGCGGGCAAGTGCTCCACCAACTGAGCTACCCAAGCACGACTCACGCCCCGTTCTCACAGCTCTACTTCTGCCAGTACCTCTTACCGATAACAAGTAATTCATACCTCAAACTTTAAGAGAATCTATTACAGCTGAAAACAGTTTAAACAATTCAGGTTAAATTTTACTCTGCAGAAGGGCTGCTCAAGGAGACGACGTAAAACTGGAGGAAGTGGTCGAAGCGTCCGGAGGGGCCGAAGGCGAGGAAGTGCAGCTGGTCCGTGATGAGGACGTCAGTGGCCGAGAAGCTCCAGGTAACCAGTCCAGAGCAGTCACGCAGCGAGCAGTACTACGAATAGTGTCGAGGGGATAACAGGGCAAGGTGTTGGAGGTATTAACTTCTTAACTGGTACTACGACGCTGAATATTCCTTGTTAATCTAGTGACACTTCCTTCAGTAAACTGATTTTTGATAATTGATACATAAGGAAATTTAAAACTGCTTACTCGTCAGATCACCTTGTCAGAAAGATTTCATTTTAGTAATTTTGGAAACATTTCTCGTGGAGAACAGCGGTTTTTTAGTACTTCAGAATGACCACATACAGTTTCAATCGCAAATAATTTTTATTTTGTGGTAACCGGTTTCGGCCAGTATTTGACCATCTTGAGGCTTCATCTAAAGCATTTGATATTCGGGAAGTCGTCATACCTGCTCCGTTCACTGCCAGAGCCTACCATCATTGTACGAAATCTAAAGATGGTCAAATACTGATCCAAATAAGGTTCCATTTTGTTTAATCCATTCTATCTGTTCATGCTAAATTCTTTTATAGTTCAGTCTGAAACTAATGCGAGAGAAAACTGTTCTGTAATTCTAGGATTCTGCTTTAGTACATGGATTCACTCTGAATAAGCACGCAAACTTGCTATGGTACCTATTATTTCCATTGTAAAATATCATTGAGATACTGTCTTACTTTCAGTTAAGTACACTCTGTTGCTGCGATAAACAGAACGCCGTGCACAAAGCGCAAACTTTGTAAATGCTACCACAACCACTACAGTTATTTTTGGATATGCGACAGAACTAATAAGGTTTGCGTTTCATTATTGTTTGTTCTTCCGTGACAAGCGATGCGTTTATTGAAGATTATCTTTCAGATGTTACCCCTATTTCTGGATACTGCACTATCACCAGTGGGTCGCCGTTGTAGCAGATCTTCATTCAATACAAATGGATGCTCTCGGCGTCCAGTGTGCATAAATATCTCGGAAAATTTAATAAAGATCTGGTCTCTCAAGGTAGTAAAAGGTAAAATACATCTTAGACAACTCAAAGGGAACTTCGGAGTGGTATTTGATATGGAATTACAGTGAAGACACTATCGCCGTGCCAAGAGCAAACACCCAATCCCATTTTCTTAGACATCGCGCACATTTATTGAGAATTTCATTCGACACACTACTGGCGCTTCCTCCTTCCTTAAATAGTTCTAATTTTGTTCTCAAACACAAACGTTTACAAGTCTGCTCTTCCTCCAACAAGATTATGAACTGTTGACCGCAGTTGCTTCTTTGCATTTCTTCCAACCATATACCTTAGTTGAGTGCTTGTCATTCACTAACTCGTCGCACTCAATTCTGATGATGGCCGTGATCAACCTCTCTCAAAATACATTAAATGCTTCTCTTCTGGTTTGTATTTGTCCATTAGTAAATACTTTTGCATACCATTCAACCTTCCAGCCTCTTCTCTGCCTGCCTTCTGCACATCCACAGTCCTTGCTCCATTTAAATGGGTACAGGTCGAACATGAAGTTCAATAGGGAGCACTTACGCATCGCCGTTGTGCATCGTTATAACAGCAGTCTTCGTTAGTGTACTGTATTCTCGAAAACAGTTTCACTTGGCCCTAAACTATTAAAGTACTTTCTTTAATATTCTCCACAAGATCAGTTCACATATCACATCGTCGCTTGCTTTTACCGAATTTCATAGCCATCCACACTACTGGACTTCAGTTTCAACCATCAACTCTCAACAGTGCTTGCCTCTCCAAGCAGATACATTTTTCCTAACAAAGCCAAGGAAGATCCAATTTACAATAATTTTTCCTTTATGTATAAATAATTCATAAATATACTATTATGTAAATTTTGTATGTGTGAAATGATCAGGCGAACAAATGTAAAAGAATACACACTACAACTAAAACAAATAGGGACAGAAAACATTTAATCAGGACAGTACATAACAAATATCCATTAAAAACTTTTTCGTCTTGCAGATGAAGCGGTTCAAGGGAATGAAGACGAGAATTGTGAAGAATACCACAGCTTAATCGAAGGCAGCGATGGAAATGGAAATTCAGATGCCGAGAAAGATGCATATGCAGACAGCAACGGAAATGGGATCTCAAATGGCGAGGAAAGTTGGAATGGGAATGGCGACAGCAACGGAAATGGGATCTCAAATGGCGAGGAAAGCTGGAATGGGAATGGCGACAGCAATGGAAATGGGATCTCAAATGGCGAGGACAGTGGAAATGGAGTTTCAGAATCACTAGATGCAGCTATCGACAATTGTAAACCAGTAAGTTCACTGGATGTATCGAAAAGTCTGTAGTTCTTAACGTGGTGGTGGTGGTAGTGGAGGTGGAGGACTAACAAAAAATGGTTAAAATTGCTCTGAGCACTATGGGACTTAATATCTGAGGCCATCAGTAGCATAGAACTTAGAACTACTTAAACCTAACGTAAGGACATCACACACATTCATACCAGAGACAGGATTCGAACCTGCGACCGTAGCGGTGCGCGATTCCAGATTGAAGCGCACAGAACCGCTCGGCCACACCGGCCGGCAAGGATTAACGTCCTCTGGGCGATGTCACATACTAGGTTTGAGAAAAGCGTAAGGAAGCAAAAGAACACCATCGCAGCGTAGGCGTGAGACATTCACATAAACCACGAAATGTCCACGGCCTGAGTGGCCGTGCGGTTCTAGGAGCTATAGTCTGGAACCGCGTGACCGCTGCGGTCGCAGGTTCGAATCCTGTCTCGGGCATGGATGTGTATGATGTCCTTAGGTTAGTTAGGTTCAAGTAGTTCTAAGTTCTAGGGGACTGATGACCACAGCAGTTAACTCCCATAGTGCTCAGAGCCATTTTGTCCACATGGGGGTAGCAACACAGGGATTTGAACTTACATCTCCTCCCTCCCCTAACCCCCCCCCCCTCCCCCCCCCCGCCGAATGATTCCAGTTCGCTAATCACAGCTCCACCTTGTTCGTTTGATCAGAATTATCATATTTCACATTTCACAGTTCTATTTTCTGTCAGTATCTGAGGCTTCGCTGAAATTATATGCATCAGATTGATGAAAGCGTCTAATACTGGAAATGGGCGACAAGAATGGCTGTCGGCAAACATCTTTACGACTGACGATTTGATTTTCCCGCCGTCATGTTGCAATGTGTGCATGGGGCCCTACTCCTTCTGGAACGTGCAGGCTGGCAATTTCAATATTTCAATGGTGAACCTCCCCGTGATGCCCAAACTCCATTGTGTAGCACGTGCCATTGAAGCATTTCCGTAATGCTCTCACTTTCTGAACGAGCTCATGATGAAACACACCGCTTATATGTGTTGTTCTGTATCTAGCCTGTAAATTCAACCACGTAAGACCCGAGGCTGACCAGAACCAGTCGAACAGGTGGGTGGTAGGCCATCCCTTCCACAGACGAGTTTCGTTCCCTGGGAACTCTTGCCGTGATCACCTCCGGTAACTGCTTTACTGGCAGGCAGCTGGTGTGCCGCTGGTGGGTTGTTTCTACTGCGTGGCGAGTTCTCGCCTCTACCACCCTTCACCTAGTCCTGATCACAATTGGACTTAACAGTCCGTGTCTGTTTCAATGTAGAAACTTCAGTCCAACTACATCGACAGGCTTCTCGATTTCTATCGCCTTCACTCTAAGTACTGGTTTAGCCGATGAAAAGCAGAGCTGAGGAAACACCGATTAAATACCTATCAAAGAAGGAACACACAACTCAAGCATTATCTGTAAGTTCGAAAGAAAAGATACGACGTTCCGGGTTTTCAGTACTTGCATAAAAGGTTATAGATCAGCTAATTAGGTTTTATTACCTCTGAAATAAATTTACTGGCTCTCAAGTCTGCTTGAAAGCCGAAAACTGTTATTGCTGGCTCAATACTGGTATAAAACAAGTGTTCTCACAAAAAGCAACCAGAATTTTAAAACTCCGATCCGAATAAACTCCACGTGCTAAACTGTCACAGACTCTCAGCTATTTGCTAGTTATTGTATTAGGTCGTTCAATGTCTCCTATGAAAGGTGTTCGCCATTGAGAATGTTCAGAAACAGGCCACCCGGAGTAGTTATTGGACAGAAATTTCACACGCAAATAATTGTCTAACTAATTCGCTTAAAATTAGCTAACTTTAATTTAAAGTTCAAAATGAAGTCTCTTCACAATTAAGGCGGAAGAACAGACGGAATAAATGATTTTCTTTATCTTAGCCGAAATTTGTATAGCGCGATTCTGTGTGTTCTCCTCACTAAGACAGCTGACGGGCAATCCTCCATATGCAGAACTGCATTCCAAAGCGCTACACTAAGAGCAGGAAACAGTTAATTCCCGTTGGGTAGTGATCTGGCAGCCAATCAGAAAAACTAATGCCCACGAACAGCCGCGATAAGCCTTAACTCAGCCAATAGGATTACTGAAAATAATTTTCAAATTTCAGAATTTACGAAACCAAATTTAAATAAAACCAAAGAAGATGCAAATACTTTTAGAAAGCAGATACTAACCAATATAAGACCTTTCTTCTCGCTGCTGTTCACTTAGCCTGCGCACTGGACTTTACTCACATGACCCATGACTGCATAAACATTATCCCAAACGTACTTTTAGATTATTTTCAAAAAAATAAAACATGCCCAGTTCACATGTCTCACCGTTTCCACACGATTTACGCAATAAAGCGTTACGCAATAAAGCGTTACGCAATAAAGCGTTACGCAATAAAGCGTTACGCAATAAAGCGTTACGCAATAAAGCGTTACGCAATAAAGCGTTACGCAATAAAGCGTTACGCAATAAAGCGTTACGCAATAAAGCGTTACGCAATAAAGCGTTACGCAATAAAGCGTTACGCAATAAAGCGTTACGCAATAAAGCGTTACGCAATAAAGCGTTACGCAATAAAGCGTTACAATTATTACTTTAAAGTCATCGATCTATCGTAATGAAACCAAAGAAAATTCTATATCAACAATTTGCAGGAACTGACACGTTCAGCTACAGTTTTTAAATTAGTCTGTAAGTGAATACATTGCTACTCCTAGCACTGTTTAGTAGTAAAAGAAAACTTACTACAGTTTCAGTAAAACTCCATACATCCAAATGTATGATGTACAATGATACAAGTTTGAACAGTACGTTTTTAGTAGCAACACAAAACTGTATATGGACTGTAATAAAGATTGAATAACATTTAATAATGATTCTTTAGGTTCATAGGGAGAATGAACATAATTTTGTCATTCGTCATGCCGATTAACTGCCCAAGCCCTCAGGGTCAGGTGCACAGATGCGAGAGATAAGATTGTTTGTCCCAGCTACGGAATAAAACACTCTAGAAATTGTGTACCTCATTGCAGTGTATACGTCGAAGAATCTGCAACGTTACAAGCGATAAATATAGTGATCTAACTAAATAGAAAATGGTAACATGTTGCAACAAATACAATTTTCTTCTCCCAGAACACAGACAACAGCTTGTATCGAAAACAGACCTGTGAAGATAATGTAAAACGGCTGCGTGCACCAATAGAGTACCAATTTAAAATGCCGGCTTGAAAATCCGTTCAGAATCTTATGTACTGTTGTTAAGTCATATTTCTCGCCAATTTGAGAAATACTGTTTCGAAAAAAAGTTTAAAGTTTAGTCAGCGATTCCTGGATCATACAGCAATCTTCCCAGGTCCAAAAGGAGGTCCTGCATTTTCTTCGTGGCCATGGTGGTTCGGTGGGTCTCTATGACAGTAGCTGTCACGAGCTGCTCTGCTCGCGCGATTTGCTTTTCGTCCACTTTCGTGCCGAAGTTGTAACAGGCTGGTCTGATCTCGTGTTCGAGGACGTTCATAGTTTCCTTAACGCCTGTTAGGCCATCGTTGAAAATACTCGTTGCCACTTTATCCGTGATGTCGATTTCTTTTCCCTGCAGAGAAATGTGTTAAGACACACTTACTCACAAATCGCATTGTAATTAGAGTACTGAGTTTCGGGCGGGTTAGAATAAAAACTACAATAAAGTAGATATCCCACGGAACGATTTTTTAAATTTTCATAGAAGGCTACCCCACTAAATGAGTTAGTATTTCCACAACTCTTCGTGCTGGCTCGCATAGCGGATTAAAGACATCTCTACAAGAAGCCTTCATGGAAACGGTGCAGGACTGTGCGGCATTGTCAAAGGCGAACGTAAACCCTGGTACAGTCCATGAAGGTCAACAAACGTTGTACAGTGGAACCACTCAGTGTGCAAATTAAGCGATGAGCAATGAATTCTCGCCCACCACCATAGTCCCAAGAATGTTGATCTTCAGATTATTAAAATGATGAACAGCAGGTGGTGTAACTCGTGCGCGCGCCCACACACACACACACACACACACACACACACACACACACACACACACACACACACACACACTGTCATTATTAACAGCACAATGTCAAGCTTTTTAATCAAGAAAGAAGCGGCAACTCTTGTTCTTCCGATAGGGTCATACTGGCCAATGGGTTTTCCCCTCGTTAGCTCGAAGAAGAAGAAAAAAACACTAGTCCAGAACCATACAGGTAGTAGAAGTAAGGAAAGCGAGAGGTAACACGCTGCTGCTATTATAGCTCCGAATCCCACAGTCTTTCGGAAAAAGGGCCGAAATGGAACAGTTGGTCATTGGCCATAGGTATCTTCGTCTTAGGAGGCACATTTTCTGATTGTGTGTTAACTAAAATGTCCAGTGGCATGGATATTTGCTTCAAAACTCTATAACAGACATGTAGGAGTAGTTTTTTGTCGATCTGGTTAAGAATTAATCCACTGAAGCCCCAATTGTTTCCTTGCATTAGGCATTGATACCCTGAGGACAAAATGTTATTTTCGTACACGTGAAATTAACGTCAAATGATAGAAAGGACATGAACTCAGAGAAAGCTAAAAGTCGGGCACTTGATGGTTGGTTTGAAAAAAGTGTGCCCGATATGCTGCTTAGTATTGGAGGAAGTAAGCTATATAGTAAGAGTAGTTTTCACATCGTCCAAGAGCACGCACAATTTTGTGTTCTCTGTAGTCGCCGAGGAACTGGTATCGGCTAGCCATTATTAGTTTGACATACCGGTGAGATTGTCATTTGGATCGAAATGGCTTCATCTGTTCAGTCTACATGATATTTCATCACTATGCATCTGGGATCAGCTGTCTATTACGTGCTTAGATGTAACGATATATGCACTGACGGAAAATAATCGCAACACTAAGTAGTTTTGCGACATAAAAGAAAGTTGATAGGCATGTTGCCACATCTGAAAGATGTCTCTTAAAATTTCGCGCCAGACGCATACTAGAGGCGCTAATAACACCACTACGAGGTTGAGTCAGATTTGCTGCAACTACACGGTGTAACGAAGGTGAGCGTTAGTTACCTCTTAGATTAGACAAAGACGCCATTATCAGCACCTCACTGAGTCTGAGCGAGGTTGTGTAGGAGGCATGCGAGGACCTAGATGTTCTTTCTACGATAATGCAGAAAGACTTGCCAGGAAAGCAGCCACTGTACATGACTGGTGGCAGCGGTGATTACGAGGCTGTATGGCGGCAGGAATATCGAAATATGGACGGCCGCGTGCACTACCGAGGGGAAGACCATCGTGTTCGGGGTACGGCTCTGGTGCATCGAGCTGCATCTGCTGCAGCGGTCTGAGCTTCAGTTCCCACCACAGTGGCACAACGAACTGTTACAAAAAGTTCACGTCATGGACACCTCGATTCCAGAAGCCCTGTAGCGCCCATTCCACTGAATCCAAACCACCGCCATTTGCGGCTTCAGTGGTTTCAAGCGAGAGCTCGTTGAAGGGCTGGGTGAAGATATGTTGCGTTTCGTGATTACGACGGTACTGGGCACTAAACATTGTAGTTCGAATAGTTTGGGTCGAGGCCCGACGTGCTATGGCACGAAAATATATTTGTTATACCCAACACTCACCTTAATTGAGGGGCCCAGAGATGTGGATGATCTGAATGTCTGGCTACGTTTTTCGTCATACGGTGCCAGCTCACACCTGTCATAAATTGAAATTTTAAGCTGAAATAAAATATAAAAAGAATGCAGGCAGGTATTTCAGTGACATTGTAAATATTGAGTCACGTTGATTTATAATTTGAACAAACAGTTTGTTTCTACAATTTTAATAAACATTTTTGGAACAGCGATCAAAAAATTTAAATTTTTTTCTTTTTAAAATTCAGTCTTGATTTCACCACGTCTGCTACAAGAACATAGGTGATCGGTTTCGGTCATATCACATGACCAATTATCAGATCCGTAATTTAATTCAGAAAGTAATAGAAACCTTACTAGATTGACAATATTACAAAATACTTATAAGGATACAATAGAATAAGACTTGTTATACCCATGGCATCCTTCGAAGATGGTAGGTGGAGCACTCCTCTCAGCTGCTGTGATGTCAATTGGTGCCAGCAAGTGACGGCCATACGCTTAAATACGAAGCTGCTCCACCTACCTCTTATCCACCTCACGTCAACCAATCAGTGTAAAACGGGTTCACATAATCGTCAAAACGTAGAAAAGAGTAAAAAAAAGTACAATAATGACATCAAAATAGTTATATATAAAATACCACTTTACAACCATGGAATTACTTAAATATTGTATAAAATATCAATTATACTGGGTCCCTCCTACCCCACACTAGTGGCTGGTGCTGCCATCTGTTAGTGAACTACGAATTAGGTGACGATAGCGTTTAAAAGTACTTCAGAATTATATGAATGACTGAGAACGGGACCTCAAAGTAGCCAGTGTAAAACTGACTAAACAGGAAGTAAGGTGTATAAACGAAATATTTCAGGTTTTTTAATACTATTGTAATTAATATATAGTATACTTCAGAGGGTGTGGTCCCATAAAAGGAAAGGAGGCAGATTGGGATGAGAGGTGTTGTCAACGGAGGAGGCTTCTGAAGCAGCGCTGAAAGGGACATCAGTCTTAAGAAGCAGTAAAAATTTTGGAGTGCCATATACGTGTTTGTACTGACAGAATGAAAAGGGAAATTTTCTCAGAATTAGTGCTCTCATGTCAAAAATACGCATGTGGCAACAATGCTGGACTTCTACATATATTTTCGAAATATTTCAAACCTATATTGCCAATAGAATAATACATTTCGCAAAAACAGGATATGCGGGTTGCAGCCTTCAAACAAGCTGCCAATACCATCATCGCTAAACGCCACTGGAGAGACATAGCTCGAAAATCTGCTATGTTTCATTCTGAAAAAAAAAAAACCATCTTCCTTTGAGAAAACTGCAAGGTCCTTCGAAATGAAAAACAACGGCGCTAAGCAGACATTCCTAATCGGCATTTCGAACTTTTAAATGAGCAGCTTACAAAGATCTCCCTCCGTGACAATGTAACTCATAACTGGTACAACACTGGGCTGCCACTCAAGAACAGCCCTCCGAAAATCATTTCGGAGGAAGAAACAAAACAGGTCATTTCTTTGACAGGGCTGAAAGAGGTGACAAGAGTGAGCTATCACCTGCTGAAAATCAACAGACGAGTATCTACCGCCGCTTGTTATCTTATAGGACCAAAGACGCCAGTCGGAGCTGACCATTATCTTAACCTGTATTTCATGCAAGAGTGAAAGTGGATGGATAAATGAGGACATTTCTAAAGTTTGAAATTTCAGGTAAACAGTGCAAGACAAAGTAATTATTATTTCAAATATGAGCCTGTCACATTCTTCACTTGCAGCTTTCGAATTTTTCCATAATCATAGAGTAGAAATATTCAGTTTACCGACATGCACTACCCATGTAGTACAGCTCTTGGATAGAAATGTTCTCAAGAACCTTAAGACACAATACTTTCGGACCGCAATGCCTAAATTGGCAGCAAAGAAACCAAAATGGGCAAAGTTGAATTCAGCGGCATTTTCGGCGTAGCACGTATGTCAACTGCGTCAGTCCGCTTGGCTGTAAGTGGATTTCCCTGTACAGGGATTCATACATTCAACTTAGATGCGATTGAAGATCGGCGTTTGCTCCTTCTGAAGCGCTAAGAGTACCCACGGAAATAACCACAGAAAATGGTGCAACAAGCTGTAATCCGTGAACAGCTACCCCAGAAGTCTCCATTCTGGCTGTCCTTCTCCGGAAAAACAACTAGAACAAACCCTCCAGAGCTGTACAGAACGCGCATCAGACGTCTCCAGAAAATAGTTCCATTGTAAGGGCAAAGACTCCAAAGACTGAGCTTCCGAACCTAACGGTGAAGCAGAAAAGCATCGGTACCAGAAAGTGTCAATGTAGGCTTATTAAAGACGGCTACCAAAATTAAAAATAAGATTGACACCGATCAGAATACAGTGTCGATGTTGTGCTGTAACCTCCCCCTCACTTATCGACCTTAATGACAGTGAAAAATTAAACCGCTTGTACCTAATGGAAATTTGGGAAAAGCAATCGTCACCGAAGTTAATCTGTCGGTAAAGAGGGAGGAAAGGGTTACATCTAAATGAAAGGAAAAATGCAAATGAAACAGGTGGAAATTAATTTTGAAAAGGGGTAAAGCTAATAAAGTGTGCGGCCGTTACTTTAATAATTAACTAGCGGTGATTAGATATTTGAGATTTGGGGGAAATTACGGTCGCCAGTCCTAAGGACAACTACTATACTAACTGAAAAAGAAAGATTATTACACATATAATTAGCATTAGAAGCGTGGCAACTAAAGGTTGACACGTGTAGTGTGAAAACTGAAAGTTCGTCAGAAGTAATAAATTTCTCTACACTCTGACTTAATTTAGCAAAAGAATTAATAAAACCGGAAAATCGGAAGTTAATTTAGTGACTGAAGTTAGTGAGCTTTCTTTCTGAAGCACGTAGAAATTCAGTAAAATACGGTTAGTCTTGGACTACCTCAACAATCATTTCAAAAGCTACTTGAATCTACGCATTTTGAAATAAGAGATTTAACTTTGAACTTTAATTAAATGATTCTGAACAATTAACAATAGTAAAATTTAGTACATACCAAGCTGAGCTGCAGTCACAGGTAACTAAAATACGGTAACAAGACTCGCACTCTTAATTTGTGCTTGTGCTTGTGCAATCTAAATATTGTAGCCAGCTATGAATACCTTAACTGAACTTTGAAACTAAAGCAGTGAAATGGAATGATATTACTTTAATGCTGGCGTTTGAATTTCAATGACACTCGGGCTCATTTCGGAAAAGGGAGGGACCCTGCTTGGCAATGCAATTGGGACAATGAGCAACAAAGGTTCATACTAAGTTGCTGTAATTTTGTGATGCAACAATTTTAAAAGTTTGAAAAGCTGAGGTCTGCCATACAGTTCTAAAACTTTGCGTGCTTTGTCTTCCTTGTTGGCTGATTGAAGGTTTGAAGCCGTCGATCGAGGAGGTGACGACAGTCACTCATCGTCGGCCGTTGCTGTTACAGAAGCTGGATGTTGGCGCGCCTTCTTCTCGACACGGTCACCAGACGAAACGGGCTCTTGATGTGCGCCAGCTAATGCTTCCCGTCCGCGACACCATGTCAGAAACTATCATCGCAAGTCGAGCGCAATTACATGCTGCCAAACCCCGAAAGCGCGGCAACTCGCGGGAGCGTCACACAACACACCTTCTCCACTGCACCACCCCAGCCAGACTCTCCCTCTGCCCGCGCTCCACGCGGCCGAGTTCACACGACCAAAGATCCTAAACACTTTGGTTCTCCACATGACCTATCAATGTATTCGTTCGATAGTATAGTTTTCCCTAGGCAAGACCCAGCGTAAGAATACAAATAATATTTACAAAACAAACCAATTATACATCGACATAAATGCATAAATATATATATATATATATATATATATATATATATAGCAAAACAATTAAAATATACAAAGACACAGAAACGTTATATCTTCAGGTAACAAAGTGAGGAAAAAATTTATAATACAATAGATGGAAATAGGAGGATATGCATTTCCGGCGTTACAGTGCCCCTAAATCATTCTGAACAAGAGCCGATGGAATGGAAATGCTGTTTCTGCCGACGATAATTGTCGAGTTTGAAGATGAAAATGAGTGGATACAATGCCGAAAGGGTACCACATCGGACCGAGAATACTATATAGGTCCGAGTGCTCGCAAGCAATTTCTCTATGGATGTTACAGGTGATTTATACGGGAACAGCAACATTCCACGAAGGTTGCTTTCTATTATTGTACAATTAGGCCTTAAAGACTATTAAACAGAAATCAACATTGTTTTCACTAAACTTCTATGTAATTTGCCCAGTGACATCATTCACACAGCCCCAGTCGCTATCGAATCTGCCCCACTCAAAGGCATTTTTGTGCAATCGACAGGCGTAAATAGAGTAACAGTGCAACGTAAATGTTTGACAGTCTTGTACAACAACCTTTCATAGATGGGATACATACGATAGGAAGAATTACTACATGCATAAAGGGAAAATTTAGTTAATTCTGCAAATTAATTTTATTATTATTATTATTATTATTATTATCTTCACTTTCTCAGACATTAAGTCCGGTTAAAAATGAAGTGACGCGGACCTTGATCAAGCGTCACTTCGATTGAAAACTCGGGAAAAAACATAGCCGATCATGGTCTACAATCAGCTGTGTGAGGAATGCAATTATTATTATTATTATTATTATTATTATTATTATTATTATTATTATTATTATTATTATTTCTCTGCCCTCTCAGACGCCACGTCTGGTCAAAAATGGAAAGTGACGCGGACCTTGATCAAGCGTGACTTCATTTTAACTGTACGGTATATGTTACATTGCATTTAGGAACTTTCTGGTAATTGACCATGTATCAATAATTACGGATTTCTGTAGTTGTATACATAAGTTTGGCTGTAGCTGTATTGCATTGATGTAATGGTGAATATTGTGTGGTATGACTCCTGTAGTTGATAGTACAATTGGTATGTCAACTTTATCCTGATACCACATGTCCTTGACTTCCTCAGCCAGTTGGATGTATTTTTCAATTTTTTCTCCTGTTTTCTTTTGTATATTTGTTGTATTGGGTATGGCTATTTCGATTAGTTGTGTTAATTTCTTCTTTTTATTGGTGAGTACGATGTCAGGTTTGTTATGTGGTGTTGTTTTATATGTTACAATGGTTCTGTTCCAGTATAATTTGTATTCATCACTCTCGGTACATTTTGTGGTGCATACTTGTATGTGTGAACGTGTTGTTTTATAAGTTTATGTTGCAAGGCAAGCTGTTGATGTATTATTTTTGCTACATTGTCATGTCTTCTGGGGTATTCTGTATTTGCTAGTATTGTACATCAGCTTGTGATGTGATCTACTGTTTTTATTTGTTGTCTGCAAAGTCTGCATTTATCTGTTGTGGTATTTGGATGTTTAATAATATGCTTGCTGTAATATCTGGTGTTTATTGTTCGATCGTGTACTGCAATCGTGAATCCTTCCGTCCCAGATCACATAAGAAACAGATTGACCGTCCTTACGGCGGAACAGGCAACCGTAAAAATAGTTTTCCCATCGATCAACAGATGTCGCAGGCGACGCTACAGTGCTATCTGACCTGTCCATGTCACGGAATTGGCAACGCTGTATCTTTGGTGACGTGAATGACGCTGATTTGTGTTCGGCTAGAACGCTGCGCGCGAAATGCATTCCTCACACAGCTGATTGTAGACCATGATCGGCTATGTTTTTTCCCGAGTTTTCAATCGAAGAATGTAGATTAGCTCCTGTAATTCTACAAACCAAGTTTATTTCTACTGTAGGGATGCTTCTCACAATCATATGCGAAATGAAAAGTAATACACAATCTGCACTCGCGCAGACCTGTTACTATAAGCAATGTTGTTTTCGAGTGAAAGGTGTGTGAGGATTACTAGCGCACAGATAAAAAAAAAATTAAAGTAGGCGGCGTCTATAGTTTGCATGCTATGCTCGTTCTCTTCTATCCTCCTCCCTTCATTCCAGCATAAACGTTTGTTCACATGTATAAACGAATGGCAGTGAACATTGGCGAATTATCTATGAATACTCATTTGCAGCAATGTAAACGAGGTTTTACACTCGTTCACTTCGTTCGCTCTAGTGTATACCAGGATTTAGAGGGACCGATGACCTAGCAGTTATATGACGGCTATTATTCATTTATTTCACAGTTGCCATCTCAGCTCTAGAGCCATTTTCAAGTACCAAGGGAAAAGTCTTGTATGGCAATGCTTCTTAAATTGTTTACCAAATGTTACCACACTATGCTTTGCATTTTGTTATCCATATCTTATATTGGTTTCAGTTTTCACATTGCACACAAAAGCGCCTCTACAGCCAAAATTACGATAGTGAAGGGAATAAACAGTTCAAAAAAAGTCCAAATCGCAGCAAAGGTTTCATTTAAAAATTATATGATATGGGTCTTGTACAGGAAGGGCTGCCACGTTGTATCAGAATATAAGATCGATAAAATTTAGATAGGAACGAATGCTTAGGGCTGTTTATTAATTCTTACTCGTAACTAATTTATAGATTTACCTGAATTTAAAATCCACTCGCGTAACCTTTCTTCATTTTTGACGGGAATCTAAACATTTTTAGTTCAGGATTTGTTCGTCTACCCCTTCCACAGTTGATATACTCGCAGGCCTTCGGCATGACGACTCGATCCACTACCACTGCTATGTCAGAAACAGCTGTACTTCAGACGCCAAATAGTGGAAAGCTGCACGCGTTCGGCCGATGTTGCCACATATTTCACAGAACGGAGTGCCATCTAGTGGTTGATTCCACAAGTAAGGGTGTGACGCTGTTGCCGCCTGGTGGCCGTTCCCTGACAAGGGTTGCCTGCTAGACCAAGCGATTGGGCAATCTGTTTCTTACGTGATCTGGGCTTCCGTCTCACTGTATATATTGCCTTTCCTTAGCCATGTGTTGGATGCGTCTTGATCGATGTGTGGCTGTGTTAGATGATACAGGTGCTTGCCATGTAGTGTTTTCTTCCCATTTACTTTCTTCGTATCTGCTATGTGATCTAAAGGGTTGTAGAAGTGGTTATGAAATTGCAGTGGTGTAGCCGATGTATTTATATGAGTGATAGCTTTGTGTATTTTGCTAGTTTCTGCTCGTTCTAGAAAGAAATTTCTTAAATTGTCTACCTGTCTATAATGTAGGCTTTTTATGTCGATAAATCCCCTTCCTCCTTCCTTTTCTGCTTAACGTGAATCTTTCTGTTGCTGAATGTATGTGATGTATTCTATATTTGTGGCATTGTGATCGAGTAAGTGTATTGAGTGCTTCTAGGTCTGTGTTACTCCATTTCACTACTCCAAATGAGTAGGTCAATATTGGCATAGCATAAGTATTTATAGCTTTTGTCTTGTTTCTTGCTGTCAATTCTGTTTTAAGTAATTTTGTTAGTCTTCGTCTACATTTTTCTTTTAGTTTTTCTTTAATATTTGTATTATCTATTCCTATTTTTTGTCTGTATCCTAGATATTTATAGGCATCTGTTTTTTCCATCGCTTCTATGCAGTCGCTGTGGTTATCCAATATGTAATCTTCTTGTTCAGTGTGTTTTCCCTTGACTATGCTATTTTTCTTAAATTTGTCCGTTCCAAAAGCCATATTTATATCATTGCTAAAAACTTCTGTTACCTTTAGTAATTGATTGAATTGTTGATTTGTTGCTGCCAATAGTTTTAGATCATCCATGTATAGCAAATGTGTGATTTTGTGTGGGTATGTTCCAGTAATATTGTATCCATAATTTGTATTATTTAGCATGTTGGATAGCGGCTTCAGAGCAAGGCAGAACCAGAAAGGACTTAATGAGTCTCCTTGGTATATTCCACGCTTAATCTGTATTGGCTGTGATGTGATATTATTAGAATTTGTTTGGATTTTAAGTGTGGTTTTCCAGTTTTTCATTACTATGTTTAGGAACTGTATCAATTTAGGACCTACTTCGTATATTTCCAATATTTGTAATAACCATGAGTGGGGTACGCTATCAAAATCTTTTTGGTAATAAATGTATGCATAGTGTAGTGACCTTTTAGTTTTAGCTTGATATGTCGCCTCTGCATCTATTATCACTTGCTCTTTACATCCTCATGCTCCTTTGCAACAGCCTTTTTGTTCTTCATTTATAATTTTGTTCTGTGTTATATGTGTCATTAATTTCTGTGTAATGACTGAAGTTAATATTTTGTATATTGTTGGTAGGCATGTTATGGGGCGATATTTTGCTGGGTTTGCTGTGTCTGCTTGATCTTAAGGTTTCAGATAATTTATTCCATGTGTAGGTGTATCAGGGAATGTGTATGGGTCTGCAATGTAACTGTTCAATAATTTAGTTACATGTGAATGTGTTGAGGTGAACTTCTTTAGCCAGAAATTTGCTGTTTTTTCCAGGTGCTTTCCAATCGTGCATAGAATTAATTGCTCGGGTGACTTCATGTTGCAAAATTATGCATTTGTGGTATCATCTTGTATGTGTGTGTTTCTGCTTGTGTCCAGCGTACATGCCTGTTACGTTGTACAGGGTTTGACCATATGTTGCTCCAGAAGTGTTTCATGTCTGTTATGTTTGGTGGGTTGTCTATTTTAAGGTGTGTGTTATCTATTGTTTGGTAAAATCTCCATTGGTTTGTGTTGAATGTTTGGTTTTGTTTCCTTCGATTTTCACTTTTTTGTAACTTCTAAGTCGTTTGGCCGATGCTAGTAATTTCTGCTTCTTTTCATCTAATTGCTCTATCGCTTCTTGTGAGATTTTACCTAACCTTTTTTGTTTTTGTCTGATATTTCATTTCTTATAAATTGTGTTAGCTGTCCAATGTCTCTCCTCAGTTTTTCTATTCTGATCTGTAGCCTGTGTTGCCTTGCTGGTTTTGTGGGTTTCTTCTGTGTGTTGGTTGGTTCTGATCTCTGCCTAGTGTGTGTATATTTAGTGTAGTGAGCGCTCCTACATAAACCAGTGGTTGTAACTCTTCCATAGTTGTATTTTAATTTATTTTGTTGTGTGTGATTGTGTTGATAGTTGTTACTGTTGTTTCGACTTGGGGTTATTTGGTGGTCTATGCAAGAGTGGTCTAATGTCTGTATTCGTGTCTTTGTATTCTATATACGTTAGCTGAAATTTTTCTTCTATATCTAACATGTGTGTCACTTCATGTTCTATTTGTGCTTGTTCTGGTGCCCATCTTAAGATGTCGTTTTCCTCTGATTGTTTAATTGATGCGCGGTGTTCTTTGTTTGCTCTGGGATGTTTGTGTCCATTACTGTATTTTCATCTTCTGGTTGCACATTATTTTGTTCCAGTATTTGTAGAATTTGTAGAATTTGTTGTACTTGCTGTTTGATGTTTTCTAATTCTGACTGGGGTATCCTGTTATTTCAGATTATTACAAGGATCTGATCAGCTAGTCGTTGTTCTGTTGAAAATTTTAATTCTGGGTATCTGGTAATAAATTTTGTGTATACTTGTGATCTGTATCCAGTTGTGTTGGTTCCTAAGTTTGTTGCTTGGTAATAACAGAACATGAGGTATCGGTTAACTTCATCTTACCATCTCATCCTCTATCTTTGTTTTCCTTCTAGAGTGGTTGCAGGAAGCATATCCTGCAAAACACCTCGACTTGGATTTAAATCATTTTCCGTGTGGCTCATCATCATCATCATCATCATTGTTACAGTCAAGATTAATACAATAATTCCAATCCCAAAGAAAGCAGGTGTTGATAGATGTGAAAATTATCGAACTATCAGTTTATAAGTCACGGCTGCAAAACACTAACGCGAATTCTTTACAGACGAATGGAAAAACTGGTACAAGCTGACCTCGAGGAAGATCAGTTCGGATTTTGTAGAAATGTTGGAACACGTGAGGCAATACTGACCCTATGACTTATCTTAGAAGACAGATTAAGGAAAGGCAAACCTAAGTGTCTAGCATTTGTAGACTTGGAGAAAGCTTATGATAATGTTGACTGGAATCCTCTTTCAGATTCGGAAGGTGGCTGGGGTAAAATACAGGGAGTGAAAAGCTATTTACAATTTGTACACAAACCAGATGACAGTTACAAGAGTCGAGGGGCATGAAAGTGAAGCAGTGGTTGGGAAGGGAGTGAGGCGGGGTTGTAGCCTTTCCCTGATGACATTGTAATACTGTCAGAGACAGCAAAGGACTTGGAAGAGCAGTTGAACGGAATGGACAGTATCTTGAAAGGAGGATATAAAATGAACATTAACAAAAGCAAAACGAGGATAATGGAATGTAGTCAAATTAAATCGTGTGATGCTGAGGGGATTAGATTAGGAAATGAGACGCTTAAAGTAGTAAAGGAGGTTTTCTATTTGGGGAGCAAAATAACTGATGATGGTCGAAGTAGGGAGGATATAAAATGTAGACCGGCAATGGCAAGGAAAGCGTTTCTGAAGAGGAGAAATTTAACATCGAGTATAGATTTGTCAGGAAGTCGTTTCTGAAAGTATTTGTATGGAGTGTAGCCATGTATGGAAGTGAAACATGGACGATAAATAGTTTGGACAAGAGAATAGCTTTCGAAATGTGGTGCTATAGCAGAATGTTGAAGATTACACGGGTAAATCCCATAACTAATGAGGAGGTATTGAATAGAATTACGGAGAAGAGGAGTTTGTGGCACAACTTGACAAGGGATCTGTTGGTAGGACATGTTCTGAGGCCTCGAGGATCACTAATTTAGCATTGGAGGGCAGCGTGGAGGGAAAAAATCGTAGAGGGAAACCAAGAAATGAATACACTAAGTACATTCAGAAGGATGTAGGTTGCAGTAAGTACTGGGAGATGAAAAGCTTGCACAGGATAGAGTAGCATGGAAAGCTGCATCAAACCAGTCTCAGGACTGAAGACAACGACAACAACAACAAAACTGTAGAATCCAAAACAATACCAAACATTTTGTCGAAAAATAAGAGATTTATAGCGATAAGCCCAGGCGTTTCTGCCTGCAACAGACCTGGCGTTCGCCGTGCCTGTCTCACGTGACGTCACCAACAAGCGCAGAGGCCTTCCTTTGAGTCGGTGTTGCAAACACACGCCGACCTCTAGTAATAAAAGTGCGAGCCTCTCCAGTTTTTGACTGACTGAGCCAATAATTGCATACCTAGGATTTTACTCGAATTTGACGCGCCAAGTTGACCGAGAACGTTTTATTCAAAGTCTCCGTCGCGATAAATTTCGTAGATGAACTTTAGGTTCCGGTAGTAACTATGAATTCTTGTCATTCTTTGCAGAACTCTGGCCATCGTCGCTTAGTTAGTGGCCGGTCATTCCAATCGCTGATGAACGAGGTGTACCGCCAGTACGGCATCACGAGGAGGGTACTGCTGCGCCACATCCACCGCCTGTGGTTCCTGACCAGAGCGCGCCAGCAGAAGAAAGGCGGCGAGTCGCTGCTGGGCGAGCTGAGCACCACGCTGGACAGCATCGAGGTGGAGATGGTGGAGGCCCAGCTGGAGATTACGCGCCGCGCCGAGGTGGTGCGCCAGTTCGGCGAGGCCATGTGGCCACCCTACCAGCCGCCGCAGCCGCCGGAGGAATCGGCGGAGGACCATCACGCGGCTGGAGGCTTCCTGTGGCGGATGCTGGAGCGCGTCTGGGACACCTTCGCCCACTGCTTACCGCAACGCCGCAACTAGAGGCGTGCAGTACCCGACCGTGTACCGGGATGTGCGAACGTGGTTCTTGACTGCCTTGGAGGACTTCTCCGAAACTTTTCGGAATTTTAAGCAAACTTCGAACAACTTTTTATCTGCGACACAGCTATCAAATTTGGCTATACATTTTTAGTTTCATTAACATAAGAACCGCTTTCTTGTTTTAGCCCATTAGCTGTGTGTAATGATGCATGTTTTCAAGATCCTCGATAGAGGTGGACAACGCCACCAGAATCTTCAAACCTAGTGCAGGGCTTAGTCACTTTAGGTTGAAACCACTAGGGACCATTCGAAACCATTAAACGATATTTAAACGAGATAAAGGGATGCTTACGTTTTCCCAACCCTCCTTTCTCGCGTCCTTCTATGGCGTGATCGTGAGGGTGCAGCATTAAGATATGCCTGAATAAAACGGCAAAGTGTTCATCTAGCGCTGCGCCTTAGTTCAGCACAAATATACCTATCTGAAACTCCGACACACATTTCACCTTGCGGCTGCTCTCGCGCCTGAAGGCAGGCATCCGCCATCTAAGGCCTGTCGTGGGGGTTGCCTAACTGTAAGGTGCTAAAGACGGAACGAGGATTAATGTGTGTGAAAGTTTGACAGGTACATTTGTAAAGAGTTCGGCTAAAATGTGTGGGAGGTACCGAGGGTGTTGCAGAACTGGCGGAGGGAGGGAGTGAGAATCAGAGAGATCCTTTTCCGTTTTATTCGCGGAATTTTTAATGTTGCACTCTCGTACTCTCACCCTCCTGATCACACTGTAAGAACAAGCGCGAAAGTAGGATAAAATGCATAAGTACCCTTCACAGCCCCGGATAAGGTTCTAACTTCTTCGAATCGTTTCGATTTGCCCCTAATAATCCCATCCCAATTTTGCGCAGAGCATAACTTAACCATACCCAACACTTAGCTCAAGAATCATGAAAGGTTGTATACATGAAAGAAACCTGGAGATACTAAAAGGTATCAGATTATATAATGGTAAGACATTTGCAGGGGCAGATGTGGACTCCGACCACAATCTATTGGTAATTAACTGTAGATTAAAACAGAAGAAACTGCAAAAAGGTGGGGATTTAAGGAGATGGGAATCGGATAAACTAAAAGAGCCAGAGGTTGTACAGGGTTTCTGGGAAAACATAAGGGACCTATTGAAAGGAATGTGGGAAAGATATACACTTGAAGAAGAATAGGTAGCTTCGAGGGATGAAATAGTGAAGGCAGCAGAGGATCAAATAGGTAAAAAGACGAGGTCTACTAGAAATCCTTGGGTAAAAGAAGAAATACTGAATTTAACTGATGAAAGGAGAAAATATAAAAATGCAGTAAATGAAGTAGGCAAAAAGGAATACAAACGTCTCAAAAATGAGATCGACAGGAAGTGCAAATTGGCTAAGCAGGGATGGTTAGAGGACAAATGTAAGGATGTAGAGGCTTATATCACTAGGTGTAAGATAGATACTGCCTACAGGAAAATGAAATAGACCTTTGGACAAAAGAGAACCACTTCTATGAATATCAAGAGCTCAGGTGGAAACCCAGTTCTAAGCAAAGAAGGGAAAGCAGTAAGGTGCACGGAGTATATAGAAGGCCTATACAAGGGCTATGTACTTGAGGGCAATATTATGGAAATGGAAGAGGATGTAGATGAAGATGAAATGGGAGATACGATACTGCGTGAAGAGTTTGACAGAGTACTGAAAGACCCGAGTCGAAACAAGGCCCCGGGAGTAGTAGCATTCCATTAGAACTACAGACAGCCTTGGGAGAGCGACTCCTGAAAAAACTCTACCATCTGGTGAGCAAGATGTATGAGACAGGCGAAATACCCACAGACTTCAAGAAGAATATATTAATTCCAATCCCGAAGAAAGCAGGTGGTGACAAATGTGAAAATTACTGAATTATCAGTTTAATAAGTCACAGCTGCAAAGTACTAACGCGAATTCTTTACAGACGAATGGAATAACTGGTTGAAGTCGACCTTGGGGACGATCAGTTTGGATTCCGTAGAAATGTTGGAACACATGAGGCAATACTGACCCTACGGCTTATTTAAGAAGAAAGATAAAGGAAAGGCTAACCTACGTTTCTAGCATTTGTAGACTTAGAGAAAGCTTTTGACAGTGATGATTGGAATATTCTTTCGAATTCTGAAGGCGGCAAGGGTAAAATACAGGGAGCGAAAGGCTATTTACAATTTGCACAGAAAGCAGATGGCAGTTATTAGAGTGGAGGGGTATGAAGGGGAAGCAGTGGTTGGGAAGGGAGTGAGACAGGCCTGTAGCCTATCCCCGATGTTGTTCAATCTGTATATTGAGCAAGCAGTAAAGGAAGCAAAAGAAAAGTTCGGAGTAGGTATTAAAATCCATGGAGAAGAAATAAAAACGTTGAGGTTCGCCTATGACATTGTAATTCTGTCGGAGACAGCAAAGGACTTGGAAGAGCAGTTGAACGGAATGGACAGTGTCTTGAGAGGAGGATATAAGGTGAACATCAACAAAAGCAAACCGAGGATAATGGTATGTAGTCCAGGTTACTCGGATGATTCTGAGGGAATTAAATTAGGAAATGAGACGCTTAAAGTAGTAAACGAGTTTTTCTATTTGGGGAGAAAATTAACTGATGATGATCGAAGTAGAGAGGATACAAATTGTAGACTAGCAATGGCAAGGTAAGCGTTTCTGAAGAAAAAAATTTAACATCGAGTATATATTAAGTCAGGAAGTCGTTTCTGAAAGTATTTGTATGGAGTGTAGCCATGTATGGAAGTGAAATATGGACGATAAATAGTTAAGACAAGAAGATAATAGAAGCTTTCGAAATGTGGTGCTACAGAAAAATGCTGAAGTTTAGTTGGGTAGATCGCATAAGTAACGAGGTACTGAACAGAATTGGGGAGAGGAGGAGGTTGTGGCACAACTTGACTAGGAGGGATTGGTTTGTAGGACGTGTTCTGAGACATCGAGGGAGCACCAGTTTAGTATTGGAGGGTAGCGTGGAGGGTAATAATCGTAGAGGGAGACCAGGAGATGAATACACTAAGCAGATTCAGAAGTATGTAGGTTGTAGTAGGTACTGGGAGATGGAGCTTGCACAGGATAGTAGCATGGAGAGCTGCATCAAACTAGTCTCAGGAGTGAAGACGACGACGACGACGACGACGACGATCCCAACTTGTACATGAGATCCCAAATTGCTGTAGCGTTGTCCTACATAGCATTTGGTTCATGTTTAATGATCATTTAATGGGGATGCAGCCACACAGTGTCATAGAAAAGGGTTGAAGCGTCCCTGGATTTTCAAGAATGTCTTCCTGTTGCTCTTCGCACTGCGAACTGCCGTTTTCGGCCGCGAAATGTGTAGGGGACCAACGCCCCAAAGAGAAGGGTAATTTCATTGACGCCCGTTATGCCAAACCTTATGTGCTGCAGATGTGACGTGAAGCCGTACATCGCACAACCCATGGCCTTTCGGTGCTTGTGTTCTGGTCAATGTCTCCCCCACAGTATGGCGGACCCTCTGTTTGGTGACTGGACACCCAATCCATACGGGAGGCCCCTGTGTTCAGCTACCTGTGGGTGTCAACTGTCATGACCGACGCTCCGCTAACTCGCTGTGTTGCCTGGCTTACAAGAGAGAGAATAAGATCAAAAAGTAAAAGTTCCCGGATCACGAATCTCATGCAGAGGCTCGCCAGAAATATGAGAGACTCCATTCAGTGGCACCGTCTTCAATTTTTGCATCTGTTACATACTTCCCCCTCCTACCTGTTCTTAAGCCCAGTCCCATCTTCATCCCTCTCTTCACTCCCCCTCCCCTGCGGTTTCCATCACCTCTCATTGGAGAGCCGCTCCTGCTTCCTGGCTGAAGAAGTGCCCACCCTTTTGGCACCTGCCAGTGATTAGGTTCCTCCCCCTCCCCCCACCTCCCTCCGCGAGACCACTCTTCTCGGAGTCTCGCAGGTGGAAAGCCACCTACCACCGCTTAGTCACGAGACGCACTTTGTGTGTGCCCCAAGGTCGTCCATTCTCTTTCGGTTCCAGATCTTGGAGATGTCTACTCCCTCTGTGCTCTCCCCCCCCCCCCTCTATTTCTGAAGAAGAAGAAGAAGAAGAAGAAGCCCCACGGTACCCCCCTCAGTGCCCTAGAGGTGCCATCTCCCCCCCTCACAACCTGAATCTGACATACTATTCAAGTATGTCACCCCCATACCGGTCAGCGATGAACACTGACTGACATGGACTCCTCCTTGGCTTCTTTATGCCTGTAACATGAACTCTCACCCCATGATCATCCAGTTGAATTGCAATGGATACTGTAGTCACTTACTGGAGATATAGTGTTTGTCTCCTCCCTTTCTTGTTCAAGAAACGTACTGTGATGGCCACTCTGCCACATTTCGTGGTTATTGCGCTTTCTATCTTTAATACTTCTAAAATTAAAAACGCCTCTCACACCGGCCTGATTTAGCTTCACTGATCAGGATATTAAAAACATGCGTATATTAAGGGAATTTTCATTGACAAAGCAGGCTTATCTTATTCGCACAGTTCAATACTGTTCTATCCTGATTAAATTGAGCTTAACTTAAATTCCATAAGGCAGTGAAGCAATTTCGAAGTCTCGGTGCGACGAAAATTGTCAGTCGATCTCCTGGAAACATTTTTAATAATTATTAACATTCGGTGATCACATGGGGAAGACCAGAGATCTGCTGGTAAGACCGTGTTAGCCTATTTATTTGAAGTAACTGGGCCGGCCGAAGTGGCCGTGCGGTTAAAGGCACTGCAGTCTGGAACCGCAAGACCTCTACGGTCGCAGGTTCGAATCCTGCCTCGGACATGGATGTTTGTGATGTCCTTAGGTTAGTTAGGTTTAACTAATTCTAAGTTCTAGGGGACTAATGACCTCAGCAGTTGAGTCCCATAGTGCTCAGAGCCATTTGAACCACTTGAAGTAACTGGATATCTTGAGCATACAAAACGGCAGGTTCGTCCAGTGTAAATCAGACGTTCCCCACTGATCCCGTGGAACACAGCGTAGTAAGCAGACACTGTCAATAATAAACAGTTAAATAATATGCGAACACACTTACTTTAGTTTAGTTCATGTATTAAATTCCTTCTCATACAGAATCTCATCAAGATGGCAACTAGCCCAACCATACATACATATACATCTTTCTTTCATGACTAATCGGTAAGAAGTCCCCATTCTTTTTCATAAGAGAAAACATAGATAGCAGAGAAGCTATTCCATGGAGTAAATGGACGCTCCAAGGAATAATTGGGCTTAAACTACTTTGCATTGATAATTGGTAAGATAAGAAGAGATATTTCGGGATATGTACTGAGTTATATAATTTCTGAAAATATCGCGGAGAGACCGCTGCAAGAGACATTACATATCGGAACCGTACTGGCCCCGGAGTAGCCTCTGGCGGGGCCTCCACTTTGGTTTGCCCCATCAGTCACATACCAACTTGGAAGCAATAGTGGTTAGAGAGAAAGAACGACTCTGGTAATGACTGCTTGCAATGTCTACTTCAATCCACATAGGCCAGTTCCTTACATTACAAGACATTGATCACTGCTGTTCCCGTAATGCATTCAAAAGTAATTCAATTATTGCCTAGTCAGGTATTGGGAGATTACAAGAAGTTTAGAGGGTTACGCACTAAAATTATGAAACTTAATACCAAAATATCTTTTAACAAACAATGCCTGATGAATAATGTGATTCCTAATTATGTAAAAATTAGTTTTAATACCAGATCAAATATAGAAAAGTTTTTACGACAGAAAAGTAGCATTCTGTGGATTAGATCTAAAATTAAAGATGCATATAAAGAAAAAGATGCATTAAATCTTGAAATGTACAATTTACATTTAAAAATTAGCAGTCAGTTGTCACCATTAATATTTTCACAGGTACTTAACTTTACGGATGAGAAAATTAATGCAGTGTGAGAAACTATTCTTAATAAGCATAATAAAAAAATTGCAGCCCTTGTTAGTCACCAAAATATGTGTTCACAAGATGTTTCACCAAATGTACAATACTTTCATCCACGAGTAACCAATCTAACCAAAATTTCTTTTACTCCTGCCGAGACAACACTTTTAAACAAAGGCCTAAAATATAATTTAGCTCCACAATTGAGCAATGCAAATATTAAATGTGTGATTGTTGATGTAAAGATTGCTGCAAAACATGCACAATTTAGTAGGTCTGAAATATGTGACATTGCACGTAAAATTAAGAATGTTATTACTAATGAAAAAGATAAAAATAAACATAATAGTGAATTAAAACTTGTAAAGCAAATCAACCAGAAGTTAATAACTAATAAAGCTATTGCAATCAATGCGGATAAAGAGAATACTCTAGTCATTGTTAGCGAAGATGATTATGTTTCTAAAACTTTACAATTTTTTAACGCTAATGGAATAACTGAGGTTAATAAAGACCCGACTTCAATATTTCAAACAAAAATTAAAAAACTGATTGATGATAATGACTCTATACTTCCACCTAAAGATAAAATAACACTTAAAGTTATGAACCCCACTTTACCTAAGTTGAGATCGCAAATCAAATTACACAAACCAAACTTACCAATTTGTCCAATTGTTAACAATACCAACTGTCCCTCTTATAACCTAAACAAAAAGCTCAATCAAATCTTAAAATCCTTCTATGTTTATGAAGAAAATTATAGTATTAAAAATAGTTTCGAATTAACTAAGTTAATTTATGATGTGGATATTCCAAAAAACGCAAGGTTTGCATCGTTGGACATCACAAATCTTTACACGAATATACCTATTCAAGAGACTATCTCTATTATTAATGATAACTTAATGCATCACAAAATCATGAGCCCCAAAGAAATAGAATTCATCGAACTGTTAAGAATTACTCTAGATTTTAGTTATTTTTCATTTAATAATAAAATATACATACAAGAAGATGGACTTGCAATGGGAAATTCCCTGGCTAGCACTATAGCAGATATCTTCGTCAACTATGTTGAAATCCAATTTTTCAAAAATAATCCAGAAATAACAAATAAAATTATATACTACAAAAGATATGTTGACGACACACTGCTATTATATAACGGCTCTAAGGAAGAAATTGACGCTTTCGCTAACAACTTAATTTACATCCAAAACTTGTATTTACAGTAGAATATGAAAGTAAAAATAGTATTATTTTCCTTGACCTCACAATTACAAAACAAAATGGAAGACACAATATTTCTATTTATAGAAAACCCGCATCAACCGACGTAATAATAAATGCTACATCATGCCATCCATTAAGATACAAAATGGCATTTTTTAAAACTATGATACATAGGATACTGAAATTACCTCTCCAACATGATGCAATCCAAAAGGAAATTGATATATTAAAACAGATAGCAGTTGCTAACAATTATAATTCCCATCAGGTTGATCTGTTATATAAAAAATTACAAGAGAAAAATGATGCCGTTATAAATTCCAAGAAGAGATTTACACAAATGACATACATGGGACCTATCTCAGATAAAATAAGTAAATTATTTAAGAACACAAGCGTGGCAATAGCATTTAAAACTAATAACCCACTACAGATGAAACTGAAACACACAATTGGAGACTCAAATACATACCAAAAGTCAGGTGTTTATAAAATATGTAATGATTGTGAGAAACAGTATATTGGCCAAAACTTTTTAACACGTTTCAGAGAACATACTACTGGTGGTAGGGTTGCATTTCTAGCAATCTGAAAATATTACATACTATGCCAAAAGGACCATTGCTAAATACCTTAGAAGAAATTGAAATTTTTTCACTTCACAAAAGTAATCCATTATCTGTTTTAAACGAACAACTTTAGTTCAAAGACAAACATTTCTTTGAGCTTTTCGATGATCTGATTTAGAATGTCTACTCTTCTGTATTTGTTTTAAAAAAAAAGGTCTTTTAAATTATTAAGGCTTTTTGCAAACATTATTTTATGATTGACTATCTGTTTTAGAATTATAGCTTTTATGTTTTTAGACTGCATTTTGCTAATTCACATCGTTTTAATTTGTTTTTGACAATGGCTCATAATTTTATAATTTTAAATTCTTTTTATTTGCTTATATGACTGGTATGTAACTTGAGGAACAGCAATGCCTTATAAAAAAAATAAAAAAAATAAAAATGGCACTTGTAATCTACATATTAACTTCATAGATAATATTTCATATATACAGTCAACTACTTCGTAGCGTATTTGTGCAGCATGTAGTATATATATCGGCTACAGATTATTGTAGCTTACTCTTTTCGTTTCAATAAAGACAAGTTGCTGCTCAATAATACATCGTCTGACGCCACAGTCTTTTCCATTCCACTTCGCAACAACTTCGTTGGAAAGAAGCCTGCTGCCACATCTTTGCATCGGCGTTTGTCCTCACCATGGCAACCACTACTTCGACTATCGACTCTACAACAACTTCAGTGGAAAAAGCTTGCTTCTTCATCTTTGCAACGGCATCTAACTTCACCATAGCAACCAGTGGTTCCAAATGGTTCACTGACAGGCCACGAGAGGGCAACCCATGTACTGCCAAACCGAAGTTCATTTTCCTACATATTTAAATATTTTTAACGCTTTTTAATTGACAATAGCTGTTTAATAAGCTAAGTGTAGTGTGTATTTATTTCTAATTCTTGACAATGTTCTTTTAACTAAGTAATTTTAAATTGTAATTCGACTTATAATTCATTGGTTAATAATGACATCATGCAGTCAGAAGTGGGTGGAGCCTCCATTATATAAAGTAAGACGTGCACTGGTTTCTCCAGTTGTGATTCTCCAACAGAAAGGGGTTCCTACTCAATGGTAATTCAAACGTTTTATAGCTTTATAGCCGTATAACTCTATGTATTTTCATTAATGCATGTAGCCCTCTAATTAGTGCTTTGTATACATCTTGTAGGTCTGAAGATGACCACAGTAGTGGTCGAAACCGGTCACCTTGTTAAATAAATCGTGATCAAGACTGTTTTTAATAGTAATTATTTACAAGACATTGATCACTGCTGTTCCCGTAATGCATTCAAAAGTAATTACATTGAACTGTCTACCTTAATCTAGCAAACCCACCCCCATTTCTCTTCCTTGGAGACTTCAATGCCCACCACCCACTGTGGGGGAGGACGACTTCCACAGGTAGGGGTCTCCTAATAGACCAACTTATTTTGGACCTCGATTTCTCTCTCCTCAATTAAGCTTCCCCCCCCTACGCACTTCAGTGCCACTAACGGCAACTTTACTGCTATCGATCTCATGATCTCCTCCCCTGCTCTTGTGACATCGCTACATTGGTCATCCCATGACCACCTTCGTGACAGTGACCACTTTCCGATGATCCTATCATTCCCTTGCTGCCGCAAAGCAGCCAGTCCTCCACTATGGGCATTCTGCAGTGCCAATTGGCCTTTATGTAAGCCTGTTGTGCACTTCGAAAACTCCCTCCCTAATTCTATTCATGTGGTCGTGAAGGACGCCTCTGCCACTATTTTCCATGCTGCTGGCACAACTGTCCCCCTATACAGGTCAGTATCGTTATCGACCGGTACTGTGGTAGACCAAGGATGTAGCAGTCGCTGTCAAAGACCGCCGACGGGCGCTGAAGCTTTTTAAGCATCCTTCACAGACCATCCTCCTTACTTTTAAGCATCTCCACGATAAGGCTCATTAGCTTATTAAGCAGAGAAAAAGGAATATTGGGAGAGCTATGTTTCTTCCTTGGGGATTCGAGATGTATGCCTCTTGATCGCAGGTTTGCCCCAAGCTCCATAGCCTTCTTGGCTGCCAGTGACAGTCAACTGCCCAGGGTCTCAACCACCAAGGTGCTGTGTGCACTGATCCATTGGTCCATGCAGAACACTTCGTGACACTTTGCGACAGTATCAGCGTCCTCATCCCATCCTGCTACATTTCTCTGGCAGATACGCCAAATTGAACAGAATCCCTCTGTTTCATCCTGCACCATGTTGAGCCCCATAATGCATCCTTCACTGGATGGAAGAAGGTCCAGTCTCTTAGTTCTTCATGAGATAGAGCCCCAGGCCCGGATTCCGTCCACAACTAGATATCCAACACTTGGACTTCCCCAGAGGCAACAGCTCTTCAGGGCCTTCAACCACATTTGTCTCATGGGTGCTTTTCCGTCACAATGACGAGACAGCTTAGTTATCCCCATCCTTAAGCGTTGGAAGAACCCAACGTCTCTCGACAGCTATCGCCCAGTTAATCTGACGAATTTGTTCGAGAGGATGGTTAGCTTCAGATTATGCTGTGTACTCACATCTCAGGGCCATTTGTCCCAGTATATGTGGCTTCCGGACAGGACGATCTCCAACTGACCATTTTCTCAGACTGGAAACAGCTGTCGATAGGCATATACTCACTGCCGCCATCTTGTCACGGTCTTCTTAGACCTATGTAAGGCATACGACATGGCTTAGATTCTCTCCATGACTGGAGCTTCTGTGGCCCCTTCTGAATTTTATCCGCGAGTTTTTATCTCACTGCCTCTTCCAGGTTGGATTTGGCACGTCAGTGCCGTCAGATTCAGGAGAGAGCGGTGTTGCACAGGGTTTTGTGTTAAGTGTCACACTCTTCCTCATAACCATCAATGGTCTTCTCACCTCTGTTGGACCTACGGTTACCATAGCGTTGTACGTCGACGATTCTTGCATCCGGTGCAGCTCCCACTCAGTAGCATCTGCTGAGCGCCAGCGCCAAGGATCCATCCGAAAGGGTTTATGAATGGTCCATCTCCCATGGCTTAGTTTTCTCCCTCCAAAACGCGGGTTTTGCTTTTTTGTTATCGACCCACAGTCCACCTCAATCCAGAACCTTATTTAGGCGACCGGATACTCGATATTGCAGCACAGTCCCGTTTACTGGGCCTTATTTTTGATAAACTGACATGGCTGCAGAAGCTTATAGTTCACCACTTCTTGCGCCCCCCCCCCCCCCCCCCCATCTTGGGGTGCAGATTCTACCACTGTTCTCTATCTTTACTGTGCTCTCGTATTGTCCAGACTATAGCGTGGTAGTCAGGTTTATGACTCAGCTGCTCCTTCCACTCTGCAACTACTTGACCCTGTTCATCGCTATGGGGTGCGTCGGGCTATTCTACATCTACATCTATACTCCGCGAGCCACCTTACGGTGTGTGGCGGAGGGTACATATTGTACCACTATCTGATCCCCCCTTCCCTGTTCCATTCACGAATTGTGCGTGGGAAGAACGACTGCTTGTAAGTCTCCGTATTTGCTCTAATTTCTCGGATCTTTTCGTTGTGATCATTATGCGAGATATATGTGGGCGGTAGTAATATGTTGCCCATCTCTTCCCGGAATGTGCTTTCTCGTAATTTCGATAATAAACCTCTCCGTATTGCGTAACGCCTTTCTTGAAGTGTCCGCCACTGGAGCTTGTTCAGCATCTCCGTAACGCTCTCGCGCTGACTAAATGTCCCCATGACGAATCGCGCTGCTTTTCGCTGGATCATGTCTATCTCTTCTATTAATCCAACCTGGTAAGGGTCCCATACTGATGAGCAATACTCAAGAATCGGACGAACAAGCGTTTTGTAAGCTACTTCTTTCGTCGATGAGTCACATTTTCTTAGAATTCTTCCTATGAATCTCAACCTGGCGCCTGCTTTTCCCACTATTTGTTTTATGTGATCATTCCACTTCAGATCACTCCGGATAGTAACTCCTAAGTATTTTACGGTCGTTACCGCTTCCAATGATTTACCACCTATGGCATAATCGTACTGGAATGGATTTCTGCCCCTATGTATGCGCATTATATTACATTTATCTACGTTTAGGGAAAGCTGCCAGCTGTCGCACCATGCATTAATCCTCCGCAGGTCCTCCTGGAGTACGTACGAGTCTTCTGATGTTGCTACTTTCTTGTAGACAACCGTGTCATCTGCAAATAGCCTCACGGAGCTACCGATGTTGTCAACTAAGTCATTTATGTATATTGTAAACAATAAAGGTCCTATCACGCTTCCCTGCGGTACTCCCGAAATTACCTCTACATCTGCAGATTTTGAACCGTTAAGAATGACATGTTGTGTTCTTTCTTCTAGGAAATCCTGAATCCAATCACAAACCTGGTCCGATATTCCGTAAGCTCGTATTTTTTTCACTAAACGTAAGTGCGGAACCGTATCAAATGCCTTCCTGAAGTCCAAGAATACGGCATCAATCTGCTCGCCAGTGTCTACGGCACTGTGAATTTCTTGGGCAAATAGGGCGAGCTGAGTTTCACATGATCTCTGTTTGCGGAATCAAGGTTGGTTATGATGGAGATTTGTATTATCTAAGAACGTCATAATACGAGAACACAAAACATGTTCCATTATTCTACAACAGATTGACGTAAGCGAAATAGGCCTATAATTATTCGCATCTGATTTATGACCCTTCTTGAAAATGGGAACGACCTGCGCTTTCTTCCAGTCGCTAGGTACTTTACGTTCTTCCAGCGATCTACGATAAATTGCTGATAGAAAGGAGGCAAGTTCTTTAGCATAATCACTGTAGAATCTTAAGGGTATCTCGTCTGGTCCGTATGCTTTTCCGCTACTAAGTGATAGCAGTTGTTTTTCAATTCCGATATAGTTTATTTCAATATTTTCCATTTTGGCATCCGTGCGACGGCTGAAGTCAGGGACCGTGTTACGATTTTCCGCAGTGAAACAGTTTCGGAACACTGAATTCAGTATTTCTGCCTTTCTTCGGTCGTCCTCTGTTTCGGTGCCATCGTGGTCAACGAGTGACTGAATAGGGGATTTAGATCCGCTTACCGGTTTTACATATGACCAAAACTTTTTAGGGTTCTTGTTTAGATTGTTTGCCAATGTTTTATGTTCGAATTCGTTGAATGCTTCTCTCATTGCTCTCTTTACGCTCTTTTTCGCTTCGTTCAGCTTTTCCTTATCAGCTATGATTCGACTACTCTTAAACCTATGATGAAGCTTTCTTCGTTTCCGTAGTACCTTTCGTACATGATTGTTATACCACGGTGGATCTTTCCCCTCGCTTTGGACCTTAGTCGGTACGAACTTACCTAAGGCGTACTGGACGATGTTTCTGAATTTTTTCCATTTTTGTTCCACATCCTCTTCCTCAGAAATGAACGTTTGATGGTGGTCACTCAGATATTCTGCGATTTGTGCCCTATCACTCTTGTTAAGCAAATATATTTTCCTTCCTTTCTTGGCATTTCTTATTACACTTGTAGTCATTGATGCAACCACTGACTTATGATCACTGATACCCTCTTCTACATTCACGGAGACGAAAAGTTCCGGTCTATTTGTTGCTATGAGGTCTAAAACGTTAGCTTCACGAGTTGGTTCTCTATCTGCTCGAAGTAATTCTCGGACAAGGCAGTCAGGATAATGTCACAAGAGTCTCTGTCCCTGGCTCCAGTTCTGATTGTGTGACTATCCCATTCTATACCTGGTAGATTGAAGTCTCCCCCTATTACAATAGTATGATCACGAAACTTCTTCACGATGTTCTGCAGGTTCTCTCTGAGGCGCTCAACTACTACGGTTGCTGATGCAGGTGGTCTATAGAAGCATCCGACTATCATATCTGACCCACCTTTGATAACTTAACCCAGATTATTTCACATTCGCATTCGCTAATAACTTCACTGGATATTATTGAATTCTTTACTGCTATAAATACTCCTCCACCATTGGCGTTTATCTTATCCTTGCGGTATATATTCCATTCTGTGTCTAGGATTTCGTTACTGTTCACTTCCGGTTTTAACCAACTTTCCGTTCCTAATACTATATGCGCACTATTTCCTTCAATAAGAGATACTAATTCAGGAACCTTGCCCTGGATACTCCTGCAGTTTACCAATATTACGTTAACTTTTCCCGTTTTTGGTCTCTGAGGACGGACGTTCTTTATCAACGATGATAATGTCCTCTCTGGTAAGCCGTCAGGTATTTTATCGTTTCGCCCAAGGGGGGGTCCCTCTAACCTAAAAAACCCCCGTGTGCACGCCACACGTACTCTGCTACCCTAGTAGCTGCTTCCGGTGTGTAGTGCACGCCTGACCTGTCTAGGGGGGCCCTACAGTTCTCCACCCAATAACGGAGGTCGATGAATTTGCAACCATTATAGTCGCAGAGTCGTCTGAGCCTCTGGTTTAGACCCTCCACACGGCTCCAAACCAGAGGACCGCGATCGACTCTGGGCACTATGCTGCAGATATTAAGCTCAGCTTGCACTCCGCGTGCGATGCTGGTTGTCTTCACCAAATCAGCCAGCCGCCGGAAGGAACCAAGGATGGCCTCAGAACCCAAGCGGCAGGCGTCATTCGTTCCGACATGTGCTACTATCTGCAGCCGGTCACACCCAGTGCGTTCAATAGCTGCCGGAAGGGCCTCCTCCACATTACGGACGAGACACCCCGGCAAGCACACCGAGTGCACACTGGCATTCTTCCCCGACCTACCCGCTATTTTCCTGAGGGGCTCCATAACCCGCCTAACGTTGGAGCTCCCTATAACTAATAGGCCCGCCCTCTGTGACTGTCGGGACATTGCCGGAGAATCGGCCACTGGCCCAACAGGCGAGGCATCCTGTGGTGGCTCGGAAACGATGTCATCACCACTAGGAAGCACCCCGTACCTGTTGCAAAGGGGTATGGCAGCTGCCACGCGGCCAGATCCCACCTTCGCCTTTCGGCCAGGCACGCGCGAGCCCACCACTGTCCGCCATTCACCCTGGAGTGATGGCTGACCGGTAAGATGCTCACTGCCGGAAGACGCAGCGACATCAGGGGTTCCATGTGATTCCAAGGCCACCGAAGTAGGCATAGGTCTCACCACAGTTGCCCCAACGCCACTACGAGCCGACGCCTGCGCCTCGAGCTCGATGAGCCTAACAGACAAAGCCTCCACCTGCCCCCGAAGAGTGGCCAATTCTCCTTGCGTCCGCTCACAACCACCACAGTCCCTACACATGACTATGTTTACCCTACTCTATACGGTGACAAATTCCCAAGATAATCTTCTGATGAGCTACTCTGATAATCAAGAAACACTCACTGAAATACGAGAAGCGAAAACTACGCTAGGTTTTCCCAGAAAAACTATTTAAAAGCTAAGCGCAGCAAATAAGTACAAAAACGCTTTATACAAACAGTACTCGCTGCTGCTGGTGCTCTCGCTCTGGCTGTCACAAGACAACTGCTGATTCAAGTGACTAGTGGCTAACGGCCGCGAAACAAACAAAAGACGGTTTTAGGGCGCTTTCTGTTCTAAACGATCAAGAAAACACTAAGAAATCTAACACGAAAACAACGTAAAGTTTTATCAAGAACTGTTAGTTACTATGCAGAGCAGATAAACACAAATAGAATCCCTTCCTTAGTGGAAGGTCGTAAACAAAATGCAAAATAAACGCTTTATACAAACAGTACTCGCTGCTGCTGGTGCTCTCGCTCTGGCTGTCACAAGACAGTCCTGCTGAGTATCCTGACAGAAGCGGAGATTCCTCCTCTAAAATAGAATGGAACCAACTCCTGGTTTCTTAAGCAATCGCCATTCGCCAATTCCATGACCATCCCGTGTATCCTGTTCTCTTTGCCAACGAGGGATGTTACCCTCCTGACAATTGCATACCGGTGGGATTGCCGGTTTGTATGCGTCGTACTTCCCTGTCAGGATCTCCATATCAACTCACTGGAATGCACCCTATGTATTTTCTCCCACACGCCCCCTTCGATGCTGCCTAGCCCGTGCATTAGGACCGACCTATTCCAGGGTCCTAAGGATGCTGTTACCCCTATGGTTTTTTGGCGTCTTGCACATACCATCCTTGCAGAGTTCTGGGGTGCCACTGATGGCTGTAAGGCCTGATCGCACGTAGTGTGTTCACAGCAGCGTTTCTAGCCATTCGCAGGGCCCACCATTTTATTTTTCAGGCCTCAATTCACAGTGTTTTAATTTGCTCAGACTCAATGAGCAGCTTGCAGGCTATCAACCGATGCTACTCTCGTCACCCATTGCTCTCTGGTATCTATGACCTTGTCTTTGCCTATGGCTGTGCTACCTGCTCAGTTGTCTTTCTCTGGGTCCCAAGTTATGGGGGCATCCAAGGGCACGAATTGGCCAAACGTTTGGCCCAAGAAGCAGACACTTACTCCCCATTCCCTTTCATGATCCTCGCTGCGGATATGTGGATCTACATCAAATCCCTTTGCCAAAAGTGGAATGTCATCTGGAGCGCTACTGCTCATAATATTAAACTAAGCACAATCAAGAAGCGTTCTGCAGTTTGACGCTCTTCATTCTGCTCGTCTTAGAAGGAGTCAACTGTTTTATGCTGTCTATGCATTGGTCATACCAAGCTGACTCACTGTTTCCTCCTGCATGATGAAGCATGAACCACTGTCACAAAAAATGGTTGTGGAGCCAGACTGACGATATCCCACATTCTGGTGGAACATCACCTTCTTTTAGCCCTTCGTCCTAAGTACAGTCCTCCAGACTCCTTAAATTTAATATTAGTGGAAAATTCACGGGTGGTTGAACTGGTCCCTAGTTTCATCAATGAAAGGGGTTTGTATTGCAAGATTTGCTTTATTTCTGGAGCAAGAGCAGGGTGATTGTCGTTCGGACCCCTCTTCACGTCTTTTCGGTCTGGGACCACATGACCACTCGCCCATAAAAAAACTTTCTCTTTCTTCCAATTCTTAGATATTTCACTTTGTGTGCCTTTTGCTGTGTGTGTTTTAATTCATTATTTTGCAATTTGACTCCCCTGACTTTATCCGTCCACTTCTAGCGGACCCTCATTCTTGTGTGAGTAACTTCGGACTCGGGGGACTGAGAACCTCGCCGTTTGGTCTCAAAAGCCCTCAGTCAGTCAGTCGACCCTCTCAGACTGTCTTACCTCCTTTGCGGGACCAACACTGAAGTCTTCCTACACCCAGGGGGTCCACAACTCTTTTGTGGACACGTGCGTAGCGAGCACGGGACCCCGAGCTAATGTGGCCCTCCTTCCTTTCCGGGCTGCATACCTTCCCTTCCCTTTCCGCATCCTTCCCCATCCCCCATCTTCGCCCCCCCCCCCCTCCCTCACCTCTGGCTCTTTCCTTCCCTTTCTCCCCCTCTGGGAGTATGGTTTGCGCCTACGTCCGGAGACGGACGCTCGAAACTGTTCCAAATTCCTTGCTTTCTACACTTGCAAGTCCTCGTCCTTCCTCTGTCCTTCTCTTTTCCTTCCCTCTTCTCTTTGCCCTTTTCTCCGCTGCGGCGTTTGAGACCCCCTCTTCTTTCCTTTCCCTTTCTCTTTTTTCCTCCCTGTGCGTGTCTGAAGGCCGACCCACGCACTTCCATGCGTAGCCGGTGACGGGGTAACGCGTAATTCCCCGCCCCGGGTAGACAGGTAGGACACGTACGTACCCCCTAGTAACGGCCAGGCCCAGGGAGGGGTGATTACCCGAGCTGATACCTTCCGAAATTGCCGATTGGTCCCTCCATCCGTTTGTCGGGAGGTGTGACCTGAGGTGTGAACAATCACCTAAGGCGGGTGTGCCCTCAGTGAGGGCCCCCACAAGGGAGGAGCGCGCCATCGGAGACGCCGGTAATCATGGGAGATTCTTCCGCAATGGTTTCCTCACCTTCCACTATGTCTGCTCACAAACGTAAGTTCACTGAGTCTCAGCCACAGACGGTTCTTCCATCGTTGCCACAGTTCCTTGTTGTTTCTCGGTCTGACGAAGGTCACGACTTCTCCACGGTCAACCCTTTCATTATTCAGAAAGGTGTCGACGCAATTGCAGGTCTTGTAAAGTCTTGTTCCAGATTACGGAATGGCACCCTGTTGTTAGAAACACACAGTGCCCTCCAGGCACAAAAATTGCTGCGTACTTCTCTGTTCCACACCTTCCCTGTCCGGGTGGAACCGCACTGTACCTTAAATTCCTCGCGTGGAGTCGTTTATACACGCTCCCTCGATGGATTGTCTGACGAAGAAATTCAGCACTACCTGTCTGACCAGGGCGCAACGGCTGTTCATAGGGTTCTGAAAAGGGTTGACACGAACATCATTGCAACCCACACTGTCTTCTTGACATTTGACAAAGTTCAACTCCCATCAAAAATCAAAGCAGGCTATGAGATAATTTCCGTTCGGCCTTACGTTCCAAACCCTACGCGTTGCTATCGATGTCAGCGGTACAATCACACCAGCCAGTCCTGTTCCAATCCGGCCAAATGTGTTAGGTGTGGCAAGGATGCCCATGAGGGTGCTTGTCCACCTCCATCCCCTCGCTGCATCAACTGTATGGGTGACCACGCTGCTTGCTCTCGAGATTGCCCCGTTTTTAAGGACGAAAAGCTCATCCAGGAAATAAGAGTGAAGGAAAAGGTGTCGACCTTTGCTGCTCGAAAATTATTCGCCAGTCGACAGCCCACTGTGCCTCAGGCAGGAAAATACAGCACTGTCCTTGCTTCTCCTCGGCCAACAAAGGAGGTGGCCACGCAGATTTGCGACCTCACCTTTAGTACCACGGTCGTCAGATCGGCCAGCGCAAAGATCGCTTGTTCAACCTCACCACTTTCGCCTGCCCACTCTATGGCTCACCCTTCGTCGGGTTCTGCTAAATCTCGAGCCCAAAAGTCAGACGCCAAGTCTTCGAAAAAAGAGCATACTCGTGAAGAGTTTTTACGTACCGCAACTTCACAACCATCGATTCCTCCTTCATCTAAACACCATACTTCCAAGAAGGCTACAAAGAAACACAGTTCCTCTCCTTCTCCGCCAAGGCGTGTCCCATCTACAGCACCACCTGGCGGAAATCGCCCTCGGCCGTCTTCTGTGTCGCCGAGGCGCACTGCTGGTGGCCGGTCAACCGGCCGATCGCTGGTGGCAGGAGCTGCTCCTGACAAACCTATGGATCAGGATCTTCTGCCTTCGACAGAATGCCATTCCATGCTGTCGGTCGCAAGCTCTGAGCAGTCGTTGAGTTGACAGCACCCTTGGTCACATTCCTCCATTTTCTGTTCACCCTATGTCCATTCTCCAGTGGAATATCCGCGGCATTCGAGCCAATCGGGATGAATTGTCGATCCTCTTACGATCCTACTCGCCGGTCATCTTCTGTCTTCAGGAAACAAAGCTGCGTCCCCATGACCGCTTTGTTCTCCCTCATTTTCAGTCCGTCTGATATGACCTCCCCTCTGTTGAAGGCACTCCAGCCCATGGAGGACTCATGATTCTTCTCCATGATACTCTCCATTATCACCCAATCCCCTTAAACACTTCCTTCCAAGCTGTCGCCGTCCGTCTTTCCCTTTCTGGATACACGTTCTCTCTTTGTACGGTATACATTCCATCGTCCACACCAATGGCACGAGCTGATCACCTTCATCTTCTTGGTCAGCTTCCACCCCCCTATTTGCTGGTTGGGGACTTCAATGCCCACCACCCGCTTTGGGATCTCCACATCCTAGTCCACGTGGCTCACTATTGCTAGACGTCTTCCACCAAGCGGATCTAGTTTGCCTCAACACTGCGGTCCCCACATTTTTGTCTGCCTCCACGACAAATTTATCTCATTTGGACCTTGCGGTCGGTACTGTTCCGCTAGCTCGGCGCTTCGAATGGTTCGCCCTTGATGATACACACTCGAGTGACCACTTTCCATGTGTTCTTAGACTGCAGCCTCAACTGCCATATATGCGCTCGTGACGCTGGAAGTTTGCCCAAGCCGATTGGACACTTTTTTCGTCTCTAGCGACATTCGATGACCGTCGCTTTCCCAGCGTTGACGATGAGGTCACACATATTACCGACGTTATTCTAACAGCTGCGGAACGTTCAATACCACACACCTCCGAATTGCCCCGGTGCCCCCCAGTGGAACGAGGCATGCCGTGACGCAATACGTGAGCGGCGACGTGCTTTTCGCATTTTGTCACCATCCAACTTTGGCCAACTGTATCCGACATAAGCAGCTCCGTGCGCGATGCCGTCGCGTCATCCGCGATAGCAAGAAGGCAAGCTGGAAATTCTTTATTAGCTCATTTAACACCTTCACTCCCTCCTCGGAAGTTTGGAGTCGGCTTCGACGGTTCTCAGGCGCGCCTAGTTCCTCCCCGGTCTCTGGGCTCACTGTCGCGCATGATACCTTAGTGGACCCCGTCGCAATTTCTAACTCATTGGGTCAGCACTTTGAGATTTCGAGCTCTTCAAATTACCCGTCAGCGTTTCTCCCGAAGAAACGTGCAGCGGAAGTGCGACATCTTGCTTTCTCCTCTCAAAATCACGAAAGCTACAATACTGTTTTCTCCATGCGGGAACTCCAACATGCCCTCTCTTCTTCTCGCTCCTCCGCATCAGGACCAGATTGTATCCACGTCCAAATGTTGCTGCATTTATCAAAACATAGTCTGCGTTACCTCCTTCGCCTTTATAATCGAATTTAGACCGACAGTACTTTTTCCAGACGATGGCGGGAAGCTATCGTCGTTCCCGTTCCGAAACCTGGAAAGTACAAACATCTCCCCTCTAGCTATCGCCCCATTTCTCTCACGAGTAGTGTCTGTAAGGTTTTGGAGCGTATGGGGAATTACCGTTTAGCTTGGTGGCTGGAATCCCGCAGTCTTTTAACACCAGCCCAATGCGGATTCCGAAAGCATCGTTCTGCAGTTGACCATCTTGTTGCTCTCTCCACTTACATCATGAACAATTTTCTCCGGAAACGCCAAACGGTAGCAATATTTTTTGATCTGCAGAGAGCATACGATACCTGTTGGAGGACAGGCATCCTCCGCACACTGTTCTCTTGGGGCTTTCGAGGCCGGCTGCCCCTTTTTCTTCGCGAATTTATGGCAGAGCGCACATTTAGGGTGCGGGTGAACACTACTCTCTCCCGTACTTTCTCCCAAGAAAACGGGGTACCCCAGGGCTCCCTGCTGAGTGTTGTACTGTTAACCATCGCCATAAATCCAATTATGGAGTGTCTCCTTCCTGATGTCTCGGGCTCCCTCTTTGTGGACGATTTTGCGATCTACTACAGCTCTCAACGGACCAGCCTTCTTGAAAGACGTCTTCAAGGATGTCTCGATCGCCTCCACTCGTGGAGCATCGAAACCGGCTTCCGTTTCTCACCCAGTAAGACCGTTTGTGTTAATTGTTGGCGACGTAAGGAGTTTCTTCCGCCATCCTTACATCTAGGTCCTGTCAACCTTCCGTTTTCAGACGTCGCTAAATTCTTGGGTCTTATGTTTGACAGAAAACTGTGCTGGTCCTCCCACGTTTCCTATCTTTCGGCTCGCTGTCTGCGTTCCCTTAACACCCTCCGTGTCCTGAATGGTACCTCCTGGGGAGCGGACCGAGTGGTCCTTCTCCGCCTCTATCGCGCCTTAGTGCGCTCGAAATTGGATTATGGAAGCATAGTCTACTCCTCTGCTCGGCCGTCTATTCTTCGGCGTCTCGACTCTATCCACCACCGTGGATTACGTTTAGTGTCTGGAGCTTTTTACACCAGCCCTGTGGAAAGCCTTTATGCTGAGACTGCTGAACCTCCGCTGTCCAATCGGCGGGCAGTCCTTCTGAGTCGCTATGCTAGCCATCTGTCTTCCATGCCTGCTAATCCAGCCAATGACCTTTTTTTCGACGCCTCCTTTGATGTAGGGTATGCAGGCCGCTCCTCCTCCCTACTACCCTCGGGAGTCCGTTTCCGTCAACTGCTCCATTCTCTTTCCTTCCGCTTTCCTAAAACCTTCTTGACAACTGGGGGTACAGCTCCGCCTTGGCTCCGTCCCCGGATCTACTTGCTCCGTGACCTTTGTCAATTTCCCAAGGATGGTACCCCTACACTTGTTTATCGTTGGGCATTTGCTGCTGTATGTGCACAAATGACGGACACCACATTTATTTACACCGACGGCTCGAAAACATCGTTAGGTGTAGGGAGTGCCTATATTGTTGGCGACACCCCACATCACTTTCGGCTTCCCGACCAGTGTTCGGTTTATACTGCGGAGCTTTACGCTGTTCTCCAGGCTGTCCACTACATCCGCTGCCATCAGCGGATACAGTACGTAATCTGCTCAGATTCTCTCAGTTCTCTCCACAGTCTCCAAGCTCTTTACCCTGTGCACCCTCTGGTCCACCGGATTCAGGACTGTCTGCGCTTGCTCCACCTGGGGGGCGTCTCGGTGGCGTTCCTCTGGCTCCCGGGACACGCTGGTATCTGTGGGAATGAGGCGGCCGATATAGCGGCCAAGGCTGCAGTCTCTCTTCCTCGGCCAGCTATTCAGTCGCTTCCCTTCACCGATCTACGGAGCGGTTTATGTCGCAAAGTTGCTCAATTATGGCATGCGCATTGGTCAACACTTCCGCATAATAAATTGCGGGAAGTGAAAGCCCTTCCTTGCACTTGGTCCTCTTCCTCCCGAACGCGTCGTCGGGAGGAGGTAATTTTAGCTAGACTCCGGATAGGGCACTGTCTTTTTAGCCATCGACATCTTTTAAGCGGCGATCCTCCCCCACTCTGTCCCCACTGTTCTCAGCTGTGGACGGTAAGTCACCTTCAATTGAATGCCCCTATTTTAATCCGTTACGCTCCCGTCTACAGCTATCGCCTGATCTACCGTCGATTTTAGCAGATGACACGCACTCAGCCGACCGCGTTCTCCAGTTTATTAGTGACAGTGAAATGACGTCAGTCATTTGAAGCTTTTTTTTTGGGACAACCAACCCCTTTCTGTAGTGGATTTTTAAGCATTCCTTCTGCTTTTAGTTTCTCCAATTTTATGACTTCGTTCCCATTGCTGCTGGTTTTAAATTACGGTTTTTTACTGTTTCCTAAGTCACGGGCTGGGCGCTAATGACCATAGAAGTTTCGCGCCCTAAAACCAAAAACAAAAAAAAACTGAAGTTCTTCCGCTTTTCTCCAAGGATATCTTACCCTCCGCACTGTTTATTAATGAATTTTTAATTGAGGCCATCCTTGATACTGCTTCAGAGTGAAGTTCATCCTAAAATCTTCGCTGGTTAAGTTTCGATCAAACTTCATCACAGTGTGTAACACTGCGCTCGAGCGCACGATACTCTTTAAAGCCTGCACTATGGTAAGTTGACGGGCTTCACCTTAAAAAGAAAGGATTTTTGTATAGATTTTGACCGCGTGTACCTGAATGGAGGCAAATCACACGTACACCCACTCAGTAATAACAATGATACGTCAAGCAATTCCGGAGTGCAACCACACGTTAGGACGGACAAAAAACAACACAGCAGATGCTACCAAATTGTTAATAATACGGTCGCCAGCCTAATTAGGCATTAACTGAGTTTCTTCCCTGTACAAGTTGATGTACGTTCATACAAAACAACACGTAATAATACTGCATAATATGGTAAATTTTAGAACCAGAAAATCTACTGAACTAATAATTTCACTTTCTGTAATAATACGGACAAGCCATAAATACACAACATTACACTATAATGTTTACTACAAACTTCGTACTGTCTATTGATCTGATTAAAATCGGGCATAGGTTACCCCAGAAATAGCACTTTCGAAACACACATACAATGTCAATTTTGAAAAAGGTAACACACTGATAAATTTTGGTTTTATATTGACTTCAACTTTGCTGGTCAAATCAGTTCAGTACACTTCAGAATTCAAATGAATAGAAAAGAAAAAGTGGGGGCGGGGGACCCTGAAACTGTTACGATCACTGTATAGAAAATTTTGATTATTGAAATCATTAAGCACTCAAGATTTCCAATATATGAGTTACTACTCTTTTTTTTCTTATTTCCTTCTCATTTAACTACCACTATTTTTGTCTCTAATTAATTAGACTTCATTACTAAACCAATTTCAACTTTACCTTCCAACTTTGTCAGACCTTTGTTATTTACCTATATGTTCATTAACAACAAAGTTCTTTAAACGTCATTCTAACATAGATAGGTCTGCAGGAAATTATTATTAACATAAACTTTAAATCTTCATTTCGGGACACTAGGATTGCACAACATGTGGAAAGGACCCAGTCTAGGTTAGTTGTGAGGATAATTAACTGATAGGACAGTATGGAACAAAAGTAACACTGGTCCACACGAATACAGTACTAAAAGTTTCAACCTGTTCGTATCGATGCGGCGATCGGCAGGCGGCGAGATGGCGAGGCACAGAGCACACATACAATCACAGCAATGGCTCTTGATGAATCGGCACTTCGCTTCTTCTTAGCGTCGCAATACTTTTCCGTTTAGTGCCTATGGAATATTGCCATGCTGTATAGGCGTCGGAAACGGCACATCCGAGGCTCAGTGAAATCACGTTTTCCAGGAGAGCCTCCTCGATCCAGAGCGTGTTTCTCAGACCGACGCCCAACTCAGACTACTACTGCTAAGCCCGTTATGCCGTGCAGCGCCCGTGTGCATTTTCCCGCGCTCGCCAGCCATCCACCTTTTACCGCTTCCCTACAGACAGGGTATTCACCCGAGGTTTTGCATTCTACATATCCTAATACATTGCCTACGTATGGATCAGGCGCACAATTACAACTTCAACATCTTACAATAGTTTCAACGTTTCTTACATTTCAATTCTGTTATAATATTGCTTGAAATTTGGCATAAACATTAATATTCACATCGAAAGTTGTTTATAGTTTCCATAACATAATGGCATGAAACAAAAAAGAAATGAAATCAGAACATCGATTATACTAACCTATCGAAAATCAGAAAAAAAATTATTATACATACAATAGTACAGCGTTGTTGTTGTTGCAAGTGCTACGGATATTTTATTGCGTAAGTTACTAGATATAATTATTGCAAACATTAACTGATGTAACGTTTTTGAGATAATAGTCTAACATCATGTGCTCGTAAGGTTATTTCATAAGAACTGCAGTTTTCTCTCAAGGGAAACAAAACGTAAAATTTGACGAGCGGAACATTGTCCAGGCTGCTTTGCTGATAGTTGTGCACTGCATCGGGCTTACGGAAGGAATGACGTACGTGAGGAATTAAGATTTTCGTATTGAAGTGGACTAACTTTGTTGTGATACATGCCTTTGTTTAAAGCAGTAATTCGTGGCTGTACTTCATAGCGTTACCCTTTAATGAGCTACATTTATCTATGATTATGATTGGTGTATTCTAAATCAACAAATATCGGTGCTATCTAGATTAGCTTCAAAATAATCTGAAAACTTGAACTATGTATGGAATGGGTTTAGATTGCAGGTTAATTCCTTTCTATTCTGTGAACTGTTTGACACTTGTAATTCTATAACGATGTATAAGAACATATTACTGAAGCCGGAACTCATGTATAGTAACTAGCACAAAAAAGTAGTATGGAGAAAAGCGATATGCTTATACTGTAAAGCTTCTAGGACTCACGGATCATGTATGTTACTTATGTTAATTGCTGCTATGTTAACACTACTCTATCTTGTGTATAGAAGATAGTTACTTAAGAATAAAGAGTGCTTTACTTTAATTTGTGTGGTGCTTACTTGATATGTCTCCTGATAATCAAAGGTTTGTGTTTCTAAGATGTATTTTTTTTAGTTACTGTCAATGTACTATCTTAGACCTTAGGTCCTAATGTAATTTGGAAGAAACCGCAAACCTTCAGCGGGTTTCGTCACTTCGACAAAATGCGGCACATTAAAATGTCACTGTAACACAAATGATCAAAAATATGGAATCAGTCAACGAACAGAAAAATTGTATATATTCCTGACTATTTTCAAAAAATAGCCTAATTGAAAGCTTGACAGCAGTGGCATGGTTGGAGAAATCTATTTAACAGAACTGAAGTATCATCCACTCACCACAAAAATGCAATTTATCACTTTTAAATAATGTTTCGAAACATAATTTGTATCGTTGACTTGAACATCAGCTATTCCTGAATTTATCCACTGACAAATGCTGAAAAACCAAATGAAACCATCTCAGTAATTTGAATTCCGTAAAAAAAAAAGCAAACTACTAACTGTATGGAATGAAAAACATCCTACAGTGGCACTAAATTTGTTTCTTTTAAACCTTGATCATGGTTTCAGCTATAATACAGCCTTCTTCAGAAGTTACACTGATAAATGAAACATGTCTTAGCCCAGAGGCTGCGTCACGACCAATAAAATAACCACGCACAACGCACACGCACACTTTTCCGAACATATATAAAATTAGGTATGGCACCGTATGTCCTCCGACACAACCTCTTATACCTATGTTCAAAACAGGCGTATGTCTGTTGAAGTTATTTTATTGGTCTTGACGCAGCCGCTGGGCTAAGACATTTTTCATTTATTAGTGTGACTTCTGAAGAAGGCTGTATTATAGCTGAAACCATGATCAAGGTTTAAAATAAACAAATTTAGTGCAACTTTGGGCTGCTTTTCATTCGAGACAATTTCGTAACGGTTGCTGTTGTCGCTGCCGTGATGAAAATAATGAAACTACTAATTATTATTACTGTCTCTAAACTCGCAAAACAAGAGTTGCAGCATCAGAGAACATGGTAGTTTTGTTCTTGTACATCTGTATTTAACAAACTTTATACGTTTTAAGTTATAATCTACGTTCATCTTTTTTCCGTCTTTTAAAGTTCTTCATCCGTAAGTGAGAACTGTAGCAGCTGTTATAGATTAGTGAATAGTGAATTTTAATCAATTTTGTGGGAATCATTTTCTCTGGGAAAGGGGGAAGTAGTACAGAGAGAGAGAGAGAGAGAGAGAGAGAGAGAGAGAGAGAGAGAGAGAGAGAGAAATTCGTGCCTTCTAGGCACAGTCGGAGAAAGCTAGAAACTGAAAAGGTTAAAGGCAGACAGATGGTGGTTTTTTAAGCGGCAAATGATGAGACGGAGAAACGCATTCCATAGTTCCATGATAAACACTAAATATGTGTATCGGCTACTGGCAGAGGAGCCTCAGGTAGGACTAGGACTGAGAAATGTGCATCGCTCCTGAAGTGCGGTCAGGAAGCCTGGGAGTGTGCAGATAGTAGATCAGGAGGCGGCGTAAGCTCTCACTTAGAGAGAAGTTGAGGTTTAGTGTGTTCTGCCGCCAGAATACTCTTGAGTATAGAGCGTTAATCAGCTGACACACGATTCAGGGCTGTTATAGAAAGATTTTGCAGAATGCATATGGCGACAATCAGCGGGGATGGAAAATAATTGGATAAGTACGGGGCATATGGCATACTAGCCTGGACAAAATAGCCACCTTTGGTTCGTGATCTGCCATACATCAATCGAGTTCGGGTGGATTAATGAGGGGTTGGAAATAGTGTAAATTGCAGCTGACTTTCCCCGTATTCCAGTGATGGCAGTTAGAACTCCCCACAGATTGGGTTCCACTAGACTATCGCTATAACGTAACAGTACTGGGAAAAGATCGATAAAGCTAATTAGTGTAGATACAAGATAGATTCTAGGGCCCCCTTCGGTCAAATACGTTCTCTCGGTTAGGAGAAGTAGATATTTTAGGCTAAATCCAGACGAAAGGCTCCACTTCCTATAGAATACCTACATTCCCTTAACAAGTTCTGTAGCAAGCACTACGAGGTATATAATGGCGCATCAAAAGACGTACACAAAGATACTACTAAGGAAAAGATCACTGGGAGATAGACGCTGGAAATTTGAGACCTTAAAAACGTCCATAAAATGCAGTCAATGGAAAAATGCAACAATAAGGGCGAAAATAGTTCCAGTTCCTGTTTCACAGTGTTGTCTGTCTGTGAACACTGCTGTAGACACAGAAATCCGAGTAGTATTCACACCGAACAAACGGCACAGCCTTAGTGTGGATGGTGAATTTGTCACTAAAAGAAAAAATGAGAGATTGACCTAGCCAGTGGTAGTGCGAGTACATTTTAAAAAACAAATATTATTATTAATTAGAATGGAGTCTGACATGAACAAGTATATCATTGATAAAACTAGTAGCATCCTCATTAACTGTTATGAGTTGCCCTGTGAGTCAACAGTGCAGTACTTCAGGTAATTAACCCTTTGAATACAAACGTTAGGGAAAAGTGCGATAGCTGTATAAAAACGGTTGATTCTGGAATTTATTCCAGACAATGGAAAATTAGTAAACTCTCATCAGGTAAAATAGCCAGACTGCAGAACTAATGCTTAAATCAGAAATCAAACGGAAAGATTTCTCAAGACACCTCACCAAACCAAAGATGAGATGAAGTGTAAAGAGAAATCACTGTACACTCAACACCATTTGAACTCAATATTTGAAAAACATTACGAAAAGTATCCGTATTGGTAACTCTCACGAACTAAATGGATAATATGAAGTGTTAGAAAGTACCTCCCCTGTGTGTTTCATTAGGAAGTCGAAATTTCTTTTTACCAGAGGTACAAAAGGTTCGTAGGAGGCTGCTTACTGTAACGAAAATTCGTCAGAGGTGCACATACACTTGAGAACCGAACTGCTCATTAACACCTAAGACAGCAGTTTGGTGGCTGGCCCTGCTGCCAATCGTAAGTCAGCTCTGAGGGACAGAAGGCTAAGCAACTGGGTTCACAAAGTGCATTGGCCTCACGTCGAACCCAGTACCCCGAGGCATCTGCTAGTGAGGCGGACGCTGGGCAGATACAGATCAAAGGCAGAAACTGTCTGGGCGGGCTGACTGTTTGCAGATCAGGGACTTCGCCTACTTACTGATGCTGCTCGATGAAACTGCAATAGTTTAGGCTTACCAGTGACTGGGATGGAGACTGCACTCGTCAAATTCACGTCACTGAAGGAATACTGCTATTTGTTGAAATGGGAAAATACTTCTGGTTTAGTGTGCTACGACAGGCGGTAGGCCAATGTCAGAAACCTTGCCCAGTGGGAGAAGGGTCAATGTAAGCGAAAACGACCCAACCAATCCACAGATGAAAAAAAGACTATACGAGTTGTGTTTTATACGTAAATTACGAGATGCACGTTAGGTCCCCATATGTTCATCCGAAGTGGACTACTGTTCTGGTTTCACATTTCTGCGCCATGTTTTCAGAACTCAAATATTGTTTTCTTTAAAGGGTAAGGCAGTTGGAAGGAAAATTTTAATTTATTTTATTAGCTCCCAGAGGCAACTTCATTTTCCAATTATGGCCAAGCCATAGCCGACAGGGTTGGCTGCCTGTAAATTCGTTCGTCCCACAGTCTAGTAACACGAAGTCAACAGTGAGGAAGGGCACCTTGGTCATGTGCCTTCCTCGTGAGCTGACGAAGTGACGCTGTCCCAGGCGTTGCTGACCAAGTCACACTCCGGAAAGTTCCATTGCCCGCGGGTTTCTCACTCCTGACCAATGAGGACGGAGGAAGCCGAGTGGTGCGTCGAATACACCAGGCTGCCCGTCACCTGGCTCTCTCCCTCTGGTTTTCTTGCTCTCCTGAGAGTTGAACGCGTGCCCTGTAGCAGTGAACATCTTCCACTTCTCCCGGTGCTGCGGCACTGTGGACTTCGTTTTCGCAGACACCAACCTTCGCCATACTTTACCTTCTGTCTCACCCTCACCTCCATTGGCCCAACAATGTATTCCCTATAGTGTAGCTTTTGCCAATAAATGGCCTTTAAAAAAAATGCCCTGCTCTTTCCAAAACGCCCACCACCTTCCCATCCGCTCATCCTGTACATTTCGTTTGTATACCCATGCCCATAGAACGTTACAACGCTGTTTATCACCAAGTTAATGATACAAGGGTGTTACATTAATTGTAACATTATACACTGGTTTCATTATAAGTGTGATGTATTTATGATATATTGGAAAAGTGTATGATGTTAGAGGTTACAGTTTTTAAAAAATTCCAGGCTTTGTATTTCATTCTCATGTCAATTCATATATTATTATATTTTATTCTAATGTTGATTTTCAGGAAGATACGGTTCATTAATTTAGTTCTTACCATTCGTCTAGTAATCTTCTACGGCTTTTTCGAACGAAAAAAAATAAAAAATTAAAGGAATGGCGTTTCGAACACGGGCGAAAAAGTGTGAATCCGCGATACCAGCCACTGTGAAACGGATTCCTTTGATGTTAATGTACGCTAAAAGGCGTGTAATGCACCTTTGGAACTTTGACTATAATTTCCTCATGAATGGTAAAGTATAAAATGGGGCTGTATCACTTTCTGTTCCTTCCTACTAAGACATCCTCTTCTGGTGATTTACATGTGTACAAAATTTGTGTAACATTGAGGAGCCCTGCACGTTAAAGGAATCCCGCTGCACAATAAAGCGATATAGAGAAAATACTTCCAGAAGTTTCATGCAAAATATCACAAGTGAAAACAACGAAGCTGATAGGTCAAATAAAATCTTCCAGCGTGTACTTAAGTCAGAGACAAGACCTACGCCTGACAAGGGAACCTCCCCATCGCACCCCCCTCAGATTTAGTTATAAGTTAGCACAGTCGACAGGCCTTGAAAAACTGAACACAGATCAATCGAGAAAACAGGAAGAAGTTGTGTGGAACTGTGAAAAAAATAAGCAGAATATACAAAGTGAGTAGTCCATGTGCAAGATAGGCAACATCAAGGAAATCCTGAGCTGAGGAGCGCCGTGGTCCCGTGCTTAGTGTGAGCAGCTGCGGGAAGAAAGGTCCTTGGTTCAAGACTTCCCTCGAGTGAAAAGTTTAATTTTTTATTTTCAGTCAATTATTATCTGTCCGTCCGTTGTTGTAGTATATGTGACAAACTCTTATGTTTTCATCACTTTTTTGGGGGTGGTTATCACATCTACAAGATAACATAAATCGGACAAGGTAGAAGACTCTTTCTACTCATTCGCCAAGTGTACAAGTTAGGTGGGTCGACAACATATTCCTGTCATGTGACGCACATGCCGTCACCAGTGTCGTATAGAATATATCAGACGTGTTTTCCTGTGGAGGAATCGGTTGACCTATGACCTGGCGATCAAATGTTTTCGGTTCCCATTGGAGAGTCACGTCCTTTCGTCTACTAATCGCACGGTTTTGCGGTGCGGTCGCAAAACACACTAAACGTATTACAGTGATCAGAGATGTCAATGAACGAACGGACAGATTATAACTTTGCGAAAATAAAGTAAGTAAACCTTTCACTCGAGGGAAGACTTGACCCAACGACCTTTCGTTCCGCAGCTGCTCGCGCTAACCACGGGACCACGACGTTCCTGAGCTACCACGAACCTTGATGTTGCATATCTTGCTCATGGACCACTCAGTGTGTATATTTGGCTTATTTTTTTCATAGTTGCACACAACTTCTTCCTGTTTTCTCGATTGATCTGTGTTCAGTTTTTCAAAGCCTATCCACTGTGCCAACTTATAACTAAATCTGTGAGAGGGGGGGGGGGGGGGGGGGGTGCGATGGGGAGGTTCCCTTGTGAGAATACGAATCAAGGAAGATAGACAGCAATGTCTAACATTACGTTCTGTTTTAACTGCTCTCCCCATATTTCACACTACCTTGGCCAAACCTATGTCCATAATCTTGTTAAGGTTAACTTGTGGCAGACAGATCTAGGACGACAAGGAACAAATGAATTATTACTATGAGCAACGTGTCCCCCTATTACGGTGTGACGTCAGTAATTGTTAAAATACTATGACATTAGCAGTACACTTTCCACTGCTATTTACAGGTCTCCGAAGACACGCACACGGATAAAAACGTAGCTGACCACTCACCACAGTGCAGTAGTGGAACAAATTAAGTAGATATCCCACGTTAAACAACTTACACAGCGGGACATTTAACAAATAAGTCTGTACCCTGTGTTCAGCAGTTTCCACAGCTTTTGCTTAACAACACACACATACTTTGTGAGTATCAAGTCAATTTATGACGTCACTTTCATTCTAACTTACAAATATCAACAAAATATCCACTCTGTAAAAATAAATAAATAAATTTAGAAAACATTGCCCGTGGAGCTTAGCAATCTAGTGCCAACTTCGATTAAAACAGTCGAGATCGCAATAACATTTGTTCATTGTGACTAGTTTCGGCTTACGTTAAAGCCATCCTCAGTTTTCTTGGACGTCCTATGGCTGGTGCTGACGGCTGCTCGCTTCTTCAAGTGTACGACTGTGGTATCACATGTAAAATCGCGGAGCCGCCAGCATTAGCCTTAGGATGCCCAAAAAATATGAGGATGCCTTTAAGATAAGCCAAAATCTGTCATAATAAACACATTATTGCGATCTCGACTGTTATTTTAATAAAAAAAATAACCTTCAGCCCCTGCATAAATGACAGTCAAGTACCAAGCCACAATAAGACTTGTAATGCCGAAATGCATATCCTCCTATTTCCATCTTTTGTACTACATATATTTTCGTTACTTTGTTACCTGAGGGTATGACATTTCTGTGTCTTTGTATATTGTAATTGTTTTAAAATTTGCATATACATATATTTATGCATTTATGTCGATGTATAATTGGTTTGTTTTGTAAATATTATTTGTATTTTTACGCTGGGTCTTGCCTAGGGAAAACTATGCTATCGAACGATTACATCGATAGTTCGTGTGGAGAACCATAGTGTTTAGGATCTTTGGTAGTGTTAAGTCTGCCGCGTGGAGCGCGGGCAGAGCAGAGTCTGGCTGGAGTAGGGCGGTTGAGCGGGTGTATTGAGTGACGCACCCGCGAGTTGCCGCGCTTTCGGGGTTTGCCAGCATGTATTTGCGCTCGACTTGCTATGATAGTTTCTGACACGGTGTCGCGGACGGGGAGCATTAGCTGGTGACCGTGTCGAGAAGAAGGCGCGCCAACATCCAGCTTCTCCAACAGCGACGGCCGAAAATAAGTGACTGTCGCCACCTCCTCGATCGACGACTTCAAACCTTCAATCAACCAACAAGGAAGACTGGAAGCACGTAAAGTTTTAGAACTGTATGGCATACCTCAGCTTTTCAAACTGTTCCATTTTCGTAACTATAATTACAGCAATTTAGCATGAACATTTGTTGCTCATTGTCCCAATTGCATTACCAAGCAGGGTCCCTTCCTTTTCCAGAATGAACCCGTGTGTCGTTGAAATTCAAACGCCAGCATTAAAGAAATATCATTCCATTTCACTGCTTTAATTTCGAAGTTCAGTAAAGTATTCATAACCCGCTACCATAACCAAACAATTACATTTTGATTACACAAGCAAAAATGAAGAGTGCGTGTTTTGTTACCGTATTTTAGCTTACCTGTGACTGCAGCTCAGCTTGGTACGTACTAAATTTTACTATTGTTAATTTTTCAAAACCATTGAATTAAAGTTCAAAGTTAAATCTCTTATTTATAAATTGCGTAGATTCAAGTTGCTTTTGAGATGATTGTTGAGGTAGCCCAAGACTAACCTTATTTTATTTAATTTCGTAGTGCTTCAGGAATAAAGTTCACTATTACTTTGTCACTAAATCAACTTTGTTTTCCGGTTTTATTAATTATTTTGCTAAATTAAGTCAGAGTGTAGCGAAATTCATTACTTCTGACAAACATTCACTTTTGACACAACACGTGTCAACCTTGTAGTTGTCCATAGGACTGACGACGGTAGTTTTCCCCAAATCTCAAATATCTAATTAAAGTCAGTTAATTGTTAACGTAACGACCGCACATTTACTTTCTTTATTAACTTTACCCTTTCTCAAAATTAATTTCCACCAATTTCATTTGCATTTTTCCATTCATTTAGATGCAATCCTTCCTCCCTCTTTACCGACAAATTAACTTCGGTGACGATTGCTTTTCGCAAATTTCCATTAGGTACACGCGGTTTAAGTTTTCACTGTCATTAAGGTCGCTAAATGAAGGGGAGGTTACAGACTCTTAAATAACTACGGAAACTTCGGAGAATGTACACATGCAGCGCAGTGCTATATTTGCGCTGTATGCATTGCCGCCACAGGTAATAGGAAAAAATTACGTATGTTAAAACGATATCACTATCAGACTGGCCACAGTGTTGTTGTAAAAACTACAGACTTACTGAATATCGGCAGTATATACACGTCTCCCTTGTCCACGTAAATCTCACCATATGCCTACACTGTGCGGCGGCCACTGAGGACATGCTACCATGACTGCATGCTCTTTTCTTTTCCTCGGAGCAGCTCCTGTGACATGAGAAGACCAACACCTCCGTATATCACATATATCCACTGCTACACCTGAAGCTGCGACATAGAAGACTCAACTTTGGCCCATTGTCTGCCAGTAACTTCATGAAAAGCGGCTGACAAATATCTGATAACTGTGGAATTCCCCTCACTGGACAGGAGCGGCAATGAAATATACCTTATTAAGGACACTTTAAAAAAATTCAGAGTGGCGTCCTGCCCAGAAACATACATCTTCATTAGTAATTGGCTGGACATGGAATGACACATTGTCAATATGTCTACAGGGTATGTAGCAGGTTGTATCCAGAACACAAGGAGCTGCCTCTGTGACCATTAACCAGTACAGTGCCACAAGCACATGTGGTCGCTGGAGGCAGGGGCTTGATAAGGCAGCCAGTGTAACGCCAGTCGAAATGTGTTGAAGCAGGATAAAATGCAACTTGTATTAAACACGGTCTAATATTCTTTATTACATATATCTCCAATTCTCGGAGAACCATGCAGATGTCTACGTCTAGGTAGCTGGAAACACCTGAACATCCATTAATATTATTTCCTCGACTTTTATTTCGTTAACACTAGTTAATAACGTCGTTGATTAAAACCGTGTGTAATTGTTACTTTTCTGGCACCCTGGACTCGGCAAACAATTTGATAGCAGTGAATCTCTTATCGTTTGCATAAATGCGGAAACGCTGTAACGCACTCCTTAGTTACTGATGACTAACTTTGTGAGGAGTGCTTTCTCTAAATCAGTAACTTAACGCTATGTCAAATTTGTTACTGGTAGGTTCGATCAAGACGCGAGTATAACGAAGCTGCTTCGTAATCTCAAATGGAAAAATGGGAATCCAGGGGGGGAGAGAGAGAGAGAGAGAGAGAGAGAGAGAGAGAGAGAGAGAGAGAGAGAGAGAAAATAATTAATTTCAGGCATAGAAATAACAATTTTCAAATCGTAATTTTGGCTTACACTCTTTATCTACTTTAAGGTGTAAGTGGTTAAAAGATGACAAATGGTGAAACAAAACAGTCACTGTAGAAACACAATACATCAGAAAAGCCGCAGAATGTGGTAAAAAGGTATGAATTCATTAATTTTATGTGTTTTTCAAATACTTGTAATTATGATTTAAAAACTAATAGTTACATGTATACAAACAGTAAAGAGCATTCTTTAATAGTCATAAAATAAAAGCCCACTGAAGATGCTGCAACTGCAGTGAAGCATGTTTGGGTTAAAAAAGAAAATGGTGTTTTGCTAAAGGCAGACCCTATTCAAAAACATATGTATTGTTACACAACTATTAATTATTCACAACCAGAGCAGTGCCGACAGTTCTGTTTGGCTATATATCGGAAGGTGCCTGATTATTATTATTATCTTTCTTTCTTTTCTCAGACGTTATGTCTGGTCAAAAATGGAAAGTGACGCGGACCTTGATCAAGCGTGTCTTCCTTTTAATTGTGCCGTATATGTTACATTGCATTTTGGAACTTTCGGGTAATTGAACGTGTATCAATAATTACAGATTTCTGCAGTTGTATATATAAGTTTGGATATAGCTGTGTTGCGTTGATGTACTGGTGGATATTGTGTGGTATGACTCCTGTAGTTGATAGTATAATTGGTATAATGTCAACTTTATCCTGATGCCACATGTCCTTGACTTCATCAGTCAGTTGGATGTATTTTTCAATTTTTTCTCCTATTTTTTTCTGTATATTTGTTGTATTGGGTATCGATATTTCGATTAGTTGCGTTAATTTCTTCTTTTTATTGGTGTGTATTATGTCAGTTTTGTTAAGTGGTGTTGTTTTATCTGTTACAGTGGTTCTGTTCCAGTATAATTTGTATTCATCATTCTCCAGTACATTTTGTGGTGCATACTTGTATGTGGGAACGAATTGTTTTATAAGTTTATGTTGTAAGGCAAGCTGTTGATGTATTATTTTTGCTACATTGTCATGTCTTCTGGGGTATTCTGTATTTGCTAGTATTGTACATCCGCTTGTGATGTGATCTACTGTTTCTATTTGTTGTTTGCAAAGTCTGCATTTATCTGTTGCAGTATTGGGATCTTTAATAGTATTCTTGCTGTAATATCTGGTGTTTATTGTTTGATCCTGCATTGCAATCATGAATCCTTGCCTCTCACTGTATATATTGCCTTTTCATAGCCATGTGTTCGATTCGTCTTGATGGATCTGTGGCTGTGTTATATGATACAGGTGCTTGCCATGTAGTGTTTTCTTTTTCCAATTTACTTTCTTTGTATCTGTTGATGTTATGGGATCTAAAGGGTTATAGAAGTGGTTATGAAATTGCAGTGGTGTAGCCGATGTATTTATATGAGTGATTGCTTTGTGTATTTTGTTAGTTTCTGCTCGTTTTAGAAAGAATTTTCTTAAATTGTCTACCTGTCCATAATGCAGGTTTTTTTTGTCGATAAATCCCCTTCCTCATTCCTTCCTGCTTAATGTGAATCTTTCTGTTGCTGAATGTATGTGATGTATTATATATTTGTGGCATTGTGATCGTGTAAGTGTATTGAGTGCTTCTAGGTGTGTGTTACTCCATTTCACTACTCTAAATGAGTAGGTCAATATTGGTATAGCATAGGTATTTATAGCTTTTGTCTTGTTTCTTGCTGTCAATTCTGTTTTCAGTATTTTTGTTAGTCTTCGTCTATATTTTTCTTTTAGTTCTTCTTTAATATTTGTATTATCTATTCCTATTTTTTGTCTGTATCCTAGATATTTATAGGCATATGTTTTTTCCATCACTTCTATGCAGTCGCTGTGGTTATCCAATATGTAATCTTCTTGTTTAGTGTGTTTTCCCTTGACTATGCTATTTTTCTTACATTTGTCTGTTCCAAAAGCCAGAAAGGACTTAATGAGTCTCCTTGGTATATTCCACGCTTAATCTGTATTGGCTGTGATGTGATATTATTTGAATTTGTTTGGATATTAAGTGTGGTTTTCCAATTTCTCATTACTATGCTTAGGAACTGTATCAATTTAGGATCTACTTTGTATATTTCCAATATTTGTAGTAACCATGAGTGGGGTACACTATCAAAAGCTTTTTGGTAATCAATGTATGCATAGTGTAGTGACCTTTGTTTAGTTTTAGCTTGATATGTCACCTCTGCATCTATTATCAGTTGCTCTTTACATCCTCGTGCTCCTTTGCAACAGCCTTTTTGTTCTTCATTTATAATTTTGTTCTGCGTTGTATGTGTCATTAATTTCTGTGTAATGACTGAAGTTAATATTTTGTATATTGTTGGTAGGCATGTTATGGGGCGATATTTTGCTGGGTTTGCTGTGTCTGCTTGATCTTTAGGTTTCAGATGAGTTATTCCATGTGTAAGTGTATCAGGGAACGTGTATGGGTCTGCAATGTAACTGTTAAATAATTTAGTTAGATTTGAATGTGTTGAGGTGAAATTCTTTAGACAGAAATTTGCTATTTTGTCATTTCCAGGGGCTTTCCAATTGTGAGTAGAATTAATTGTTCGGGTGACTTCATGTTACAAAACTATCACTTCAGGCATTTGTGGAATCATCTTGTATGCGTCTGTTTCTGCTTGTATCCACCGTGCACGCCTGTTATGCTGTACTGGATTTGACCATATGTTGCTCCAGAAGTGTTTCATGTCTGTTATGTTTGGTGGGTTGTCTATTTTAATGTGTGTGTTATCTATTGCCTGATAAAATTTCTTTGGTTTGTGTTGAATGTTTGGTTTTGTTTTATTCTATTTTCACTTTTTTGTATCTTCTAAATAATTTCTGCTTCTTTTCATCTAATTGCTCTATCGCTTCTTGTTGTGAGATTTTACCTAACCTTTTTCGTTTTTTGTCTGATATTTTATTTCTTATAAACTGTGTTAGCTGTCCGATGATTTTTCTCAGTTTTTCTATTCTGATCTGTAGCCTATGTTGCCATGCTGGTTTTGTGTGTTTCTTCTGTGTGTTGGTTTGTTCTGATCTCTGCCTAGTGTGTATATTTAGTGTAGTGAGCGCTCCTATATAGACCAGTAGTTGTAACTCTTCCATAGTTGTATTTTCATTTACTTTGTTGTGTATGATTGTGTTGATAGTTGCTATTGTTGTTTCGACTTGTGGGCTATTTGGTGGTCTATGCAAGAATTGTCTAATGTCTGTATTTGTGTCTTTGTATGCTATATGTCAGCTGAAATTTTTCTTCTATATCTAACATGTGTGACACTTCATGTTCTATTTTTATGCTTGTTCTGGTGGCTGTCATAAGATTTCGTTTTCCTCTGATTGTTTAATTGATGCTTGTTGCTCTTTGTTTGTTTATTCTTTGATGTTTGAGTCAATTACTATGTTTTCCTCTTCTTCTGATTGCACATCATTTTGTTCCAGTATTTGTTGTACTTGTTGTTTGATGTTTTCTAATTCTGACTGGGGTATCCTGCTATTTTTGATTATTACCCGGATCTGGTCCGCTAGTCGTTGTTGTGTTAAAAGTTTTAATTCTGGGTATCTGGTATTAAATGTTGTGTATACTTGTGATCGGTATCCAGTTGTGTTGGTTCCTAAGTTTGTTGCTTGGTAATAACAGAACATGATGTGTCAGTTAGCTTCATCTGACCATCTCATCCTCTGTCTTTGTTTTCCTTCTAGGGTGGTTGCAGGAAGCATATCCTGCAAAACACCTCTATTTGGACTTATTATTATTATTATTATTATTATTATTATTATTATTATGGTCCATACCAATAAGCAGAAACCATTGAGAATGTCGAACTCTTGTGTCCCATAGTTACAAATTCCTAACCACAAATAATGTTTTCCAGTATCCCCATCTCACCAAGTCATGGTTCTATCAGGAACATAGCAAATCTCTGATCCCAGTAAATTACCTGTAGAATTGAGTCCCACATAGTTTACCTCTCTACCAAAACACACAATAAATATAATTATTCCACATTTTAAATAAATATAGGGGAAAAACTCAAAGTGTAATAGTAAATCTACGCATTACGTGTAGTTTCCCAGATGTTTCCACTGCAAGACACGTACAGTCGATTTGATTCTGGATACGATCCATACTTGGGCTGTCTAGCGACGGTTAGCGGTTAACAAACTCCGTACTCTGTAAGCACAGAAATTATCCTCTACAATGGGAACCACTTCAACATCTACCGGGTGATCAAAAAGTCAGTATAAATTTGAAAACTTAATACACCACGGAATAATGTAGATAGAGAAGTAAAAATTGACACACATGCTTGGAATGACATGGGGTTTTATTATTAAAAAAAAAAACATATTGCTAGACGCGTGAAAGATCTCTTGCGCTCGTCGTTTGGTGATGATCGTGTGTTCACCCGCCACTTTCGTCATGCTTGGCCTGCCAGGTCCACAGACCTCAGTCCGTGCGATTATTCGCTTTGGGATTACCTGAAGTCGCAAGTGTATCGTGATCGACCAACATCACTAGGAATGCTGGAAGACAACATCCGACGCCAATGTCTCACCATAACTCCGGACATGCTTTACAGTGCTGTTCACAACATTATTCATCAACTACAGATACTGTTGAGGAATGGTGGTGGACATATTGAGCATTTCCTGTAAAGAACATCATCTTTGCTTTGTCTTACTTTGTTACGCTAATTATTGCCATTCTGATCAGATGAAGCGCGATCTGTCGGACATTTTTTGAACTTTTGTATTTTTCGGTTCTAATAAAACCCCATGTCATTCCAAGCATGTGTATCAATTTGTACATCTTTATCTACATGCTTCCGTGATTTATTCAGTTTTCAAATTTATACTGACTTTTTGATGACCCGGTATATCCTGTACTTCTATGTACGAAACATCGTAATGTGTATTTATCCAGCGGTGGTTCTACTTTGTAATGTGAATCAGGTAATGGTGATGTTCCCTACAGTTTAAGTGGATTGTCTTCCTCGACGAACATTCAATGTATATTTAATCACACACCAATACCAAACTGTTCGTTAAAACTAGTCTTCTGTAGTACAGATACACTTCCTGATTTGGAAACGCAATTTGCTAAGAAGAAGGTGCAGTCACTCAGCGGAGCAGTGGAATCAGATGTGTGCATAACAAAATATCCACATAGTTAGCAATAGGCTCATCGGTCCTACCTCATTATGGTGTAAGGTAAGCAAAGCCTGATTTCTAGTTATACAGCTTTTTAAGAGTTCAGTGGTTACGGGAAACATGTGTAGCGTCTAAACAAATGTGTTAGAGTATTTCACTATAATGCTCATTTTAACACTGATCAATTTCAATTTGTATGAAGAGTTTTATTTTGTTTATTTAAAATAATAATGATGCATTATGGTAAAAAGTTAATCATTAAATAAGCATGAACATCTAATAATGTTATAAGATCTGATTATGGTAGCTTAGATCTGTTGAAACCTGCCGTAGAAATAAAAAGAATTGCAAGCGTCTGCGAGAATAATTAAATTATGCGACACTGACATGCACTATATGAGTTCTACAGATAGCATTACTGCCTCTGGTAGGGACTATCGTGATGAGGTAATGCCAGAATCCTAACCTAACACACACAACTATGATTGAGCAGGTACAGTTACGGGCGTTACGGTGTAGCCGTCTGCCCCGAGGTACAGATTTTACAATCTGCGAATGCACATCCCTCATGCAGTGTCAGCCATCCAAGAAAGTGACTTATCTCCTAGATACCTCAAGTCCAAAGAATCACGTAAAATTACATGCATATAGTTCACAGTACCGAATGCACCATTGCTAAAAGACGTTCTGAGGTAAGTCTCTCATTGCGTCCACGAAGCTGATGCGATAGCACAGGGACTTGACTTGTAAGGATTTGTATTTCAAAATCGATCAACTCTATTTTATATCTATTTGCTCTACGACAGAAAGAAACACCGCGAAGGAATTATCCGATTGGGACGGAAATTGGTAGCTGTGACGTACACGTATAGACAAACAAATGATTATAATTTCAGAAAAAAATTGGTGATTTATTCAAGAGAAAGAGCTTCACAAATTGAGCAAGTCAGTAATGCGTTGGTCCACTTCTGGCCCTTGCGCAAGCAGTTATTCAATGGTTCAAATGGCTCGGAGCACTATGCGACTTAACTTCTGAGGTCATCAGTTGCCTAGAACTTAGAACTAATTAAACCTAACTAACATAAGGACATCACACACATCCATGCCCGAGGCAGGATTCGAACCCGCGACCGTAGCGGTCGCTCGGTTCCAGACTGTAGCGCCTAGAACCGCACGGCCACTCCGGCCGGCAGCAGTTATTCGGCTTGGCATTGATTGATAGAGTTTTTGGAAGTCCTCGTGTGGGATATCGTGCCGAAGTTCTGTCCAATTGTTGTGTTAGATCGTCAAAATCCTGAGCTGCTTGGAGGAAAAACCCCATAATGCTCCACACGTTCTCAACTGCTGGCCATGCAGTAGAAATACTCGCCCTGCGCGAAAGTGCATTACCTTTCTGAAATGTAAACCCAGGATGGCTTACCAAGAAGAACAACAAAACGGGCGATGGAATATCCTCTTCGTAGAGGTGTGCTGTAAGAGTGCTGCGGATGACAACCGAAGGGGTACTGCTGTAAAAGGGGATGGCACCCTACACCATCACTCGTGGCTGTCGAGCCAAATGGCGGGCGAAAGTCAGATTGGCATCGCATGGCTGTCCAGGCCTTCGCCAGACACGTGTTCCGTTTAGGTGTCTTCATCTCTGCAAGACTAATGGTACCTACATCCACCTGAACCTCTTACTACAGTCTTTGCTCTCGTTATACTGTTACAACTTTTAACATCCTTCCTCTCTCCCCCCTCTCTCCCACTCACTACGCACCATCATTTCCTCAGTTGTGTTAAGTATCTACCCACGTAAACTTCAGCATCCTTCCTCACATTTTGAATATTTATTTTCTTTTCTTGTCTGATCTGTTCATCTTCCAGGATTCACAATCGTTCACTCCAGACAAATAGACTACTGGCCATTAAAATTGCTACACCACGAAGATGATGTGCTACAGACGACAGAAAGAAGAGGCTGTGATATGCAAATGATTAGCTTTTCAGAGCATTCACACAAGGTTCGTGCCGGTGGCAACACCTACAACGTGCTGACATGAGGAAAGTGTCCAACCGATTTCTCATACACAAACAGCAGGTGACCGGCGTTGCCTGGTGAAACGTTGTTGTGATGCCTCGTGTAAGGAGGAGAAATGCGTACCTTCACATTTCCGACTTTGATAAAGGTCGGATTGTAGCCTATCGCCATTGCGGTGTATCGTATCGCGACATTGCTGCTCGCGTTGGTCGAGACACAATGACTGCTAGCAGAATATGGAATCGGTGGGTTCAGGAGGGTTATACGGAACGCCGTAACGGATCCCAACGGCCTTGTATCACTAGCAGTCGAGATGACAGGCATCTTAACCCGCATGGCTGTAACGGACCGTGCAGCCACGTCTCAATCCCTGAGTCAACAGATGGGGACGTTTGCAAGACAACAACCATCTGCACCAACAGTTCGACGACGTTTTCAGCAGCATGGACTATCAGCTCGGAGACCATGGCTGCGGTTACCCTTGACGCTGCGTCACAGACAGGAGCGCCAGCGATGGTGTACTCAACGACGAATCTGGGTGCACGAATGGCAAAACGTCAATTTTTTCGGATGAATCCAGGTTCTGTTTACAGCATCATGATCGTCGCGTCCGTGTTTGGCGACATAGCGGTGAACGCACATTGGAAGCGTGTATTCGTCATCGCCATACTGCCGTATCACCCGGCGTGATGGTATAGGGTGCCATTGGTTAGACGTCTCTGTTACCTCTTGTTCGCATTGACGGCACTTTGAACAGTGGACGTTACTTTTCAGATGTGTTACCACCCGTGACTCTACCCTTCATTCGATCCCTGCGAAACCCTACATTTCAGCAGTATAATGCACGACCGCATATTGCAGGCCTTGTACGGGCCTTTCTGGATACAGAAAATGTTCGACTGCTGCCCTGGCCAGCACATTCTCCATATCTCTCAACAACTGAAAATGTCTGGTCAATGGTGGCCGAGCAACTGGCTCTTCACAATACGCCAGTCACTACTCTTGATGAACTGTGGTATCGTGTTGAGGCTGCATGGGCAGCTGTACCTGTGCACGCCATCCAAGCTCTGTTTGACTCAATGCCCAGAAGGATCAAGGTGGTTATTACGGCCAGAGGTGCACCCAAATTGAGTGAAAATGTGATCACATGTCAGTTCTAGTATAATATATTTGTGCAATGAATACCCGTTAGTCATCTGCATTTCTTCTTGGTGTAGCGATTTTAATGGCCAGTAGTGTACCTTCAGAAAAGTTTTCGTAGCACTTACATTTATATGCATTGTTATCTTCTCTCTCTCTTTACGCATCTCTCGTCTTGCTGTTGACGGTCTGCATTTTCTATCCTCTCTACTTACGCCACCGCCATCAGTTAGGATAATTAGGACCATATCAAACCACGCTCAAAACCGTTAGCATCTGTCCTTCACACGACAACACACACACACACACACACACACTTTCATGCAAAGTACTGTTTAAATTATGTTTGTGCGTTAAAAAAAAGTCTATTATAGGCCATGAGTTTTCTTCACAAAAAAAGAAAGTGAAACATCCAGGATATAATGTTAATAGATTTTTACATATTTGCAGACACATTCCGCAGATAAAAGAAGATAATGAAATGTAAAAATAGTTCAACACTTACAAAGATGAGCACATGAGCGTTTGACAGCGGAGAATCATGTTCGATACATCAACAAGGTGTAATACAGCTCTATGCAAATGTCTTCCCCTTTATAGACGTGGATACAAATGGAGACACCGGTCGCGACATTGTTTATCTACAGAGGTGCTGCAGTCATGGACTGTGCGGCTGGTCCCGGCGGAGGTTCGAGTCCTCCCTCGGGCATGAGTGGCTGTGTTAGTCCTTAGGATAATTTAAGTTAAGTAGTGTGTAAGCTTAGGGACTGATGACCTTAGCACTTAAGTCCCATATGATTTCACACACATTTTTTTCAGCTTATCTACATGTACCGATCAATATGAAGACAAGTTGTGCGTGAGTGTTGGATTTCGAAGGCAATCAGCACATTAGACCTTTACGAAGGCAACGAAGACAGCGTACATGCAGAAGAGACGAGAGTATACTGCGATAAGCTCGCGAAGTAGTTCTAGGCTACGGTCTTCCATCGTGATAATCAGTTCAGTCGACAGCGGAATGTACACGGAAATGAATACCGGACCGAAGATGACAGGAGAGTTAAATGTGAGTTCTGTGTCCGTGTTGTGCCTATTAATACGATACGCTTTGTGCGAATACGCAGTTTTTTCTTTTACAGGAACGCTGATCGTCAACGTGCGCGCGTTGGAATTTTCCTCGCGCCCTTCCGCCGACGGCGTCAGCTGCTTGATCCGGTAGCCCGGCCGGAGGAATTCGGGACAGGTCCACCGCCGGGGATTTCCCCGAGCCGCAGACTGCGATGCGCCGCGGCGGTCCGCCTGCATGTAGGAGCCCAAAACACGTGCAGCCTCAGGTAACGGAACTCGTCTCGGACGGAAGTAAGGCAGCAAGATGCGAACTTGGCCCCGAAGAGTATGTAATTTGCTGACCCTGCAAGGAAATCACCCTTGATGTTCCAGTCATTGTGCACTTAAGCTGTTACGGTAATTCATCCGTGTCTGCAGAAAAACAGTGCTAGATAGGAAGGACTGCCTTGTTACAAACACTTTGTTAATTTCCCCGAATTTAATTTCACAGATAGCTTGGCATGAACGGTACCTAATTGCTTTTTTTTTTTTTTTTAAATGTTCAAATGCACTTGAAGTGTACTCCGCCGTACTAATACATTATACTAGAACTGACATGTGATTACATTTTCACGTAATTTGGGTGCATAGATCCTGAGAAATCAGTACCCAGAACAACCACCTCTGGCCGTAATAACGGCCTTGATACGCCTGGGCATTGAGTCAACCAGAGCTTGGATGGCGTGTACAGGTACAGCTGCCCATGCAGCTTCAACACGATACCACAGTTCATCAAGAGTAGTGACTGGCGTATGGTGACGAGCCAGTTGCTCGGCGACCATTGACCAAACGTTTTCAGTTGTTGAGAGATATGGAGAATGTGCTGGCCAGGGCAGCAGTCGAACATTTTCTGTATCCAGAATGGCCCTTAAAGGACCTGCAACACGCGGTCGTGCAGTATCCTGCTGAAATGTAGGGTTTCGCAGGAATCAAGTGATGGGTAGAGCCACGGGTCGTAACACATCTGAAATGTAACGTCCGCTGTTCAAAGTGCCGTCAATGCCTACAAGAGGTGACAGAGACGTGAAACCAATGGCACCCTATACCATCACGCGGGGTCATACGCCACTATGGCGATGACTAATACACGCTTCCAATGTGCGTTCACCGCGATATCGCCAAACACGGATGCGACCATCATGATGCTGTAAACAGAAACTGGATTCATCCGAAAAAATGACGTTTTGCCATTCGTGCACCCAGGTTCGTCGTTGAGTACGCCATCGCAGGCGCTCCTGTCTGTGATGCAGCATCAAGGGTAACCGCAGCCATGGTCTCCGATCTGATAGTCCATGCTGCTGCAAAGGTCGTCGAACTGTTGGTGCAGATGGTTGTTGTCTTGCAAACGTCCCCATCTGTTGACTGAGGGATCGAGACGTGGCTGCACGATCCCTTACAGCCATGTGGATAAGATGCCTGTCATCTCGACTTCTAGTGATACGAGGTCGTTGGGATCCAGAACGGCGTTCCGTATTACCCTCCTGAACCCACCGATTCCATATTCTGCTAACAGTCATTGGATCTCTACCAACGAGAGCAGCAATGTCGCGATACGATAAACCGCAATCGCGATAGGCTACAATTCGACCTTTGTCAAAGTCGGAAACGTGATGGTACGTATTTATCCTCCACACACGAGGCATCACAACAACGTTTCACCAGGCAACGCCTGTCAACTGCTGTTTGTGTATGAGCAATCGGTTGGAAACTTTCGTCATGTCAGCACGTTGTAGGTGTCGCCACCGGCGCTAACCTTGTGTGAATGCTCTGAAAAGGTAATCATTTGCATATCACAGCATCTTCTTCCTGTCGGTCAAATTTCGCGTCGGTAGCACATCATCTTCGTGGTGTAGCAATTTTAATGGCCAGTAGTGTAAATACAAAAATGTCGGCTATTGTGCGTGTACATGATTAAATTTGTAGGTGATTTGGTTGTATACCAGATGCGAAATTCAATACACAGATCTTCCATTCTGCCAGCGGCAATGTCTCTAGCACGTCTTGCCATCGAGTCGAACCGAGCTTGGATGACAGGTACGAGAATGTAATGTGATGCTGATCTAACTCTACACCTCAGTACATTAGCAATAGTGGCTGTCTAGATGTGGTACATCAGTTTCTCGGTAACCCATTATGCTGTCTGTCTTGTCCTGAAGTCGACTATAGGCTGAGCCGGGCGCGGTGGTCTAGCGGTTCTAGGCGCTCAGTCCGCAACTGCGCGACTGCTACGGTCGCAGGATCGAATCCTGCCTCGGGCATGGATGTGTGTGATGTCCTTAGGTTAGTTAGGTTTAAGTAGTTCTAAGTTCTAGGGGACTGGTGATCACAGATGTTAAGTCCCATAGTGCTCAGAGCCATTTTCGACTATAGGCTGCCTGCGACAGATTAATTAATGGATAATGACGTTTTCCGTACGACATCTTACAGTGTTAATGTCGGTTTTCCTTACGTTATCACATGGTCACGCATTCACATTGTTCTTTTTTAGTACCGCGATCTTGTAAATCGACAGCTTTGTCGGCAGCTTTGGCTCCAGCGGCGTTAAATGTCTACAAGCTAACTTCTGTTTCGCGGAAAGTCAGTGATTAGGTTTAAGTTTTCAGAGATAATGTTTTTGCGATTTTTACGTAAATGATTAACGTTCTATTGTTTTGTGTTTCTCGCAATAATTTACCTGCTCCACCTTCAAAAAGAGCAAGGGAAAAACGACGATCTATATTCCCCCGCAAGCCCTAATTTCACTCATCTTGCCTTCGTGGCCTTTACGTGAAATAAAAGTTGGCAGCAATAGATTTATTCTGCAATCAAATACCTTTTCTCAAAATTTTCTGAACAGTGTTTCACGAAAAGAACGTCGTCTTCTCTCTACGGATTCCCATGTGAGTTTACGAAGCGTCTCCATAAAGCTTGTATCTTGATCGAAACTGCCGGTAACTAATTTATACTCATGTTCATAAGTTAAGGATAATGCCAGAACGTGGTGCCACACAACGTGGCACTACACAAAACTGGCGCTAACAGCATAGGTACATAGGGAACACACACGACACAGATCTGTAAGACCTCGGTATTGGTGATAAGGTGAGGAATCCGTCCCGACACACATGTGCTATAAAACGCCACTGTTTCCTGCGAATCTACTCCGACATCAATATGGGATATGATCACCATGCACACGTACACAGGCCTCCCATTCGTGCACCAGTGCCTGTCGGAGCTCCTGATGTGTCCTAGGACTGTGAAGACGTGGAGCGATACTTCGACAGAGAGCATCTCAGACGTGCTCGATGGGGTTTAAATCTGGAGAACAGGAACGTCACGCCACTCACCTGATATCTTCTGTTTCAAGGTACTCAGCCACGATGGCAGCTCGTTGGGGCCATGAGTTATCATCCACCAGGAGGAAGGTGGGACCCATTGCACCCCTCAAAAGGCGAACATACTGGTGCGAAATGACGTCCCGATACACCTGACCTGTTACAGTTCCTTTGTCAAACACATGCAGGGGTGTACGTGCACGAATCATAGTCCCACCCCATACCATCAAACCACGACCTCCTTACAGGTTCCTTTCAAGGACATTAAGGGGTTCACACGAGATGAAAACCAGGTGAGAATCACTGTTCACACTATACCTGGACTCTTCCCTGAACGTAACCTGGGATCACTGTTCCAATGACGATGTACTGTGTTCTTGACACCAGGCTTTACGGGCTCTCTTGTGACCAGGGGTCAGTGGAATGCACCTTGCAGGTCTCCGGGGGAATAAACGATCTCTGTTCAGTCGTCTGTAGATTGTGAGTCTGGACACAACTGTTCCAGTGGCTGCGGTAAGGTCCCGAGCAAGGCTACCAGCAGTACTCCATGGCCGTCTGCAGGGACTGATGGCGAGATATCGGTCGTCTTGTGGTGTTGTACACTGTGGAAGTCCCGTACTGTAGCGCCTGGACACGTTTCCTGTCTGCTGGAATCGTTGCCATAATCTTGAGATCACACTTTGTGGCACACGGAGAGCCCTTGCTACGACCTGCTGTGTTTGACCAGCCTCCATTCGCGCTAGTATGCTACCCCGCATAACGTAATCAATATGTGTTCTTTGAGCCATTTTCAACACACAGTCACCATCAGCACGTCTGACAACGTCTGCACACTTACTCGCTGCACCGTACTCTGACATGCACCCACGCACCTCTGCGTTTGTTGACTGCTGCCAGCGCCACCGTGCGACGACCACACATTACATGCACGCATGGTCATACCCCGAGGTGATTTAAACCCGCAAACCGCCCACCAGAGCGTTGTTTCACCATGTACCAGAATTATCCTTAATTTATGAGCATGAGTGTGGTAGCCCGCTTCTGAACTGCTTCAATGTATTCATTGAATCCAGCCTGGTGGGGACTCCAGTCACTCGGGCAGTACTCGAGAATGGCTCGCACAATTGGTCTACATGCGTTGTCTTTTGCAGGTGAGCTACACTTTACTAAAACCCTCCCAATGAACCCAAGTCGACCATTCAGCTTCCCTGAAACATGCTCATCCTATTTCATATCGCTTTTCAGCGTTGCGCCTAGATACTTTATCGACGTGAGTGTGCCAAACACTACGCTACTGAAGGTGTATTCAAACATTACAGTTTTGGGTTTTCCCACTCATCTGCATTAACTTACATTCTTCTACATTTAGTGCCAGATTCCATTCATTATATTCAGTGCGAAATATGTCTGTGTCATCTTGTAATCTCCAATAGTCACTCAACGACTGCACCTCGCCGTACACCACAGTGTCATCAGCAAATAGCCGCAGAGTGGCGCTCGCCCTGTTCGTCAGACTTTTATTTACCTAGAGAACAAGAGTTGTCCCTGTCACACTTCCCTAGAGTACAGTATAGATAAACTTGTCTCTGATGAACACTCGCCGCCGATGACAGCGTACTGGATTCTGTAACTTAAGCAGTCTCCGAGCCACTCATACATTTGGGGACCTGCTCCGTGTGCTCGTACCATCGTTAACACTCTGCAGTGGAGTACCGCCTCCAATACTTTCTGTAAACCTGCGAACATGTTGTCTACTTGTTGCCCTTCATCCATGTTTTGCAGGATATTATGTGAGGAGAAGACAAGCTGGATTATGTACGAGCAATCCTTCCCAAATGTCTTCTGGTTTGTGAACAGAATCTCTTTGGTGTCAAGGGAATTATATGTACTTCAACTGAAATTACGTTCGAGAATTCTGAAACAAACCAGTGTCAAAGGATATTTGTCTCTAATATTGGGGGTCGATTTTTTTTATCTTAAGTACAGAAGTCACCTGCGTTCTTTTGCATTCTGTTAGGACTATGCGCTTGGGAAGAAATTCTGATGAATCCCAGCTAAGTAAGACGCCAGTGCCACAGAGTCCTCTCTGTAAAACCCAACTGAGGATCGCAGTTCGGTTTTAGGGTGGGATTAGAATTCAGGGGGAAAGAATTGTTGTTGTGGTCTTCAGTCCAGAGATTGGTTTGATGCAACTCTCCATGCTACTCTACCCTGTGCAAGCTTCATCTCCCAGTACCTACCGCAAACTACATCCTTCTGAATGTGTTTAGTGTATTCATCTCTTGGTCTCCCTCTGCGACTTTTACACCCCACACTGCCCTCCAATACTAAACTGGTGATCCCTCGATGCCTCAGAACATGCACTACCAATCGATCCCTTCTTCTAGTCAAGTTGTGCCACAAACTCCTCTTCTCCTCAATTCTATTCAATACCTCCTGATTAGTTATGTGATCTACCCATCTAATCTTGAGCATTATTCTGTAGCACCACTTTTCGAAACCTTCTATTCTCTTCTTGTCCAAACTACACTCCTGGAAATGGAAAAAAGAACACATTGACACCGGTGTGTCAGACCCACCATACTTGCTCCGGACACTGCGAGAGGGCTGTACAAGCAATGATCACACGCACGGCACAGCGGACACACCAGGAACCGCGGTGTTGGCCGTCGAATGGTGCTAGCTGCGCAGCATTTGTGCACCGCCGCCGTCAGTGTCAGCCACTTTGCCGTGGTATACGGAGCTCCATCGCAGTCTTTAACACTGGTAGCATGCCGCGACAGCGTGGACGTGAACCGTATGTGCAGTTGACGGACTTTGAGCGAGGGCGTATAGTGGGCATGCGGGAGGCCGGGTGGACGTACCGCCGAATTGCTCAACACGTGGGGCGTGAGGTCTCCACAGTACATCGATGTTGTCGCCAGTGGTCGGCGGAAGGTGCACGTGCCCGTCGACCTGGGACCGGACCGCAGCGACGCACGGATGCACGCCAAGACCGTAGGATCCTACGCAGTGCCGTAGGGGACCGCACCGCCACTTCCCAGCAAATTAGGGACACTGTTGCTCCTGGGGTATCGGCGAAGACCATTCGCAACCGTCTCCATGAAGCTGGGCTACGGTCCCGCACACCGTTAGGCCGTCTTCCGCTCACGCCCCAACATCGTGCAGCCCGCCTCCAGTGGTGTCGCGACAGGCGTGAATGGAGGGACGAATGGAGACGTGTCGTCTTCAGCGATGAGAGTCGCTTCTGCCTTGGTGCCAATGATGGTCGTATGCGTGTTTGGCGCCGTGCAAGTGAGCGCCACAATCAGGACTGCATACGACCGAGGCACACAGGGCCAACACCCGGCATCATGGTGTGGGGAGCGATCTCCTACACTGGCCGTACACCACTGGTGATCGTCGAGGGGACACTGAATAGTGCACGGTACATCCAAACCGTCATCGGACCCATCGTTCTACCATTCCTAGACCGGCAAGGGAACTTGCTGTTCCAACAGGACAATGCACGTCCGCATGTATCCCGTGCCACCCAACGTGCTCTAGAAGGTGTAAGTCAACTACCCTGGCCAGCGAGATCTCCGGATCTGTCCCCCATTGAGCATGTTTGGGACTGGATGAAGCGTCGTCTCACGCGGTCTGCACGTCCAGCACGAACGCTGGTCCAACTGAGGCGCCAGGTGGAAATGGCATGGCAAGCCGTTCCACAGGACTACATCCAGCATCTCTACGATCGTCTCCATGGGAGAATAGCAGCCTGCATTGCTGCGAAAGGTGGATATACACTGTACTAGTGCCGACATTGTGCATGCTCTGTTGCCTGTGTCTATGTGCCTGTGGTTCTGTCAATGTGATCATGTGATGTATCTGACCCCAGGAATGTGTCAATAAAGTTTCCCCTTCCTGGGACAATGAATTCACGGTGTTCTTATTTCAATTTCCAGGAGTGTATTTATCGTCCATGTTTCACTTCCATACATGACTACACTCCATACAAATACTTTCAGAAACTACTTCCTGACACTTAAATCTATACTCGACATTATAAATTTCTCCTCTTCAGAAACGCTTTCCTTGCCATTGCCAGTCTACATTTTATATCCTCTCTACTTCGACCATCATCAGTTGTTTTGCTCCCCAAATTACAAAACTCCTTTACCACTTTAAGTGTCTCATTTTTTAATCTGACTCCCTCAGCACCACCCAACTTAATTCGACTACATTCCATTATCCTCGCTTTGCTTTTGTTGATGTTCATCTTATATCCTCCTTTCAAGACACTGTCCATTCCGTTCAACTGCTCTTCCAAGTCCTTCGCTGTCTCTGACAGAATTACAATGTCATCGGCGAACCTCAAAGTTTTTATTTCTTCTCCATGGATTTTAATACCTACTCTGAATTTTCCTTTTGTCTCCTTTACTTCTTGCTCAGTATACAGATTGAATAACATCGGCGAGAGGCTACAACCCTGTCTCACTCCCTTTCCAACCACTGCTTCCCTTTCGTGCCCCTCGACTCTTATAACTGTCATCTGGTTTCTGTACAAATTGTAAACAGTCTTTCGCTCCCTGTATTTTACCCCTGCCACCTTCAGAATTTGAAAGAGAGTATTCCAGCAAACGTTGTCAAAAGCTTTCTCTAAGTCTACAAATGCTAGAAACGTAGGTTTGCCTTTCCTTAATCTATTTTCTAAGAAAGGTCGTAGGGTCAATATTGCCTCACGTGTTCCATCATTTCTACGGAATCGAAACTGATCTTCCGCGAGGTCGACTTCTACCAGTTTTTCAATTCGTCTGTAAAGAATTCGTGTTAGTATTTTGCAGCCGATCGAAAGAATATGAATAATAATTCGCTGATGGCTGCACTATACTCAGTAAAAGTCAAAAAGAATTACAGGATCTATTGAATGGAATGAACAGTAATGAGTACAGAATATGGATTGAGAGTAAACCGAAGAAGTAAGAAAGTAATTATAATACTGAGAAAATGAAAACTGGTGACCGCGAAATAGATGAAACTAAGGAATTCTGCTACCTTCATAGCAAAAGACATATGACAGACGAAGCAAGGGGAAATAAAAAGCAGACTTGCGCTGGACAAAGGGCATTCCTGGCCAGGAGTAGTCTACTAGTATGGAATATAGGCCTTATCGTGAGGAAGAAATTTCTGATAATGTGCGTTTGGAGCACAGCATTGTATAGTAGTGAATTGCGGACTGTGGGTAAACCAGAACAGAAGAGAATCGAAGCATTGGAGATGAAGTGCTGAAGAAAAATGTTAAAAATTAGGTGTACTGACAACGTAGGCTCTCCGCAGAACCAGCGAAGAAAGGAACATGCAGAAAGCACTGATAGGAGAAGAGTCAGTGTGATAGGACAGATGTTAAGACATCATGGCCTAAGTTCAGTGGCAAAGAGCAAAACTGTAGAGGGAGAGATAGAACTGGAAAGCATCCAATGAATGAGGACGCAAGGGAAGAGCTGTTATGAGATGGAAAGCTTGGGACAACACACAGGAAAAACAGTTGTGGCTGTCTACATGAAACCAGTCAGTAGAGTGAGCACCCAAAAATTACCCATTGCATAAAGTCATCATACTGAGCGTAGTGAGTATTCTACAGAAGTATATTTTCATCCAACCAGTGACAGCGAGTACGACAGAATGTAAAAGTTCTCGAGTTCCCAGGTGGGTCACGCGATTAAAATTATACCAGTTTTCAGCCAAGCACTCCTTGGCCATTGTCAAGCTGTGCGACGACTCCACGTCTTGTGAACGGCTGTGGACCGCCTGGCCGAAAACTCGTTAACTTTTATCACCTGATTCGGCTGGAAACCTGAGAACTTTTAGTTTAGTGCGGCAGAATGTTGTCATACAGCAAGATCAGCACTTGCTCCCTGTTGGTGGTGGCGAGGACGGCGGCGGAGGCGTAAGCTCGCCTGCGGTCCCGTCTCGCCCAGTAAGAAGGCCGCAGTGGCCGCTGCAGCAGCCGCGCCTTCCGGGAGCGGCAAGTAGTCCGTTGACCCCCGAGCCTCCAGACGCCGCCCGACAGCCGCTCTCCCTGCATCCCGCGTCGCCTCCTGTTACGGATGCGGGAATTATTCGGATCCCGTTTCGACAGCGCGCCCTGCATAGTTCTTACCCCGCCTTCTTACCAGCGGTGCGAAAAAGCAAATTATTCCGTAGACGACAGGGATTAATAGTATAAACGCCGCAGAGCTTACCTCTCGAGCATCCTTCAACCGCACGGCAAGAGCTGTTAACTTGCTTCTAGTGGCCAGTGTTCTACTCCTGGACTACACTGGTAATAAAAGTCTGCCACATTCTGGTAGCAGCCATACATTATAGCAAACATCGTGAGAATCGCGCGTTAGCGAGCAGTTTCGCTACTTGCCTCTGGTTAACAGTTTTAAGCGGGAGCGGTAAAACCATGTGAGGTCTCACACTCCAGTCGTATATTCACGTCGAGTGGGAACGAGTTTCAGAGCCCTATAATATCGTCTACATAATTTTGATTTCGTGCAGTTTCTAACACATTGACTGCCATGGTATAGTTGGGTTACCAACCCCTTGGGGCCATTTACTTTTTTTCAATATCCTGCTTTAGCTTGCTCCAAGTAAACTTGTTATGTGCAAATAAAGTGAAAATACGGTATTTTAGTACCTTTTTTTTAAGCTTTTTGTGTGAGTTACACATCATTCACATGGCCTCAGAGTAAAGGTACAAGGTGCGTCATTTGCTATGTCACTAACAATTTTAGGTTTGTACTCCTGTCAGTTTTTCATTCCACAGCATTATTTGTGTACAGTTCCATTATTGTTTTCCTGCATTGTTGCTACAGTCTTTATTCACTGTTGTTTGCTCCGTAACAATCTGATACTGTGGCAGAAGAAAATGTCTAGTAGAAGTTATGAAGATGAACAAAGGGATGTACAGCAGCTTTTAGATGAAGTTATTGACGTAAGCGATTGAGATTCTGTGTCTTTATTTGGTGATAGCTCAGACGAATTTTTACCAGAGGAGACCAGAAGCGAAACCGGAAGTTCTGATGATGACATCACATCAATGAAGGTAGGAAGAAGAGTTTTATGTCCACATTCAGTCAAAGAACCAGACTCCACAGCTGTAAAAACTAGGCAACAAAGCACCTCCAACCGTGTTAGTGCCATAGCTACTGCAGTAGTTTCAGGTTCATTTGAAGAAAGTGTAATTTAAGAATGTTCTGAAGATGAAGATGACACTCTTAGGACATATTCTATTGAGATTGTCTGGGGGCCAGTTACTTATAAAAATATGAAAAACTTTACATTTATTCATTCTAGTTCTGGTCTAAATGCTTCTGTTGCACTAACTCTCAAAGGCAAGACACCGTACGATTTCTTCAAATATTTTGTAACTGATGAAATTTTAGAATATGTGACTCAACAAACTAATTTTTACGTGGGAGCAGACAGACGTAGGTGTACAGTGTGCTACAAAAAAATGTAGAATGAATTTGGACGAGAACAAGCTTTCCAGAACTGCAAAAAAACTGCATGGAAGTGTAAGACTTGTGATTCATATTTTTGCATAGAGTGTTTTTTCATGAAGCACAGTGCATACAGGTGTTAGGGAAACAAAGTAGAATGACCCAAATTTTTTAGTTTCATTGTTGTTGCAATTAGAGTTGAAGAATGTAAATAAAACTGTATGTGATTTGCTATCTACTGTGTAAGTAATATGTCAAACTAAATAATAAAAAGAAGAATAGTCCAGTACGACTGAAACATGTGAGTTATATATAATTCACTTATTCAAATGTCAATAACTACTTTTGAGCTCTTGAAAAGCATAGGCCACGAACGTGATTTGTTACTGGGGCCATAACCTACTATAACACCGAGGCACAGCACGCTCCTGTGAGCTACCTGCGCCACAGAGCTTTACATGGAAAAATGTTCGTGAGTTGTATTTACTTCACGTGGCCCGAAGAGAACACTTCCTGTGAGTTATATTTAACTCACGTGGCAGTCAATGTGCTGTAAATCGTTTAAAGGCGACCATCGGACGGATTCTTTGATATGAAAAAGAGCAGATTCTTTCCCCAACACGAGCTTCGCGCCCAGGGTCTATATCTTCGTCGACGAGACATTAATGTTCGCTCTAGGATTTGTACTAGGAGACATACGAGGGACGTTTAATAAATAATGTAACATATTTTTCTTTTCTCAGCCAATTTCGGTTAAAAAACGCTAAATTTATCGTGCGACGTTGTAGAATATTCCCGCCTCAGCCACTATAGTTTCAGTAAGTTCCACTAGGTAATGCCACTACACGTAGCCTTAGAAATAGAGTCTGTAACGGAGGTGCGCTACAAACAGAGTGCTGTCACTGATTTTCTTTTGGCGAAAAATCAGAACATTACAGATAGTCGTAGGCGCTTGCAAAATGTCTACGGAGACCTGGCAGTAAACAAAAGCACCGTAACTCGTTGTGTGAGGCGTCCGTCATCGTCGCAAGGTCTCACATACCTGTCCGATTTCCCGCGCGCCGGCCGGCCGCACGCAGGTGTGACTCTTGAAAAGTTGGAACGTGCGGCCACTTTCATTCGAACTGATTGACGGATCACAATCAAACACATCGCTACTCAACTGGACGTTATCTGTTGGTAGCGCAGCCACACTTCTCCACTAGTTGCGGTACTCGAAGCAATTAAACAGAGAACCGACTCGTGGAGATAACATCTTGGACCTACTGATAACAAACAGACCCGAACTTTTCGACTCTGTAAGTGCAGAACAGGGAATCAGTGATCATAAGGCCGTTGCAGCATCCCTGAATATGGGAGTTAATAGGAATATAAAAAAAGGGAGGAAGGTTTATCTGTTTAGCAAGAGTAATAGAAGGCAGATTTCAGACTACCTAACAGATCAAAACGAAAATTTCTGTTCCGACAGTGACAATGTTGAGTGTTTATGGAAAAAGTTCAACCCAATCGTAAAATGCGTTTTAGACAGATAAGTGCCGAGTAAACCTGTGAGGGACGAGAAAAACCCACCGTGGTTCAACAACAAAGTTAGGAAACTACTGCGAAAGCAAAGAGGGCTTCACTCCAAGTGTAAACGCAGCCAAAACGTCTCAGACAAACAGAAGCTAAACGATGTCAAAGTTAGCGCAAGGAGGGCTATGCGTGAAGCGTTCAGTAAATTCGAAAGTAAAATTCTATGTACCGACTTGACAGAAAATCCTAGGAAGTTCTGGTCTTACGTTAAATCAGTAAGTGGCTCGAAACAGCATATCCAGACACTCCGGGATGATGATGGCATTGAAACAGAGGATGACACGCGTAAAGCTGAAATACTAAACACCTTTTTCCAAAGCTGTTTCACAGAGGAAGACCGCACTGCAGTTCCTTCTCTAAATCCTCGCACAAACGAAAAAATTGCTGACATCGAAATAAGTGTCCAAGGAATAGAAAAGCAACTGGAATCACTCAACAGAGGAAAGTGAACTGGACCTGACGGGTTACCAATTCGATTCTACACAGAGTACGCGAAAGAACTAGCCCCCCTTCTAACAGTCGTGTACCGCAAGTCTCTAGAGGAAAGGAAGGTTCCAAATGATTGGAAAAGATCACAGGTAGTCCCAGTCTTCAAGAAGGGTCGTCGAGCAGATGCGCAAAACTATAGACCTATATCTCTGACGTCGATCTGTTGTAGAATTTTAGAAGATTTTTTTGCTCGCGTGTAATGTCGTTTTTGGAAACCCAGAATCTACTCTGTAGGAATCAACATGGATTCCGGAAATAGCGATCGTGTGAGACCCAACTCGACTTTATTTGTTCATGAGACCCAGAAAATTTTAGATACAGGCTCCCAGGTAGATGCTATTTTCCTTGACTTCCGGAAGGCGTTCGATACAGTTCCGCACTGTCGCCTGATAAAGTAAGTCCCTACGGAATATCAGACCAGCTGTGTCGTTGGATTGAAGAGTTTTTAGCAGACAGAACACAGCATGTTGTTATCAATGGAGAGGCGTCTACAGACGTTAAAGTAACTTCTGGCTTGCCACAGGGGAGTGTTATGGGACCATTGCTTTCCACAATATATACACTCCTGGAAATTGAAATAAGAACACCGTGAATTCATTGTCCCAGGAAGGGGAAACTTTATTGACACATTCCTGGGGTCAGATACATCACATGATCACACTGACAGAACCACAGGCACATAGACACAGGCAACAGAGCATGCACAAAGTCGGCACTAGTACAGTGTATATCCACCTTTCGCAGCAATGCAGGCTGCTATTCTCCCATGGAGATGCTGGATGTAATCCTGTGGAACGGCTTGCCATGCCATTTCCACCTGGCGCCTCAGTTGGACCAGCGTTCGTGCTGGACGTGCAGACCGCGTGAGACGACGCTTCATCCAGACCCAAACATGCTCAATGGGGGACAGATCCGGAGATCTTGCTGGCCAGGGTAGTTGACTTACACCTTCTAGAGCACGTTGGGTGGCACGGGATACATGCGGACGTGCATTGTCCTGTTGGAACAGCAAGATCCCTTGCCGGTCTAGGAATGGTAGAACTATGGGTTCGATGACGGTTTGGATGTACCGTGCACTATTCAGTGTCCCCTCGACGATCACCAGTGGTGTACGGCCAGTGTAGGAGATCGCTCCCCACACCATGATGCCGGGTGTTGGCCCTGTGTTCCTCGGTCGTATGCAGTCCTGATTGTGGCGCTCACTTGCACGGCGCCAAACACGCATACGACCATCATTGGCACCAAGGCAGAAGCGACTCTCGTCGCTGAAGACGACACGTCTCCATTCGTCCCTCCATTCACGCCTGTCGCGACACCACTGGAGGCGGGCTGCACGATGTTGGGGCGTGAGCGGAAGACGGCCTAACGGTGTGCAGGACCGTAGCCCAGCTTCATGGAGACGGTTGCGAATGGTCCTCGCCGATACCCCAGGAGCAACAGTGTCCCTAATTTGCTGGGAAGTGGCGGTGCGGTCCCCTACGGCACTGCGTAGGATCCTACGGTCTTGGCGTGCATCCGTGCGTCGCTGCGGTCCGGTCCCAGGTCGACGGGCACGTGCACCTTCCGCCGACCACTGGCGACAACATCGATGTACTGTGGAGACCTCACGCCCCACGTGTTGAGCAATTCGGCGGTACGTCCACCCGGCCTCCCGCATGCCCACTATACGCCCTCGCTCAAAGTCCGTCAACTGCACATACGGTTCACGTCCACGCTGTCGCGGCATGCTACCAGTGTTAAAGACTGCGATGGAGCTCCGTATGCCACGGCAAACTGGCTGACACTGACGGCGGCGGTGCACAAATGCTGCGCAGCTAGCGCCATTCGACGGCCAACACCGCGGTTCCTGGTGTGTCCGCTGTGCCGTGCGTGTGATCATTGCTTGTACAGCCCTCTCGCAGTGTCCGGAGCAAGTATGGTGGGTCTGACACACCAGTGTCAATGTGTTCTTTTTTCCATTTCCAGGAGTGTATGAATGACCTAGTAGATAGTGTCGGAAGTTCCATGGGGCTTTTCGCGGATGATGCTGTAGTATACAGAGAAGTTGCTGCATTAGAAAATTGTAACGAAATGCAGGAAGATCTGCAGCGGATAGGCGCTTGGCGCAGGGAGTGGCAACTGACCCTTAACATACACAAATGTAATGTATACATAGAAAGAAGGATCCTTTATTGTATGATTATATGATAGCGGAACAAACACTGGTAGCAGTTACTTCTGTAAAATATCTGGGAGTATGCGTGCGGAACGATTTCAAGTGGAATGATCATGTAAAATTAATTGTTGGTAAGACGGGTACCAGCTTGAGATTCATTGGGAGAGTCCTTAGAAAATGTAGTCCATCAACAAAGGAGGTGGCTTACAAAACACTCGTTCGGCCTATATTTGAGTATTGCTCATCAGTGTGGGATCCGTACCAGATCGGATTGACGGAGGAGATAGAGAAGATCCAAAGAAGAGCGGCGCGTTTCGTCACAGGGTTATTTGGTAACCGTGATAGCGTTACGGAGATGTTTAGCAAACTCAAGTGGCAGACTCTGCATGAGAGGCGCTCTGCATCGCGGTGTAGCTTGCCCGCCAGGTTTCGAGAGGGTGCGTTTCCGGATGAGCTATAGAATATATTGCTTCCCCCTACTTATACCTCCCGAGGAGATCATGAATGTAAAATTAGAGAGATTCGAGCGCGCACGAAGGCTTTCAGACAGTCGTTCTTCCCGCGAACCATACGCGACTGGAACAGAAAAGGGAGGTAATGGCAGTGGCACGTAAAGTGCCCTCCGCCACACACCGTTGGGTGGCTTGCGGAGTATAAGTGTAGATGTAGATGTATGTACGCGCTAGGTTTCTCGCCGCGTAACAGAAGACGATAAAGAGCAACGAAGGACCACCTGTGCGTTACGAGGCTGATCGTGACAATTTTTTGTTGAGCATCGTCACAAGGTGATGGAACATGGGTTCATCACTTCGAACTGGGGAAAACGACAATCCATGGAGTGGCGCCGTACCACCTCTTCTCAGGAGAAAAAGTTCAAAGCCGCTCGTTCAGCTGGTAACGTCATAGCAAAGATCTTCTGGGACTCTGCATGGGTTGTTCTGTTTGATGTCTTCTCTCGTGGTTCAACGATAAGCTCTGAAGGATACTGTGCTACCCTCAGGCAAATGGGGAAACGACTTAGGCGTGTTCGTCGGCACAAAACTGCAAACGAACTTCTCCTTCTCCATGACAACGCAAGGCCTCACACATATCTGCGCACCCGAGAGGAGCTCACGAGACTTAACTGGACTGCTCTGTCTCGTCTGCCCAACGTGCTGGATCCCACACTTACCGACTTCCAACCGACCGGCACAATGGAGGACGCACTCCGCGGGTAGTGATGCGTGGACGATGCGGAAGTAACTGCTGCAGCCAGACGTCGACCCGGTAGGGTGGTACCACGCCGCTATACCCAAGTCCTCCCAGTTAGATGGCGTAAGAACTTCGCAGAAATGGAGATTATATTGAGAAACAGGGTCTTTCAGCCAAAATAGTCGGGAGAAATGTGGTGTATTGGAAAAGAATGTGTTACACTTCTTGTTGAACGTCCCTTTTAGATATGGAAGGTGAATAAATACAGTTTCAAAATTCTAGGAGCACAGAGCAGATTAAATGAGGCTTAGTCTAAATTATGGAGCAAATATATAGATCTGCTGACCAAACGTAATGTTCAAAGCTGCAAATCATTTACTTACTTTTTTAAGCTTTTCTTTCGATTTCACTACACAAACAATTGAAGAATTGTTACTATCTATAGAACATAATACGAGGGTGAGTCAAATGAAAGCCTTAAATATTTTTTTTAAATATTCTTTATTGTGCAGAAGTGGTACAAAGCTGTATCACTTTTCAACATAATCTCCCCCACGCTCAATGCAAGTCCTCCAGAGCTTACAAAGTGCATAAATTCATTTAGAAAAAAATTCTTTTCGTAGTCCGCGCAACCACTCTTGCACCGCGTGGCGTATTTCTTCATCAGAACGGAACTTCTTTCCTCCCATTCCGTCTTTGAGTGGTCCAAACATACGGAAATCACTTGGGGCAAGGTCTGGTGAGTATGGTGAATGCGGAAGACACTCAAAATGCAGGTCTCTGATTGTTGCAACTGTTATACGGGCAGCGTGGGGCCTTGCATTGTCATGTTGCAAAAGGACACCTGCTGACAGTAATCCACGTCGCTTTGATTTGATTGCTGGCCGCAGATGATTTTTTAGGAGATCAGTGTGTGATGCACCGGTGACAGTGGTCCCTCTAGGCATGTAATAGTCCAAAATGACGCCTTTTTCTTCCTAAAAGAGAGACAGCATAACCTTCTCTGCTGATGGTTGTGTTCGAAACATCTTTGGTTTTGGTGATGAGGAATGGCGCCATTCCTTGCTCGCTCTCTTCGTTTCCGGTGGTGGAAGTGAACCCAGGTTTCGTCCTCAGTAACGATTCTTGCAAGGAAGCCATCACCTCGTTCAAAGCGCCGAAGAAGGTCTTCACAAGCATCAACACGTCGTTCTTTCATTTCAGGAGTCAGCTGCCGTGGCACCCATCTTGCAGACACTTTTTGAAACAGGAGCACATCATGCACAATGTGATGTGCTGACCCATGACTAATCTGTAAACATGCTGCAATGTCATTCAGTGTCACTCAGCGGTTTTCCTTCACTATATCTTCAACTGCTGCAATGTTCTGTGGAGTCACAACTCGTTGTGCCTGACCTGGACGAGGAGCATCTTCCACTGAAGTCACACCATTTGCGAACTTCCTACTCCATACGTAGACTTACTGCTGCGACAAACACCCATCACTGTACTGAACCTTCATTCGTCGATGAATTTCAATAGGTTTGACACCTTCACTACGCAAAAACCGAATAGCAGAACTCTGTTCTTCCCTGGATGAAGTCGCAAGTGGGGCGGCCATCTTTATACTGATACTGCGACGGTATGTGTGCATCTGCACTATGCTGCCACCTACAGGCCATTCTGCACGCTGTTGGTAGCACGCTTACCAACTTATAGGAAAACGGCGCGAAATTTCGATTTGTTATTACAAATCTAAGGTTTTTATTTGACTCACCCTCGTACTAATTCTGTTCCCTTCAGAAGATAATTTTCTATAAATTTTATGTTCCCCATTTCTGTACTCCCCTCCCATTAAATTTTGTAAGTGTAAAATCTATTATAACTGAGTTCCTTCTACTTGCGGTTACTCACAAAACGGTTTACGAACAACACACACTGAACACCGGAAAATTCTTTGTAACAATTTGCAGTTAGTACCTGGGCAATAAGTCATTTTTTATTTCAATCCCATTTCGAAATGCCTCACAGAAACTTTTAATTTATTGCCACTGTACAGTGACAAGAGAGGCAATCGAAATACTACAAATGTACGATACTGTTGCGAAGCCGATCCTTACTTCTGGCTATTACTTCTCCTTCTGTTCCTCTTTATTCTTTTCACTGCCATTACTGTTTCATCTGTAGATTCCAGACCGAGGTCTCTCCAGAATCGATTAGATCTTTCTTCTCCACGCATTCTGGTGACCTATGGCTCTACTCGCTTCACGGGACGTCACCTTGTGAATCTTATTCTGCTTAATTTCCAAATCATTAATGGCTCATATTCAAGATTAAAGAACCTCGTTTCCTTTTTTGTGGCCGTTTGCGACGGGTTTGTATAAGATTCTCCTAAGTGCGTGACCAAATGGTGTCCCGAAATTATTCAAAAAATGTCTGCAATTTTGTGGGACTGAACTGCTAAGGTCATCAGTCCCTAAGCTTACACATTACTTAACCTAAATTATCCTAAGGCGAAACACACACACCCATGCCCGAGGGAGGACTCGAACCTCCGCCGGGATCAGCTGCACAGTCCATGACTGCAGCGCCCTAGACCTCTCGGCTAATCCGGCGCGGCTCGAAATTATTCCAGTAAATATACTGCTACAGATGGCATCCACGATTATGACGATGCACAAATTCTCATTCTGACTTCCATCTGCAGTACTGGCCGAAATAATGGATCATTTCGAGGTATCACGTCGCCACACACCCGCACAAGCCCCTGTCCAGGAAACCTCAGCACAGAAATGGAAACAATCCGTAACCGAAAGGAAGCACGAAATTTTTGAGAATTTTTGTATTACTGCAAGTCTGTGTTTACGAAATAACCCTTGAGGATTATTTATTTCATAAATAAGGTACTTCCAATATCTTCGCAAAGACTGCCAGACATCTGCCGTTCTTAATTGTTGTTGTTGTTCTGGTCTTCAGTCCTGAGACTGGTTTGATTCAGCTCTCCATGCTACTCTATCCTGTGCAAGCTTCTCAGTCTCCCAGTACCTACTGTAGCCTAAATCCTTCTGAATCTGCTTAGTGTATTCATCTCTTGGTCTCCCTCTACGAGTTTTACCCTCCACGCTGCCTTCCAGTACTAAATTGGTGATCCCTTGATGCCTCAGAACGTGTCCTACCAATCGATCCCTTCTTTTAGTCAGGTTGCGCCACAAATTCCTCTTCTCTCCAATTCTGTTCAATACCTCCTCCTTAGTTATGTGATCTACCAATCTAATCTTCAGCATTCTTCTGTAGCATCACATTTCGAAAGCTTCTTTTCTCTTCTTGTCTTAATTATTTATCGTCCATGTTTCACTTCCATACATGGCTCCATTCCATACAAATACTTCCAGAAACGACTTCCTGGCACTTAAATCTATACTCGATGTTAACAAATTTCTCTTCTTCAGAAACGCTTTCCTTGCCATTGCCAGTCTACATTTTATATCCTCTCTACTTCGACCATCATCAGTTATTTAGCTCCCCAAATAGCAAAACTCCTTCACTACTTTAAGTGTCTCATTTCCTAATCTAATTCCCTCAGCATCACCCGACTTAACTCGACTACATTCGATTATCCTTGTTTTGCTTTTGTTGATGTTCATCTTATACCCTCCTTTCAAGACACTGTCCATTCCGTTCAACTGCTCTTCCAAGTCCTTTGCTATCTCTGACAGGATTACAATGTCATCGGCGAACCTTGAAGTTTTTATTTCTTCTCCATGGATTTTAATACCTACTCCGAATTTTTCTTTTGTTATCTTCGCTGCTTGTTCAATATACAGATTGAATAACGTCGGGGATAGGCTACAACCTTGTCTCACTCCCTTCCCAACCACTGCTTCCCTTTCGTGCCCCTCGACTCTTATAACTGCCACCTGCTTTCTGTACAAATTGTAAATAGCCTTTCGCTCCCTGTATTTTACCCCTGTCGCCTTCAGAATTTGAAAGAGAGTATTCCAGTCAACATTGTCAAAAGCTTCTCTAAATCTACAAATGCTAGAAACGTAGGTTTACCTTTCCTTAATCTTTCTTCTAAGATAAGTCGTAGGTTCAATATTGCCTCACGTGTTCCAACATTTCTACGGAATCCAAACTGATCTTCCCCGAGGTCGGCTTCTTAATTAATAATGATCTTATCAGCAGCGATTACCTTTGACACAGTAGTTTGCTTGAAGCTACATGGCAGTAACAACTAACATGTCATTCACATCTAATTCACTAACAAGCGCTAGACATACAACGTAGTAGCAATCAAAAGAGACATTTGGATAATCTAAAATAACAGCTTGAACATTACTGAGTGATGTGACAAGGGCGTAAAGACACTAGGCTTCTCTTCAGGAGAAGCAGGAATCAAATCCCCATCCTGAAAAGTAATATTGTTTAAAGACGGTACGACGAAGAACTGACAGAAGACGGATGAATTCACGTCCTGCCACCGCGCTTAGATATTCCGCGGGTCTCTCAAATCAGTTTAGGTGAGAGGCGTGATTAGTTCTTGAATACAGCTAAAGCTGACCAACCCGTTCATCCTCATCCGACTAAGTACCGCCTCGACCTTGACGCAAGATTTGTTCGTAAGGACCGCTTAATATAATCACATCAAAAATTTACAATTCAAGCATTTTACGAGAATTATAAGTGATGAGAAGTATCATAATATCCTTGAGAGGTGTGCTGACAATGACAGAAGATGAACCTGTCATGTCCGCATAAAAACATGCTGCCTAACAAGGAAAGTGAAGTTCCAAGAAGGGTTGGTGGAAACGAAATGAAACTTCATGGATTGAAAGGATGTGTGATGTTATTTTAGTGATTACAAAATAGAATAAAATTTGCAAAGATCTTGGCATAGTGTGGCCACTTATCAATATGAAGCAACATCCCACTCTGCATGCACTGATTCTAGTGAGTAGAGTCTCATAAAGTCGCCGTATCCTCTCCTGGGGTAAGCTGGCCCTAACTATTGTAGCTGGCCCCTGATATTCTGGATACTGGAGTGGGGCAGGTGACGTCCCAGACCGTTCCACACTAATTTTTTCGAGGACACCTCTGGAGATCTTAGGGGCCATAGGAGTGCCTCATGCCATGAGTGAACAAGCATTGTCCCGTAGAAAAAATGAGACCACGATACTGTCGCATGAGAGGTAACATGGACGCAGCATGTTCGTGACGTCACTGTTGTGCCGTCAGAGTTCAGAGCCCCCGCACTCACTACCAACCGTTACCTGAAGAGATACTTCATTGCCCTCGACACCTGGACCACTACCGCTGTGTCTGTCCAAGACACTCGAGTGCCAATAGATGAAGAGATAACACGGAACGTTTACGAACACTGAAAGCAGGCAGTGAACTGTTCGAAAAGGGGCGAGGTACGGAACTCTTAAAACTGTTAATAGAATGAATATTGGAATGGTTGTGTACTAATTAGGATTGTTTTGCGACGGTCTGTCGTGGAAGAAGAATTCAGTTTAGTATTTGTAGTTGTCAGACATTTTCAAAGACAAATGAGACTGAACTTTTATTAACACGCACCTATCTGTTCTGATTAGATATTATTCTCTGTTTCACTAACTGTTCACTGTTTCGAGATTAATTTGTGTTAACGTATGCCGGCCGGGGTGGCCGAGCGGTTCTAGGCGCTACAGTCTGGAACCGCGAGACCGCTACGGTCGCAGGTTCTAATCCTGCCTTGGGCACGGATGTGTGTGATATCCTTAGGTTAGTTAGGTTCAAATAGTTCTAAGTTCTAGGGGACTGAAGACCTCAGAAGTTAAGCCCCATAGCGCTCAGAGCCATTTGAACCATTTTGTTAACGTATGATAACCTGTTACCTTCCACAGTGATATCAATTATTTATGAAACTTATTTTGTAATGTAAAATTGTTGCTTGTGAACACGTTCTTTTAATGAAAAATTGTACACTGTAAAAAACTATTGTGAATTAATTTTTACGCATTATGCCCAGCTAGGAGTCTAAGTGCAGTTTACGATTTTTAACGATGAGGAAAACGATGACAGTTGATATCGGTGATTGAGTGATGAAAGCACGCTAGTGAGAGGATGGAAAATGTATTTCGGCAAACGTAAATATGTAGGGTAATATTCGAATTCGGCTCGTGAACAAGAGTTCTTGAGAAATTAACTTCAGTAGAAGGACATAAAGTAGCAGTTAGTCTGAAAGATTTGTTGGTGTAGAAAAGAGTATTTCACGGACTGTGTAATGGAGTCATGCTAACAGGTGTCTGGGAACTTCACGTTGAACCATCGCTGATGAAGTTCATCCTAAGCAAAAATGGTTCAAATGGCTCTGAGCACTATGGGACTTAACATCTGTGGTCATCAGTCGCCTAGAACTTAGAACTACTTAATCCTAACTAACCTAACGACATCACACACATGATGCCCGAGGCTGGATTCGAACCTGCGACCGTAGCGGTCGCGCGGATCCAGACTAAAGCGCCTAGAACCGCTCGGCCACACCGGCCGGCCATCCTAAGCGAGGGCAGAAGTTTTTACTGGAAAAGAGAAGAGCCAAAGAAGCTTTGGAGACATTAATAGCGGACAGTACGAGAAGTTTAGTAGCTAATGGACACTGCTGCAAGACGTAAGTTTGGAAGGAGTGTGAAGAAACGATTACAGATAAGCATTAATAATGTTACTGCCGAAGGATCTGACGTATATATATATCGAACTGTGTATATCATTGATGATAATATTACGTTCCGTGACCATCCGAACTGACAACTTAATTAGAACAACTAATACTGGTAAGGGTATAGTACGGACAGTGAGTGAAGCGACTTTCTACATATTGGTGCTCATTTTCCAACAAATAAATTCAAGTGGGCGGGTACTGTTCCTTACGGAAATATTGTGCTTTTCCTGGGATATTGACAACTTTCATTCTACATCTGACAACACTTAGGAACAAGATTTTGGAATCAGTAACTTACAACGAAGTTTGTGTAAAGCAGTTGCCGGGGACAACCGCCGTATGTAGCAGATATCGACGACTGGCTACAACGGGAGAGGAACAGAGATCCCGCAGCCCGCACTAGCGGCTGATGACGACAGGAATGTAGGAGGCGACAGTAAACACACCGCGGGTCACACATGCACAACAATAACAAACACAGTTAACGGCACGTGGGCTTTCTCCAGGATATCGCAAACATTTACGTAAGCTACCCAAGCGAATGATAGTATGAAATTATTATCAGACTGGATCTACAGTATGAAACCGGCAGTGACTAAATAAATTTTTTATTATCCGGTAATTTAGCAGTAAAAATCATCTCGCCTGTAATCAACCGAACGTGTTTGTCCTGATACAGTAAAAAATAGAAATTCTCTCGCAGGTAGAGCTTTATGTCATCTGCAATATAAATTCACACTTGTTCATTTGGGAGATCTTGTAATTAGATTTTGTAATATTTGATTGATAACATTCAATTGACAGAAACAACAGCAACGTTCAGTTTTATGGGTTAGTTGCCGGCCGCGGTGGCCGTGCGGTTCTAGCCGCGGGACTGCTACGATCGCAGGTTCGAATCCTGCCTCGGGCATGAATGTGTGTGATGTCCTTAGGTTAGTTAGGTTTAAGTAGTTCTAAGTTCTAGGGGACTGATGACCTACGATGTTAAGTCCCATAGTGCTCAGAGCCATTTGAACCATTTTTTTATGGCTTAGTTCTCGCATACAGAGTGTATCATAAATAGAATTGAAACTTGTTTACCTAGTGATTCGAGTAACATACAGTTACAATCGTTATTCACTTACACTTGTGCACACTAAATGTGATAGTGCAGGGCTAAATTTGATCTCTACATCTGATCTATGTGTTTGTGGTACGTCTGAATGTGTGTGTGTGTGTGTGTGTGTGTGTGTGTGTGTGTGTGTGACAGAATTTCGTCGTGTTTCTGTGTGTAGAAGAGCAGCTGAATTTAGTCAACATTAGACTGTGTTCTGAGCAGCTGCATAACAATCAGTTTACCTGCGAAAATAGAAATGGTAGCAGTTGTTTAACAAGAGAAAATATAGCAGAGGGATGGGATATTGTATACATTTATAGGCTGTCTTCCACGGGTCAGCCGAGGATGGCTGTGATATCTTACAGTAACGTGAACGACGGCCTGTCGCAAGCCCGGAACTTCTTTGCATATTCAGTTCGACTGCAAAATTTTCAAATACACGTATGTTCATATCTCATAAAGTGTACACTTCCGGATTCAAGTTTATTAGACCCTTGTTCATGTTTCTAAGAGTAGTAACAAACAATACGGCACATTTTTAACGCCCTATGTATGTAATAGATCAGAAAGCTTTGGCCCAGAATGAAGGGAGACGCTGAATCCGGGCATGCTTACCGCCGTCAAAAATCCTCTCTGCCCACCTCCCTCCCCCCCCCCCCACCACCACCAAAAAAATGGCGGTAATGGTTCAAATGGCTCTGAGCACTATGGGACTTAACATCTGTGGTCATCAGTCCCCTAGAACTTAGAACTACTTAAACCTAACTAACCTAAGGACATCACACACATCCATGCCCGAGGCAGGATTCGATCCTGCGATCGTAGCGGTCGCGCGGTTCCAGACTGAAGCGCCTAGTACCGCTCGGCCACTCAGGTCGGCAAAGGGCGGTAAATTCCACTTGGTACACACGACGTGTTGCACAGCTCATCCAGGTTGCAGTGCAGCAGGAGGAGGTAGGTACACAGGAACTTTAGACTTCCTTATTGTGGGACACACTTCATGTACAGACAGTTAGCTAAACCAATCTTTGACACGGTGTTGATAGACCTCCCGACCGAAAGATATCCGAAACGGAACAAACAAAACTTCGAACGATGCGAAGGAAAAAAGCAGGCTCTGATTTGTAGGACTTGATATTAATGCTGTAAAGACATATATTCCTTGGTGTTTTAACAGACGAGGTACAGGGAACGAAGTGATTTACGAAGCATGTTCTGCTCGGAAATCAAAAGGTCTCGCGTATAGCATTCTGGAAACAACATTGGGTCGCTAAAATTTCAATCTAATTGGTAGTAGTACGACCCAGCGAAAGAAAAAAATGTAACATCTCTCATAGAATCTTCTTCAACTCAACGCGTTCGTCAATAGAAACCAGCACGTTAGATGGTTCAAATGGCTCTGAGCACTATGGGACTTAACTTCTAACGTCATCAGTCCCCTAGAACTTAGAACTACTTAAACCTAGCTAACCTAAGGACATCACACACATCCATGCCCGAGGCAGGATTCGAACCTGCGACCGTAGCGGTCGCGCGGTTGCAGACTGTAGCGCCTAGAACCGCTCGGCCACTCCGGCCGGCAGCACGTTAGAATCATTGGGAACTTCGGAGGGTACCTTTACAGTGTAGTCATTATTCTCCCCCGCAAACTGTAACAGTAAATTACAAATATCGAATTTCTGAACAAGGAAAAACCAAAAGATGAAGCTTATCGAGATACAAAATTTCTGTGTGCGCTAATGAACGGCAGCTCTCTTTAAATGTGGACAAGGCAAGTGCAATGCCCATAACAAAGAGAAATTAGCCGGTTGTGTACGATTATGAGATCACTAGCATGCATCTAGATCTTATCACAACGTTAGAATACCTTACGGTGCTATTACGAAGCGACGTGAAACGGGGCGAATATACGAATACCTTAGTAAGGAAGTTAATAGACAACTTACATCAATTACAAGAGTTATGGCAGACAGTTGTGCACTTGTAAGGTAAACAGCACAGATGACGCTAGGGCGCTGGCTCTCAAACTTTCCGATAACGCGGGCCCCCTGTTTATTTGGAAAGCGATCTGCGGACTCCCTTGCAGTGATACCTGAAATTTTACATAGTATTAAAAAAGTACTAATTACAATTGCCACTGACAAGAAAAGGATAATGAAAAATGTTGAAATAGGTAATGTATTCTAAAGATAGATAATTGTTGCTGATAGAACGAAATATCAATTGAAAATACAGTAGCTTTCAGTAACATTGCAGTAATACAGTAACAGCACATTAATACAGTAATGCAAGAAATGCAGTACAGTAAGTACAGTGTCTGAAAAAGAATGTCTTTTTTTTTCAAAAAAGAAAATCCATTTCATAAAAAATGCTCCCAAATCTGGGGTCACTAATGTGAGGAATGACAGTCTTTGTATTATTCCATAATTCCATTGCAACTTGGAATACGTTTAGTCATCATCAATCTTACGTCCGAGTCCACATTAAGGAGATATTGCTGTAAGTTTTAATACTGCAAACAGTGGGGAAGGTCTGCTCACGTAAGTAAGTAGTACGGGAAGGCATCAAATGCTGTAACGCCTCTTTAGGCAACTCTTAATACTCATAGCTGACACGCGACCATAAACGTTTCTCCATGAAATGTAGCAGGATAATTCCAATAGCTTTTCTTGTTCTGTGTCAGAGAGATTCATACCTTGTATGTCATGGATATCAAAATTAGTGAAAGGATTTTCAATTTGAAAATTACCAGCTTGTGTGGCAGGGAAATATTTTCCTAACTTGCAGTTAATGGTGTCAACTGTTCTACAAGCGTTTTGTACACTTCATCAGAGAGTTTTTCACCTGAAGAAAGAATGCAGTATTTGAGCACTGGAAATGATGGGTGGTTGTTGTTTGGTACTCTTACTGCCCACAGCTACAGTTTCTTAATTGTAGTTCCAACTGTATTCTCAACCCGGAAGATGAAAACATTTCTTCCTTGCTGGCCTAAGTTAAGTTCGTTGAGAAGGAGAAAATATCACCAAAGATGCCACTTTACACAACCAATCAATGTCCGCAGCTCGTGGTCGTGCGGTAGCGTTCTCGCTTCCCACGCTCGGGTTCCCGGGTTCGATTCCCGGCGGGGTCAGGGATTTTCTCTGCCTCGCGTGTTGTGTGATGTCCTTAGATTAGTTACGTTTAAGTAGTTCTAAGTTCTAGGGGACTGATGACCATAGATGTTAAGTCCCATAGTGCTCAGAGCCATTTCATTTTTCAACAACCAGTCAATGTTACACAATTTCTCGCTTGAAAATAATTCTGCTCGTCTAAAAGAAACAAGTACACTTCATAGAGTAGTTCAAAAAACAACGTATAAGTTTCCCTCTTCACAACGAAAGCACTTCAGTATGTAGGAAAAATTGAGTATTCGCTGTCAAATGGTCATCGTTTTTTCAAGAACTACCGGAACTGTGGATGGGGGGGGGGGGGGGGGGGCGGGGAGACCAGATGTTAATAAGCATAGGAATGACTAACGTTTACTTCTTTTTCTTTAAAAAAAAAAACTGGAATTGGTGGTAGTGGTTGTAGCTTTCCGCCACTTCAAGACGAAATACATGAAGTTCCGAAGTGTAGTATACTTAAAGTACAACTGCTTCTGAATTATTGCCCTAGTGGTCCTATAGAACGATTTATCGGCTACGGAGCAGAAATTTAATGAAGTAGGAAAACATTTAAATTTACGAACGTAGGTATAATTTCAGATTGCTTTTTTTTTAGAAAAAAAATACTTCTTGTATAACAGCTGTGAGTTCCAGTTTATTACAACACGTTTCACTTTTTAGGCGTGGCCCACAACTTGACTAGATCCTGCGGATCCCCAGGGGTCTGCGGACCCCATTTTGAGAAATACTGCACTACGGTGATCAATTAAGTGGTCATGACAGTACCCATGGAACGAATTAAGGCGCGCGATCGTACTACACGTCGGTATACCGCGCACGAAAGTGTGACAGATACTGTTGTGGGTTGGCAGGAGAGCCAACCCAGTGTTATTAGAGGAAGCCGAAAGGCACGCGTTTTAGCTCACGCACGCTAGCGTGAGGTCTGGAACAGGACAAGGAAATTAGACTTTAGAAAAAACGGACGTAGCTGGCGGAATACTTAACTTTAATCCATTAATGATGAGCGTCGCTCTTGACTGTACATGACTCAGTATCAATAGTAACTGGTAATGGCGCCTTGCTAGGTCGTAGCAAATGACGTAGCTGAAGGCTATGCTAACTATCGTCTCGGCAAATGAGAGCGTATTTTGTCAGTGAACCATCGCTAGCAAAGTCGGTTGTACAACTGGGCGAGTGCTAGTAAGTCTCTCTAGAACTGCCGTGTGGCGGCGCTCGGTCTGGAATCACTGTTAGTGGCGACACGCGGGTCCGACGTATACTAACGGACCGCGGCCGATTTAAAGGCTACCACCTAGCAAGTGTGGTGTCTGGCGGTGACACCACAGATACCCTCGGTGAGAAGACATAATTCCCGTGGAAACCTGTTGGCTAAACTCAGCGAACGGTGTGAGAAGAAGACTGTGCAAAAGTTCTGCTGTCGTCGTCGAATACCTCGTATAGGAGTTATAAGGATAAGATAACATGGATTAGGACGCCAACAAGGGCATGTTGGTACTCCTCTTTCCGCACTCAAAGTGCAAATAGACTAGGACAGATGCTCTTCAATATGTAGTTTATACTGCGAAGCACATCTGTGGATTACGCGGTGTGAGAAAATCAGTTTACAGCGTACCGTACTGGTGTAGGTGAAGTCGAGACGAACAAATGACACTTGCGGTGTACGAGTACAAAGCAAAGCCGAGAAACGACCTCAAAACGAAGCATGCGAGCTATGCTCGGTATTGGTTAAAATGGTCTTTGAATATTAAAAAACCTCTCGTTCTTGCATTAAACGCAAAATATAAAATCGACGTTTCTGTAAATTTTCCTTGACATTACTGTGACCTTTCACTGCTTAGTTCGTCTGCCCGTCTTACAGCGACACTACGGTTCTTGTAACCGTTTGTGAACGTAACCAGTTTTTGCATAACGTTTACAGAGGTCTTTTCCTCTCATTACACTCACGAGAAAGCTAAATTTGATAATGCTAACAAAATAGCCGTCTAAGGCGGTGGGCACAAGAGAGCGAGAGGATACTGAGAGTCCCTCGCGGAGCGCGCGCTCTATAGCCCAGGTGGTTCTTGCAGACCAAGTTTAGGCTGTCTGATATCAGATTGTTCCTCTCAGCTTCCTTATACCACTGTGCTACGTTGTAAGCAGTTACCGCTTATACTCTATATTTCCAGACACATGTGACGTTCCCGTCGTCTTTGCTAATACCCAACAAAAACACGTCAAGAGCAAACATTACTAAATCATTTCTTTTAGCGTTCTTGTGAACTTCCATTGTATTAAGTTGGTGCATAAGTTCGTAGCGTTTATGTTTTGCATGTTGGTTCAAAAAAATGGTTCAAATGGCTCTGAGCACTATGCGACTTAACTTCTGAAGTCATCAGTCTCCTAGAACTTAGAACTAATTAAACCTAACTAACCTAAGGACATCACACACATCCATGCCCGAGGCAGGATTCGAACCTGCGATCGTAGCGGTCGTTCGGCTCCAGACTGTAGCGCCTAGAACCGCACGGCCACTCCGGCCGGCTGCATGTTGGTATTCCGGCTGCTATGGGTTTATTAATCAACTGTCATTATTTATTTGTAGTTCACTACTGCTATTTGAGATTACATATTGTCATTTTGTCATTTGGAGATAATGAGTGGAGCTGTGGACGCTAGAAAATGGAGTGCCAGGTGAGAAATAGGAACATTCAGACACAAAAATGGTTCAAATGGCTCTGAGCACTATGGGACTTAACATCTGAGGTCATCAGTCCCCTAGAACACAGAACTACTTAAACCTAACTAACCTAAGGACATCACATAAATCCATGCCCGAGCCAGGATTCGAACCTGCGACCGTAGCGGTCGCGCGGTTCCAGACCGAAGCCCCTAAAACCGCTTGGCCACACCGACCGGCTATTCAGACACACTCTTCTGTTTGAGTTCAGTGGAGGGGTAAGAGCGGCGGAGTCAGGCAGAATCATTTGGGAATAATGCCAGTGGACAGAGCACGCCAAGAAAATGGTTTTCACATTTTAAAAAGGATCGTTTTGACGTTAGTGACTCTCCTCGTTCATTTGGTGGTTCGTTTGGTGGAGATCGTGTAGACGCATTAATCTACAATGATCCACATCAGTGCACACGATAACTGGCAGATGTGAAGAACAGTGATCATTCCTATTTGCATGCAATGGGGAATATTCAAAAGTCGGTGGGTGGACATATGTGCTTCTCTTCTTGCTCGCCTTCAATTGTTTCGTGAACAGCATCTACCATTCCTATCCTGTATCGTTACTAGTGACGGGAAATCGTGTCTTTATGCTAATACAAAGAAAAGAAAGAAATGGTTGAACCTAAAAAAAGCTGCAACTCCCAGTACGAACACCTGCGCGCATCCGCAAAAGATAATGTTGCGCATCTGGTGGAACAGCAACTGTGTGGTTATTACGAATTGCTTCCCCTAGATGTCACCATCACTGCTGACATTTCTCGAGAACAGAGACGTCTTGCAGACGAAATCCAAGAACAACAACCAGGAAGACTGCGTGATGTGATAATACGCCAGTAACGACCAACCGAATTCTTCTAGACACCGATAAAAAACACTACACAAGAGATGGGCTGGGAACTCATTCCGCACCCACCTTATTCGACTGATCTTACACTCCAATATTTTCACAGTTTCCACTGTCTATCTGATAAACTTCAAGGAGCTTCCTTGCCGGGTGGAAATGCATTCAGAACAAAGCTCTACAAATATTTATTCGTCTAAAAACCATGTGGTTTCTACAGTCGAGAAACTGAAAAGTTACCCCAGGGTTAGCAGACTGTTGCAAATAGTCAACGCCGAAATAGTTTTCGTGATATAAGAAAAATTTTGACAGTAGTTTTGACGGCAAACTTCTCTGTCATGTGTATCTGCTGTACAATTACACTTAAGGAAAAACGCTACGAACTTATGTACCATACCAGTGTTTTTATGTGAACTTGTCTCTTTCTAACCTTCTACTTGTGTCACTTACAAAATTTTTATAGATACTACTGCTCACCTCTCCCTGTGTTTACTCGTCTTTATTACCGTCACTTTTCCTGAATTCATACACCTGCTTTTTAAAAGTGATACTTACAATAGAATGAGTTAATGAGACAATTGAGTCTTATAATACTAATGACGGTTATCGGGCCGACAGTAGCAAAGCAGTATTGACTTGCTGTATATATAAACCACCTTAATCGGTTTTACTTAAATCGCTGATAACGCAGCCATGAAAGTTAACCCAAACTCGGTAATCAAAAGTGTAGCATCAGTTGAGCATTAGAAACTCTTAGTGGAATCGTTACGATTCTTGAGTGCCTGCTCTATACGCGACCATCGAACCCTTCGTCATAGTGTATCGCTTACGGTGCCACAAGAAGAAACATTCTTCCTTTTACCGCATGAGCGTCTAGTATGACTCATTACTGTCATGACACGAAAACTATGTCGTCGTTTTGCACGTTCTATTTTGCGCGTATCAACGTCATTATCAGACCTATTAACTCCTGCTTCAGGAAGCTATTAAGGTAAATAATTACTGGATTCTCTTCGTAATGGCGATGCAAATGAACTGAGTCGATAGACTGAAACCAATCTCACCGCTTCATTCGCACGGCTCAGTTGAAGTGGACCAGCCCTCTGAGTCACAAATAAGCGATGCTGGTGTGTCGCAACGTGTTCCCACAGTGATTATCGTATCAGGAGTCTATTTATTGTTCAACTTGTTTTCAGAAAAGGATGTGCATGAAGTGCAAAATCTGACAGGTCGTTGTAAAGTTCATATAAAATTCACTCAGATGGATACTCTAAGAACTTGTTAACAGTAGACAGAATTCTTTTGGAGGGCCTAGGCGTTTACGGAAAGTATTGTAGCTAATGGAGACTCAAACCAGACGCCACCAGAACAGAGGTTACCCTGCTTCTACCTAAATAACAAGCCTGCAGCAAGGAAACATTCACTCATAATAAAACACCAATGTACCCAGGGGTAACCCTTGATAGAACTCTGTATTTCAGAAAGTATACTATCGAAACATCTGAAGAATTTCTCTGATTCTCTTTCAGGTTTCTCGTTTATTATATTATCTTCATATTTTCTGTAATGTGAATATATTTCTAGTTCTTCTGGCAAATCCATTTTATGTCCTTCATTTCGTAGGTTGAGTACTTTGATATTTTGCCCTATTTTTCGAAAGGGGTGTCCTCTATTATGTATATGTGTTGCAATAGCTGATATAATGTGTCTGTTGTGTGTGTAGGCTTTTATGTGCTTTGTAAACCTGGTGTTGAAATTTTAGCCTGTTTGTCCTGGGTACAACATGGAGCATTCTAGGCATGTTACCTTGTATATTCCAGAGTCCGAGTATGGATCATGCTTACACTTTATATTATGTATTAACTTTTGTTGTAGTTTATTAGATATAGAAAACCCAATTTTTGTTTGCGATTTTTGAAAATATTTTCAATCTTCTATGATACATTACCAATGTATGGAGTACAAGATACACATTAGTTTTTCTTTTTTTCTTCTGTGGTTCAGTTTCTATCTGGGTGTTTCTTCACTTTGTCTAGGATTGTGTCAACCATGGAAGCATTGTAACCAATGGCAACAGCAATCTATTTCAATGTGTCTATATCTTGTTTAATGTTTTCTTGGTTCAATGGTATTTTAGTTCCCCTATGTAGCATTGACCTGTGTGCTGCCTGTTTATGGATATCTGGGTGACATGATGTTGCACAGATTGTGGTGTCAGTCTTTGTGGTTTTCCTATGAATTTTGAATGTCCATATGTTGTTGAGTCTTGTAATATTCAGGTCCAGAAAGTTGATGCTTTTTTTGTTCTTGTTCCACACACACACAATTTACAGTAGAGTGGTGAACAACACAAACATAAAATTTGACCAAAGAGAAAATGATATGCTCAAATTGGACTAAAATACAATGTAAAATCTAACCTCAACAACTATACACTCAAACAGGTTATAGCTGCAAGTAGAAATGCAGCAGATGATGAGAATTAAATTGTAATGCAAAAGCAGCACTAGGTTATAAAGTAAGCAAGTTTCTTGAGAAAGAAATGAATAAAGATAAATTTAGATCTAAATATACAATAAATGATGAAAAACTCTAAAATCCATAAATAATAAATTGAAAAACAAACAATCCATAGTTGCAAAGTCAGACAAAATCAATACAAGAAATCAAATACTTAGACAAAAAACATGAATTTTTTGATGCTAATAATATTCAGCACTTTGAAAAGATCTAACCAAACAATTTCAAAATAAAATTAAGGAACAACTAAGGAACACACATTTCCCACAGACAGAAACTGAAAACAACAACTTTACATCCATGAATCTAAAAGTACCACACCTAACAGCACAGCCAAAAATAAACAAGGCTGGAAATCCAATATGTCCCATGCATGCAAACTATCACTGTACTATCTAGAGAACTAAAAACCAGAAAGCTCCCACAAAATGTTCAATTTATATCACTTGACATCACCAACCTTTACTAAAACATACCCATACAAGAAGTTGTAACAGTAATACAAAAGAACCTTATGAAACACAAGAAACTTTCATAAACAGAAATTGTTGAATTCATGGAATTCCTTCAGCTAACCCTAAGTCACAACTACTTCACTTTCAATGGCAACATTTATAAACAACCAGATGACCTAGCAATGGGATCATGCATATCTGGTACTGTAGCTGACATATACATAAATCACTTAGAACACAAATTATTTAACAACCAAGAACCTTGCCTAATGAAAATTAAATTTTATAGGAGATATGTAGATGACACACTACTCTTAGTGAATGGGGATACCAAAGACACCATAGACATTCTAAATTACTTCAATAATCTACATAAGAGAATCAAATTTACAGTGGAACATGAGCAAAATAAAAGAGTCAACTTCCTGGACCTAAATATTACAAGACACAGCAACACATGGACATTCAAAATTCATAGGAAAAACAATGACTGACACGACAATCCATGCAACCTCATCTCACCCAAATATCCATAAACAGGCAGCATACAGACCAATGCTACATAGGGCCACTAAAATACCATTGAACCAAGAAAACATGCAACAAGAAATAAACACAGAGAAAAAGATTCCTGTTGCCAATGGTTACAATGCTTCCATGGTTGACACAATCCTAGACAAAGTGAAGAAAGATCCAGGTACAAACTGAACCACAGAAGAAAAAGAGAAAAACAAATGTGTATCTAGTGTGCCACACATTGGCAATGTATCACAGAAGACTGGAAATATTTTCAAAAATCACAAAGTGAAAACTGTGTTTTCTACATCTAATAAACTACAACAAAAACAAATGCGTAATATAAGGTGTAAACATGATCCATATACAGACTCTGGAATATAGAAGGTAATATTCCTCATCTCCTTCCAAACTTCATAGCGCACTAAAGACAAAGGTCCCAAGTTCCAGTTTCGGTGTCCCATAGTGCTTAGAGCCATTTGAACCATTTGAACCAGTCTCGGTGTGGCACACGGTTTTAATCTTCCGGGACATTTCAATATTACTATTTAATCCTGCAGCAATAAATAATATTAGACTGTTTCTTAATTGATTTTGTTTGGTATGCGTAAAAATTTCCCTTAGTAAAGCATGAAAACGAAAAAGTCAACATACGTTACGAGTTGGCAACGGATAAATGATGATATTCTACTTACGTACTGATTAGATGGGGCCTTTTTTGCCTGTGGTTTTCTGTTGAAGGACGTTACACCGTCAGCTCCAAACTTTTAGCTTTGTTACGTCAATTTTTTCCTGTTTGTTGGTGGGTGGTACAAGGATAGGAAATCCTTTTTGTGTGTGCAACAGAAAAGTTGCTAATCTGGTTTTTTGCGAACGGTCCTCCCAGTGACAATCTGCATCGTATAAAGTGGACGCTTTTGGTGTAAGAGAATATTTACCGAATTCTGGAAGTGCGTAAACAATAACTATAACTTACAGAGTTGTATGTTTCACAAAATGAAGTGTGCTTAACACGTTGCATACCAATAATTCATATATTTTATATACCTCTAGCACAAGAGTTAGAATCTCGTTTTAGGCAGCAATCAATTTTCACTTCCATAACTTACTGTGCTCGATAGTGCTGTCTTTCGAACTTCTTAATTGATATTTAGACACTATTTGATGTCAGAACGTATAATTTGTTACATACGTTGACCTTTCCGTTTCAGGTCTGTCTTTTCGTGTCCTTTTTCACAGCTAGTTTGAAAAAATTGGTTAACTTAGACGCAGCATTTATTTTTCTACATGGTGGAATCCTAGTTTCCGTTGCTCGTCTTTGCTGTGTCTACGGCTTGTCCTCCAACTGTGATCCACCCGCCGTTCTTAGCAGTTCCTCTGACAAAGAAAAGTTAGCAGTTGTGGATAGTGGATTTGAACGACATTTCGCACAGGTTTTTCCCATAGGAAATAAATCAACAGTTATTTCGGCTTTCAGTTCAACGCCCCATAGTGTTGGTGAGTATCTTCATCGAAGTTTGTGGAATCTCTCGGGTGCTAAATAATGATTGTATGAGTTGACAAGCAACCCAGGTGAAAGGGTGATTAATGTATCGTATCGAGGATTCAAGGATTCTGTTTCAAGTTCGGGTACCTATTGTGATGAAACAATTTTTCTTGAGTAAAACATTTTTCTTTTTTAAGTAGTCACACTTTCCATATTATAAATAGTTTCATTCGTTTGATGTGCAAGGAATAAAGAAAATTAAATGCAGATTATAGAAAAATATTTACTATTTCTTGGACGTTAATGAAATAATACAAACGTCTCAAAAATGAGATCGACAGGAAGTGCAAAATGACTAAGTAGGGATGGCTAGAGGACAAATGTAAGGATGTAGAGGCTTATCTCACTAGGGGTAAGATAGATACTGCCTACAGGAAAATTAAGGAGACCTTTGGAGAAAAGAGAGCCACTTATATGAATATCAAGAGCTCAGATGGAAACCCATTTCTAAGCAAAGAAGGGAAAGCAGAAAGGTGGAAGGAGTATATAGAGGGTCCATACAAGGGCGATGTACTTGAGGACAACATTATAGAAATGGAAGAGGGTGTAGATGAAGATGAAATGGGAGATACGATACTGCGTGAAGAGTTTGACAGAGCACTGAAAGACCTGAGTCGAAACAAGGCCCCGGGAGTAGACAACATTCCATTAGAACCAGTGACGGCCTTGGGAGAGCCAGTCCTGACAAAACTCTACCATCTGGTGAGCAAGATGTATGAGACAGGCGAAATACTCTCAGACTTCAAGAAAAATATAATAATTCCAATCCCAAAGAAAGTAGGTGCTGACAGATGTGAAAATTACCGAACAATCAGTTTAATAACTGTTGATGGCCGAAGTAGAGAGGATATAAAATGTAGACTGGCAATGGCAAGCAAAGCGTTTCTGAAGAAGAGAAATTTGTTAACATCAAGTATAGATTTAAGTGTCAGGAAGTCGTTTCTGAAAGTATTTGTATGGAGTGTAGCCATGTATGGAAGTGAAACATGGACGATAAATAGTTTGGACAAGAAGAGAATAGAAGCTTTCAATATGTGGTGCTACAGAATAATGCTGAAGATTAGATGGATATATCACATAAATAATGAGGAGGTAATGAATAGGATTGGGGAGAAGAGAAGATTGTGGCACAACTTGACTAGAAGAAGGGATCGGCTGGTAGGACATGTTCTGAGGCATCAAGGGATCACCAATTTAGTATTGGAGGGCAGAGTGGAGGGTAAAAATCGTAGAGGGAGACGAAGAGATGAATACACTAAACAGATTCAGAAGGATGTAGGTTGCAGTAGGTACTAGGAGATAATGAAGCTTGCACAGGGTAGAGTAGCATGGAGAGCTGCATCAAACCAGTCTCAGGACTGAAGACCACAACAACAATGAAATAATTGTGATAGTGCTGAGTACTTAAAAAAAAAGTTATTTTACAAACTAGAACTCACTGAATTCAACTGGAGCCCATGATTTCGAGTGCCAGAAATGTCTCCCTACAACCTTCGGACTTGCTTGCCAGCGCCTTATACGCATTAGGACCTCAAATATATCATAAGTTCCTATGTCGATTTTCTCGGGAAATACGTAACATTAAGTTATGAGTCGAAATTTTTGACCGTGTTTTGTAACTGAAGAATAGCTGTGCGAAATTTCGTCCAAGCTCGGTACTTACAACTGTTGGCCTTCCATTCTATCTTGGGTACGTTCTGTTACAGTTTCGGTGACGTATAGGGTAATGATTGAACAAAGATGACATGAATATGGTAGTATTAAAAACATTAGAAAAGCAAATTTACAATAATTTTATAAAAATACTACCGAACCCGACAGAGTTTTGTAATTGCTAAATAAGTATATGGAAATTTGATATGCGTGTTTATCTCCCTCTGTCCCTTTTCTCTGTCCATCTTCTTCTCCCCTCTCTTTGTCCCTCTGTTCCTCCTCCCCCCTGAACTTCTCCTCCTTTCCCCTCTCTATGTCCATTTCCTATCCCCGTCTGTGTCCATCTCCTCTGCCCCGCCTCTCTGACCTTGTTTATTGCTACTGCCAACGAAACCTTAATTGGAAATTAAAGTTGCTTAAAATAAGTAGATATGTCGGTTGGGATAATTGGTATACAGTGTATGACAGGTGTCTCCAGCTGCTTGACCTGTGAGGATTTTAGCTTCAGTTACAGTATATATGTACTGCAAACAAAGAAGTACAAAGTTTCTGACGCTTCAGATTCCATAGTAGTATTCTAATCGTAAGCCATAATACAACTTTCCTGAGTTTTTTTAACACTATCGGCGAGTAAAAGAAATAGAACAGAACAGAACATAGTTGTGTATACACATTCTCTTCAATGTATATATAAAAGAGGAAAGAAAACACGTGGGAGGAACTATTTGTCTATTTGTCTAATTCTCTGCTAAGATAGTTAAAAGTGACTATGAGAAAGCAAATGAATCTACACATTTTCACGCAACAGCACAGCACGGCATTTTCTTTCTTACAGTCTTTAACCAAAAACCTGAACAGTGTTGTCACTGTTGGTTAAAAATCGTATAGCCTATACCGTGTCAACCTTTGTTAGGGTATCACGTCAAAAGCTAAAGTAAGTCGTTCAAATCCTTTTCGTGATATTTGTCAACAACTTTTCCCTATTACATATGTACTGTATCTCAGCAACTGTGGAGATGGTCTCAAAAAAGGAAAGGGAAGAATTGATTCATACGCTGACTTTGGTTTCAGTGAAAATACGTCAAATGCATGGTATCAGAAGAAGAATGTGACTACAATCAGATACAGCGTTTGATATGCTGAATCTAAACAAACTTTTACCATGTGAAAAGTAAGCCTACAAGGTGGCAGTACGAAGTTTTCGGTCGTGTGCTTGCTCTCGATAATTTACCCTAAGAAATATATGACAACATTCACCGTAAGTTTAAATTGTGCAAGCATGTTTCTAGGTTTACGCCTGAAACAAAACCATCTTGACTTGGATCATGGTTTTGTTCCTAAGTCTGAGAATGTAGTCAGCTGTCCAGGTGATACGTCTCATCAGTTCCTTTCCTTTTCTTTTTAGAATCCTGTAGTCGTTTACCAATCAGGCAGTAGTATCTCAACTAGTAATCAGATGACATTACAGCATGTGCCGCAAGCTGAAGTATTCTGAAGGTAAACTGTGCGTAACGAATGCTGGCAGATCGGGAGTACAGTACTTCAACACTCGGAGGGTGGCCGTGACCACAGTTCCATCACTGGCAACGAGTCTTCAGCGTTTTGTGCCGCATGCTACTTCTTCCGTATTGTGATCAATCTACGGAGAGGAAGAAGGTTATGGATGGAGGGAGGATGGCAAAGAATGAAGGAAATGGAGGCAGTAGCAGTTAGAATTTACGATCTTGGTGACTTTATGAGTGTAATTAGGGGTCCTTTTGTGTCTGAATTGCTTCTCGTGAGGTCGCCAACGACTTGCGGTTTTCCTTGTTGTCAGTGCCTTTCTCGGAACTGTCGCTCCGATTAAAAAAGTGTCGCCCCACATCACTCAGGCCGCACTGGGCGACAGAGTTTCCAGCACCTGGACGGAGGCGTTTCTTCCGGCCTTGGTAGTCCATTGGCTGCGGTCCACCGCTCGCCGAAAAACCTTAGAACACTGTCCTGTTCCGCGTTTTCTTCTGCCGCTTCTACTGATTACCGAATCACTGTCACACAAGCGTCACTAATCACCACGTTTCACATCTTTTATCGTCCTCGCAGCTAAATAGAATTCCCATTTTACGCTTAAATACTCTCAGATCTTATTAACATCCCTGCCTAAGAAACTATGCTGAGAAAACCCCGTATAGTGTGGACTATCTCAGCTAATAATGGGACCAGCTGTTCCGTGAAACCGAATTACAGGTCTCTACTGTCCACTTCAGTAACGATTAGCGGTATTCTAAGAGGCATCACTGCTTTTTTTTTCTTCAGACAGTGTAGATAAACAAGTGGAATATATGTTCATAGAGATCAAATCACTTAACAGAAAGTGCTTATTGTGTGTCCTTTACAAACCTCCTAAAGTAGGTGGGTTCGCCTGCTTCGAAACTGCCCTCTCTAGTCTCGAATCGTCATATGAACATGTAATTATAGCAGGTGACGCTAACATCAATTTTCTGTGCAATAGTCCTTCCACTGGGAAATTTAAGAGGATGCTTTCTTCCTCAAATATGACGCTACTTCAGCTGGCACCTACTCATCACACGACTACCAGTCACACTTTCATAGATATATTCGCAACGAAATCTCCAAACAGAATAATCCGCACCTCTCAAATATCTGCGCCTGGCATGTCTGCCCATGACATCATTTCCATGACGTATTCACTAGAATGTCCTAGAAAGAAACAAAAACTGTCTACATACCGAGACCTCAAACACATAAATTTGCCTGAACTCGAAACTGAGGCACAAGAAATAGTTTGGGGGATGACCTCTACTCCCCTCACTGACATAAACGACAATCTCCAGGATTTCACTAACAAAATTACTTAACTATATGACAAATATGCTCCAATAAAGACCAGAAAATTAAAAAGGCAACCTGCACCTTGGCTGACTGATGAACTAAAACAGCTCATGAATCACAGAGATGCTGCACATCGAGCATACAAGATACACCCTACTCCTGAAAATCATGCTATATACAAGCAGAAACGAAACAAAGTCAGTCAAGCGGTGAGAAACGCTAAGCTCAGACATGCCCGTACATTAGCTGACAATAGATGTAGACCAGCTATCCTCTGGAAAAATCTCCGTAGTCTCGGTTTAGGCAAAATAAAAGTTGCAGAAAATCCCATGGTCCAAGCTCAAGAACTAAACAGTTTCTTCACATTACCTACAACTACAATTGAACCGCAAAAAAAAAAAAAAAAAAAAAACCGAGAATCATTGATTACTTCATGGGGATGAATGACTGTAGCAAAGAAAAATTCTATCTACAGCACGTCACTTGCAGTACTGTCAAGAAAGCCATAATGTGGATTAGATCAGCATCTACTGGGCATGATGGTATCACTATCCAGATGGTGAAACTTATTATTGACCAACTACTGCTCTCTATAACAGACATTTTCAACGATTCATTAATCACAAGTGTTTTCCCTGAGGCCTGGAAACTGGGAAAAATTAAGCCACTGCCTAAAAAGGACATCGCCACAGCACCCTCCGACTACCGCCCCATCTGCCTTCTTCCTGCACTATCAAAGGCCTTAGAATATATAGTTCATGACCAGCTCACCAACTACCTAACTACTAACAACCTACTAGACGAATACCAATCAGGTTTCCGCAAACATCGAAGCACAACATCCGCTCTGATAAAGGTGACAGATGACCTGAAACTTGCCATGGACAGACAAGAAGCGACTATCATTTGCTTCTTAGATTTCAGCAAAGCATTTGATACTGTCGACTTCGACATCTTACTGGCCAAACTTAGCGGTCTAAATTTCTCACCAAGTGCAGTGCAATGGTTCCGCTCATACATGACGTCTCGTCAGCAACGCGTCCTGTCTGGGAATATAAAATCACAATGGCGGCAGGTAGTGTCAGGCGTTCCCCAAGGCTCAGTTTAGGTCCTATACTCTTCTCTCTGTATGTCAATGATGTGTCATCGGTTCTGACCTATTGCAAATACCATATGTATGCTGATGACCTTCAGTTGTATCTAAGTGCGAAACCAAGCAATCTCAAGAAAGCTATTGAAAATTTCAATACTGACCTCGATGCACTGTCAAAATGGGCACAGGACATAGGTCTAAAACTAAACCCATCTAAAACCCAAGCGGTACTTGTTGGTCACTCTAAGCTCATTAGCCCAAAACATCGGGAATCCGTACTACCTCTTATCCTAAATGGAACAAATATTAACTTCTCTAACTCAGCAAAGAGTTTGGGAGTAATAATAGATGAAAATCTAAATTGGACAGAGCATGTAACTGCAGTGTGCAAAAAAGCATCAGCATCCCTTCATATCCTACAAAAATATAAAAAACTCTTCCCTTTCGATCTGAAAAAGAAATTAGTACAAACGCTTATACTCCCAATCATTGACTACAGCGATACTATCCTACAAGGCCTCTCTCAGGAAAATTCCCGACGTCTAGAACTGGTCATGATTGCCTGCGTCCGATATATCTGTGACGTTCGACTTTTTGATCACATTTCATCAGCATATGCAAAATTGTCCTGGCTGCGTGCAGACAAACGCAGAGATTTCCATACACCCTGTCTCATCTACTGCCTTATAAATGTACACTGTCCCTCATATCTCTCCTCGTCCCTAACGCTCATGTCGGAACAACATGACCGAAACACACGTTCCCATTATAATAAAATCCTCTCCGTTTCACTGCATAGCTCAGTCACCTTCTCCAAGTCCTTTACAGTAGCGGGAACCCGACTCTGGAATAACCTTCCTCGTTATGTTGGAGAACTTAGAAACATGTCCGGCTTCAAAAAACAGTTAATGACGTATCTACTTAAGCAACAGTAATGCCTTCCTCTGTACATGAATGCACTCCACCTCATTACTTCCCTCTTTCCCCCTCCTTAAATCTCCCTTCCCCAAAACTCGCTATACTAGTAAACATCTACTTTACACACCGAGATATTACGTACATCTGCACAAACCTTCATTACTATTGCCAATCCTTCTCATGTTAGTCATTATTATTTGATTTTTTTGTACTGTTATTATTATTGCCTTTATCATAATCTGTATGTGTAGCACCTGTTGTAAAAATACTGCCAGCATTTACTTTATTAGGTCTTAGTCATATTTATCATTATTATTTGATTTTTTTACTGTTATTATTATTGCTTTTATCATAATCTGTATGTATAGCAACTGTTGTAAAAGTACTGCCGCATTTACTTTATTAGGTCTTAGTCACTACTCTTTATTCATATTGTCACTAGAGTAAGCTAATTTTCTCATTTGAACTATGGTCATGATGCAACTCTGATGTGTGAAATGCTGCATGTGTGGAATCAGGTTAAATAAATAAATAAATAAATAAATATGCTGTTTTCACTTAGAAAGGGATAAAAATAATTCAGCCGTTGCGGCAGTCTTTTAAAATTGAAAGGAAAGGTAGTCATTTACGTTAGTGAACTCATCCAATCACATGCAATACCAAAAGGAACCTACGGTCATAATAAAGTCTGAAATAGAAGTAGCATGCGATACGTTAAGTTTTTCTCCATGCGAGTTAATTTGCTGATATAAGCAGACAAAACTCAATTTTTGTTTATTATTACTGCTGCCAATGCTATTATATTTCTAATTCGTTCCTAATTTTCAGAAAGTCATCTATTTCATGTCATTCTAGATGGGAAATCTTCGTTGAATTACATGAGTTTGATATTGTTTTCCAATCATTATTCATTAAACGCATGAAATGGAAATAATTAACTCGTTTCCACAAAACAAAAACCGTTGTTCATTCACTGAATAATAAATTATTATTATTATTATTATTATTATTTCGTTTGGTCTTTTAAGGAGCACACGAAACACTAGTTGGCTTTAATTTTCTTCTTTTCTTCCCAAAACGTCTTTATCCTGTCACTACGGATCTGTTATTTTGCTAGTGTCCATGCTTTTTTATGTCATACAGTTGGATGTGAACTTACGAGAATCCATCATCGGTCTGTTTTTAGGTCGCGCAGTTATTTACCGGTGCACCCACAGCCACTTCCTACATATAGTATTGGATTTCGGGCAGTCACCTTACTTCAGGTTGTAGCGTATGTCCATTAAATTTCAGGTTTCTTTTCTGTGCAACTAAACTAAATAGCTCCGTCGGGCAACATAATTATTCTTAACTTTTGCACATCGATAAACCATCTTGAATATTCAAATCTAACATTTTCCACAAATTCAGCAGATACATTTTCTCGATGACACTGACATTCATGGTTAACGATGATGTCTCAACAGCGTACCATGCGTCTGGAAGGATGGCTATGGAATACTGTGGCTTTAATGGAAAGGGGCTTTTGTTGTGGATGTTCCAAATGATTGGATAGACTCCTGGCAATTCTGGACTACTTTTAGTGCTGAATTTGTCACAGCTGGTGTTTCCTAAAAGATTTTGAAATACTGAACCTGGGCAATGCTGACACGTCGTTTGAGATACCAGTTCTGCGTGTTTGGAATCCACGTACTGTGTACTCTCCTATGAGATGTGGAAGCCGATTCTTACAATGGCCACAGAAGCATCTCTAGAGTGAGAGAGAGAGACTAGCTGAGTTCATTGGTAGTCCTCTTAAATATTACTAGGTCACTGAAAATGCAGAATTTTCCCTCCAGTTTTCATATTTATTCCAGGTAATTTTGTCTGACGTATTGGTAGTTTTCCTTGTATCACAATGGAAAAGGAATGCTGATAACCCGTCACCCTTGGCTTACGCCTTATGTGAAAAGATTCGGAGATCACACACAGGAATTTTACTTTAGATGTTGTATTTGTTAAACTCTGTTGGGTTAAATTAATTGTACACACTCTCTGCATGTAGGATATGAAACAGGCTGGCATAGTCAATCGTGTCATAAGCCTTTTCAAAATCTACAACTATGACCACTGTGTGAATCGACTGGCGGTCCTGTATTGGCCATTTTAATACACTGACGAGAAAAAAAAAAAAAAAAAAAAACGCAACAGCAAAAAACATTTATGTAGAGTAATGAAATTTTGAGAGTATGTATGTCTAGCTAAAATATCGAAGTGACTGGTGTTGCAAGATCACGGCTTAATACTGTATAAGCGCGAGATAACCCACTACAAATTTGAAATAAAAAACTAAACTAAGCTCCTCCCGAACAGGCTATAAAGACCCAACCTACCGACCGGCCGCCGTGTCAACCTCAGCCGATAGGCGTCACTGGATGCGTATATGGAGGGGCATGCGGTTAGCAGACCGCTCTCCCGACCGTATGTCACTTTCCGAGGCCGGAGCGCTATTTCTCAATCAAGTAGCTCCTTAGTTTGCCTCACAAGGGCTGAGTGCACCCCGTTTCCCAACAGCGCTCGGTAGACCGGATGGTCACCTATCCAAGTGCCAGCCCAGCCCGACAGCGCCTAACTTCGGTGGTCTGACGGGAACCGGTGTTACCACTGCGGCAAGGCCGTTGGCCGGCAAATTTGAAATGCTGTCACGTTAATAACCAGTGTAAACGCCGAAATGTTAAATGGAAGCTTACGAACATGTCTGCATTGTGTTGTACAGCTACCGGATGTCATTTTGTGGGATGGAGTTCCGTGTCTGTTGGACTTGGTCGGCCAATGAAGGGACAGTTGATGCTGGTCGTGGATGGCGCTGGAGTTGTCCGATCGTATCCCCTATGTGTTCCAGTGGAGGCAGATCTGATGATCGAGTAGGTCACGGCAACATATCGACATTCTCTAGAGCATGCCCGGTTACAACGGTGGTATGTGAGCGAGCGTTATCCTGTTGGAAAACAGCCCCTCGAATGTTGTTTATGAATAGGAGCACAACAGGTCGAATCACCAGACTGACGTACAATTTAACAGTTAGGGTGCGTAGTATAACCACGAGACGGTTCCCTCTACCATAAGAAATGGCATTCCAGAGCATAACTACAGGTGTAGGTCCGCTGTATCTAGCACGCAGAGGGGTCGGTTGCAGGCTGCCAATGGCACGGAGACAGACCAGCTCTCAGACACAGCATACCTCCACCCTGCCCTCCAATGAACTCTCGCTTGACACCAATGAAGTCGCAAATTGAGGTAATTTGGGGTGAGTGGAATGCACGCTACAGGGCGTCTGGCTCGATACTGTTAAAGTAACCGATAGTTCGTGGTGACTGTGCTGTCAACTGCTGCTCAAGCTGCTGCTGCAGATGCAGTACGATGCGCCAGATGCATACGCCAAACACAATGGACTTTCCTCTTGAGAGTGCCACGGGGTCGGCCGGGGCCCGGTCTTCTTTCGACCGTACATTATCGTGACCACATCGCTGCAACCGATCACGTACAGTCACCAAATTCATGCTACATTTTTCTCCAGTATTGCGCAATGCACATCCGGCTCCTCGTGTCTCCCTTACGCGACCCCATTTCAACTCTGTGAGATGCTGATTATGGCATCTTTGTCGCCTTCAAGGCGTTCTTGACTAACATTAACTCACCACGTCCAGTTTCAAACGTGACTAACGCTCACGGCCGTTACGGCGGGTATCTAAAGCAAACCTGATTTGTGTCATCATAGTGGCGTTACTAGCGCCACTCATATGCGACTGGTGAGAAATTTGAATAGACATCACCTTTCGGATGTAGAATCACGCCTACCAACTTTCGTTGATGTCTCACAACTACTTCTTGGTGTTCCGACTTTTTTCCGTCAGTGAATTTTAAAATTCTTCTGTACAACATCGTCCTTGTCGAAAGCCAGCCTGGAATTCACATGTGTCCCACCCACTTGTTACCATAATTTGGTAAAGACGGCATGTGAGACACTTTGCACGCAACTATCAGAAGAGAAATGTCTCTACAACTGCTCGAAACTTTTCGTAGTTCCGTGCCATAATAGGGCTGGCCGGAGTGGCCGTGCGGTTCTAGGCGCTACAGTCTGGAACCGAGCGACCCCTACGGTTGCAGATTCGAATCCTGCCTCGGGTATGTATGTGTCTGATGTCCTTAGGTTAGTTAGGTTTAATTAGTTCTAAGTTCTAGGTGACTGATGACCTTAGAAGTTAAGTCGCATATTGCTCAGAGCCATTTGAACCATTTTGCCTTAATAGGCAAAAATGAAAAGCCTTTAGGACCACTTTCTTGGCCTTCGATCTGCCCATCTGTTCAGAGCCCGTTTTCTCATAAACGGGTACAGGTACCAAGCTGAAATTTACACTACTGGTCATTAAAATTGCTCCACTACGAAGATGACGTGCTACAGACGCGCAATTTTACCGACAGGAAGAAGATGCTGTCATATGCACATGATTAGCTTTTCAGAGCATTCACACAAGGTTGGTGTCGGCGGCTACACCTACAACGTGCTGACATGAGCAAAGCTTCCAACCGATTTCTCATGCACAAACAGCAGTTGACCGACCTTGCCTGGTGAAACGTTGTTGTGACGCCTCGTGTAAGGAGGAAAAATGCCTACCATCACGTTTCCGACATTGATAAAGGTCGGATTGTACCCTATCGCGCTTGCGGTTTAATGTATCGCGACACTGCTGCTCTTGTTGGTCGAGATCCAATGACTGTTAGCAGAATATGGAATCGGTGGGTTCAGGAGGGTAATACGGAACGCCGTGCTGGATCCCAACGGCCTCGTATCACTAGCAGTCGAGATGACAGGCATCTTATCCGCATGGCTGTAACGGATCGTGCAGCCAAGTCTCGATCCCTGAGTCAACAGATGGGGACGTTTGCAAGACAACAACCATCTGCACAAACTGTTCGACGACGTTTGCAGCAGCATGGACTATCAACTCGGAGACCATGGCTGCGGTTACCCTTGACGCTGCATCATAGACAGGAGCGCCTGCGATGGTGTACTCAACGACGAACCTGGGTGCATGAATGGCAAAACGTCATTTTTTCGGATTAATCAAGGTTCTGTTTACAGCATCGTATTTGGCGACATCGCGGTGAACGCACGTGGGAAGCGTGTACTCGTCATCGCCATACTGGCGTATCTCCCGGCCTGATGGTATGGGATGCCATTGGTTACACATCTCTGTCACCTCTTGTTCGCCTTGATGGCACTTTGAACAGTGGACGTTAAATTTCAGATGTGTTACGACCCGTGCCGGCCGTGGTGGCCGAGCGGTTCTAGGCGCTACAGTCTGGAACCGCGCGACCGCTACGGTCGCAGGTTTGAATCCTGCCTCGGGCATGGATGTGTGTGACGTCCTTAGGTTAGTTAGGTTTAAGTAGTTCTAAGTTCTAGGGGACTGATGACTTCAGCAGTTAAGTCCCATAGTGCTCAGAGCCATTTGTTACGACCCCTGGCTCTACCCTTCGTTCGATCCCTGTGAAACCCTACATTTCAGCAGGATAATGCACGACCGCTTGTTGCACATCCTGTACTGGCCTTTCTGGATACAGAAAATGTTCGACAGTGGTCCTGGCCAGCACATTCTCCAGACCTCTCACCAACTGAAAACGACTGGTCAATGGTGGCCGAGGAACTGGCTCGTCACAGTACGCCAGTCACTACTCTTGATGAACTGTGGTATCGTGTTGAAGCTGCGTGGACAGCTGTACCTGTAAAAGCCATCCAAGCTCTGTTTGACTCAATGCCCAGGCGTATCAAGGCCGTTATTACGGCCAGAGGTAGTTGTTCTGGGTACTGATTTCTCAGGATCTATGCACCCAAATTGCGTGAAAATGTAATCTCATGCCAGTTCTATTATAATATGTTTGTCCAATGAATACCCGTTTATCATCTGCATTTCTTCTTGGTGTAGCAATTTTAATGGCCAGTAGTGTATGTGAAATACTGAAATCCTAGGCGTCTTGGTGGTGTAAAATTTAAGTTTTAAGTTAATGCAATAAAAATATACGGTCATGTATGTCTCATATTTCGATACGCCCAAACGTATTCATCAAAACCTATGGATGAAATGCTTTTATACATAATTACGAACTTAGTGCGCGAGGCCTACTCCCACTTTTCCGGTTTTGTTATGCAGAAGGCTAGTCCAACAAGCTTCCAGTCGATCGGTATAACTATGACACTGTGGTCTAGGTGTGTACGGGGTCGATCCGAGATTTCAAATGTGGGCTGAAGACTTTCAGCATAGAGAAGCACCTTTGTTATGCCAATGCCTTTGTCAAAGAGAGGAGAAGAGCGGAAGAAAGGCTCAGGGCATCCCCTTTTGAGTAATTGCTCTAAAACGTTATTGGCATGGGAAACTGTCCGTAGAAAGTTGAAGACGCAAGGATGCAGAAGGCAATGGAAAAGACTGCATTACAGAAACTTAATGGCTATCCACTGGACATGTGAATAATAGCAGAAAAAGAATCATGCTGATTTCTCCATTTGCGAGGCTTCTAACGAATCCCTCATTCAGATCTCCGGGAGGGAATCGTAGAGGAGGAGGTTTTTTTTTTTTTTTTGGTCATCAGTCTACTGACTGGTTTGATACGGTCCGCCACGAATTCCTTTCCTCTGCTAACCTCTTCATCTCAGAGTAGCACTTGCAACCTACGTCCTCAATTATTTGCTTGACGTATTCCAATCTCTGTCTTCCTCTACAGTTTTTGCCCTCTACAGCTCCCTCTAGTATCATGGAAGTCATTCCCTGATGTCTTAGAAGATGTCCTATCATCCTGTCCCTTCTCCTTATCAGTGTTTTCCACATATTCCTTTCCTCTCCGATTCTGCGTAGAACCTCCTCATTCCTTACCTTATCAGTCCACCTAATTTTCATCATTCGTCTGTAGCACCACATCTCAAATGCTTCGATTCTCTTCTGTTCCGGTTTTCCCACAGTCCATGTTTCACTACCATACAATGCTGTACTCCAGACGCACATCCGCAGAAATTTCTTCCTCAAATTAAGGCCGGTATTTGATATTAGTAGACTTCTCTTGGCCAGAAATGCCTTTTTTGCCATAGCGAGTCTGCTTTTGATGTACTCCTTTCTACGTCCGTCATTAGTTATTTTACTGCCTAGGTAGCAGAATTCCTTAACTTTATTGACTTCGTGACCATCAATCCTGATGTTAAGTTTGTCGCTGTTCTAATTTCTACTACTTCTCATTACCTTCGTCTTTCTCCGATTTACTCTCAAACCATACTGTGTACTCATTAGACTGTTCATTCCGTTCAGCAGATCATTTAATTCTTCTTCACTTTCACTCAGGATAGCAATGTCATCAGCGAATCGTATCATTGATATCCTTTCACCTTGTATTTTAATTCCGCTCCTGATCCTTTCTTTTATTTCCATCATTGCTTCCTCGATGTACAGATTGAAGAGTAGGGGCGAAAGGCTACAGCCTTGTCTTACACCCTTCTTAATATGAGCACTTCGTTCTTGATCGTCCACTCTTATTATTCCCTCTTGGTTGTTGTACATATTGTATGTGACCCGTCTCTCCCTATAGCTTACCCCTACTTTTTTCAGAATCTCGAACAGCTTGCACCATTTTATATTGTCGAACGCTTTTTCCAGGTCGACAAATCCTATGAAAGTCACTTGATTTTTTTTTAGCCTTGCTTCCATTATTAGCCGTAACGTCAGAATTGCCTCTCTCGTCCCTTTACTTTTCCTAAAGCCAAACTGATCGTCACCTAGCGCATTCTCAGTTTTCTTTTCCATTCTTCTGTATATTATTCTTGTAAGCAGCTTCGATGCATGAGCTGTTAAGCTGATTGTGCGATAATTCTCGCACTTGTCAGCTCTTGCCGTCTTCGGAATTGTGTGGATGATGCTTTTCCGAAAGTCAGATGGCATATCGCCAGACTCATTTATTCTACACGCCAACGTGAATAGTCGTTTTGTTGCCACTTCCCCCAATGATTTTAGAAATTCTGATTGAATGTTATCTATCCCTTCTGCCTTATTTGACCGTAAGTCCTCCAAAGCTCTTTTAAATTCCGATTCTAATACTGGATCCCCTATCTCTTCTAAATCGACTCCGGTTTCTTCTTCTGTCACATCAGACAAATCTGCACCCTCATAGAGGCTTTCAATGTATTCTTACCACCTATCTGCTCTCTCCTCTGCATTTAACAGTGGAATTCCCGCTGCGCTCTTAATGTTACCACCGTTGCTTTTAATGTCACCAAAGGTTGTTTTGACTTTCCTGTATGCTGAGTCTGTCCTTCCGACAATCATATCTTTTTCGATGTCTTCACATTTTTCCTGCAGCCATTTCATCTTAGCTTCCCTGCACTTCCTAATTATTTCATTTCTCAGCGACTTGTATTTCTGTATTCCTGATTTTCCCGGAACGTGTTTGTACTTCCTCCTTTCATCAATCAACTGAAGTATTTCTTCTGTTACCCATGGTTTCTTCGCAGCTACCTTCTTTGCACCTATGTTTTCCTTCCCAACTTCTGTGATGGCCCTTTCTAGAGATGTCCATTCCTCATCAACTGTCCTGCCTACTGCGCTATTACTTATTGCTGTATTTATAGCGTTAGAGAACTTCAAACGTATCTCGTCATTGCTTAGTACTTCCGTATCCCACTTCTTTGAGTATTGATTCTTCCTGACTAATGTCTTGAACTTCAGCCTACTCTTCATCACTACTATATTGTGGTCTGAGTCTATATCTGCTCCTGGGTACGCCTTACAATCCAGTATCTGATTTCGGAATCTCTGTCTGACCATGATGTAATCTAATTGAAATCTTCCCGTATCTCCCTGCCTTTTCCAAGTATACCTCCTCCTCTTGCGATTCTTGAACAGGGTATTCGCTATTACTAGCTGAAACTTGTTACAGAACTCAATTAGTCTTTCTCCTCTTTCATTCCTTGTCCCAAGCCCATATTCTCCCGTAACCTTTTCTTCTACTCCTTCCCCTACAACTGCATTCCAGTCGCCCATGACTATTAGATTTTCGTCTCCCTTTACATACTGCATTACCCTTTCAATATCCTCATACACTTTCTTTATCTGTTCATCTTCAGCTTGCGACGTCGGCATGTATACCTGAACTATCGTTGTCGGTGTTGGTCTGCTGTCGATTCTGATTAGAACAACCCGGTCATTGAATTGTTCACAGTAACACACCCTCTGCCCTACCTTCCTATTCATAACGAATCCTACACCTGTTATACCATTTTCTGCTGCTGTTGATATTACCCGATACTCATCTGACCAGAAATCCTTGTCTTCCTTCCACTTCACTTCACTGACCCCTACTATATCTAGATTGAGCCTTTGCATTTCCCTTTTCAGATTTTCTAGTTTCCCTACCACGTTCAAGCTTCTGACATTCCACGTCCCGACTCGTAGAAAGTTATCCTTTCGTAGATTATTCAGTCTTTTTCTCATGGTAACCTCCCCCTTGGCAGTTCCCTCCTGGAGATCCGAATGGGGGACTATTCCGGAATCTTTTTCCAATGGAGAGATCGTCATGACATTCTTCAATTACAGGCCAGACGTCCTGTGGATACACGTTACGTGTCTTTAATGCAGTGGTTTCCATTGCCTTCTGCATCCTCATGTCGTTGATCATTGCTGATTCTTCCGGTTTTAGGGGCAATTTCCCACCCCTAGGACAAGAGAGTGCCCTGAACCTCTATCCGCTCCTCCGCCCTCTTTGACAAGGCCGATGGCAGAATGAGGCTGACTTCTTATGCTGGTAGTCTTTGGCCGCCAGTGCTGATTATTTATCAAAATTCAGGCAATGGCGGGTATCGAACCTGGGATTGAAAACGTTTTGATTATGAATCAAAGACGCTACCCCTAGTCCACGGGTAACCATGAAAAAAAGTAAATAACAACGGAAAAGGTAACAAACCATGGGAAGTCAGAAGTAAGAACGTGGGAGGGAAGCCAGAAAACCTGAAAAGTATGTCTCAATACAAATAGTTGTTTTCAAGAGCTCTTATCGAGAAAACAGACTGCGACCTCGATGTTGGATTAAGAAAAATTTTGGGTGCAGGAACCCAGAGAAATGCAAAAGACATAAAGAGTTCTTGTCAGAAGGATTATTGTAATATCTACAGAAATAGAAAATGTTGCAAATGGAGTAGGATGCATCGTGATTAGAAAGGAGGGCAGACAATGCGTTGCTGAAAAAAATTCAGTGAGAGGATTTTCTCAACACAATTGACAGCAGACAAACGCCAGCAACAATAGGTATACATGCCTGGGCCTTGTGTGTTCAACATCGGGGCCGCTTCCGCACCCACACCCGTGATGTAGGAGTGGAGTCTTTGATTATGACAGAGGTTCACGGCACTCTCTTGCCCTTGGGGAGGGAAAGTGCCTTTAAAGGTGGAAGAATCAACAATGATCAACGGCATGAGGTTGCAGATGGCAAAGGAAACCACTCAATTAAAGACAAGTATTCACACGACATATGACCTCTAGTGAAAAAAGTGAATGTCGACCTCTCCATTGGCAAAATATTTGGGACTAGTCCCTCATTCTTATCGCTGGGATAGGGCTATCAAGGGCGAGGTGACCATGAGAAAAAGATTGAATAACCAACGAAAGGATAACGTTGTACGAGTCGGAGTGTGGAATGCCAGGGGTCTGAACGTGGTAAGGAAGCTATGAAATCCGAAAAGGGAAATGCAAAGACTCAATCTAGACATAGTAGTGGTCAGCAAAGTGAAACGGAAAGAAGGCACGGATTTCTGGTTAGATGATTATATGATAGTATCAACAAAAGCAGCAAACGGTATAGCAGCAGTAGGATTCGTTACGAGAAGAACTGAGCTACTGCGAACATTTTCAGTTATAGGGTTGCTCACATCAGAATCGACAGCAAACCAACACCGACAACAATTGAGCAGTAGTTTAGGTAGGCATGCTGCCGTCGCAAGCAGAGCATGAAGATGTAGAGAAAGCTAATGTGGATGTTAATGAGTAAATCAGTAAGCAAAGGGAGACGAAAATCTAATAGTCATGCGAGACTGGAATGGTGTTGTAAGGGAAGGAGTAGAACAAAGGGCTACAGGAGAATAAGGGTTTGCAGTAGGAAAGAGAAAGACTAATTGAGGTCTACAATAAGTTTCAGCTAGAGATAGTGAATGCTTTGTACAGGAATCAGAAGAGAAGGAGGGGGGTACGAAAAATGTTCAAATGTGTGTGATATCTTATGGGACTTAACTGCTAAGGTTATCAGTTCCTAAGCTTACACACTACTTAACCTAAATTATCCTAAGGACAAACACACACGCCCATGCCCGAGGGAGGACTCGAACCTCCGCGGGAACCAGCCACACAGCCCATGACTGCAGCGCCAAAGACCGCTCGGCTAATCCCGCGCGGCGAGGGGGGTACGGAAAGTTTTCGGTTAAATTACGTTATGGTCAAGCAGGGATTCAAAAATTGGATATTGGATTATAAAGCCCAGGAGCAGATGTAGACTCAGTTCACAATTTAGTAACTGTTGGGTCTCGCCCATTCATCCCGTATAGGGCGACTAAGGGATGCAGCGCTGTCGGAATGCTATAGAATAATTCAAACAAATAACATTAGTAGTCTTATTCCTATAAAGCAGATTGACAGTACTTAACTTTGAGATTTACAAATAGTAGTCGCAAACGATGGGATACATACCAACAGTTACGTTCGTCGCTATACACAAGTCCAGACAAGCAACTGCTAAGGATCACTACCAGCTGTTCTTGTAGCGCGTTCCGCGCGTACGTTCCACTGATGTCCGCTACTGAGCACCAGCGTCCCTCCGAAGCTGGCAGGAGCGGCGCTTCTATTCACTTATTGCTGCTGTCACTCCTGTCGTGGCGTGGTCCTAAACAGCCAACCATTGGCCGACGTCGTTACAGTGCCTTCTCAGGTCTTGCGTTCTTCGTCTTCGTTCCGGTGCTTGTGGTTACGCCAGAACAGTAATGTTGATGAGAAGGCGAAGTTTCGCGAGACTAGCCACGAAGAACCACTACAAAATTAACTGGGAATCGAAAGCACTGAGGAATGAGCACTTAAGCTTGAAGTTGGTTGGTTGGTTGGTTTAAAGATTAAAGGGACGAATAAGCTTGAAGTTATCTGAGGTTATAGGTACTGCGATAATGAATAGCTCAGTAGAGAGTTGAGTTGAAGAGGAACGGAAATCCCTGAAAAAGGCACAGAAGTAGGAAAGAAAAACAGAGGTACAAGGAAGGCAGTGGCGGAGAAACAATGGGTAACAGGTGAATATTTCAACTGGTCGTCGAAAGAAGGAAGTACAAAAATGTTTTGGGAAATTCAGGAATGCAGAAATACAAGTCACTTAGCAACAAAATAAGCGGAAGTTCCAAAAATGGCTCTGGCTCTGAGCACCATGGGACTTAACATCTATGGTCATCAGTCCCCTAGAAATTAGAATTACTTAAACCTAACTAACCTAAGGACATCACACAACAACCAGTCATCACGAGTCAGAGAAAATCCCTGACCCCGCCGGGAATCGAACCCGGGAACCCGGGCGTGGGAAGCGAGAACGCTACCGCACGACCACGAGCTGCGGACCAAGTTCCAAAAAGCTAAGGCAAAATATCTGTACGAAAAATGTGAAGAAATCGAAAAAAAATTGTTGGAAGGACTGACTCAGCATACAGAAAAGTCAAAACTACCTCAGGTAAAGTTAAAAGCAATACGGTAGCATGAAGAGTGCAATTGGAACTATCCTGCTAGTAATCTGTCCTCCACACACCAACCCCCCCCCCCCCACCCCCCCGAACCCACTTTCTGCCGTCCTTCACCAACATTTTTATCGATCACCGCGTAAAAGTTTGAAGATTGACTGACTTAGTCCACAATACCACCATCAGAGGGTGCTCGAAATTATCCTACAGCCACCCCTCCCCTTACATACTGCCACCCCCTGACGGCCCCCTCCACTTCCCGAGTTTTAGCTGCTAGTTTGGAAGTACTGTCAGAAAGAAAAAAAATTCAGAGTTCTTCAGCTATTGTGGTGTTCACCACTTTTCTGAAACTCTAAGTGCACTTAGTTTAGTTTCGCTGCTGGAGACATGAATGTTAAAGGACTTAGTTTTTACTTTCCTCAATTTTCGAAGCACAGTTCTACAATGGGAAACCCAAACTGGTGTCTAAACACAGAGAGGAAAATCAGAACAATTACATATGTGAAAGTTGACGACATATTTGGAAACCCCGAAACCGCGAATAGTTCGAGAAAAGAACAGAGACATACAGCAGAACGGATGCCCGAAAGAGTCTCCTAAAATTCGAAGAAATGTCCTAGTGACAAAAAAAAATTGACTGAAAATTTCTGTGAATTTTCGGTATTCTACAACCGCTGGCCTGTAGATGCTCTGAAGACGAAATGGCGTCTGTGCGACAGCATCCAACATGTCCATAAAAGATGAGGCTAGTGTGTCCAGACTTGTCTTTGAACACGCTAACAATCAAGACATCGTGACTTTCTCACACCACAGAACTTTCCGAAGATGCCTTGTTTTGTCGCTGTCTTCTTCGAACCGATCCCACAAAGGATACCTTGTGATTCTCTGACACCATGGAACTGCCTGTGAACGGAACATCCTGATTAGTTGTTACTGAATTTACCTGAACAAATGCTGCTGATGGTGTGGGAGTATTATCTGCCACCTTCTACAGATGAACGAATTACGAGGATTTCAGCGGAAGACTATTTTTGTACAGATAAAAAAAAACTTACAGCAATCACATTGCACCGACAATTAAACCCTGCAAAAGTGGTCTACAGATCACGAAATATGGAAACTGTTACCAAAGACACTTAGTCAGTTACACTGCTCTGATACTGTCGAGGAAAGATTAAATTTTTCCGTGTGAAACCGATCTGCAATCAGGCTATGTGACCACAGTCGATTGTAGCACCATGCCATACATAGCGACGTAGCTGTAGTATACACAGCTCATATCCTGCATCGTACAAAATAATCAAAATGGTTCAAATGGCTCTGAGCACTATGGGACTTAACATCTGTGGTCATCAGTCCCCTAGAACTTAGAACTACTTAAACCTAACTAACCTAAGGACATCACACACATCCATGCCCGAGGCAAGATTCGAACCTGCGACCGTAACAGTCGCGCGGTTCCGGACTGCGCGCCTAGAACCGCTAGACCACCGCGGTCGGCCAAAATCATCACTTCAGCATTCTGAATATAGCTATCGCCCGCCAGACCACACCTACGTGTACAGTGAAGACACACATATCCCGTAACCAGAAGCACATGCTCCAAATATATATTCGCAATGCTAGATATCACCCTCGATGCCGGTGTGTCATCCACCGGCGCCTGCTGTGCCCCGCACGCTCTGGCCTGACGCGTGATTGGGTTGCCCTTCCGCCGACCGGTGTGCGTTGCCCGTTTCCGAAGACAATAGGATTCACGTCACTGTCCTACAGACAAGAAAGCTGAGAAAGAAAACAACGCTCTGTCCTATTCGTCAAAGAGACAAAAAACTAACCGCCTCCGTGTTAACAGTCACTAAATGTACTTCACCATCTTTCAGAATCTTCGAATATTACTTACGGCCGCTGTGCGTGCTTTTGCGAAATGGGGCGGGACCGCTCTACACCGTGCGACAGGTCATCAGCGCTGTCTGCTGTTGAAGGGGTGCCTTGTAACGGACCACGAGTCTAGTAGAAAGAGCTGCTGGATGGTGTGTATGTGTGTGTGTGTGTGTGTGAGAGAGAGAGAGAGAGAGAGAGAGAGAGAGACCGTGGGAAAGGGGAGGGGGGAGACTTGTGAGAAGTAAGTAAGGCCTCATGGATCACACTGCCTTAGGCTAACCGCAAATCGAGACGCGTACAGCACGAGTGACGTGACACACTACAACGCTACGTGCACGTTCCGCACATGTCACGTGGGTCCAGCGCATGTTGACACGCGTTCATATACGAGGGCAGTTCAATAAGTAATGCAACATATTATTTTTTCTCGGCCAATTTTGGTTGAAAAAACCGGAAATTTCTTGTGGAACATTTCCAAACATTCCCGCTTCGTCTCGTACAGTTTCATTGACTTCCGACAGGTGGCAGCGCTGTACGGAGCTATTAAAATGGCGTCTGTAACGGATGTGCGTTGCAAACAACGGGCAGTGATCGAGTTTCTTTTGGCGGAAAACCAGGGCATCTCAGATATTCATAGGCGCTTGCAGAATGTCTACGGTGATCTGGCAGTGGACAAAAGCACGGTGAGTCGTTGGGTAAAGCGTGTGTCATCATCGCCGCAAGGTCAAGCAAGACTGTCTGATCTCCCGCGTGCGGGCCGGCCGTGCACAGCTGTGACTGCTGCAATGGCGGAGCGTGCGAACACACTCGTTCGAGATGATCGACGGATCACCATCAAACAACTCAGTGCTCAACTTGACATCTCTGTTGGTAGTGCTGTCACAATTGTTCACCAGTTGGGATATTCAAAGGTTTGTTCCCGCTGGGTCCCTCGTTGTCTAACCGAACACCATAAAGAGCAAAGGAGAACCATCTGTGCGGAACTGCTTGCTCGTCATGTGGCTGAGGGTGACAATTTCTTGTCCAAGATTGTTACAGGCGATGAAACATGGGTTCATCACTTCGAACCTGAAACAAAACGGCAATCAATGGAGTGGCGCCACACCCACTCCCTTACCAAGAAAAAGTTTAAAGCCATACCCTCAGCTGGTAAAGTCATGGTCACAGTCTTCTGGGACGCTCAAGGGGTTATTCTGTTCGATGTCCTTCCCCATGGTCAAACGATCAACTCTGAAGTGTATTGTGCTACTCTTCAGAAATTGAAGAAACGACTTCAGCGTGTTCGTAGGAACAAAAATCTGAACGTACTTCTCCTTCTTCATGACAACGCAAGACCTCACACAAGTCTTCGCACCGGAGAGGAGCTCACAAAACTTCAGTGGACTGTTCTTCCTCATGCACCCTACAGCCCCGATCTCGCACCGTCGGATTTCCATATGTTTGGCCCAATGAAGGACGCAATCCGTGGGACGCACTACGCGGATGATGAAGAAGTTATTGATGCAGTACGACGTTGGCTCCGACATCGACCAGTGGAATGGTACCGTGCAGGCATACAGGCCCTCATTTCAAGGTGGCGGAAGGCCGTAGCATTGAATGGAGATTACGTTGAAAAATAGTGTGTAGCTAAAAGATTGGGGAATAACCTGGTGTATTTCAATGCTGAATAAAACAACCCCTGTTTCAGAAAAAAAATGTGTTGCATTACTTATTGAACTGCCCTCGTACTTCGCAGGCGCCGGCTGGCGACGCTCTCCGACGAAGGAAACTAAGCGACCGCACACTGTAATATTTCTCAAGCGATTTTACAGAAACTATTCAGTAAAAATATTTCATTTTTACCTTGCTTATAGCCTTGTGGGTCAGCTTCGTGACAAAGTGTCCTTCATCTCGCTAATGGTCATCTTATTGTTGTGGTATACGCATTTTAGTAAGACGCTACGCAAAATTCAAGAAGTTTGCAATGAAAAATAGGGGTCGTTATGATTTTGCGTGTGGTGCGTGTTACACCGTATGTTGCTGCGTATAAAATTTAGCTAGCCTGTTTAATATTTCTTTAGACTTGGCAGGAGGTCTATATCTGCCTCCGATCTCGAGAAAATGGATCCTATGTAGCGCGCTCGCTTCCGATCTCACGCCCGCGATGATGAAATATTCACAACAGCCCTCATATCTCCTAAAACGCTCTAGACATCGAAACGAGATTTTGGCGAATGATAGCACACAAGGAGAAGAGTATTTTGCCAATTCGTGCACACACGGAACTTTCTTATCTAGGGCGATATATCAGTGGGTATACTTCCTTTTTTGTTTTTATTTTTTTTTCACTTCAGTGATTGTAATTTTTTAAGAGTTATCGACAGCTAGTGAAACACGAGTTTTCTAGTATGAAGATAAACATGAAATTTATTCTCTTATATTATTGCAAACGGACACTATGAGGTTTTCCGTAAGCTATCGAGCTCTCTGACTGCCAATTACTTGTTTAATGAGGCACTCTGTTTCAGACTTCCGTCGCAATACGCGCTGTGAGATGAGTACGCGCAAATTACACTGTGTTTTGGCGAAGGAAGTACAATGAAACCTATCGACAAGAGAAGTGTGCGCATAACTCGTAAATGGTGATGCATTTTCGAATAAGAAAATATTTAGAATTCACACAAAATAAATTGCCATTTCTGTTGGAATTTTAGTGGAATCCCCGTAACTAATCGTATTTTTAACACTGAACGACTGGAATGGAAACTTACCAAAGGATTGTACTCCTCTTGATCTGCGCAGTATTAAATTAATGACAAGCGTTACCTTCAGGAGGAATGATGGGCACATGCCGGATACTGATTACTGACCTATGGCTTGCCAAACTGACACTGTGTGATTTGCGAATAAAACAGTTGTTATTGAGAAACGTAAACAATTGATCTGCCGCTCAACACAACGGTCAGTGTTTTCTCAGAAGGGAGCCTCCCCATCGTACCCCCCTCAGATTTAGTTATAAGTTGGCACAGTGGATAGCCCTTGAAAAACTGAACACAGATCAATCGAGAAAACAGGAAGAAATTGTGTGGAACTATGAAAAAAATTAGTAAAATATACAAACTGAGTAGTCCATGCGCAAGATAGGCAACATCAAGGAGAATGTAACCTCAGGAGCGCCGTAGTTCCGTGGTTAGCGTGAGTAACTGCGGTACGAGACGTCCTTGGTTCAAGTCTTCCCTCAACTGAAAATTTTACTTTCATTCATTGACGTCTCTGTTCACTGTAATAAGTTTAGTGCCTGTGTTTTGCGACCGCACCGCAAAACCGTGCGATTAGTAGACGAAAGGACGTGCCTCTCCTGTGGGAACTGAAAACATTTGATCGCAAGGTCATAGGTCAACCGATTCCTCCACAGGAAAACACGTCTGATATATTCTATACGACACTGGTGACGGCATGTGTGTCACATGACAGGAATATGTTGTCGAGCCACCTAACTTATACACTTAGCGAATGGGTAAAAAGATTTTTCTACCTTGCCCGACTTAGGTTTTCTTGTGGATGTGATAATCACTCCCAAAAAAGTGATGAAAACGTAAGAGTTTGACACATAAAGTGAAAATGAAAAACTAAATTTTTCACGCAAGGGAAGACTTGAACCTAGGATCTCTTGTTCCGTAGCTGCTCTCGCTAACCACGGGACCACGGCGCTCCTAGACGATCGTGCGCCTTGATGTTGCATATCTTCGCATGGACTACTCAGTTTGTATATTTTGCTTATTTTTTTCATAGTTCCACACAACTTCTTCCTGTTTTCTCGATTGATCTGTGTTCGGTTATTCAAGGCCTATCCACTGTGCCAACTTATAACTAAATCTGAGGGGGGTGCGATGGGGAGGCTCCCTTGTCAGCAGCTGAGAATAATGCGCGCGACACGAATGCCGAAGCTAGTCATGTGCGCCTTCTGAGCGGGGGCTCACGTCGTTCGAAAAGCATTGTCATGAAAGTAGATCTGCCTTTGTCAAAAATCGATTTCAGCAAATTAAATGTATCTGATCACCACTTGCGAGTCTATGATGATGAAATGATGATGAAGAACACACAACACCCAGTCATCACGAGGCAGAGAAAATCTTTGACCCGGAGGGAATCGAACCCGGGACGCCGTCCGCGGTAAGCGAGAACGCTACCGCAAGAGCACGAGCTGCGGAGATGAATGCGGGTAACGTGTAAGCAACCATTGAATAGACAATTAAAACATTCTTATTTGCGAGGGCTTTTCTGGCTTGCAGTAGATATGTGTTGTCCACATGTTCATAGTATAATGTCTCTTATTATATCCATATCCAAGTAACGATAGTGAAACTTATGTACTTCATACCTTGGACGCTTTTTACCAGGAGCGCAAAGGGGTCGTATCTGTGAAAAGTACTCCTTTTCGACTTCTGGCAACAGATCGTAGAGATAAGTCAGCATAACACGAAGCAAACAGATAACCTTGTTTTACTTTGCTGCCTTGCTTGTAGATCACGTCATTTTATAATATACCTTGCTTCCTTATTCAGTACTCTCACCATGAATCGTCTGTCTCTTCTTGCGATCTGAAAACATTGTAAAAATGTAAATGTCGTGTGGCTAGCGCCTCCCGTCGGGTAGACCGTTCGCCTGGTGCAGGTCTTTCGATTTGACGCCACTTCGGCGACTTGCGCGTCGATGTGGCTGAAATGATGAAGATTAGGACAACACAACACACAGTCCCTGTGCGGAGGAAACCTCCGACCCAGCCGGGAATCGAACCCGCCCCTTAGGATTGACAGTCTGTCACGCTGACCACTCAGCTACCGGGGCGGACGAAGACAGAAGACATAATACCAGTGTCTAATGGCTCACCAGTTATTGAACTGTGCATTGTTCTTGACAAAAGAATAAACAAAACAAGAAAGTTTACAGGTATAAGTAAGTGAAAATTGCGACGACTAACGAAAAGAGATGGAGCACTTAAACGGCGGCGAATCGAAACACTACTCAGTGACAATAAAATTCAGTATATCGTACGGCTGTATTTTTCGGATGGCCAATACTTCCGCTGCCCATATGCGACATGCCGAAGTGAACATAGGCGCCACACGCTCTATACGCGTCTCAATTTGCGCCTAGCCTTAAAGTACAACAAGGGATTTTATACGCAAAACAACGATGATATTTGCTTCGTCAGTCGCGAATTATTTACCGATGTCAGCTGCAATATTCAATTTGAAGGCTTTCATGACAGGATGACATATCTTCTGGTAAACCTTGCGGGATGTAAGGTCGTGGTCCATGAAACTCTTCAGCTCCTAACGTTTCGTCCAGTGCTTCGCTGGACATCTTCAGAGGGGTGTTTCTCCTCCGGTGAGTCGGCAAGACTCACCGGAGGAGAAACACCCCTCTGAAGATGTCCAGCGAAGCACTGGACGAAACATTAGGAGCTGAAGAGTTTCATGGACCACGACCTTACATCCCGCAAGGTTTACCAGAAGATAATATTCAATTTAACACACAAAAAACGACAATATTTCTGACACTTTTATGCTAAAATCATCGAGTAGCATATGAAAATTCTCAGAATTTTGTGTATTTTCACACGTTTTGCCGCAATATCATATCATTTACGCAAATGTTTTCGCTATCAAGCACATAGCAGTATGCTACCGATCGCCTGAACAGTATAATTCAGAAGGTAAACAGTGGAAATTATATCGCTAGAGATCCGAAACTTTAGCGTGCGACGTGCTGCAGACCGTTGAGTAACTAGAAACGTATCTCGTCTGCGAGGGTTCACACGTGAGAACTCTAACAAAGAGAAAACTGTACTTCGACTTGTATTTTTTAACAAATATCGATGTCAATAGTATAACAGATTCCAGATCATCTTTATATTTTACAATGTCTTCTAAGGTTTTAATACGCGTAATCGTACATGTTTCTCATGTCTAGAGAACCAGCGAATGTCTCTTCTACCGGAGTTTTATCGTCTTGATGCAAACAACAGATCACTAAATAAAGACGGGAAATGTGTAGAAAGACAGTGTACCACACAGTCGAACTAGAGGCTTCTGGACTTCTAGGACCTGCCAGACCGATAACACAAAGAGAGACAGATATAAAAAGTGTTTGATGTTGCTGAGCAACAGTCGCACAATAATTTTTAAATGAACGCACTGCCATTTGACTATAGTGTTGTTTACGCAATTACGACCCAGGTATCGGCCTTTTATGCCGTAAAATAACAAAAATACAGTCAAATAGCGGTGCGTTCATTTAAAAAAAAAGGGCAGACCTCTAACGCCTTGTGTCAAATAGGTACGAAACTAGGTAGTCGAAAGCAAGGAAAGCCTCGTTCGGTAACTTTATGACATTCGACAATGAGCGAAGTATCGTAAATATCCCTTCATGACGACTGAACCTCTGGGAATGTCAACTCCCCACGTAAATCTATATCCTCGTTATGACTACACATAATTCTTTTTTAGGTGAAATCTCTCATACCACTACGGCTGGACACGCTTTGAAATCGCAAATTTTCACTTCAAATCTATACCTCCCTTACGACCAGACACAGTCTATTCCCTTTCCCCCGCACCTCATTTTCTTTGCACATGTCGGAACACAGAACACAGTAATTTTACACTCCAGCATACACGCATTTCAGACAAGCAATGTAGTTTTCGTTTATAGGTGCATAGCGTCCGAAAAATGTTCACACTCACACCGGCTAGATGTTTCGATTCTCCTCTGTTCTAGTAAATGATTTGACATTTAGGTCTTCCAGCCAATCGGATTCGAGAACAGACTGCGGGATGTATTTTCAGTCAGCACTTCCGGCAGGTACTGCATCCCGCGAAGACTCTCTCAAACAAGTATTGTAAGGAGCAGGTGTTCGGAAGTAAGTGATAATCAATACTACTCCCGCAGACGAAAGGGTAGGAAAGACAGCACCGATGTAAGCTGGTGTACTGTTATAAAAATCGAAGTCGATCATGCGACAAAGAACATGTGAAAATATGCTTAGGGGAGCTGATGAGAGGACGTTCTGCGTATCCGTATTGTTACAAGCATATCGCTTGCCCTGTTTGTACGTTATAGCAGGTCCAGTAGAACCCTTGCATTGCTATATCATGCATATGTTTATGAAATGAATCTATCACCCATTACAGTCAGATACACACGTCAATGCGTTGAAATCCCTAATCCCCACGTCAAATCTATCCTCCCCATATAGCAAGCACATGAAATTTTTTATAGGAAAAGCAATCTGATTACTTCCCACACACATCTGGTAATGTATCGGAACGCTAAACACAAAAACTTTAAGTTCCAACAGCACAACTTTACTGACAAGCAGCATGATTATCATTCATATGTGTACAGCGACCGAAAAATTACGGTATGTCCAAACTCACACCAGCTGGGTGTCGCTATGCATGGCATACCATAGCTTCTCAGTAGCAAAACCATGTAGCCACATCGTCGATATCACATATTT